>NC_140595.1:311353586-311998198 GCF_964204655.1 Triturus cristatus
CATTTGTGCAGATCCTTCAATGATTTCCTTTAGAAAGTAACAGTTGAAATAAAAAAAAAATTGAAATTGAGTTGACAAAAAAACAGTCATCTGTGTCTACGTTTTCATCTGTAACTTCTGCTAACTATGGTAGATTTTCAAAAGCTATATACTGTTACGTCTCCTGGACCCTTTTGGTTATGGGGATATACAGAGATTGTAGGTTCACTAAGAACCGGAGGTACCCAGAGCCAGTAACTGAGCTGCACCTTGCAGTGGGTTTTCATTGTGTAATGGGTATACAGCAATTAATTTGGTAAAATATAAGGAGTGAAAATCAGATATCAAGCAGTTCTAGATATTTCCGAAATGCGCACAAGATATAGAGTTTATAAGAAGTGGTTATTTGCACATCTCTGAATTTGAGGGTACCCATACTAGCTTGTAAATTAGATTGCATTCCTTAACATGACTTCTTTTTTACAAATGGCCTTACATTTGGAAGATAAAAATGCAGAGAAAGACAACTGCTAATAACACTGCTTCTACTATTCTGTGTTCCTCTAAGTCTTCCGAAACAAATAGCACCTCACTTGTTTGGGTAGGCCTAGAGCCCGCAACAGGAAAGGGCCCAAAACACAAAGTGGACAGATCACATTTTTTCACTGAAAACAGGCCCTTTTTTGCAATGTGCCTAGCTGTGGATTTTGGGTCCTAGCTCAGCCGGCACCTAAGGAAACCTGGCAAACCTGTACACTTCTGAAAGCTAGACACCCAGGTAAATCCAGGATGGGGTGACTCGTTAGCCAGAATCACTTGCAAACATCACAATTTGCTGAAAGTTTTGGAATCTGAGGGGAGCCACAACCTTCCACACACCTGCCATTTCCCAGGTTCCTGAAAAAATGAGACCTCACTTATTTGGTTAGACCTAATGCCCACAACAGGAAACGGCACATAATGCAACGTGTACACATCACATTTTTCCACTGAAAACTGACCCTTTATTGCTATGTACCCAGCTGTCGATTTTGAGCCCTAGCTCAGCCGGCACCTAGGAAAATCTAGAAAACGAGAACATTATTTTAAACTAGATACCTAGGGGAATGCAGTATATGGTTACTTGTGTGGCTGTCACCAGGGTCTGTTACCCAGAATCCCTTGCAAACATCAAAACTTGTCTAAAAACACACACTTTGTTCTCACATTTCTGTGATGGAAAGTTCTGGAATCTGGAGGGAGCCACACATTTCCTTCCACCCAGCATTTCTCTAAGTCTCCTGATAAAAATGGTACCTCACTTTTGTGGGTAGACCTAGTGATAGTGACAAAAAGTGGCCCAAAACACAACATGGGTACAGCACATTTTCCACTGAAAACGGACCCTTTTTAGGTCTCGCTGAGCCCAGCGCATGCGCTGGCTCAGAGAGACATTTTGTATGTGTGTTTTCAAAGTGTTGCAGGCTGGCCTAGCGCTTGCGTTCACGCGACCGTGCACCCGCGCAGCCGGCCACCAGCAGCACTTTGAAAACTTGTGCGTCATCGCGATCGCGACTGCCATGGTGGCGGTCGCATCATAATCCCATGTGCGGGACCACCGCCATACAGACGGCGGTCTCACTTCCTGGATTGATGGCAAATGGACTTAAGTCCGTCCGCCATTGTAATCAGTCCCTAAGATCTTATTATCATATCCAGATATAATGTCACCACTGGGTAGTTAGAGTCAGGACCATGTTGCCATTGACAATGGATTCTTTGGTTTGCTCTTAACTTTGGTGCGATTTAATGAGTCTTCACCAAATTTTCCAAAACACGCTCTGATCCACTTCAGCTCCCTGCTCGAATGTTCCGGGTGTGATCCATCAAGCTGGGGCAAAGAAAAAGGGGAGGTCCCGAAATACGTTTTCCCCATGCAATTTTCCAGAGGACATTTGAACATTGACCCGAGAAAACCTGCCGAACAGAATTACATCACTGATGTAAATCTGTTCATTAGTTTTTGAGAAATGAAGGATCAAAATGTACTTACAGAGACGCTTTTGTACTGCCGCTCTGGAATCAAAAGATTAAATTTGATTGGCTGCCTCACATCAACAAAAAATGTTTGGCAGCCATTTTAGGACTTGGATACTCAATCCACTGTCCTGAAAAAGAACTGAAAAAACATATAGGGGTGCATGGTAGGGGTTCCCTGACCCCTTTGGCCCGATTGGGGGGAGGACCAAAAACTTAATTTAAAAAACAAGAAATTTGCTGATGATCAGTGGCAATTTTAAATGGGTGGACTCCTGCCCTTTATAAATAAAAGCACCAAGGGGTGGGCCAGGGCCCGGGGGATGGATCATTTTGTTGAGGGAATGTGCAGCATCTCCTTCCCTTAGCATTTGAAGGCTCTGGGGTCCCTATCCCCCAGAGCTGATGATTTTAATGGGAATAGTGCATGTGGATCCGCTCTCGAGCCATTGGAAGGCACCAGGGACCCCATCCTCTGGGGATTATATAATTTTTATGGCCAGGATACGTGGGGGACCCCTGCCCGAGCCATAAAACAGCCCCAGGGAGCCCATCCCTTGGGGCCCAATGAGGAACAGTGTCCAGAGGATCCCACCCCCGAGACACTGTCATGTTTCCTGCCCAAAATAGTGGGCAGGGAATATAAATGTAGTTCTAATTAAAAGTAAACTGCTCCCACCTGGCAGGAAAGCCATGGACTTCCCCCTGTGGGCCCCAACGATTACATATGTTGTGGGTGCACCCACTAAAACAACGAAAAAAGAAAAAAAGGACATGGGCAGGCTCCCCGTGCTGCCTTTTAATAAAAATGTAGGCAGTAGGTGCCCCAGGTGAGACCGGGGCACCCAATTATATATAAAAAAAAAGGAAAATGGCCTCACTGGGTCATTGTTGAAGTGACGAGGTTGCTAAGAAAATATTCACTGCTCCCTCCCAGGAATCCCCATAATGCTCTGCATGGACTTTTTGGTAAACGCAGCTCTACTGTATGCCACTGCACTCTACGTCACTCCACTCCACATGCTTCCACTCTACGCCACTCTACACCATTACACTTCACATTGTTCGAATCAATGCCACACCACTCTACACCACTCCACTCTACGTTATTCCACTCTATGCCACTCCACTCTATGCCACTCTACACCACTCCACTCTACGATATTCCACTCTATACCACTGCACTGTACACCACTCCACTCTACACTATTCGACTGTATGCCACTCCACAGTAAGCTTTTCCACTCTATACCACTCCCCTCTACGCTACATTAAGCCACTCCACTCTATGCTATTCCAGTCCACTCCACACCACTATTACACTCTACACCACTCCACTCTACGCCACTCCACTCCGCTCTATGCTGCTGAACTGTATTCCACTCCACTCCAGGCCATGCCACTCCACTCTTTGCTATTCCATACTACGCCACTCTGCCCTACGCCACTCCACTCTACACTACTCAACTCTATACTGCTCCATTATATGCTATTTAACTTTATGTCTCTCCACCGTACACCACTGTGATCTATGTCACTCTAGTGTATGCCACCCTACTCTACGCCACTCCTCTGTATGCTACTCCACTCGACCTGAAACCACTATATGCTACGCTTACTCTACAGTATTCCACTCTACACCACTCCACTCTACCTCACTCTACTCTACACCACTCCACTCTTCACCACTCCACTGTATGCCACTACAGTGTACGCTATTACACTCTATGCCACTCCACTGTATGCTATTCCACTCTATGCCACTCCACTCTACACTACTCCACTCTACACCACTCCACTCTACATTATTTAACTCCATGCCATTCTACTCTGCACCACTCCACTCTGTGCTATTCCCCTCTATGCCACTACGCTCTGCCCCACCCTATGCCACCCCACTCTACTGTACTCCCCTCTATAGTACGCTACGCCATATTACTCTATGCTATTCAACTCTACACCACTCCCTTCTACACCACTCCACTCTCTGCTATACCACTCTACTCAGTTTCACTCTACGCTATTCCATTCTAAACCACTCTACTCTATGTCACTACACTGCGTGCCACTCCACTCTATGCCGCTAAACTCTATGCCACTCCACTCTACACTATTCCACTTTATGCCGCTCTGCTCTACACCACTCCACTCTATGCCACTCCTCTCTATTCCACTCCACTGAACAGCATTAGACTATGTGCCACCTCACTGTACACAACTGTAATGTACACCACTCCACTCTATGCCACTCCCCTGTATGCTATTCCACACTAAACCCCTTGACTCTATGCCACTCTACAATATTCCACTCTGTTCCAACACACTCTATACCACTGCAATATACACCACTCAACTTTACACCACTCCACAATATGCTATTCCACTCTATTCTGTTCCATTCTGCACCATGCCACTGAACACCACTTTACTGTACACCACTCCATTCTACGCCACTCCACTTTACACTTTTTCACTCTACGCCTCTTAGCTCTATGCCACTTCACTCTACACCACTCCACTCTGCGCTATTCCACTCTATGCCACTCAACTTTCCGCCAATCTATAGAATGCCACGCCACTCTACGTCATTCCATTCTATGCTATTTCTCTCTACGCCTCTCAACTACACATGACTCTATGCCACTCAACTCTACTGTATTCCACTCTACCCCACTCCACTATACGCCACTCCACTGTATGCTAATCCACTGTACGGTCCTCACTCCAAACTACTCCACTCTTTGCCACTCCACTCTACACCACTCCATTCTACGGCACTCCACTGTACTCCATCCTATGACACTCCACTGTACAACACTATGCTCTATGACACTCTACTCTACTGTACTCTATGACAGTCCACTTAATGACACCCCACTTGATAACACTCAACTTTACTATTTGAATTTTTTTAAATTAAAAAATAGAAACATTGAAATTCAGTGGAAAAAACAAAGGTCAACAATTTGTTACAGATAAGGAAACTTTATTTATTCTTTCTATACAAACTAAACTTAAACTACAAATGTTAGAAATTCTAAAGTTATAGTTATACCATAAATTTATAATTTACGCACCATGTTCATATTACTATAACTGATGCACCTCTGTACACAATGTTGTCAACTCGCTAACCACACTACATTAACTATAACTTGCTAATCTACCATGCATAGTGTTCTGGCAAATTATATAATTTTGGATTTTATGAATGTTATGATTTCACATGGTATAAGTGATGTAATAAGTAAGGGTATAAACTCATCAGTCCAGCACAGTCCTGTGAGATCTTCCCCTTCATGATAAGGGAGCATCACTGATGGAGTCAGCCCTAGGTGCTTCAGGTTTAGTGCCCAATGATGGCTGTCAATCCATGATGCCTCACATCACCTTTCCCTAACTCGTCACAGAGTGTGGTGAGATCAGCAAAACTCTCTGACCCCGTCCCATTTTATGACTTGCTAGAGGGGGCATCACCTTATTGACTAACCCTTAACAAGATTAGACAATGAGATGAGGCTTTGGGATTTTCCATGTTTTCCTTCCCTAAAGCCTCCAGCTCCTTCCTGAGCCCTTGTGCTTCATCACCCGCTAGTTCTGACTTCACTATTGTGGCTAGGTAAGTGCTTTATTGCATGTTTGAGTGTATATATATATATATATATCCACAGAAAAAGTCCCCAAACAGGGAACCCCCACGGAGAAGCCCGTTAAATTTGGACACCGAAGCAACAGAAAATAGAGGCCCATTTTGTGAGGAAAGCTCTTTATTCAAAGGCAATGCCGCATACATACATCCTTGATCCTACATGTTTCGGCGTCTCGTCCGCCTTGATCACGGACAGGAAGCGATGGCAAAGTGCTTCCGTGCTGGCATTAAGTAATTTAAAACACGTGACTGTTAGGTGCCTCCAATTCCCACAATGCACCACAAAGTATAGATAACTCAGTTATTCAAAAGACAATGCTTGGTTTGTTGAAAAGTTCTTTGATTCACTCAAAATTGCGGTGCATTAATATGATGTCCAAATGGGAACAGTCACGGGCAAACATCTTTTTAAACATGATGTTGATTTTATACCTTGAGCAAGCGGCATCCCTCAGGAACGATTGTTAGGGATGTACTGCCCCAACAAATCCCTTCCAATGCTGCCAGCGATTTTGCTTTAGTAGCCTCTCCTTAGTATGTTTTGCTGCAGCAAGTGGGTCATGCTCCCTTAGTCAATCCACAGAAAAAGTCCCCGAACAGGGAGCCCTGAACCCTTCAGGGCAGCCTCTAGACGGGCACGGAGAAGCTTGTTAAATTCGAACACCGAAGCAACAGAAAATAGAGGCCCATTTCATGAGGAAAGCTCTTTATTCAAAAGCAATGCCGCATACATGCTTCCTTGATCCTACATGTTTCGGCGTCTCGTCGGCCTTGATCACGGACAGGAAGCGATGGCAAAGTGCTTCCGTGCAGGCATTAAGTAACTTAAAACACGTGACTGTTAGGTGCCTCCAATACCCACAATGCACCACAAAGTACTGATAAGTCAGTTATTCAAAAGACAATGCTTCGTTTGTTGAAAAGTTCTTTGATTCACTCAAAATTGCGGTGCATTAATATGATGTCCAAATGGGAGCAGTCACGGGCAAACATTTTTTTAAACATGATGTTAATTTTATACCTTGAGCAAGCGCTTCCCTCAGGAACGATTGTTAGGGATGTACTGCCCCAACAAATCCCTTCCAATGCTGCCAGCGATTTTGCTTTAGTAGCCTCTCCTTAGTAGGTTTTGCTGCAGCAAGTGGGTCATGCTCCTTTAGTCAATCCACAGAAAAAGTCTATATATATTTGAATGTATGTGTATGTGCACAATTCTGCTGTGAATGGGTGAGTGTAAGTATGTGCATATGTGTGCTTGTGAAAGAGTGTGTGAGTATGTTTGTGAGTCTATGCTTGTGAATGGGTTGGTGTGAGTATGTGCATGTGTGTCTGCTTGTGTACACATGAGTGTGAGTATGTGTTCATGTGTGTGCTTGTGAATGGATGGGGTATGTGACAGTCTGTGTGCTTCTGGATGGATGAGTGTGATTTTGTGTGATTGTTGAAAGTTAGTGTGTACAAGTGTGCCCTCACTACTACTTCTCTTGAATACCAGGTCACCACTGATCATACACACAACTGGTATTATACACACACACACGCACATGCGCGCACACACGCGCTCACGCACACACACACACACACTGGTATGGTTGGGTAGTCTTACCATGTAATACTGTCACTATACCCCTAAAATGGACTTTGGATTCAAACTATCAAACCCCTAGCTCAGTCCTGGTAGTGTGGCAAAGAGCATTCAGGCTTTACTAGAGGAACATTTGCTAAGCATTTCTGAGTACCAACATGGACGATAAGTAATTGACATGACTTGAGAGAAATCCGACACCATTTTATAAAAAGAAAGTGTAATTTATCTTAATTTAGACAACAAAATGAATGGAATAGCATACATTTAACCAGAGTTATGGATTTTTGAAGCAATAGAAAGTCAGTGCAAAATAATACAGTGAAAACATAACATTGCGGTCAATGAGAAAAACTACTAGTGACAATCGGTCACTTGCAGCTCGAGTTGCATTGAACTCTTGCAGGATAAGGTGATGCAGGACCCAGGACCAAGCCACGACAGTCAGTTCACATTTACCTGGCCCATGGAGCCAAGGTGCAGAATTTTCCTGGCTGTCCTTGGTGCTGAACGGTAGCTGCAGGGGAGCTGCTTTTACCACTGAGACGATGCTGTAGAGGAAAAAGTGCAAAAAGACAACAATGATGTGGTTGCTGACGTTGGTCAAACAGGGAATGGAATTCCCTCTTAATGCAGCGTTGAGTAAAGGGGTCAGTCACTGCATTGGCAACCAACAAGCTTTGGCAGAAATTAGCAGTTCTGAAAGTAACTTCGACATCTAGAGGGACAAGGGAACGTGGTAGCTGCCTGTAACTTTGTGGAATAAAGAAAAACAGTGGTCCCACAAGGGGGAAGTGTGAACCTCTACTTCCTAGGAAAAAATTGGTTTAACCATCAACAGATTGGTTCCATTTATAAACAAAACAGTTTTTTGTTCAATTTGTTCAACAATAGAAAAAATCATTTCAATTACATGATCAAACCAATTTGTTAGTAAAAAGGTGACTGCAAACAGCGCAATGGCGCAGTGCAAGAGGAATAAGTCAGTGTAAAGTGTGCTGGTGCTATCCAGTCTATGTACACAAATAGTGACTGATTCAGGATGCAAAGGTGGTTGGTGCACTCTTGTGAGATAGAGTGAAATGCTCCAGAATCAAAGCAAAACAGTACACTATTATTGTATCAATGTTTTGTGCCTCTGTATACAATGTAGGCATGGTCATGATCATGACACAGGTTGGGAAGCACCCAGTTTGTGAGATGGACCTGGAGAAGGCTAGATATATTTTCAGGGGGGTACTTTCACATCGGATGGCTCACCGCCTTGATGTGCCACTTCACTAACCTGCTTGGGAGGAGGGAGGTGTGGCCTCCTTCCTTCCCAAGTCTTTGTTTCTGGCTCCTGGCAGTGTTCAAGCTGGCTGGCAGTAGGTCAGAATCATGTCTGGTGGCAGCAGATGCGGAAAACGCAGGCTTGCTAGCAAGGGCACAGAAAGCTGGTGAGCAACCTCTAAGGTAGCAAAACACACAAGATGATGGACGGAATGTTGCACAATGGCAAAACACTCACCCCCAGTCACAGATCTGGGTTTAATCCATCGTTATTTTGCTCACCACACCACCCCAGTTCAGACATGGCCATATGCAAATCAGTCTTGACCCTGTGCCTCATGGGAACAGTCCAGCCCGAACTGCCGAGCCATGTCTTCCCTGGACCGGAATCAAGCATCCTAGGACCGGTTTCTGGCTATCAGCCGTCATCAGCCAGGATAGCTTGACTCCAGTGGCGTAGTGAACACGGGATCCACGTCTGGGCATACCCTTCCCACATAGGGTGAACAGCAAAACACACAAGATGATGGACGGAATGTTGCACAATGGCAAAACACTCACCCCCAGTCACAGATCTGGGTTTAATCCATCGTTATTTTGCTCACCACACCACCCCAGTTCAGACATGGCCATATGCAAATCAGTCTTGACCCTGTGCCTCATGGGAACAGTCCAGCCCGAACTGCCGAGCCATGTCTTCCCTGGACCGGAATCAAGCATCCTAGGACCGGTTTCTGGCTATCAGCCGTCATCAGCCAGGATAGCTTGACTCCAGTGGCGTAGTGAACACGGGACCCACGTCTGGGCATACCCTTCCCACATAGGGTGAACAGCAAAACACACAAGATGATGGACGGAATGTTGCACAATGGCAAAACACTCACCCCCAGTCACAGATCTGGGTTTAATCCATCGTTATTTTGCTCACCACACCACCCCAGTTCAGACATGGCCATATGCAAATCAGTCTTGACCCTGTGCCTCATGGGAACAGTCCAGCCCGAACTGCCGAGCCATGTCTTCCCTGGACCGGAATCAAGCATCCTAGGACCGGTTTCTGGCTATCAGCCGTCATCAGCCAGGATAGCTTGACTCCAGTGGCGTAGTGAACACGGGACCCACTGGGGTGGTGTAGTGGGCAAAAGAACGATGGATTTAACCCAGATCTCTTGACTGGGGGAGAATGTATGCATTGTCAGCATTCCGTCCATCATTTGTTTGTTGTAACAACCTCTAAGGTAGCCACACGGTTACATGCCACATCCCCTAGGGCATGAGATTCATGTCAAGTATGAAAAGGCATGCTGTTTGATACCAAACATGACATATTTTGGCAGTCCCATAATGGAGCTTTCCACCTCAATAATACCCGAGCGGCAGCCCATGTCATCCTATGGACCGCTAATACTTATAGTAGTTTCCAATCGGAAGGGAACAATAGGGACATGTAGGCTTTCACTTATATGTCCTCATCTTTCATAAACTGTACTCTGCCTCCTGGGCGGAGGAGACCTTCCATAGGGGTGCCAGATATATATTAAAGATAATGTGTTGACTAAGCCACCGATGGTGAGGGCACAGTCGAGTTTGAGCAGTTTGCACTGCTCCTGCCGTCTTCAATGGCAGGCACAAGACCGTGCTGCAGCCTTGGGGACCACTTTACCACCTATGCCCTGGATACCCCTGGTACCATATACTAGGGACTCATAAGGGGGTGAAGTATTTGCCAGTTTTGGATTACCAAGTCGAACCTAACAGTTTTGGGAGAGAGCACATGCACTGGGGTTTGGGCAACAAACTTCAGTGCACTATCAGAGTGATAACCATAAGCGTTTGGACCAAAAAGTGGAGGGTGACCATCCAAAAAGGGCACATTCCTACACTCTCATTCACTCACATCCTCAATGTTCTCATTCAATTTAATTCACTCAGAAACACATTTATAAAACTTACCTTGCTTCCCCTGCTGGTGACTCGTCCAAGAAAGCAACAGGGAAAGATTCTAGTTCTGGACATAGGAATTAGAAACCAGTTAATGGCCAAGATCTTGAGAGCATATTAGCATTCATCTATTTAGCATACCCTTACATTCTAAAATAGACAGGCATGTTAAACTAGAAAATGCTGCACTCATGTTAAGAAGGACATCTAATGCTTTATTACACCTTAAACATAAAATTGGAAGTCAATCCTTGAGATTAATATTAAAAATGTATAGACCAAATGCAGTAGGCCCAGCAGTGTTGGAGCAAACTTATGGGGCTCCACCAAGGCATGGAAATTGCAGATATTTGAAAATAATTTGTAATGTCTCTGTTAAAGCTAGGACCTCGCACACCACTGGTCCCTTTGTATATGGATATTGTTATTTCTGACATGAAGGCACTAAGGCCTGTGTTGTTTTGACTAAGCCGTACTAGGATCCACCACGGGAAAATAGACCTAAACACCCTAACAGAAGTATCTTCCCTGGGCAAAGTCTACAATAATTTGTGGGCAGCCTATGTTTAAAAAAATCTCTTTAAATTTAGAGTTTGATCATTTTTGGGCAAATCCTGCAATAATTTGTCTAGATTCTGGCAAACAGGTGAAAGAAACATATTGGTTGCTCAAGTATGGGAGAATGTTTGAGTTTTCAGAGTTATCATCATTGACGACCAGTTATTTTTTTACTAAAACAGTCAGTTGAATTTGAGTGTTATCTTGATTGTATACAACTGAAGGCATCTCGCACTTGTCTTGAATTTATGTTGGATACCCTTCCTAATGCAGTTTATTTGTCAAAGCTTAGGAGAGCCCCTGCAAGAAATGAGCTCTGTAATTATGAACATAGTGGATGTGCAGGATAATGCACTTTATGTTTTTGTTTTACAGAGACTATGTTTATGTGTCACAACCGGTTAGTTTCTTTATTTAAGTCATTCTGCATACCATCATGTACTAATACACTGGCACTTTGCTACAGAGCACAGCATCCTACAATTTCTTTATCTATAGCAAGTTACATCTGGGCAGCATGGGCCATCTTGAAAAAATAGTATTGTGATTGAAGCTTTGATCATCGAGGTGTCCTAACGATTGATGCTGCTTAGTGCACTGCGAATGCCTCATTTTATCATCAAAGTTTTTTAGAGTTGTCATTGTTAGAGTGTTATTAATATGAGTATTCTATGAATCATTGTACCTTTTAATTACATTACTTATTTGTTTGTTATGGCTGATGCTGAAGACAATAACATATCATAATATTTGATTCCATAAGTTCAAGGGCAGAGCCAGACTGCATAGCAGGGGCAGGATTATGACAGGGAGACCTACAAATGCAAAAAGAACAGATGATGGATGGAATGCTTAATTAATCAAACATTCACCCCCAGTCACAGATCTGGGTTAAATCCATTATTTTTTTGCACGCCACGCCATTCCAGTTTAGACCCAGCAATATGCAAAATAGTCTTGAACCTGCTCCCCATGGGAACAGTCCAGCCCGAACTGCCAGGCCAGGTCCTCCGTGGACCGTAAACAAGCATCCTAGCACCGGTTTCAGGTTTATCGCCCCTCATCAGCCAGACTAGCTTGAATCTGGTGGTAAGCCCTCTCCCAGCTTCTGATGGGGCTGGAAGCACTGCCCTGTCAGATGCTGGCCCCTGCTACTCTGACTGGGTTCTCATTGGGCACAGGGATGCACTGATTAGTGCCTCAGCAGCCCAGTTTTAGCAAATATACAGTGCTGCCTGAGGCATGTGCAGTGTGTCTGGTGATTAATATGGTTTGTGCACTTGTGAGGGGACATGGCTGAAGTAGTCCCTCACACATGCATAATCCCAAAATGTATTCACAGTGTTGTGTTCTTAATTATCACTCTGCAGACAGTTCATGGGTCAGCCCTATCGGCCTTCCTCCTTTCATCAGAAGCCAGGAGAGGACATGAGATCTGACCTTCACATAGACAGTGTACATGAAAACATGAACGCTGTGTTTTAATTTACACTGATAAATGAAAAAAATTGCACTGAGAGCAGTTATCTGAGCTATTAGGTGGTGACTCACAGGTAGCAGCCTAACCCTCAGGTTGATGAGGGGCCACTGTCCTTTTCACCTGAGGGTGCCATTACCCACTTTCTTAGTCACTGATTTTGGAAAGGGCTGGAAGTTGGCCGGTTTATTCTAAAACCCTGGGGCATATTTACAAGCTCAATTCGCCACCGGAGCATCACCTTTTTAATGCTCTGGAGGCCTAAAACCATTTCCCATATTTACAAGGTGCTGCACTAAGCCACTTAACGTGGCTTAAGGCCACCTTGTAAATATGGCCCTTTCTGCGGCAAAGGGGTGTGCAATGGGTGTTGCTGTGGGCTTTCCACCCCAACACCTATTCTTTTTTACTCTGCCCCAGATTTACAAGGCTGAGGCAGCGCTAAAAACAGCACCATTCTAACACCATGGATTACCAGGTGTTAAAATGGCAATGTGAGGAGAAATTATTAATTTCTCCTAGTTTTTTGCTCCTTCCATTCTGCAGCACACATAGGAAGAGCAAATCATCATGAATGATTGTTTATGAGCAGGAAGGTGTCCCTGCCTGCAGCACAGGCACCCTTGCAACATGGCGGCAGGGTGCCTGCGTGACGCTCAGCAGTTTTTTTGTGCCAGCGCTATGAGAAACACAGTGTTGCGCCATATTCTTGTGAATTTGCAAAATTTGTGCACAGCTCTGACCTCCAACATTTTTTTGTAAATATGCCCCCCTGTTCTAAGGGCCTACATCACTAAGGAAGCAAGTTCCATTAAGTGGATGGTTCACAAAAGCACACACTTGCAATGAAGGGCTAGAGCAATGAGTCATTCTCCGAGTTTGCTCACCCCTCCCTCCGCATGTAACAAACCCAGACTCTCCCAATCAGTGGCCGGCAAACATCCTTGCTTGGTAGGGACCACACCGCCTTCAACAGCAATCCTTTGGGTGAGTCGGTGGAGACTGTGTTCACATCTCCACTCTCCTTGTGCTCCTGAGAAGCAGAGGTGTATCAGCCCAGGGAATACAGTTCTCACAGGTTTACCCAAAGAGTGTGTGTATTAAACTTTCCACAGGTTGGGCGGGGGGAGCTACCAGTCACCCTCATCAGCCAATCAATAAGAACAAGAGTGGCTAACATGAGATCTGAATCAAGTACAACAGCAGGAAAATCATACCCCAAACACCAGTCACAAATTTAGGAGGAGTAATTACGCAGAAAGTATTTTAAATATATTTACTGTGTGTGTCAAATATGTTTTATAGATGTGCTAAAAAAATGAATTCAACGAAAATAAATAAATGTTAATGTATGATATTTTGTTTTGAAAGTCATTAACATATTGCGGCTCTCCTTCACATGCAAATGATACACCCTAGCATTGTCCTAAACCCTCTGATCCCCTTGTTGTTTGCCACAGAGTATTAAACAGCATGAATTCTGCCTTGCAACATGGCGGCAGGGTGCCTGCGTGACGCTCAGCAGTTTTTTTGTGCCAGCGCTATGAGAAACACAGTGTTGCGCCATATTCTTGTGAATTTGCAAAATTTGTGCACAGCTCTGACCTCCAACATTTTTTTGTAAATATGCCCCCCTGTTCTAAGGGCCTACATCACTAAGGAAGCAAGTTCCATTAAGCGGATGGTTCACAAAAGCACACACTTGCAATGAAGGGCTAGAGCAATGAGTCATTCTCCGAGTTTGCTCACCCCTCCCTCCACATGTAACAAACCCAGACTCTCCCAATCAGTGGCCGGCAAACATCCTTGCTTGGTAGGGACCACACCGCCTTCAACAGCAATCCTTTGGGTGAGTCGGTGGAGACTGTGTTCACATCTCCACTCTCCTTGTGCTCCTGAGAAGCAGAGGTGTATCAGCCCAGGGAATACAGTTCTCACAGGTTTACCCAAAGAGTGTGTGTATTAAACTTTCCACAGGTTGGGCGGGGGGAGCTACCAGTCACCCTCATCAGCCAATCAATAAGAACAAGAGTGGCTAACATGAGATCTGAATCAAGTACAACAGCAGGAAAATCATACCCCAAACACCAGTCACAAATTTAGGAGGAGTAATTACGCAGAAAGTATTTTAAATATATTTACTGTGTGTGTCAAATATGTTTTATAGATGTGCTAAAAAAATGAATTCAACGAAAATAAATAAATGTTAATGTATGATATTTTGTTTTGAAAGTCATTAACATATTGCGGCTCTCCTTCACATGCAAATGATACACCCTAGCATTGTCCTAAACCCTCTGATCCCCTTGTTGTTTGCCACAGAGTATTAAACAGCATGAATTCTGCCTGGAAACTGACCGCCTGGAATCTAATTATTCAAGTAAGCAACCTATTTTAATAAATTCAAAGCATGTTACATGAAGTTAGATGGGGACCCCAGGGAATGCATGATGGAGAAAAATGGATCGGGTGTTGAACACACACCCTGATTTGAATAGGACAAAATGATTGCTGGATCTTGATTGCTTCCTTGAATGAAAAACCTCCAAGTCATGAGGTGAAAATTTCTCAAAACCAGTATTGAGAGAATCAGCAAGCTAAGCTGGGTCTTCACACTGGGAGAACCGAGAAGGGACTTGATCATAGTTTCTTGAGAGAAAACCATGACCTAAGAAGTTAAAAGGGAGCTAATCAGATCACTTTCATTGTCTTGTTCCTAATTGCTGCAGGCACCCCTGAGAGTACTGAAATAGGAGGGAAGGCGTAAATGAGCCCCCTACTCATGCTAAAAAAGAGAGCATCCATGCCTGCAAACCAGATCTGAAGTCAGCAGTCCTGTCAATCAACAGCTGAGAAATCTGGCCATAGAGGCACGAGTGGACCGAGGCAAAATGAGACAGTTGTCAAGCATTCTTTCTTAGTGAAATATGTGCTGTGCTGTCAGTGGCTGTAGGAAAGTGGAATATTATGTGGTATAGCTGGGTGGCCTTACTATGTAATATTATTACAATACCCCAACTTTGGTCCTTGGAATCACACTAATAAAACCTTAGCTCAGTCCTGGTACAGTGGCAAAGACAGACCTGCCAACTTGAAAATAAAATTGCCAGTGTGAGAACGGGATGTGGCCTTGGAGGGGGGGGTGACTTTATGCTTAACTACCCTTGAGGCCAGTCTGCCCCCGTGCGTTGCCCCCATAGACCTCCTTCCCCCCCTTTCGAAAAAAACAAAAACACAAAGGTTGCTGGGGGCTGCAGCCGATATCCTGGGGTGTTTTCACATCTCTTAATGGACATTGGCTGTTTACTGCCTCCAAAGAGGAGCTGGAAATCTGCACTCTTCGGTCTTTACAGCTCCTCTTGCTTACCACCATGTGATTTTGACTCCTCACCGGGGGATCGTGTGAAAAGAGTCTAAATTGTGTGACACGGTCACACCGTGTGAGTTGACAAATCTGCAATGAGCAGTCAGGCTGTACTAGAGGAATATGTGTTCAGCATTACAGTGGTTTCTAATGGGGAACACCACTATAGGGACATATAGGTTTGCACTTACATTTCCACACCTTAAATATAATGCACCCTGCCTCCTGGGCAAAGGAGGCCTTCCTTAGGGGTGTCTTGCATACATTAAAGGCAGTGTAGGTGACTGTCCCACACATGGTAAGGGCAAAGTCGAGGTTGAGCAGTTTGCTGTGCTCCTGCAGTCTGCAATGTCCATTTTGAAGCCAGTAGGTTGCATGAGTCACCCAGTGTGGTGCAAACCGATGCTGCTGCCCTGGGGACCCCTTTACCACCAATGCCCTGGGTACCCCTGGTACCATATACTAAGGACTTCTAGGGGAGTCAAGCTTTGCCAATTTAGGATTACCAAGTAAAAGACAACAGTTTTAGGAGAGAGCACAGGCACCAGGGTTTGGGCAGCAGACTCCAGTGCACTATCAGAGCCTTAACCATCAGCATTTGAAGTACAAAGTGGGTGGTGGCCATTCAAAAAGGAGCACTTTACTACAGTGACACAACACAAAATGATAGGGTCACCCTGAAGAATGACACAAGGGAATCCTGAGCCTCCCATATCTCACAAATGTTCATTACCCTTGGGCTAAATGGCCGCCCCTGAAGAGTTGAGGGTCCACTGAAGTGTTGGGGGCCCCCATGTGCCACAGTGGCTGCTGGGGCCAGTGTTACACCCCTGTGTGTCCTCAAAAATGTGTTATTAGGCTTGGACATTGGTAGATGATGTGTAATAACCTAGTTAGAGAGAACAGATCGCCCCTTCCCCCTGAGAGTGAACATGACTCTTGCCAACCTGACTTTTTGTCTGTACTAATATTGCCCGTCTGTGAAAAAGATAAAAAATCCATATAGCCTAAAAGATGACCATTAGCTCCCTCTAACTAAGCAAGTGGATTACTCCACAATCCTTGTGTCGCCTGATCCTCAAACATTGCTTTAAATGCCCTGAGGCTCAATAACAGAGGAGCTGGACAGGATAGCAGAACCTCTAATCTAGTGAGTTAGGCAGGTTCAACTACCTGTTGCCTCTCACCGGACTACCAGTGAGACAAGCATCATGATCACATTTATTTTGAAAGTGAGAGACTAATGAGTAAGTGCGAGACAGACAGGGATTCAGTTAAAATAAGACTAATGGGACGAAGAAGGTTAAGGCTGCTTTAAAATACAGAATGCAGTGTGTTGTTAAATTATTGGGTAGGTTTTGGACAACTGCATAAGTGCTTGAACAAAAATGCGTAGATAGTTATGGAAGGTGGTTGATGTGTCCCATTTTCAGGTAATATGATTGATACCAGAACCTTTGCTGCAGTAGTGCCCACATGCACATGTGGCTAACTCCCTTGAGGAGTAAAATACTAAAATATTAATTGGTGGGTAATAAATCAAAATAACTAATATTTCTCAATGGGAAAAACACCTTTCCAGTCTCCAAATCTCACTGAAGACTAATCATTTTTATGGGAAGGGAGTTTTGAAGAAAAAAGGCTATGATTAAATTGGACCTTCCTTGTTCCTTGTTTATAAAAACATAGGGGCTTATTTGCAAGTTCCCTGCGCTGCCGGTACGTCACTTTTAATATGAGAAAAAGTGATGTACCGGTGGCGGAAGGGCTTAAATGCATAATGCATAGATACATCTATACATATATATATAGGCTCTGATTCACAAAGGTAAATAACTTTTTTGTGTAAGTTTACTAATGAAATGAAATTTTTTATTGATATAAACCTCTTCAGAGATTCACAATATGTTAGAATAATATATACAAATTTTTCAGTTGCATACTACCACGATATAAAAATACATTAAATACAGAAGAGATTATTATTCCTAGTTTAAACATTTCTAAAACAACGGAAGAAACACTTTAGAAAAGTTAAAAATGTTATAACATACAATTTCATCTGTTGGGGCTCTTATTAGCTCAATAAAATCCATAGTTTTAGATATATTATATTATGTGCAAATAGGTTTTAAAAATCGGGAGCGTGCATCAACCAAGCAGCTATTTGAAAAGACAAATAGGACATGTACCAAATCTTGGATTCCTAAACTACACAGATCACATTGGCCGGTTTTATCAAAATTACTGCCACAATTTTTTGTTATATCTTTTAGTGGTAATGTCCTCAATCTTAGCATCAGAATGCAATGCCTAACCTTATGGTCCAGTGTGACTCTATTCACAAAGTTATTTTACTAGTAGTATCTTTACCACTGCGGAGTCCCCGCATATAAATAGATAGGGCAGTCCTATCTTTTTATGTGAGCAGATTCCGCAGTCGTAAAGATATTAAAGTAGAATATCCTTGCGAATAGCAAACAACCGTAAACTTACACAAAAGTGTAAGTTCACCTTTGTGAATCAGGTCCATACTGCAAACAAAATTGTGGTATGATTTAATAAAATATGTAAACTGAAAGCAATAATTTCTTTGACATAATTGTGAGGACTAATTCTAAGATTAAAACCAAGAAGGATGATGTGTGGTTGTTTCAGCTGAATGAGCTCTCATTTTGCATAAGCTATGTTATAGGTGAAAGGATTAGGAACATATCTCCTGATGTCTGGTAGATGGATGAGACAAAATAAAAGATGTCTTGACTTATTAGGTGCTGGTAAGTGCAAAATCTCTAAAGGAATTTGGGATTCATTTATCACTTGGCCAACAATGAGTTTTAGTAACTTAAAGCCCTCATTAACCAGGTTGGATGGAATTTGGCGCCGGGAAATTGAATGAATCAGAAATTTCCTGCACCAAATTCCAACTATTATGAGTTTTGCCCTGGAAGAGGCAATAAGTGTCTAGGACCAGGAGATACTGGGTCCTTTACTGGGCAGCTTTTTTTTCATTCTGTCCAAAATAAACACCAGACATTTTTCACTACTTTGAGAAGGCTGAAAGAATCACTGGGAGGGCTGCAGGTGTAGGGGGGGGCAGGAGTGGGTGGATCAGCATCTGGGCAGGTTTATATCAGTCTGGGGTGGACATTGTCTGCTCCTCCTTTACCGCTGCAGGGGTCGGGCTGGGACCAGGGCTAGACTTGCCGGTGCGGGCACCAGGCGTTTCCCGGTGGGCTGGAAGGGTGGGGGCCGCTTTTTGAACGGTGGGGTCTTTTTTTGTTACTGGGGGTCGGTTTTGCAGCAGTGCTGCAAAATTGACCCCTCGTAACTGCGCAGTAGCAGTGTCTCCCCCCTCAGCCGGTGGGATGGACGTAATTACAATCCCAGTCCAGCCCTGCCTGGAACCAGGCTCTTCTGATGCCTCCAGCCCCAAGGGGGTTTGGCTTGGTCAGTAAGTTTGGGGGGGTGCGAGCTTCAGATCTTTTGACAATCACCCTGGCATATAATGTTACAATACATTATACGACAGACAGGGCACATGAAAGGGGCTAAAGGGGCAGTTGAAAGAGAGACAAATGCAGATTGGTAGGGGTATTACATGAGAGAAAACACAATATTTTGTAAAATAACCAACATTTCTGAAACATTTTAAAGCAGAGAGGGAGAGAGTGTGTGTGCGTTCTTGTCTGTGTTTATATAAAGGTTCCTGGTGAAATCCTACAGACACCTCACCATACCCGACTGAAAGCATCTGGACCCAACTATTAACCTGAAAAAATTATTAGGGGGGTGTAACACCCCAAACACCTCCCCTGAAGGTATGCCCCTGGCAGCCCCTGCTCCTTCAATTGCAAAGACAGGCCTGTTAAAGTAGAGGCTGGGGTTTGTGCATCTAATAATTCCAGGCCCAAAGAGGCTTGCAATTTGCGTTTTGAATAATTTCTCCTGGGGTTATCTCAATGGGTGAAATACCCCAACTCAGATTAAGGGCCTTAATAGTGATACAACAGTCAGATGACCACTGAGAGTCTTTCCAAAAGCAAGTGTAGAAATTCTACTGTTACAATGGAAATGCGTGGCCAATACTCACACATTTTTCAAAAGGGCTTGAAACACTTATTTGGCCAATTTCGGTCCACTGTCTGTTTCACATATGTGTTTGCTGACCAATGACGCTGCCTTTTGTCTCGGGCAGATTTTGACATTGCAGTCAACCTTCCAGTTCGTCCAGTTGGTCCAGATAGTAGAAGTTCCTGAAAACTATGATGGACTGTTTCCTTGGTATCTCATTAAGGTATGACCATTGTTATTTACATTTCTTTCTTTATATTGTAATTGCATATTATTATATATAGCTACTCAAATGCACTCTACATGGAACCAGGGTTAAAATTTGCATGGTCCAGCAGTGGACAAGGGTAGTGTTTAGCCCCCTATGCAATAGTCTGTGCTTCATCCGCATGACAACGATCCATGAGGAACCTGTAGGACCAATAGCAGATCTGACTGGTGTGGTCTAAGTAGTGTGTAAGCATCAAAAACTTCTTGAATACATTTTGAATCTGTGCATTTAAATGTATATGGGCTCTGTTTTAATGGTGGCACAGGACAAATTGTAACTTTCTGCACCAGAGACAGGATATTCTCCTTTCACACTTTCTGCCTGATTGGATTCGCAGGCCAAGGTATGTCGATGAGTCAGGTCATCAATATTCCCTCACAAATTCTGTTGCATAGGAGTAGGTAATGATGTAGAGGACCCGGGCATCTCAAATGGACTGCCTCAGTGCCTGACAGAAGTGCATAAGATGTCACCAGCCATCTCAACAGTCTTCCCGTCCATCCAGTTCTTATGTGGCATAGTCAGCAGTGATGGTGTGGTGTCTTGAATGAGTCTTGTGGATACTACAGTGGTGTCTCACTGATGTTCCTAGATGGAGTAATGATTTCTGCACCTCTGACTCTCGTGAAATAACATCTTGCGTCCAAGTACTGATTCCAGTCTTTGAGGAGTTGTGCATGTTTGTTGCTTCTTCTCCTCCTGTTCATCATACTCAGTTTTGGCCCAGAAGATCATTCATAGAAGGCAGCTCTAAGAGTCTCACCCCCTTTCCAGTCCCTCGAGTAAATATGCTGGTGGCATAAAACCGCCCTCCTTGTGGCCACTGCTACCACCTTCTTGTGCTCCTATATGATATTTAATAACAACTTGTTTTGCATTACCATTTCCCCCAAAAGCTTCACAATTTCTTCTCCTGCTTTCCTCCAAACCCGGAAAGAGATGGGAAGTTTTTCATGATTATTTCATGATTTATCCCCTACTATGTTGCCAGCTCATAGGATCAAACTTAAGTTGGAGTAAGACATTTTGAAGGCCAGTTTGCTTTCTTATCCTTAGGATCAGATACCTCTTCACCTTCTGCTATCACTGCCATGTGGGCGACAAATTAACTAGCATTAGACACAGTGTTCCTGAAGCTCAGGACATGTTTTTTCAAGAAAAACATCTAGCCCAGGCAACTACTACTGGGAGGTCAAATTGAAAATAAACTAAATACCACTGGTGACAGTGGCTAGCACTAGTACATTTAAAAAAACGACAGCTGACCCCATGGACCTAAATAACTACCGACCAATTTCCAACATCCCAACTCTGGCTAAACTCCTAGAAAAATGTGTTCTCAGCCAGTTAGATAACCACATCACTCACTTCCACCTGCTCAACAAATTCCAATCTGGCTTCCGGGCAGGACATAGTACTGAGTCGGCTATGACCCACATAGTAGATGACGCACTAAGAATCCTAGACCAGAACAAAACCTGCCTACTTATCCTGCTTGACTTATCCTCGGCCTTCGACACCGTCAAACATGAAAATCTTCTAGCTCTCCTGCAATACGGAATGGGCTTATCTGGGTCAGTACTAAATTGGTTTACCTCTTTCCTCCTGAATAGATCCCAAAGGTTCAAGGTCAACCAATCTCTGTCCACGACCGTCCCAGTCACATAAGGAGTTCCGCAGGGATCCTCCCTCTCACCTTCACTGTTTAATCTATTCATGGAGCCACTCACTGAGATTCTCGGCTCATCAAATATCCACTTTCACATGTACGCAGACGACACACAACTATACTTAAAGATAAATTCTCCAGATGACATCAAATCTCTCAATCTAACTTTACAAAATACTCAGTCATGGTTGACTGAAAACCACCTCAAACTAAACGCCCTGAAAACTGAATTCTTACTAATCAGCCCACCTAATCAACCATCCAACGTACACGAATGGCTTAAACAACTTACAGCCTTCAACTGCCAACCTCTCATAATTGACTCAGCAAAGTCTCTGGGAGTAACTCTGGACGGTAACTTAAACATGCAAAAACACATCAATGCCGCAGCAAAAGGAGCTAACTTTCAGATCAGCACTCTGATAAAATTAAAACCCTTCCTCCCAGTAAACGACTTCAAGATGGCAGTACAAGCACTAGTAATTCCCAGACTAGAATAAGGTAGTGCAACTCTCTGTGGACTACCTAGATCTACAACTGCCCCCCTAAGAGCATCACTCAACTCAGCGGCCAGGCTAATCATAGGCTCTAAAAGAAATAGCCACATCTCCCCTGACATCAAAGTACTCAATTGGCTACCTACCCTTCGAAGCAAAAATTCAACTACAGATCGCCTGCATGACGCATAAGTCCATCCATCACAACACACCAAGTTATCTGGCCCAGAAACTGGAGCTTTCGTGTGGAAACAGATCATCCAGGAGCGCCAGTAACATTCTTCTGAAGCCTCAAAGGTTTGCCAAAAAGAAAACATATAACCGCGCCTTCTCTGGTATTGCTCCAAGGATCTGGAATGCACTACCACCAGAAATCAGACTCAACCCCTCAACTGTCTATTTAAAAAAATAAGTCAAATCTCTTCTCATGTCGAAATTTACTTAAATATTGATGCAGACTCTTAGAATAACCAGCTGGAACATAAGGCTTTATTCCGAAACATAATGTTACCCTTATATATTGTCTCCTTTGCTAACTACTTCTCTTGTAAAGCGCTCTGATACCCGCAAGAGTCATATTCGCGCTATATAAAAACTTCAAATAAATAAATAAATTAATAATAGAGATAGTGGAAGACTTCCTATAAATCTGCCTTTTGAAGATATTTACCTCTGAGACAAACTTTGGAGCCAGTGAATGTTCCTCACCGTATTATAGGAAATCCCAGAGGAGCCCAAAGAAGAAGGCAAGTGAAAAATGTGAGCTAATTGGTACTGGTCCATTTTTGGCCTGTCCGTTACCTCTGACAAGGACAACTAAAGTCATTCATTTGCTCAAAGGTTAGTCCGGTAAACATATGGGGAGGTGGAGTGCACTCTACACCAGTCTACACAACTGCACTCTATGCCACTGCACTGTACCCTTCACCGCTTCACTCTACACTGCACTACTCCACTCTATGCCACGCCACTCTATTCTGAAACAATCTATTCTAAGCCACCGCACTCCACGCCACCGGACTCTACTCCATTTGACTCCACTCTGCGTCACTCTACTCTACACCATTGCACTCTATACCACTGCACTCTAAGGTGCACCACTCCACTCTATGCTACTCTACTCTCCACCACTCAACACCACTGTACACTGCGCCATTCTACTCTACCACTGTGCTCTACACCACTGCACTCTATGCCAATGCACTCTACACCACTTTACTCAAACTCAATGCACTCTACACCGCTGCACACTACGCCAATCTACTCTGTAGCACTGTACTCTACACCAGTATAAACTACTCTGAAACACTCTACTCTAAGCCACTGCACTGTATCCCACTCTACTCTACACCATTGCACTCTACATCACTGCACTCTACGCTACTCTGTTCTTCCCTGCACCACTGTACTCTACACAACTGCTCTCTACACCACTCCACTCTAAGCCACTGCACTCTATGCCAGTGCACTCTACACCACTCCACTCTAAGACACTCTACTCTGCAACACTGAACTCTCAGTCACTGAACTCTATGCCACTCTACTCTGCACCACTGCACTCTATGCCACTGCACTCTATGCCACTGCACTCTACTCTGCAGCATTCTTCACTACACCTCTCTACTGCACTCTACCCCAATGCACCGCAGACCACTACCCTCTATGCCACTCTACTCTGCATCACTCCCCTCTATGCCACTGCACTCTTACCCACTGCACTGTAGACCAATCCATTCAAATGCACTCTAATCTTCTCTGCACCACCTGATCCTACAACACTGCACTCTACGCCACTCTGTGCCACTGCAGTCTAGGCCGCTCTACTCTACACCACTGCACTCTACCCAACCCTACTCTACACCACCCTACACTACTCCACTTCACTCTTCTTTGAAACAATCTACCCTACACCACTGCACTCTATGCCACCCTACTCCACTCTGCGCCACTCAACGCACCTCTACTCTGCACCCTTCTACTCTACACCACTGCACTTTATGCCACTCTACTCTAAACTGATGTACTCTAAGCCACTGTACACTATGTTAATGTACTCTACACCTCTTTACTCAAAACCAATGCACTCTACATCACTGCACTCTATGCCAATCTACTCTGAAGCACTGCACTCTACACCACTATCCTCTACTCCACTCTACTCTACTCCACTGCACTCTACGTCACTCTATTCTACTGTGCACACTGCACTCTACATCTCTGCTCTCTATGCCACTCTACTCTATACCACTCTACTCTGTGCCACTGCACTCAACGCCAATGCACTCTCCACCACTCTACTCTGTACCACTGTACTCTATGCTACGGCATTCTACTCTGTACCACTCTACTCTGTACCACTCTACTCTGTACCACTCTACAACAGTGCAATAAATGCCATTACACTCTACTCCACTCTACTGTGCATCACTCCACTCTACACCACTGCACTCTACACCACTACACTATACGCCACTCTAATCTACTCCGCACCACTGCACTCTATTAAACTGCACCTTACGCCTGTCCACTCTGCACCACTGCATTCTACACCACTAAACTGTACTCTGCAACATTCTATGCCACTGCACTGTGCACCGCTTCATTCTACTCCACTCTACGACACTCCACTCCACAAAACTCTACTCCACTCTAACTCTCTACACAATTAAACTCTACTCCATTCTATGACACTCCACTCCACTCTATTCCTCTTCATGAAATGCCTCTTCACTCTGTACCCCTCCACTCTAAGCCCCCCACTCTATGACCTTCCTTTCCATTCAAAGCCACTCCACTCTGACAATTTACTCTAGGCCTCTCTACGCTATGCTATTCCGCTCCACTCCACTCCACTCTGGCACTTTAACAACTCTGTGCCACTATCAGACACTTTATGCCACTCTATGCGCCCCCACTATATGCCCCTCCATTCTATGCCACTCCACTCTACAACAATCTACTCCACTATATGCCACTCTATGACAGTTTACAACACTCTATGCCACTATATGATGCTCTATGCAAATCCCTCTATGACACTCCATGCAACTCTACTCCACTCCACTACCCCACTCTACACCACTCCACTCTATGCCACTCCACTCCACTCTACCACACTCTACAACACTCTACTTCACTCTATGCCATTCTACTCTAATACAATACACCATTCTATGCCACTCCACTCTACAATGTACTCCACTCCACATCACTCTACTCTACAACACTCTGCTACACTCTACGCAATTCTCTCTACACCACTCCAGATTACTTTACTGTACTCTATGCCACTCTACTTTGCACTATGCCACTTCACTCTATGCCACTCCACTCTATGCCACTCTATGACACTCTACTCCTCTCTAAGCCACTCCACTCTATGACACTTTACTCTAGGCCTCTCTACGCTATGCTATTCCGCTCTACTCCACTCCACTCTGGCACTTTAACCACTCTGTGCCACTATTGGACACTTTATGCCACTCAATTCAATTCAAAGCTTTTATTCGGTTAATATACATCAACCATAGAAGCACAGACATAATATCAGTCATCATGTAAAAACAGGACTATCCTTGATATAAACACATGGGACTTCGTGGGCATGTGAAAGTCCTAGTACAGAAAGTGCAAGTGCAGTATTACAGTACAAAAAAATATCCTCATATACTGACAATCAATAGCAATAGGCATTAATTGCCTAAGATTAGTAGATTTAGTTGAAAATGTAACTAGACAAAAACAAAAGTGCAAATGCAAAAATACAGTACATGTAAAAATCCGGATAGTCCAAATTTCAAATATCAATAGACATAGATTTCCTAATACCAATGGATTTCAGGATAAATGTAGCTAAGTAAAAACACAATCCTGGATCTTCTAATTTAAAAAGCAATTTCATGGCATCTTTGGCCGACCTTATGTTATAAAATAAGAAAAAAGGTTTCAGATAAAACATTCTAAAATTAAGATAAAATGTGCAAATTAATAAGAAATGGCAGCAGCTTTGGTGGGATATACCATCACATGGGCGTCGTTGAACAGTACTCTGTTTCATAACTGGAAAATTAACAAGGTGATGTATTGTACCCAATCTTAAACGTGTCAGTACATATCGGTGCGATGCTCTTGTCACGACTGACAAGTAGATTGGAAACTCTCTTTAATTTCCAGTTGCTGGTAGAGCATAAAGGTAGTTTGCTTGTTGATTACATTAAAATGGGCCTTCAATTGCTGTGATAAAAAAATTGATTTTATCTCATTTTTAGTGACAGAGGCTATACACCCAGGGTCCAGCCGTATATCATAATTAAATAGGGTTTTGTACCAATGCGAGATGTATTTAAGCCATGGTATTTTTAGACAATTCTCCATTTTGACACAATCCCGTATAATAGATTGGCTGAACTTTGTCTCTTCCTTTGACCAAATTGATTTCCATGATAGGAGGGGTCGTAATGAGACAATGTCTGATATATATGCAATGCCCACTTCCCGGTGGATGAGTTCCGTCGAAGCAGAGGGGGGGGGACACACAGCAAGCGTTTTAAAAAGACATTTTCGGCTTGCAAAAGAGAATTCGCTTGGATATGTCCCCAAACACCAGCACCATAGAGAGCGGCAGAAACGCATCTTGCCACATAAATTGCCATCATGTCTTTTATACGACGGTGGCCCAATTTGGCAGTAAATCTAAAAATGCAGTTTGTATTTCTCTCCACCTTAGAGCGGACATTCTCCTGTTCCTGTGCCCATGACCCATTTCCAGCAAATGTAATACCCAAATAACAAAATGATTTTACAGTTAAAACTTTAAAGTCCTCTATGTAAAATCGTCTGGCTGTTATTGGGTTTTTGCTACAAGCCATGACAAAAGTTTTTGATTTATTAATTAAAAGCTTTCTTTTGGTAATAAATATAGTAAAATTGTCGATAAGACGCTGAAGCCCAATAGGGGTCCGAGATAATAAAACCGCGTTGTCAGCGTATAAAAGAATTGGGATAGGATTTCCCTCAATCCTAGGTGCGTCAGCTTCAAATGTTTTCAGGGTGGCATCAACATTATTAATAAATAAAGAAAACACACCCCTGGCGGATACCTCTCTAAAACTTTAAAAGAGGGGGTATACTCGCCTGAATATCCATACCGCACCTTACTAGTTAGTGCTTCATATAATCTTGCTAGAAAGTAAACTATATCTTTTGGGGCACCCATTTCTAGCAATAGAGGCCATAAAATCGAATGGTCTACTAAATCAAAAGCGCTACTCAAATCGGCAAAGCATAAATATAGGTTGCCCTCCTTTGCCAATGTATACTTCCCGATCAGAAGATCTAAATTTACGCACTGCTCCAATGTTCCAAATCCTTTCCTAAACCCATATTGGGCTTGTGAGAGGATCGACTTTTCTATAGCCCAATCTTCTAGTCTAGAAAGCATGACCATACTCAAAATCTTTATAGAAGAGTCCAGTAGTGAGATTGGGCGGTAATTACGGGCATCAGTCTTTACTCCCTTCTTATAAATTGGGATTATTATTGACTGGCCCCATGATGCTGGAATTTCTGTTTCAGAAGCAACATTAAATACTCTAGTTAAAAAAGGTGACCATAAATCCGTATTGTTTTTATAGAGGTCTATCGGGACGCCATCTGGCCCGGGCGCCTTACCACCCTTGCTACTGGATATACCATCTAAGACCTCTCCATTACTAATCATTAGAGGTATAATTGGCCATTGAACGGGAATATCATGTGGTTTAGCAAATATGGTATTACTATTGGTAGAATTAAAAATATTTGAAAAGTATTCTACCCAAGAGTTACAAGTAATATGGGAATTAAATTCTGGTACATGGTCATCTTTCAAAAAGGAACTATTAACAGTATCCCAGAATAGCTTGCTATTTTTTATATCAGCTGCGTAGCTTAATTTTTCCCATGCGTCATCGCGGAGTTCAGCTTTTCTTGTCTCCAGGGCAGAATTATACTCTGCTTGTAAAGTCCTAATTATATCCCTATCTCATGGATTCCCCCCCCCCGGGCTTGTTTAAGGTGATGTAGGGCCGCTGTACAGTTCTTATCGAACCAGCCTACCTTGGGTTTTCTTTTGCTATGGTCAGATTTCGTCAGAAGGTTCTCGACGACATTATTGATCTTAATAAAATTTTCAAGCAGTAATTGAGGATCAATCTCCTCACCTAAACAGAATTGGAGTTCATCCTGACATTGTTTAATAACATCACTCTGAATTTTTAATGGATCTAAACCTGTCCATTTTATCCGCACGCCATTTGGTCTAGTTGGGGCAATACATGGACTATTAAATGCATCATTGTGATTTTTAAATCCCCAAGTAAATAGGTTAAGGGAGATACTATTGTGATCACTTGTGGGTTGCTCCATTACCCATGGTGAAGAAAACAGGTGTGCACTGTTGCTAGAAATTAAAATATGATCAATATTAGACCTTACATTTCTCCCTGTGAATGTGGGACATTTCATATAATTTTTTCCATACTACAACCCAACAAATTCAGATCCAATTTAGCAATGACACTATTTAAAGTAGTACCATAATCACAGTGGGGGAAATGCATATAATCATCATTTTCATTTTCCCCCCTCCTATGCCCACACACTTTGGTCAAGGATAAGGGACACGCCTGGATATTAAAATCTCCAACCCAAAGAATAATGGTCGGGTTCCTGATGGTACTGATCAACTTATCAACTTCTCGCTCCAAGGCATAAACAACTGACCCTCGGGTTATAGAAGTTGATCAGAATTATATATTTTCCCACTAGGGAATCCAACCACATAATCTGGGCGTAAGCACCAACAGTAATACAGCACTTAATGTTACATTTATTCAGATTGGTGGCGATCATGATCAGAAGTCCCCCCTTAGCTCTACCTGAAGTTGATGGCAAAGCCGGCAGCGAATGAGTGGTATAACCCTCTATATAGACTGGTTCTGTGCACCATGTCTCTTGAAGGCATATAATATCATGTTGGGCTGAAATAAAATCTGACCATGCAGGGGTACCTATCTTGCTCTTAAAACCTGACATATTCCATGAGGTTACTAAATAACCGATACCTGGTTCAGGCTCAGTGACCTCAGTAACTTCCGAATGGAATGCAGTGTCATCCACTTTATCATTGGGGGATGGAGGGGTTAGAGAAGGACAAACATAGTTGTTAGAGGTGGAAGATATCAGAGTTATACCAGAGGTATACCTACCACCCAGCTCTATCCCAAAAAGTTCCTTCTTACCTAAATTAGTAGTCTCAACAACCTCCATTCCCCATACAGATTCAACACATACATATCTGGCCTGTTGTACCTGGTTCATCTGTGGATGTTCCTTACGTCAATCATTAATGTCAAGGTCACTCAGAGCCTGGAATCTATTAGCCAATGGGATGGGGGGGTGGAATAAGGAGCAGGATCCAAGAGGGGCTAGAGGGGATCTATTTCTGGGTCGGCTATCAGTTTCCTGTGTTGGCATTAAGTGTCTATAAAAATACCCTAAAGGGAAAAGGGTGGTATTATATTCCGTACAGGAAGGAGGGGGTGCGTTATTGAGGGTGTTACTAACCCATCTTGGGGATCGGAAATTGATAATAATAGTCGCCTTCAAAGCATTTTTGTAATGGGCCGACCCAGCCCACTATACGTGTAGTCAAGATCTGATTTACCCCTGCTATTGGATATCCACAGTTTTTAGTCAGCCAAAACACCACTTTATTCAAGAGAGAGCCATGATCTTCTATCTGTCCTGCTTGGAGTTTAGGTACATTTGTGAGGACAGCGACGTAGGCACTACATTCTGGCGGTAAGTTTACGGACATAGGAGATCTTCCGTCCCTAGAGGTCGCGGTTCTTAACTCCCCCGATTTTACGGGGCCCAGTATGTTGGAATTGCATAATTTTACCCTTTCGCTATCTCTCTGGAATGTGGCTGAACTATAGCTATCAGTTGTTCTACTCATTAGCGGGGCTTTAGAAACTTTTAGATTTGCCCCATTTGCCTCATTTGTAATGAGGAGCCTATCCTTGGGGTTAATGCTAAGTTCTGTAACAGAAGAATTATTAATAGGAGTTGGATCTAACATTTGCATCCTATTACTCTCACTAGCGTGTCTTTCATTAGCCTTTATAATGGAACCACTTACCTTGTTAACTTCTCTGATAAGAATATCTAATTTGTCATAGAGCGGCCTAAGTAGTTCTATAACTTTATCGGTTATAACTGCTAGGGTTAAATCATTTTGTAGAGGAACTGTTTTAACCAACTTTTCCCTTAATAGGCCTGATTTTCCTATAGAATTATCTTTTTTTGGCCTAAGGTTGGGTTTAGGATTTCCCTGTCCTAGGGTATTCTTCCTAACACATCCCCTAGTTTTTTCCATGAGCAATGGGCTCACTAGTCTAGACAATGTGGGAGTCATAGATGTCCGGGTATAATCTTCGATGATGTCTCCCTCATTGACAATGACCATAGGTGGCTCCTCAGTTATCCGCGAATTGATCATTAAATCAACTGGGCTAGACTCACTAGATAGGTTAGCGGATGCCGATACCTCATTCCCCTGTGCGGCACCCAGTTGACTGTGGTCCATAGATAATCGCCTTTCCGTACGGTCTATCTCCTCCGATAGAACATTCACTGCCTTAACCAGATAAGAATCTAGGGTAGTGCATGATTTTTCAATAGGTGGTTTAACAATCTTCCTTCTCGCCATGGTAAATATAAGATATATTTCAATTCATGAGTGTCAGGGGGGGGCCCTGCCCGGCCTCTATCGGTCACTGACGGGCAAGGACGGGCGGGAGCGCTTTTATCCGTGCAGAGGCGTCGCTATTACTGGCGTCCCAAAGCCGCGCCAGCAGGGGATCGTGGGAAGTGTGGTCCCCTTCTCAGCAGCGTCGCGGAGGCAGCAGATGAGATGCAAAAGCCGTTCCCCTCACGGCGCGGAGAGCAGTTAGCAGGCCGTTTCCCTCACGGCAGAGAAAAGGTAGGTGGAGTCTAAAAGCGCGTCCCTGCTGCCACTCTATGCACCCCCACTATATGCCCCTCCACTCTATGCCACTCCACTCTACAACAATCTACTCTACTATATGCCACTCTATGACAGTTTACAACACGCTATGCCACTATATGATGCTCTATGCAAATCCTTCTATGCCACTCCATGCGACTCTACTCCACTCCACTACTTCACTCTACACCACTCCACTCTTTGCAACTCCCTCTATGCCACTCCATGCCACTCTACTCCACTCCACTACCCCATTCTACACCACTGCACTCTATGCCACTCCACTCTACTACTGTAACGCCCTGAACGTCTCAGGATCGTTTAACAGACACGATAATGAGGACGCAACCACTTGTGAAGGGTAAGTTATTTAATGAAGGCTCAAATAACACAAAGAATAAACAAAAGTTAGAGTCACTGGAATCCTCCAGGCTATGTACGTTACCAGCCCACCGCACGGATGGTCCTAACCGTCCTCTGCATATACGCCGGTCCCGGCGTATGCCAACAGAGGGCAGAAATGAAATGGCCGACAATGCCAATCGGTAGGCTGTGAGGGGCACGAAGAGTGTTGGGGAGAATCGAGGAGTCAGGGAAACACCCAGCCGGGGTCTCTACCTGAAGGGAGCAGCCGCTCAACCTCTTCCTCAGACTGCACCGGGACGCGGAGTCACCTCCTGGTGATGCGTCACCGATACCCCAATCAAAAGTAAGAAGACTGAACCGAGAGCAGCCGCTCGATCGATCCTGTGGACTTCCGAGTCTGTAACGCGGCAAACACCTCCTGGTGTGCGTGACAGCTGGCAGTCCCTGTATCTCTGGTCGGGCTGGGAGTTACGACTCCAACCAGCAAAAGCGCCACTGCGCTTTGACTCAGCCGAGTCAGAAAGCGAAGCTCAATGGTTGACCGGTAGAGCTTCCGGGTCCTTCACAGGTGACGATGGGGCAAGACACGGCCCAGGGAGTAACGACTCGACCTACCTCCGTTCTTGCCTTACTGGAGCACCTCTCCGGAACACTGCTCTTCACGAAGCAGGTACGTCGGTGTAAACACAATATCCGAGCGTGTTTCCTTGAGTTATGTAACAGCTCTCCTGTTTACATAAGGGCGTGTTTCCTTGAGTTATGTAACAGCTCTCCTGTTTACATAAGGGCGTGTTTCCTTGAGTTATGTAACAGCTCTCCTGTTTACATAAGGGTGTGTTTCCTTGAGTTATGTAACAGCTCTCCTGTTTACATAAGGGCGTGTTTTCCTTGAGTTATGTAACAGCTCTCCTGTTTTCATAACCTCTCAACTGCTAAGCATCCTGGGAGATGTAGTCCGTTGTCGCTGATTACCGTTTTCCTCCCCACGCATGACAGGAATTCTCGACAGTACATCCTCCCTCTCAGCGGCTCCCCACGGGTCCAGCGCTGGCAGGAAAACGCCGATGGAACAAGGAGACCAGGCGCGGAGCATGAACCCCTTCAGCCGGTTCCCATGATTGCTCCTCCGGGCCATATCCTTTCCACGCAACCAGGTACCACAGCTTCCCCCTGCGCCATTTGGACGCCCGTATGCCCGACACTTCATACTCCACCTCCGACTCCACGCATATCGGCCTAGGTGTCCCAGACGGCTTGGAGGGTGCTGGTTTGAGCAATGATACATGAAAGACAGGGTGTATCCGTAATGACTGGGGCAAGCACACGTTCACGGGACCCATACACTTGGTAATTCGATAGGGGCCCATGTACTTGGGATGGAACACACTGTTCTTTCGAAACCTCATGTTTCTTGTGGATATCCAGACGTAGTCTCCAGTGCGGTACAGCGGCCCGGGCCTTCTCTTCCTGTCTGCCGCAGCCTTGTATCTTCTCTTGGCCTCTATTAGGACAGCCCTTGAGCGCATCAACGTGTCTTTTATGTGTGCCACCCTGTCCGCTGTGGCGGGAATCCTGTCCTCTCTGAACGGATGTAGAAATGGCAAGAACCTGGGATGATGGCCATAGTTGCTATAGAACGGAGATGACTGTGTGGAGCTGTGAGTGGCGTTGTTATAGGCTATCTCTGCAACCCATAGCAAGTCGACCCATTCGTCCCTGCCCTGATCCACAAAACAACGCAGATACTGTTTGAGCGTTTGGTTCAGGCGCTCGGTTTGGCCGTCCGTTTGAGGGTGGTAGCTGGTGGACAGGGCGGTTTTAACATGCAGCGCTGTGCACCACGTCTTCCAGAATTGCGCAGTAAACTGCGACCCCCGGTCCGACACGATCACCCCAGGTAATCCATGCAGTCGTACCACATTCTTTAGGAGTAGTGACGCCAATTCCCCGGCCGTAGGGACTCTCTTGCAGGGGATGAAGTGCCCCATTTTCGTCAAGTAATCCACCACCACCAGTATTGCCGTCATCCCCTGGTCCACCGGGAGGCCCACTACGAAGTCCAGTGATATGTTATCCCATGGTCTATCCGGGGTCGGAAGTGGATGTAAGAGCCCTTGGGTTCGGCCATGGTCGGCCTTCATGGTGGCACACGTAGGACACTCCTGTCCCCACCTCCTGACATCCACTCTCATGGTTGGCCACCAGAAATGCCGTCCCATGCTAGCCACCGTTTTTTCAAAGCCCAAATGACCTGCGCATGGAGAGTCATGGCACCAGATGAATGCTTGTTTCCTTAGCCTAGGCGTGGGTATCAATAGGCACCTGCCCTTCAGGGGTATCCCGTCCTTCAGCTGCCATTCTCTGTGACTGAGGAGCCACCTCCGCCATGCGAATGACCTGATCCCTCTCTTTATTCCCCTCAGGAACGTATCCGGTTGGATAACCCCCAATACCATCCTCGGGGAAATGATGGAATGCTCGGTCGCAGGCAATGGTTCCTTAACCGTAGATTGACGGGACAGGGCGTCCGCCTTCCGGTTTTCCGTCCCAGGCCGATAAGTGATGCGGAAGTTGAACCCCGCAAAGAAGATCATCCACCGCAGCTGCCTGGGAGAAAGGTGTCGTGTGGCCGTCATGAACTGAAGATTCCGATGATCCGTGTACACCGATACCACATGTCTTGCCCCCATCAACCAATGCCTCCATTCGGTGAAGGCGTCCTTGATTGCGAGAAGCTCCTTCTCCGCAATATGGTAGTTGCGTTCGGCGTCGTTGAGTTTGCGGGACATGTACGCAACGGGATGAAGCACCCCTGTGTCGTGGTTGCGTTGGGACAAGATCGCCCCCAGCGCCACATCCGATGCGTCCGCTTCCACCACATAGGGGAGATTCGGATCGGGGTGAGCCAACACCGGCGCCTTACCAAAGGCGCTTTTCAGGGCCTCAAAGGCTGTGTTCGCTTCAGGGGACCAGACAAACTCCTTGGACTTCCTCAGTAGCTGTGTGATTGGGGCCACCAATCCTGAAAATCCATCTATAAACCGCCTGTAAAAGTTGGCGAAGCCAATGAAACTTTGGACGTCCTTCACGCTTTGGGGCACCGGCCAGTCTTTCACCGCCTTGATCTTTCGTTCTGCCATCTCCTGTCCCTCTGGACTCAGCATTACTCCGAGGAATTCCACGGATGTGACGTGGAAGTCACACTTGCTGAGTTTACAAAACAGCTTGTTTTCCCTCAGCTTTTGGAGCACAGCTTTGACGTGGTGTACGTGCTCCTCCACACTGGACGAATAGATGAGGATGTCGTCGATATATACGACCACGTAGATATCCAACTCCTCTCTGAATACCTCATTCAAAAAGTACTGAAAGGCTGCCGGGGCGTTGCACAGACCGAACGGCATGACGAGGTACTCAAAAAGGCCGAACCTGGTCTTAAAGGCGGTCTTCCACTCGTCTCCGTCCCTCATGCGCACCAGATGGTATGCCCCTTTCAAATCCAACTTGGTGTAGATACGAGCTTTCTTGACCTGTTCCAGAAGTACACTGATGAGAGGCAAGGGGTACCGATTCTTTATGGTGATCGCATTCAATGCCCTAAAGTCCACACAGGCTCTCAGCTCCCCATTAGCTTTCGGGATGAAGAAGAGTGGCGAGGCGGCCGGAGACTTGGACGGGCGGATGAATCCTAGTTTGAGGAGTTTATCCAGGTACCCCCGGAGATGCACGTTTTCAGGCTCCGTCAGGGCATACAGCCTGCCGCTGGGAACGCTGGCCCCTGGCACCAGGTCGATCTGGCAGTCAAACTGTCTATGTGGTGGTAGCACTTCCGCCTTCACCTCATCAAATACATCCTCAAAACTGTGATAAGCTTGGGGGAGAGCCACATCTTTTTCTGCCGCTGTAGCCACCGTCTGACTCCCGCTCTCATCTGCGTCAAGGGATTCCGTTCTTTTTCCACAATGCCGGATGCAATACGGTGACGTCATTTCGACGCGATGTGTTGGCCAATCCACAGAGGGGTTGTGTTTCTGTAGCCACGGCAATCCCAATATGACGCCATATTGGGGCGCTCGGATGATGTTAAAATCGATTTGTTCCAAATGGTTCCTCCCATATCTCATCGGAAGTACCCCCGTGTGCTGCCCGATGGGCCCCGTCACCAATCGCCTTCCGTCTACAGCATAGATGTCTTCGGGTACAGCTTTGGGAAGAAGCACTAGCCCTAGCCTGCATGCCTCGTTGTGGTCCATAAATATGCCAGTGGCCCCGGAATCCACCATGGCCACAACGGGTATCCACTGGTCATGCACTCCCACGTGCACCGTGAGAAACAGGTGTCGGTGTCCCTTAGTGACTGAGTTGGAAAGTGAAGGGATGGATGAGTGACTCCGAGATGCCCCTTCTTCGGTCTGGGAGTCCTCGAGTTTTCCGCCGGTATGTCCACCACGGCTGTTACCGACCGGGTGGCCCGATAACGTGCCGTCTTCGGTTTGGCAGGGCATTCACGTACGTAGTGGCCTTTTTTGCCACAATATAGGCACAATCCTTGTTTACGGCGTGACTCTTTCTCCGTGGCTGTGAGGCTCGCTCGTATTGCGCCGATGTCCATGGGTTCTCCCTTGGATGCGGTGGAAGTTTCAGGACTTCCCACCGTCACATAGGATGGAAGGGATTTTCCTTTTCTCCCATGATCCCCCTTTCTTTCACTTAGCCTATGTTCCTGCCGTAATACCAGGTTGATAAGGCCCTCACATGTCTTAGGTTGCGGGTCAATATGAGCCACGGCGTCCTTGAGCTCATCGCACAGTCCGTGATGGAAGAGCGCCGTCTGTTTAGCAACAGGCCACTTGGTTTCCGCAACCAGCCTTCGGAACGCGTTGAGATACTGCACCAGGTCGTTGGATCCCTGTCTCAACTCAAGCATTTCACGGTCCGCCGTGTACGAGTCAGCCCTTCTATCGAATACCTTCAGGAATTCCTCGCGAAAAGCACCCCAATCACATAAGATGGGGTCGTCCCTGCTCACCAGAGGTACGGCCCATTGTGCCGCGTTTCCAGCCAAATAGGAAATAAGGAAAGCCACACGAGCCTGACTCGTGGGGAACGCCCTTGGCTTGCACGAGAAATGTAGCGCCACTTGTGTGAGGAATACCTGCACTGTGTTAGGATCCCCACCGTACCTGTCTGGTGTTGCCAAGGGGATGGCTACCGGTATTTCCAATACTACCACAGGGGTCTGGTTCGTGAGGGAGGTGCTGGGCGTGAGCGGGTCCAATTGGATAGCGTCCAGTCTGGCTTTTACATCGGCTGTCTCTTGCCTAGAGGCAGCCAATTCAACTTGCACGGTCGCTAAAGCAGCCAGCACAGCATCAAGTGTTGCCATGTCTGTTATCGACCGGGAGACAGTTAGTGTTGTTAAGGTCGGATATTTTGTAACGCCCTGAACGTCTCAGGATCGTTTAACAGACACGATAATGAGGACGCAACCACTTGTGAAGGGTAAGTTATTTAATGAAGGCTCAAATAACACAAAGAATAAACAAAAGTTAGAGTCACTGGAATCCTCCAGGCTATGTACGTTACCAGCCCACCGCACGGATGGTCCTAACCGTCCTCTGCATATACGCCGGTCCCGGCGTATGCCAACAGAGGGCAGAAATGAAATGGCCGACAATGCCAATCGGTAGGCTGTGAGGGGCACGAAGAGTGTTGGGGAGAATCGAGGAGTCAGGGAAACACCCAGCCGGGGTCTCTACCTGAAGGGAGCAGCCGCTCAACCTCTTCCTCAGACTGCACCGGGACGCGGAGTCACCTCCTGGTGATGCGTCACCGATACCCCAATCAAAAGTAAGAAGACTGAACCGAGAGCAGCCGCTCGATCGATCCTGTGGACTTCCGAGTCTGTAACGCGGCAAACACCTCCTGGTGTGCGTGACAGCTGGCAGTCCCTGTATCTCTGGTCGGGCTGGGAGTTACGACTCCAACCAGCAAAAGCGCCACTGCGCTTTGACTCAGCCGAGTCAGAAAGCGAAGCTCAATGGTTGACCGGTAGAGCTTCCGGGTCCTTCACAGGTGACGATGGGGCAAGACACGGCCCAGGGAGTAACGACTCGACCTACCTCCGTTCTTGCCTTACTGGAGCACCTCTCCGGAACACTGCTCTTCACGAAGCAGGTACGTCGGTGTAAACACAATATCCGACAGCGTTGTACCTCCCGGTTCCTCCCTTTATAGGGCGTGTTTTCCTTGAGTTATGTAACAGCTCTCCTGTTTACATAAGGGCGTGTTTCCTTGAGTTATGTAACAGCTCTCCTGTTTACATAAGGGCGTGTTTCCTTGAGTTATGTAACAGCTCTCCTGTTTACATAAGGGCGTGTTTCCTTGAGTTATGTAACAGCTCTCCTGTTTACATAAGGGCGTGTTTTCCTTGAGTTATGTAACAGCTCTCCTGTTTTCATAACCTCTCAACTGCTAAGCATCCTGGGAGATGTAGTCCGTTGTCGCTGATTACCGTTTTCCTCCCCACGCATGACAGGAATTCTCGACAACTACACTCTACGCTACTCCACTCTACCACACTCTACAACACTCTACTTCACTCTATGCCATTCTACTCTACTACAATACACCACTCTATGCCACTCCACTCTACAATGTACTCCACTCCACGTCACTCTACAACACTCTGCTACACTCTATGCAATTCTCTCTACACCACTCCAGATTACTTTACTGTACTCTATGCCACTCTACTCTGCTCTATGCCACTCTATGCCACTCCACTCTATGCCACTCTACTCCTCTCTACGCCACTCAACTCTATGACACTCTAATCCACTCTATGCCCTTCCACTCTACGACACTCTACCCCCTCCATGACATTGCAGAACACTCTATGAAACTCCACTTTATGCCACTGTATGACACTCCACTTTACTCCACGCCACTCTACAACAATCCACTCTACTCTACACCCCTCTACGCCACTTCACAACAGTCTACGCCACTCCACGACACTCTGTGCCACTCCACTCTACCCCACACCACTCTTCTTTATGCCACTAACTGTTATCCATGCTGAACAGCATCCATGCTGGTTTATAACGTGGCTAAACCACATTGGCAAAGACAATAGCTCTTGCATAGGCGAGACGTATTAGATTTGCCAATGCTTGTTCAGGTATTTGATTCCCAAATGGGGGCCACTTTTATTCTGGTGCCCGAGACTGTTTTTTGTCCCTTTATGATCCTGGGTGAGGGTATCTCTCACTCGGAACCAAGTTTTATGTAAATAGCAGCATTTAACTAAAATATTCAAGAATGTTAACTTAAGGACCATGTTATTAGCGAAACTGGAGATTTAAGAACGTATTTCTGCAAGAAAGATATTACCTCCAAACTGAGCTGTCCAGACATGTATGTTCACGTTCAAGCTGAATGTAGAAGAGAAGGTATGTGGTAACTTCACAAATACAAAAAAGTAAACATTTCTGCACAAAGCTAGAACTTCTTCTGGCTAAACACACTCAATCTAAGTCCTCCTTTAAGGCCTACTATAACCCTGCACAAAGTAAATGTACTCACAAATACAGACCATGTTGATATATGTCAAGGTCTGTAATATATGTTACCATCATCAATATACTTATTGATCTTGCTTCATGTGACACTTGCTGGTGAAATTCCCATGCTTCACCTAAATTTGTGGGTGAAGTTTAAACTCCGCACATCCTTGTTGATAAGGACTGTGTCAAGGAAGAGTTGTCCTCCCTCTAATGAGGTTTATGAAGATACAATTTCCCATTCTTCAGTCTGTACTGCTGCTTTTCTCCTCACTGGGAAATGATCTTCACTGGCGATTTTAATAATCAGAAGCAGACTGGAAAGATTTTCACCAGTAAAGCACAAAAGGAAACCTCAGCCAACAAGGTGAGTGCCCAATGCCTTAATAAGAGTGAAGTGAAGTCTGTGACCTTCAAATTAAAGTAGTGGCACCTATACTGACTGATGCAGTCCAGAAAGCAGCAAAGCTTTATTTTCTGTTCAAAACCCAACTCTATATGGCTCTTACATACAAGCTTGAAATACTGATTTTAATGGGTAAGCTGATATAAGAAGCCTTTAAAAATGAAAAATTAACGGTTGAATATGATTTGACAAGAAATTCCTGTGCCAAACATCAGTTACACAAAATGTCCCATTGGGAGTATGTTCTACTTTAACTCCAATGAGAGGATATTTATGCAAACAATGTTTTGAACACAATATTATGTTAGAAGATAGCCTCGCTATGATATACTGGTACTACACCCATTTGAACATGTTTTAAAATTAATTTTTACCAAGGTGATGACATATTTTATGCGTACAGATTGTCGAAAAGATTCCACAAAACACCAAGACCCCCTTGTTTTCCTAAAAAAATTGTTTTACTATGGACACTGTGGCAACATTTCTCTACAAAGTAACTAACTCTTCTCTTTCAGGTCAACATCACAACAGATAACTACTACAACGTTGACCTGGCTGGGAATGAGGAAGGCATCTTCGGCATTGATCCAGAGTCTGGTTTCCTGTTTGCAATTAGAGCCTTTGATCGAGAGAAGCAGGATTCATACACACTTCAGGTATAGTTATTGAATAGCCTTCTGCCACTGTTGGGACGTAAGGCCCAATCCAATCCAATAAAAGTCCACTGAGGAGCTCATGTCAATTTTCTCAAGAGAGTTTGTTTTCTGATAAATCTACCAACAATCTTAACAGTCCAGACTTGTATGTCTACTTTCCCTGTAGTCTGTTTTGTATTACTTGTATTTTTCATATATTTATGCAATCAGTCATTTAATTTGATCAAATTGTATCAAAATCTATTTTTAGGAGTTCATCACAGACCATGGAAACAAAATTAAAAAAATCACCTATGAGCCTAGGTGTTTAAAGTGAAATTACACATCATCACACCCAGAAACCCACTTCCAGCATCATAAAAGTTGGCAGTAGAAGTATCATGACTATATGATGCACCCATTGCCTAGGAAATTTGTACCTGAAAACTCTACAAAAATCCAGTTTTCGCACATATAGTTTTCAAACTGTCATTACATCTACAAAACAAAAAGACCTTGGGTATCACATTTGTTGAAATCCCTAGATTAGGAGCAGTTAATATGGCCACTTGTAGCTCATTTATACTGGAGTTCTTCTTTCCAAGGCGTTTTGGAAGTCAGTTTCATGACCAGTATCTTAACCAAAGCAATCTAGAAGATAAAGGCGCTGAACCTTAGACCCATCAGGGTAGAGACACTCCCAACTGCTGTATGGATATCTTGCTTTAGTTAACAAATGCATGTGTAATATCTTGTTGATTCCACTATAAATATGAGCTTTAGTCAGCTTCCTCAATCCTGATACCCTCTTCAATAGGCTGAAGGATTTGGTATAGACCCTGGGCAACAGCCTTGCACTGTTGACATATTTTACTCTGGACAGTTGGCAAAAAACAGCTGTTACGTTTCCTTGAATGAATCATCCTGTAATGTCCTACAGTCCTCAAATCATTCAACCTTTTTTTGTATTATACCATGGCCTAAACTTCCATGAGATCCCATAGAAGACTTCCCCATGTATGTTCAGAAAAGCCTTTGAACTCTTATATTGAGGAAGCACAGAGATCTTAGCCTGAGCTCTGTCAATCTCAGCTGTGAAGTTTGGGATTAATTATATTAGAAATATTTAAACCCAGGCAAGACAAAACCCATTGCTCCCAGTGATTTTCCACGTTTGTAATCCTGCTAATATCATGTTCACCACTTCATATTTCAATGGAGTTTCTCATTGGGGTCATAAACTACAAGCGTCAGCCTGACGTGTCTATGAGAAAGCCACCTTTTCTGGGAAGGAGCATAATCATTATTTTATTCAGCAAATTTTACCCAAAATCTATTTTTATTTATCACACTATTTCCTGCCATTTATCATTTGACCATCACAAAAGCCAGGACAAAGGTCAATTACTGAAATTATTTACATATGGTTGTTTCAACCAAAATAAAAACTTTTGAACCATTTTCTGATGATACACAAAACACATTCCAGAATTTCAACACCCCCGCCCCTTAGAAGAATACATCCCATGCATGTACTGAGGGAACTACACTGACTTAATGAACCATAAAGGGTGAACTTTAAAGACCGATCTGGAGTTCATGGAGCACATAAAAATTGCTGTAAGAAGAATTTTGCCATGCCCATATCTAACTATGTGAATGGCCTACTTTTAGAGTAATTATTGGCTCACAAGGGGTCTCTTGAGGATTCCTTTAATTACCTATTTAATGTCCATTGGAATTCTAGTCTATTGCTCACCTGCTTTCTTAAGATACTCCTTCCGCCAAAGTTTTTAGATGCAGGGGTTAATGTGCTACATAAGAATGATACATAGTAAAGTATTTTATGTGCATCACTGACAGTTCGGTTATGGGGTAGGAAGCTTCCATAAGCACTGAATTCATCTTTTTGTAAACATGCCATCTTTCAAGCCTGATTATAATGAAATAAATTAAACTATTAGCTGATTTTGCCCATCGAGGGCTTTATAATTAACTGCCAAGTTCTCCAGTAGGAATGCAAATGAATTGTATTTTATTGCAGCATTTTCATAGCACTTTCTTACATCTTGCCACGGTCCCAAAGTACTTTGCAGACCAGAGGTCAGTGGCGCGATTCTGAGATGTATGGCTTGGAAGACGTTGTTGATATTGATGCCTTCTATTACATCTGTGCTGGGTTCTATAAAAGTGGGTGTGTTGATGTCTTGCGTGTGCTGCTGAGGCTGGTCAACTGGTGTGGGTTCTACTTGGTGGGTTGGCTGGTGCGAATAACAGCCATCTCTGTGTTCTAGGCTTAGCTGAGACTTCAGTGGCCACCAGGTATCTCCCATGTCAATCTTACTTTTCAATTTGATTACTTCAAAACTTGATGTAGAATTTGTGTGCAAGTGCTTGGTGTTGCAAAGAATGAAGGTAGGATGGTAATCATGCTGGTTTTTGGTTCTGATGTGCTGTGCCTATGTTAGCTGTGTCCATTTCTCCTTCATTTAAAATCTATGAACTCTTCTGCATGGAAGTACTGGGATTTTCTGCCTGCCAAGTATGTTGTGGCAGGACCTGTTATTTGTTGGGATTGTACTGTTCTCATGCTTCAGTTGTATGGGAGTTGGTTGCAGGGATACTCACTAGCAGGTACAATGTTGGTGTGGTTTTAGGATGTAGGTGAAGCGGGTAATTTATAGATATTGATCTTGAATCTATGTGCTTGGGATGCAGTATTAGTTGTAGAACATCTTCCTGGGTGTAGGTGTAGGTGTTCTGCAGGAGTTCTGTTTCACTTTACGTGTTTACTGGTTTTCATAGTGTGTAACCTAATACAAAAAAAATGATGTACCTGAGAATTTGGCAACCGCCTTCATGTGTCTTGAATGTGTGAATTCTTTTAACACTTTAGGGCATAGAAAACATGTTGGGTCGGCATTTTTGTGATGCAAGTTTGACGGTAGATTTAAAACAGTTCTTGGAATTTGTCTACAATTATGTTTGTTGTGTTGGGCTCTTTAATGTGTGCACGATTTATGGGGGTCATGCAGCAACCAACTTACATTTCATTTATTTCTTTTTTCAACTCTTATGGTGTTCAGCTCTGCACAATCTGATTTGTCATTCTATGTATGTGTGCTTTGGAATTTCTATTGCAGAAGCTAGTAGGCTAGCAATGGAGCAGATAAAGGGAAGCCCCATTGGGGATAGAGGGAGAAGGTAGGGCTAGTGGAAGGGGTGATAAACATGCCTATCTAAGGTAGTGTTCAGTTTCTTACTGAACTGTAGGAGGGGATGTTGTTCCAGAGCCTCGGTGTAGGGTGAGAAGTCTGGGTTTCATGTTTTCTCCTTCTTGCTGTCTTTAGTTTCGAATCTGGTGATGCTGGTGTCCTTTCCTGTCACTGGCCTCCAGATATTGTTAGGTTGTTAGAAAGCTAGTAGGGGTCTTTATGTAGCGTGCCTTGTAAGTCATGCCGCTCAGCTGGAAGAAGATCTGGACTTGCTGGGAGAGCCAGTCTATACTGTTTAGTGTGAGGGCCATGTGGTTGGATTTCTTCAGCTCCTTGATAAGCCATGCAGTTGCTTGAAGAATGCCTTTCAAGGGACTGAGGGTGGTCTCTGAGATACTGTTGTGTAGGGCTTTGCCTCCATTTATCCATTTATGTGGGACAGGACGAGGGCTTGAACTGTCATTCAAGTCTTTTTCTGGGAGAAAAGATTTTACTTTTTTCATTAGAGCGATTTGGAATCAGGCAGCTTTGGTCTTGGCAATGTGTCTTTTGTGAGAGAGTCTTGACTCAAGGGTGAATCCAAGGGATTTGGTCGTTTCTGACAGTTGGGTTGTGAAGCCCATTTGCTTTAAGTTGGAGAGCAATGGCTGAATCAGAGATTGGTGTTGTTGGTTAACAGAAAGAATTCAGTCTTTGTGCGGTTGAGCAACAGGTAGTTTGTTGAAATCCAGGTTTCAATGACTTAAAGGTAGGCTTTGAGTATCTCTCTGTCTCTCATTGAGGAGATTTTGAAATAGAGTTGGAGGTCATCAGCATACTGGTAGATCGTGAAGGTTGAAAAAATGGGTGACTGGATAGAGCCCTGGGGGACTCCGCAGATGACGGGGACAGTTGGCGATCTGGTAGTTCCTATCTAAATTAGGAGCTGTTGGTCAGTGAGGTAGGATGTGAAATGCTGTAGGATTGTGCAGTTAAAGCCCATGTGAGTTTTCAAGGTGTGGATCAATGCTGGAAACTCAACAGTGTCAAAAGCTACAGAGAGAGAGTGCACTGGATGAGGACACAAGGGTGATTTTTTCTGTTGAGAAAGAGGTGTCAGGTTCTTGGAGCACAGCACTTTTGATGTTGCAGCATGGTCTACACCCTGATTGATAGTTTTGAGCAGGTTATTCTTGCGGAAGTCGTTGGGTGAAGACTATCTACTCGATTTTTCCAAAAAATTGGAGATGGGTTATAGGATGGAAGGTGACAGTGGTTGGCTGGAGCTGGTGTAAACATTTTCAAGAGGGGAAGGATCTGTCTGGCATTGAGGCTGTCCAGGAAAATTCCCTGGGTTCGCATGAAATTGACAATGTGGAGAAGAGGTGTGAGGGCTTCTTATTGCAGAGACTTGATGATGGAGGAATTAGGCACATCATCTTCGCAGGAGCGGGCTTTGAGTAAGTTGAGAATGTTGGGAAGGCCTGTGTGGAAGATAGGGCTGAAGGATGACCAGTTAGTTGTATGGTGATTGGGTACAGGTGACAATGTGAGACGATGATGAATGTTCTATAACTGCATATTGCCCACTTGAAACACTTGTTAGTTACATTGCTTAGAATCCTGTATTAGGCACTGCATATACAAGGGTTCACAATGATGCATGTACAAACAGGAATGTAGACAGATATGTGTGCGCAGAGAACGAACAGACAGACAGGCACACATGTATCCATGCTGTCTGTAGGCCTGTGGGACAGAGTGTGTTATCTATGCATGTGTGACAACCTGCTGCAAGTGCGCATGTTGTCTGTGGACTCATATCTCCCTACAGTGTTGGTCTGTGTATAAACTTTAGAAAAGCCAAAGCTGCTGGCTTTGCCACTACTTATTACTAATATAGAAAGAATAAAGCGATTGGAGGGGGCAACAGGCCAGATTAAATCACCTGGAGTGTACTCTGTGTTTATGAGGTTTTCATAGGCAGGAAGATGGGAAAGAACTGCATTAGTCATCAAAACTGACTTAAGAGTGAGGTCGTTTCTTATGTAATTTCTTATGTATATATTTATGGGAATGCATATACCTAGATCCGAGCAAGAAGAAATAAATAGAACAGCCAGTTCAGCCTTGAATGGTCTGTGGCCAGTTCTTATTGAGCCCACAGTGGTAAACGGCAATGTGTGAATGTAATGAATCAATGTAATGCTGTCTCTAAACGAATGTGTTATTTCGAATCAGGCCACGGCAAAAAACCGAGAGGAAGAAATGTTTCCTGAAACTGTCACCATTCGAGTAATCATAAAAGACAGGAATGACAACAAGCCGCTATGGACGAAGGACGTATTTCATGGTATATTGAGCAAAGGAACCAAGCAAGGTAACTATGTGACCGTCTAAAATAAATGTACCTCACCCTTTCAAATGACAAGAGATCAGCTGTGTGCTGTCGTTACCCCCTTCCCCCGTTTCTTTTCCAATGTTGTTGTTGCATAGAACTTCCAAGGCCCGTGGCGCGCGCTGACGGTCGCGTCGCGCCACGGATCACCTGTCCCTGCCGAGTCACCCGTGCCGCCATGTGTGATGTGGGCAGCCGAGTGTGGCGCAGCGCGGGATTACCCGACCCCTTCAGTTGCCATTTGAAGGAACCGAGGCCGCAAAGAAGGGGACGAGGAGAGACGGCGTGTGGCGGATTTTTCTGTCCCCCCTGGCTGTAAGAGCTTTTCTCAGATGTCACTACAAAGCTTTCCCGCGCTCTGACGGGCCGCACTGAAATGTCAGGCCGCAGATAGGCTCTTTTTAGACTCCTTATCGCGTGGGCAGCCTTGTTGTTCTATCCTTAGTCCTCAGATAAACTTCAAACGCACATTTTCAGATTACAGCCCTGCTAAAAAACTTAGGCGTGGCGTTGCATCCATAGGGCGAAGGCCCGATTGTTGCTTAAACATTGTAATGTTTGTCAGAGTACACCTTCTGTAGATCTGATGCTGACTGGAGCATCAGGTGTTCGATAAGCCTTCCCCATACTATGCCTGTAATGCCTTTTCCACACACACTGTAATGGAAGACAGCAGTGCTACGCAGCATATTGAAGGAGCAGGGACAATGCTGAATTAATATTGTCACATGAATTCACTCTTACTAGGCCCTGGCCCGCACATGCTCAGTGAGAAGCCTCAGTGTGGTTTAGGACTCCCACCTATTCAAGTCAAGTCAAGACAAGAAGAAAGCTTTATTCGATTGTAAACAAACAATCATAAAAGCACAATAGCAGCATTACATACATGTTAAAATTACATATAATATACATGTAGACGACTTAATAAAACATTATTAAACCAGACAGAGAACAAAAGCAGTCCTGGTAAAAATGCTCAAACTGGCCCCTCTCCTTTCCTCTCCTAACTCTAGCTCTTTCTTTCCATCTATCATGCTCTCTCCCTCCTTCCTTCCTTCTTCTCTCTCTGATTTCTTTTTCTCCAACCCCCTCCCTCTTTGTGTCTCCCTTGAAGCCCCCCTGAGCCTGCTGCAATTGACCTTGGTGCGCTGGGAAAAATGACAGAGGTGCTAGTCGTAAAGTTGGGTGAGCCAATGGAGGCTCGAGTCAGGCTCGAGCCAGATGCTTGGCTTAGCTCGAGGTCCTCTTGGGACCACGAGCCCAAAACGAGTCAAGGTTCTACAGGAGGTGATCTGGCCGAGTGGCCACAGTTGCCGACTATGTACATTGAAGGACAAGGTGTGAATCTTGGTCTTGGCTCAGGATCCTGTGAACCAAGGCAAATCTACCTGTGCAGGAAAAATGTGAAGTGCTCTGTTATCCTTGGGCAAGGTTCGCGCTATGTAACATTCCCCAAAATAAAATGTAGATCCTTCCTGTCACTCGTGTTCTAACCTCATCCTCTGAGAATTAAGGACAAAGTATTAAACTTTTGATGTCAGAAAGAGATCCCCAGTTAGTGGCTGATTTGTACAATGTGAAACTAGAACATCTAGTGTCAGTCCTGGCTTGCCAGGTTGACCAAATTGTCAACTTTATTTCACCAACTATCCTTTTTGTTCATGATCATATATTAGAGCCCCTTCAAATATCTGAGGTAGGAATAAGTCTGTTCTTTCAGAGTCCAGTAGTGTTCTAATGCTGGTTGCCACCTTTATACCAGTTCCTCGTTTGTGTGAGGGGAGGCCACCTTAACCAATGAGGATAAAATTCTCAGGGGCAACCTTACCCACTCATGCAGGTCCTTAGTGACTGACATGAAACCATGCAAGATATCAGAATCTTTCTTCCTTGGCTCACAGCTACGGACACGGCGTGGGTTATTTTGCCAAGCACAGTTGGCAGCTTATTAGCTGCCTGGCTAGGCTGCGGTGGCAGGCCTAGAGTCATGTTTTCACTTTGTCACTGTAGTGGTGGCACAATAAGTGAAATTCAACTTACATGGCCTAGGATCCCAGAGTACCATATACTTAAGATTTGTAAGGTATGTATGCCAATGAGGTATCAGCCACATATAATTTAAGAGTCAGAGCACATGCACTAGGGCCTGATCAGCAGAGTCAAAAACCAGCAGCATCAGTCCAAAAATGTGGAGAGCGATCATACAATAAGACGCATTTCCTTACAAACAATACGATCCTAGGCCACAGAGAGAGTACACTTAACAACCGTCATGTATCTTAATTCACTAATAGCATTGTCATATAGGGTGGGGGAAAGAATGTTTCTCAGTTCATAATAAAAAAACTCTCAATTTTAATAAATACTTCTGAAAAATTCGGATGTACTAAAACCAAACACTTTCTTGTGATAAAAAAAATCGAATTTTGAAAACACTTTATTGTGTTTTAACATGACGTTTTTGCATGATTTGCATGTCAAATATGTTCAGGGCTCAGCATACCCTTGGTTCAGTTCTTCCTGCAATGTGTTCCCTTGTGCACTTCTAATTAGCAGTGGCACTGTACTTTCAAAACTGGCTTCCAATGGCTCCAGCCCAGTGGGGGAATGCCTGATGGATTAAAAGGCCAGTTCAGCCCTCTTACTAGTCCCTATTCCTTTGCATGCTCAGGGAGTAGATTCAGTGTGAGTTTGGGCTTGCACCTATTCACACTTATAGGGCCCTGACCCTCACATGCTCATGCTCTATGAGAAGCGTTGGTATGATTTTGTATTCCTGCCTAAAGATAACAAAGCAGATACCCATAACTGCCCATCGATGTTTCCTCCAACATCTCTATACTGACCTTAACTCCTCCTAAAACATCGTCTAAGTTAGAGTTGTAGTAACTGTGTATTAGTCACATTTTGTGTACTGGTCTCACATTATCCAACCAACTGTCTCAAGCCATTAAGATACTTGCCATGGGCCACATTTCAGTGCCTCCTTAACTCACGCTGACATTGAAATAAAGGATTAGGTTTATTACCTTCAACAATCTTGATAATGTTACTGGTGCCAATCTTACATAAACTGATCACTTTTATACTCCCTATTCAATTTTCTCATTTATATTTTTTGCTTTGTGGAGCACCCACTCCACCAGGAGTCTTTTTCAGGCCTCGTAGGACGGCAAAGAGATGGAGAAACATGAATTCAGCGAGGTTCAGGGGAGCAATTTAGAGGGGAGGAGGAATTTACTGAATAGAAGGATTTTTTGGAAAGCCCACTCCCACTCTTAATGAGATGCATGGCCCAGACTTATACTCGAAGCCCATGACCCTACCCTTCACTGGAGATGAGGGCAGGAGTCAGCTCAAAACGATGGTCAGCTGGAGCTTTATGGCAGCTGAATTCCTCAGGAAATAAGCGAAAAGGTACCAATATGTAGCAGAGTGTGAATGAAAATACACACCCACAGAGCAGGACTCCTCTCAATGGGGCCTTGGACCAGACTGATACATGTATTCTTGGCCATGGCCTAGACTGGAGACATGGCAGTAGCCAGCTGAAGGGGATAGTATACACCAGCCACTCTGGAAGCTGAATATCTAAGAAAACAGGAGAATAAGGTACCAACATACAGTGGTAGTAGAAGGCCAAACAACCACACACCAGGGCTCCTCTAATGTTAGATCAAGAATTGACAAGTGACCTTGTCATCTCTTCAGCAACCATGATCGAAGTGGCAATATCCCTCAGGATGGTGTTGATAAAGGCGGCCAGTGTTTATAGTGTTTCTGTACAGATTAAACACAACGGTTCAAGAGACTTCACCATTTGTCAACAATGTGTAGGTTGAGGAGATGGAGGATGAGGTGGAAGCAGATGTGAAAGAAGTGCAGGAGAATACTCAGGCAGGCCTAGAGGACATGATAAAAAGGCTTGAGTAAGTGTGAACCCTATTGCCGCTGAGAACAGTTCCTGAAGCGGCACAGAAAATATTGGGAATGTAGTAATTCCAGCTTTTTATGACTCAAGCATGTACTCATATGCTCAATATTTATAATTCGATGTCTGGTTTAAAAAACAATATTTCAACAGAGGAAAAGCCTCATGTAGTTGTTCCCTTCCCAGTGCTGGAGCCATGCTGCATTATAATGACCTCTGTTTGTTTTTTCTTCTACTCTACACAAGCTTGATTTCATGCATCGTATGATGTACAAAACAATAAATATGAAAAGTTGAGCCTGGCCACCATGCTTATACTGGGAATTTAAAATCTTCTTTCTCTATGGAGCAATATCTGAGCGCCAGCAAGCAATTCAGGTTTTTTCTTCCAGGCTACTGGGAGCAGTTGCGACATGGAAAAGTGACAGTGTGACCATTTCATGTGTCCTTGAAGTGAGTAAAACACAGTCTCTGGTGAAAGGGTTGAAAACTGAAGTCTTGTCATGATCCCTCTGCTTAATGTGTATTAGAACAATTGCAGACACCCAAAGTTTTGCTCGGAAGCCTGTCAGCGGGCTTTGGCGAATTGCAGGACTGCCAAATACCAAGGCTGTGTATCTTGATTCCACCTCATGACTCTTTAGTCCACCACCAGACGCTTCCTGACCCTTTATCTCACACTTGGAAGTTCTTTTTTTATTCCTTCTTTCTTGGTCACATTTTTTCCGTTTTCTCTCCCTACTTCTTCCACACTTTAGTGTTTTTCTCATCTCTTGCTCTGGATCAAAATCTGTTGGCAAAAAATAAGCGCAAGTCCTCAAAAAGGAGTGTCAGTGGGCTTCACTTGCAACCACTGGTTCAAAATAAGCACTGGATGAGCGTTAACTGAGAAAAAAACACTGTGTATCATGCGTTACTTTAAACTAGACTTATACAGCATGTGTGGAAGAGGGAGGCAAAGTTTATTGTTGTTATTATTTTCTTTTTTAAATACTCTGAGTTGCAAAATGAATAAAAAAAATACCTTTACCGAAAGGAGAGAAGTGAAGTTCTGCAAAGAAGCCCTTTCTTAGATTCTGCTGAGTGGTGGAAAAACAGAGATTTGGCTGGCACTGTTGGTGATGTGTGGATATTGGGTTGGAGTGATGAGCGAGAAGGGACTTCATGCCAGATAACTTTAGAAAAGGTTTAAATGACTGCTTCTATTGGACAAGCTTTACTCTGGCCCTGCTTGTAATGCAGGCTTTCTAAAACAGCTGCAAGGGAGGTAGTGCCAGACCGACAGAGTACATGGAAGATAGGATCACTAAACAGAATCTAAGGATGATACAATCTGATCTAAGGTCAATTTGATATACTAGTACAATGTAGAGTGGGGTGAGGTAGTCATTAAAAATGTAACTCTTGCGTATATGATGTAGCTGTAGGAGATTTAGTTGTGGCAGTGCAGTGGTAGGGGGATGTAACTGTGAGCGTACAGGTTTCTGATTATCTATATCTTCGTGGTATGTTAAATTCTTCTTCCACAATATATACTGCACAGGTTAGGGTCTGAACAAATCTGTGACATTCAGTTTTAGGTGAATGTCCCATGTCTACAGAGGCTCCTCCTTGCTTTTGTATTTTCATGCATGCAAGGTTGAATCTCTCATTCTATATAGAACTTCCGTTTGGTGTGGTAGTCTTGGACCACAACTTGATCTGATTGGCATTGCATTGTTTTTTACTATCCCGTTCCATCATTCAGGCACTTATGAGATCAGAGTTAGAATCCGTATTCTGTATGAAAAATCTTGCTTACTTGACTTTCATATGACGTCTGAAGCAAGTATTTAATTTACAGTGTTAATTGGGATTTCTAAAGAGTGTAATCACCACTGGTCTCTAAGCGCTTTGAGAGAGAGCCCAACCAGTGGTGCTCGGTATCTGCAGGTCTATTTTTGGGAATACAAGCACTGTTTAATAGCTAAATATAAAAAATGAAAAAATACGTGCACCACATATCTTGTTGAGATTGTCCTTTTAGGGCAAGGGAGCAGAAGTAAAGAGATAATATTGACTTATGGGGTGAGCAGAAAAATGAAAATAATCTAGAAATGAGTGAAATCTACAATGTTTTCACTATTGGTTATAGAGTATATTTGGGTCTTAAAACCTTTCGAACGCATTCTGTGGTGAACCAGAGAAATGTGTGGATTTTGGGAGCTTCTGGCTGGCCATAGAAAACGTTGAGCAAGAAGAACAACGTGATCTTCGCACTGTTAGAACTGCGCATGAACTTTTTTTTTTAATTCAAAGAAATTTTATTGATTTTCTTTACAAACACAAAATACATAAAAGACAGGGCAAAGTATTGTAGGTACATTAAGTCCCCCGCAAGACTATTTAAATTAAATCTAACCCAGTCCCCACTATGCTAGAATTGCAACGCACACACAGGTGACTTATCTCACATGCTCCTGCTAAGCCCGATGCTACAAACTTTTTGGAATCAAATTTTCGAATACATTTCACAGACACTCAGCGTCTCCCCGGTTAAAGAACTATCTTATATATTGGTAGGCTTTTTGGACCCTGATCTGGCGGAGGAGGATGACCGCTTTCTGCTTGACTTAATGCTAACACTAGGGTGTAAAATAGTCCTGTGTAATTGGAAGAGCTTTGGGAAAATCACATTCAAGAAATGGCAAGAATGGTTAATTTTTTTAAGAGGAGCAGATAATATTGTCTTAAACACATCCCCTTGGAAACCCAGGCACAGGAAACTATGGAAGGCGCTTGACGCTAGTCCTAAGGTTTTTAAACCCCCCTGAGTTACTAGACACAGATGATCATGCAACATACCACCTCACGGCCCTCACTGTTTATCGAACTGCGCATTAACTTTAACAGATTCACAGTGCTGCCTACTTATCGAGGGATTAAAACAACAACAAAATGCCACACTGTGTAGAAATCGAATTCATCTTTAGAAATTAATTTACACTGCATTACCTTACACCCTATGCGCTTATTGATGATTTAGTATTAGTTAATATACATAAGTGGTGTACTAACCTATTGACTAGATATTCTGTTTTTCACCCCCGGGATATCTGATCAGTTTGCAGGTAGGCATGTCCACAACATCTTTGTATATCTCATTAAATCAGCTGCCATCCCTTACAATATGGCTTTTTGATTGAGTCTGTCTGTATTGGATTGTTTGGGTCTTTTGTGTGGACTGGAGAAGGAAACTGGAGAGAAGATTCTTTTGATCTCACTGCCCTTGGATGGTTCTTTGCAGGTTCATTCTGAGAACTATTTTAATGATGTTAAGGCTTGAATTGTAACTGGGTGTTGATGGCTAGCACTCTTCAGAGAAGGTTTGATTAAGTCTTATGTCTTAAACGTATATTTTTATGAGTTTGTAAATAATGCCCTTTGTAAATTATGTGTTTTCTATTTCTTTTTCATATGTGCTGTGTTGAAAGGTTTCCTGAACTATAATTTAAAAAATATTACTAAAATCTAAGTAATCGTTTTTAATCAATGATGGGTTAAGAGTATAACATGGAGATTTTCAAAGCTTCAGTAAGACTCTAAAATTTTCTTATAGAAAATGATTCCTGTAGAGTATGCAATATGTCTTTAATTACTGTTCTAGCAGCAGCAATGAGCTGTGACACTACGAAGGAACGTGACCATACCAGCATAAGATAACAGCTGGTACAGAAGCAATCTCCATTTCTTATTGGTCAGTGGAACAAAAGCAAGGAGTCAAGGGCGTTGAGAACACAAGGAAGTAGTTGCCAATGCAAAGAGTAACTAAATGGAGTGTGTAAACCATCATGCAACCACAATAGATGAATCTCGAGGGAGGTCTTGCGGAAACTCTGAGTTTTAACCGAACCTGGAAAAAAAGATACAGGAGAGGAAGGCTATACCACTAACATAACAAAAACAAGAGAGTCCGTACCCATTGTATTTTACAATAATATTTAGACATTCAGGCCCTAATTACGATGCAGGTCGGACGAGCGTCCGACTGGCATCGTTGCAGTTAAGTGACTGTCCGACAGGCAGTCGGCAGTCCTGACCGCCTAATTAGGATCCGCCCGCCGTGGAGGCAGTCTGAAACATTCTTTTTGCCAATGAGGCTTGTGCTGTGGCCCAGAAAGATCGGCAGCACAAGCCCCAATGCCAAAAGGCATGTTTTTAAGCATCCCTGCACCCTGTGGCAGGCACCTCATGGTGTCCGCCACATGGGGCATGGATGTTTGTGGGGGCACCTGTGGTGCCCCCTGGCCTCATAGCAGAGGCTGCGGAGGGACGGGCCTCCAAAGTCTATTTCTGACAGCTTTACAATGGCGGTCGGACCACCATTGAAAGGCCATCGGCAAGGGTCATTGTAATCCCTACAGCAGTGTCTGAGCAGGCACCGCCTCATTGAAGGGATTTCTGCTGAAACTGCAGCTGTCAGTTCCTCACGCATTGTAATGTAGTGGTCTGACATTGCTTCAGATGTCAGTGGGACCGACACAGATGAGCCGTCGGTGTCAGTCCTGTCGACATCATAATGAGCCCCTAAATATCAAACATCAGGTAGAGTCGAGACCAAAACAAGGGGGTAAAAGGAGGGATGTTATACAGGTCTAATTATCTTCCATAACACTTTAAATTTCCTCCTCATTGAAACTAGGAAAATCCTCATTTTATCACAAGACAATAAGACTGTAAAATATGCAAGTTTATATCCTGGAGAGAACTTTGACTACTATATATTCCTCTGGTTCAAGGCAAAAGGTCCTAAAGGTTGCTGCTCAATACCAATGTACAGCCTTAAGGATATTTTCTAGCCTTTATCCAGCTAAGAGTGCCCTTGGAGCCGTACTCCCACAAACAGGGTGACTACCAAAAAAGATGTGCGGATACCTGAAACAGGCATGATTAGCTTGAAACCATGAGCCAAGGTGGTGGGGGCTCCTACAGGAAAAAACAAGCTGGTCTGAGGAGCAGAAATGGTTAGTGCGAGGTGTTCTCCTGGTGATAAGAAGCTACAGTAAAAGCTGGAAAATAAGGGTAAATGACAGATCGCGAGGCCATTTTGGTACCTGTCGTCCTTCCAGGTAGTATTGAAGACTTGTTGACTGAATGCACCTCAGGATTCATTGACATAGCCTGCAGTGACATCCGAAAGGGCTGGAAAGCTGAAAGATCCCGAGGGATTTATCAAGTCAGAGGTGAAGATGGTCCTCTAATATAAAATCCTGAGGGTGGTGTTCTGGGACCTGAAGGAAAGAGCTGAAGGAAGGGAGGAGACATGTGCATTAGTAGTAAGATCTAGCAGGTGGGGGAAAGGGGTGTGGCCAGTGATCAGTGGTGTACAGAGAGCACTTAACTCATAACGGTGAGGAATTCAAAGGGCGTGGTGGCAGAGGTGGGAGTTACCGGGGCTGGTCGAGCATCATGAGCCTAAAGAAAAACAATACAAAAAATATACTGTAAGGCTTGCAACAGTTATAATGGAATTAGGAAGATAAAAAAAGAAATATGGAGTACGACACAAAAAGTATAAAACATAGGAGGAGGCTTCAAGGGAACGCCTAAAGTGCTCACTTATCCATTGTCAAGAGTAGCAATAAGAGAAGGCAGTCCTTTCACTGCTAGCTGGTATATACTGCCTGTGACGTTACTTTCTGTTGTCATGTCACCTCTCATTGTTGCTGTTCGGAGAGTTGTTAAAGAGATATTGCATATTGCACCACTTCTTTGTCTTTTGATAAAATTCAAATATGAATCAAGGAAATGGAAAGCACATGGGTTGTCCAAAAGTGTTGATAATCTTGTACCAAATAACTATCTTCTCTCTCAAGTGTGCACCACCATTTTTGTGAAGGACCACCGAGGACCATTGCTAAAGCATTGCAGTAGGAACAACTTGCTGTTAATCCCCCTTTACAGAATTGTATAAATGTTACCTTCTTATTGGAATTCATATTCATATGTGTATTCACAAAGATGCAAAGGGCACCCTTTGTTTCCATATGGTGACCCAATTGTTTGGAATTTCCATGCTGCGGTAAACAGTGAGATGGGAGGTTTCAAGTTGTTTCTTCAATGGTACAACCTTAGGAATTTCACAATGCAATACCATGTCCTAATGAAGCGAAGGGTTTTGTGGTAGCGAAGCCTATGAGTTACACAACTGCAGGCTTTGTCATCAAAAACCTCAAAGTCAGTGTATCAAAGATACATTGTGAGTTGCAAATTTAGTTTTTGCTCACAATGTACACAATGTGAATTATTAAGAAAAGGGACAGTGAAATGGGTGTCCCCATTCCTAGTGAATTACCATGTGATATATCAAATACAGTTGAGGCTACAAATTATTGATAAGGTACCAGCACCACAAAAGGTGTGGTAACCACTCGCAAAGTGGAAGCTGTATTTAAAGGATAGCTTCCACCTTGTGAATATGGGCTGTCGGCATTGTGCCCGCCTCCCCTCAATGTCATATGGATCATAAATTGTCAGTCCTAACCCTTTAAGCACTATCCCTTGCACTTCAACTAATAGGTGTCCCAGTTCTGGAAGTCTGCAAACTCATATTCAGTGGAGGTACGCTGGCTGTCTCATGATTACATCACTATAATTTTGGTCGGATTCCAAAAGGAATCCTTCCTCATTAATATGCATGAGACAGGCTTTTGCAAATCCTACGAAAGTCCATTTTGCACTGCAACATATTAGTACATTCACCACAGCGCTAAATAATCCTCGAGTTGCAAACCAGTCGTGGTGCAACAATAGTGATTTAGTACATTGGAGCCTATATGTTTCCTTTTGTTTTAAGAACAAATTGTTTTGACCTTAATTAACACGAACTCTAACTTTTTTAACAGGTGTCACATTTATGCATATTAGTGCAACTGATCAAGATGATGAATCTACAGCGAATGCCGATTTGCGATATAAAATTGTCTCTGTTACTCCAAAGACGCCTTCTGAAAATATGTTTCGTATAGATCCAAAGACAGGAGCCATCTCATTGACGGAAGAAGGTAGGATCACAAGTCGTCACTGGATAGCATCTTGCTAAAGCAAAAGTGGATCTGCTGACGTGCCTTTCACTGTAAGCCTCTGAATATGGATTTATGTTCTGGGGGACTCAGTTAAAGTGATTGAATCTTCCAGGGCTCTCAGGTCACCTAGTTCCTTGTGTAGTAGTTCATCAATTCCAGCCTTTTCCCGGCGAATGGTGGGATTTGTAGTCCTCTCTAACCCATTATAAAACCAGGATTACAAGCCCATAATTTAAAGAAAATTCCCAACTGGATGAGATACTCACGATTGGAAATGGGAAGCTTGAAAGCTCTGATCTCTTAATCACACCCTTTCATCTGTGCATTGAGTCAGAAGCTAACACAATTTTCTTATCTCCGTAGTTTCATATTTTATTTTCATGTGTTCTTATGTGGTAGGGCTTTTTATGTTTTGTTTGATGTTGGCCTGAACTGCAACCTCCAATGAGCCCATAAGAGCACCTGAATGCAGGAACCTCCTGTGCATGGCAGACGTGGAGTGGCAGTAGGAGGGCGGAACCCTACATGTTTGTAGTTGAGAGGGCAGCATTCGGACATCTACTGGATGAGAACCTAGGTGTATAAGTCTCTTTACCAGCAGTTTTGCTCCAGGTCGTTAGCTGCTTGTAAGGTAGCATCATATCAGCATTACTTGCTCTCGGTTGATTTCACTGACGCCCACACTCATCTTTCGAAGCTCGTTCTACTCTGGGGAGTTCTGTACTTGGCACGGCTTTGTACCTTATACCTCTTACTTCCTCCGGCTCAACATCCTCAGGGTCCTGGTACTCACACCCTGGATGCCAAACAAAAACCATGTTAAGTCTAATCAAGTCTACCTAAACAGTTATGCTTATAGCAGTTTCCTTAATTACAGGTAGCTTGCATCTATACTTTCAGGACAGAGTCGAGGGAATTCCATAGTTTTTGCCTCCAAGCAGCCAACCAATGTGCATTTAGCTTTTGGAGGATCATTGGTGAATCAGGTCAAGAGTGGCGGAGTGGAGACTAATCACGGGAATATGTTAACGAGGCTTTCTGTTCCAATGGGGCTCATGGATGATGCTGAGTTTTGATTGTGACCCTATCCTTCACCGGAAGCAAGTTTCAGGGCTGGTTTCACACTGTCATATTTCCTCAAGTTAAATACATCCTGGTGGCTTCATTTAGGGTCTGTTAGCTTTTTTGATGGGCACATTGCAGCAATTCATGCATGCCACAACCAGACTTCTCAACTCAATCATGTCTGTAGACTGCAGGAGTGTAAGAATATTTTGAAAGCTGGAGAGTTGCTATTTGACACCTAAATTACTAAAGCGTTAATTTTGCGGTGCAGGTGAGAGATTGGCATCCGAATCAATTTGAAGTGTCATGAATGACTCTGACCGAGAAGGTGTCTTCCCCATATTTATATCATCTAGGCTACTCTTGGATAATCCCCTGGGTGATTAGCGCGCTCTACAAATACTGATTGATTGACTGACCAATTGACGCCTGTGCGTTCACATCATAATTTCCTACATTTGCCTACATTGTTGTGCTGGCATGTTTCCTGCACCACATAGTCATAAATATCATGCTAGCATGTTTTATGGCAGATACATCCCTTCTTGTGATTATGCTCATTGTGTTAATACCCATGCTTCTGTTATTATGTCAGCTGGTGTCCCAATGCCCTAACAGAAAATCAAGCATCAATTTTGATATAACTCCCTTATTTTATTAATTCATCCTACCACAGTGAAATTATGCACCATAGAAAACCTGCCTGGCCTTCCTGTTCTAAAGCCACACGATAATGCGTTGCATTATTCTAGTGGTTTTGTTCTGAAATGCATTAGGAGACTTTGGGCTAATTAATTCACTCTCCTGATGCTGCTGGAAAGAATATGCTATGCACGTCAAGGCCATTTGGATGTGGTTAGGAGATGGAATCACTCCTTAAAGCGTTGAAACAACAATTGATGTTTGCTGCATGTGACCTGTCTGAACTCATAGTCACAAAAGTCAAACATGGCATTCAGACACATACAATCAACATGCAATGAAAGATGAAATATGTAAGAATGAAAGATGAGAAATATGGAAGAAGTAACAAAACAAATATTTCAGGAAGCATCTCAAGGCTATGTTTTCTGACTGCAACTGCAATTTGGAATGTAAAGGCTGTGGCAGCACTTACTGTAAACGAGATCACCGCTACTTCCAGAAAAGTAGCGTGGAAGCGAAGAAAGGAGCCTTGGGAGGACAATCACCACTGACGCTTTGTTGTCGTCATGAGGCTGCTTTAATCAAGAGCAAACTGGGTGCAAATAAAAGACTATCCTTCAGCCTCTTGTTGCAAAAAACTAAAATAGCCAATTAATGTTCTAAGACATATGAACTAACCCATACCCCTACCCTGGACAGTTCCCACCTCCATTAACAATATTCTCTTTAACTTAAATTTGACCACTTCCATTTCTATGTCCTGCTCAAGCCCCCCTGGCCTTTCCACCTAACGGGCTTGCCCACCCATGGATCAAGCCTACCCTCCTTTACTTTCTTCAATCTCTCCTTGTTTTCCATTATACCCTGTCCTGTACCACCAATCCCCTCCATAGCAACATTTGAACTGACACCAGAAGACCTCTTCCCTGAAGTGCTTCTGTTTCTCCACGGCTCAGTGTGCTTGCTCCCCCCTACCATCATCTCTTGTTCTCCCTTCTTACCTGTTCCAAATAAATTTGGTTCCCCAAGGGGGACAAATGAACCCCATCATACCTTAACATTTGTCGGCTTTTATAAACTGTGTCTATGTGCTTAACTACGGCTATCTCCTATGCCTTACAAAAACCTGACACCTCCCTGTTTACTTCCCTCCGGGACATGTTGATGACCACTGGCTTGCGTGTTCCCCACCACACTCTCTGGGGCAACAACTACATCCACATCACTTCTATCTCTGGCTATAGCTCCCCCACTAACCCCAAATACTTTTACATTATTTTTAACAGTTCTGAATTTGCAGCTTGAACTAAATCATTCTCCCCCAAATGTATCAACAGTGCATTCAGACAGGACAATTTTTCTCTCAGCTCCGACAGTGCTGGCATCAGCTGTCTAAACCTTATGCCACTTTCTCCAAACCATCTCACCACTACCTCATCTGTGTCCAAACCCAACTCCACATCTTCCCCTTGGTAAGTGTTGACAAATGCATTTTTTAAGAATAGGCAGTACAAAAAAAAACAGTGCTGTTGATCTCTTTGGGTCTCCAAGGCCATATATACCTCAGTATTAAAGTTAGGTGCAACCGGTAAACAGATCATGGCATACCCATACACACTAACAGGGCAGTGGTGGCACTCCAATATATCTGTGTTTCAGTCAGAAAAAACTGAGCACAAAAAATGATCAGCTAGATACATATGAAGGACTTAGGGCCTGCTTTAGAGCTCAGCAGATGACTTACTCCATCACAAACATGAGGGATACCCCATCCACACTATTACTAGTGCTATTGGATACAATGCACTTGTAATACTGCCGACTGGTTATCTATCACATTTGTGACAAAGTAATCCATCCACCGAACTGTAAACCAGGCCCTTACTTTTGGCTCTGTGACTTTTAAATTATGACGTCATAAATTGTTGACCCTCTACACTACGTTGGGAGGACAGAGAACTGACTGGCACCTGCCAATTGTCAAAGATGGAAGGCGTGTGTAGGCCATGGGCATCAAGTAGGGGCTACTAGGCGTAGCAGCTGCTACCCTATCACTGTCCTTTGGGTACAGTAATTCTGCCCTAGTAGTATTGGCCTCATTGCTCATGATTTTAAAAGTCTTGTTTACTTTCTGTAGTTTCCACTCCATCCTTCTAAGCCCTCAGCAGCAAAGAGATGGCTGTGAAAGTTCTAAGGGTAGAACAAGGGTGTGAGCCATTTGATGTAATGGAGGGATAGGTCAAAGGGTGCATGCTGTTACTTGGTGAATTGGCCCCTTTGATCTAGGCCATCATATGAAGACATAAGCATTGACAGAATGTATTGAGTGGATTCTCAACAAAATATTCAGTTTGACTGTCCTAGTGCAACTGTATTAGCCTGGGACAAAGGCATTTGCCTTGGGTGACAGGAAAAAAGGGATGGCAAATTCTTTCATCCAAAGAAACCATTTCATCACAGCCTGATTTCATTATTGCTAGGGTGTCTGCTTCCCAAAGAACATGTACTAGTGATCAGCACAATGATTGCTGCTATTGAAAGCACCCTTCAATGCGCTGTCACTAAGTACAAAAAATTAGCTGCTTGCAAGTTTAAAAAAAAAAACAAAGTAGGTAATTTTTTGCGTGCCCTTCCTCACTCTCAACACACAAAACCAACGCCTTTAAAAAAAACCCAGAACTCTGGGCCCCATTACAATCGCGGGCGGATCGCCCACCATCCAAAGCCCATTTACCCACCGCCACATTAGCATGGCGGTGGGTACCGCGGCGGATGGAAAGTCCGTCCGCCGCTTTTCTGCCATATTAGGATGGGTGTGTGGGGCATGCCTTTCCATGGCAGAGACTCCGCCATGGAAAGGCATGCAAAGAATGCCTTTGGGGGTCTGTTGTAGGCCCCTGCGGGGGGTGGATGCCTGCACTTGGGGGGTACCCCAGGTATCCCCCTTCTTTGGCATGCACAGGGTGGCAGGCACCGCACTGTGCCTGTCACGTTGTGCATGCCAAAGCACAACATGCATATTTTGCATTGCGACCGCCCGCTGCAATGCATAATATGCAGGATGCGACCCCCTGGGTAGCGGGCGCATCCTGATTGGCATAACGGGACCACCGCCCCTCTGGTGGTCGGTACCGTTTACCATTACGCCATCGTAATGGGCCCCTATGTATTTAATAAGTGGCAGCGAAATATTCTTGTTTTAAATGTGCCAATAATTGTGTGTATGTAGTTTAGGACATAAATGGTTGTCATATACATTAGTGGCACACATTGGAATTTACCTGCCATCTTACATCTTGCCACTGCAAAATTGATTTCTACACAAAAGATTATGTGGTTTTACGTCATCTGTCACCAAGAACAAACATTTAACCCTAATCAAAAACAATGCCTTAAAGCCAGCTCCAAGATGCTGATGGTAAACCTAAAGATAAAAATACGTAAAAAGTACAATAGCAGTGTTAGGTCGTGTTGTTTTTTGCATTTACCAGGAGAAAGCCTAAACAAAGAGTTATTTCAGCTTTAGCGTTTACCGCCTGATTTTGCACTGTGTTGTAAATAAGCAACAATGTGATTTTTTACTTTATGATTTGGGATTTTCCACATTGATTTAGAGTATCATAGGTTAGTTTTAAAATTAGGTTGTTTGTCTTTTCCTTTGAGGCATTGTAATGCAAAACATGGGTGATAAACGACTGAACTAGCGAACCAATAAAAGGTGACACATTGCTGGCTATACATTCTTTCCTAGTTTTTAAGTCTATATTTACAATGCCATCATTTTTCAAAAAGAGTAGTGTGTTAGAAATTTAGGGACAGGTGCACCATGCTTTTTTTTGGTTGCAAACAGCCCGCTTCACAGAATCAGGCCTTTTGCGACTTGCAAAAAGCATTGTCCTAGGTACCAAACCCTACTTTGGGATTTAGACTTTTACAGAATGGCAAAAATTAGTTTGTGATTCGTTATTAGGAAGGGGCGTGTTAAGGGCGTCCTTTCCTATTAGCAACTAGCAGTTATATGTGTGAATGTATTGCCCTTAGTGCTTACCAAACTCTGCTGGGTGCTGTAATAAAAACATTTAAAAAAATAGTATTTCCATGATATTATTTGTCTTTGGTAAATTAAATAAGTTCTCGTTTAAATCATATTGTCCTGGAATCTCCATTAATTCCAGGAATCTACTTTGTGGATTATTTAATTCATTTTTGAGATGTGTAGAACGAATGATGAGCTTCTTGACGGGGTGCACTAATACCCAGAGGACCCATTTCTCTTGATTTGTTTCTATTGTTTTTTTTTTACGAATAAGCAAATCATATTAGCTATTTCCAAACTGAAGATAAATATGTTGTTCACTAAATTCCTAAAATCCTAAAGAACCTTAAGTTCATTTTGCTCACCTTTTTCCAAGGGTTCTAACAAATGTGCTTAAAGATTTAACAAAGGTACCATGTTGATGGAGAATGTGCTTTCTGCAAAGAGCAGTAACCTATAAGTCCTCTTTTTACCATACACTTGTGCAACTGCACGCTAAAAGTCGTGAGCATCCATGACACCCCTCTGTCCTGCAAAACAGGTATGAGTTATTAGGTGCATTTGGTCTTTGAGTGGAACTTGGAGTTATCACAACCCCTGTGAGGCTAGTTAGGTCACAATGACGGCCATGATCCCACTTTAAATTGTTCCAGCACTATTGCAGTTCTAACCAGTTCAAAGTAATTCTGCTAAACCCTTGTGGGCCCATTCAAATCAGCTCATCCATGCCACTGATAAGGACCCTGAATTGGCCGACCTTTATTTTCTTTCAAGTAAACTGGAGTTTAGACCTACAACGTACATGCCCATACCTACAATGTAGGTATGGGCATGGCAGACATATCTCTATTACTGGGCCTCTCAACTCCAAGTCATTTATGATTGACTAAATGGTGGTTGGGGGGAACCCAGGATATATATTAGAACTGTCCCCCTGGGCCTGGACTATGTCCTCCACACCCTCTACCTAGGCTCTATCCCCCAACATCTCCTTGAGCCCACCAGATTGGTAAATCAAATAGGGTGCGCCACGCTGCGAATGACTGAATGGGAGAAGAAACTAACGCAGCAAACCCCACTTTCGAAAAAGGCATTGGCTCTGCCAAGTGTTGCAGCTAGACGGATTTGACAATTGGGATAGAATAGGAATCCCCTACCTAGGTGACATATGGCAGGGATCTTCCATGGGAGTCTGTAAGGGAACTGCAATCCCAATCCACACCCTCTGCCACTCAATTAAAAAAATACCCGCGGTTAAGGCACACACTCTCCTGCCATCAAGAAGGAAATGTAAAACCCCTGGAGTGCAGTCTGCTCAAGGCTAAACCTCTTCAGGGTGCACTGGGAAAAAGGAGGATCTAAATGGGTTATACTCAATTTCCCAGACAAATTCGACTCCCTCAAACAGAGATGGGAAGACTTGGTGGGACCATTGGATGAAGCCAACTGGAGAGATGGAGACATGGCACTCTGCGACCTTACCATCTCTTCCTGTTCGAGGCTCATCCAGCTTAATTACCTACACACCACTTACCTTACACTCGGATGGCTGTGGAAAGCGGGCAGGTGGGCCATGCCAGAATGCTTCCAGTTCTCCTAACTGGATGCGGAATTTTATCATATGGTTTGGCCATGCACAGTGATAATGCACTACTGAAAAGCTGATGAAACGTTGTGAACTAGGGCGCTGGAGATGCCTGTGTAGCTCTCCCCTAGAATGGCTTTGTTAGGCATTCTGGAAGTCCTCGGGCGAATACACAGAGCGCACACTGGTGGCATCACTACACTACTAGCTCAAAGGGACATTGCGCACCACTGGAACGCTAAGCAGTCTCCCAGCATCTCTGCGAGGGATGCTGCAATGGATTGCTGTGCTAAGAGGGAAGCACCTAGTAACTTAGCCAGAGGCTGCCCACGTAAGCACGCTAAAATATGGGGACGCTGGTGGGGTTACTTTGGACTATTTAACAAACCATGCAGTGGTTGATTGGACAATGTTTGCTGTTCCTCCCCCAAATCAGGGATATTGTAAGATGATGTCGGGCTGGACAATTCTGTATTGTGGTGTAACTACTAAAAATAATTACAATTTGGTTATAAAATGTGTAGTTTAAACATGTTTATTAAATGCTCGGTCTGTGAGGTGTGCCTGCGAGGCAAGGTGTGCTGCAAAGATTTCAGAAGTTGGTCTATTGTCCAGACACTCTAAAGACTGTGTTCCACATGGAAAACATACAGAAGGTTTCAAACAACTGTGATATATTCAATGAGTTCTGAAAGCTCTGTGTATAAAACTTACTAATTTAATATTATATATTTAATTTTGAATATTGTAAATGCATCTTGAATCAACCATTCTCAATTAAAAATGATGGGTGCAATGTAAGGAGGGTTCAGACCACATAGTGAACTGTAATACCCACTGGGGATATTTTTATACAATCAAAACTCGACATATTCATTGTTTTAAATGAGCCAACACTTTATACATCTGATTCCAATTGTTTCTTGATACATATGTGGGTTTTAATAATGTTGGTGTGTCGCCCCATATGCCAACAATTGGGCGGGGTCGTCCTTAGGACGACTAGAGTAGGCAGAGCCACTTGGAGAGGGCTACCATTTGGGAAGGAAGCATAGACCAACAAAGTGCATTTCACACTTAGGGTGGCGGTAAGACTAGCCCAAGCTCTCACACAAGACAGTCAATCAATAGAAAGAGAGACCCATGCAATGTTCAATGCCATGCGGTATGGAGGTTTGTGAATCTCAGGAAAGAGTAAGGCGGAGGTCCGACAAAGATGGAAACAAGCAGACATAGGTAGAGGAGGGCACTGCTCACCAGGGAGGGTCTCCATATCACTCAGTTGCCCTTGCAGAGTTTGCCTTGTACAGTCTTTCTTCCATCAGCGTCTGATGAGCGGGAAGAGAGGCCTCCTGAGACAGCATCTGTGGCTACCTGAACTGCCTGGGGACTTCCAAGTCAATAATCCCAGCATCAGAGCAGGCCAGCAAAGCCTCAACTGGGCATTACGTATGCACCCAGATTAGACAAAATACGAAGTCTCAGCTCCATCAAGAGGAGGTATCAGGATAAAGTCCAAACAGTATTGGCAAGATCTTCAATAAGCTACAGGCTGCAGGATTTTTTATCTACTTGGGTTTTTTTGGGCAGAAGCCCAGTGCTGATTACGAGTGCTGAATTACTAACGTTTGGCATGCCAACCAATCATTTCGGACCAGTTATCCCTGCTCTGGTAAATCAACATATTCTTTAGAGAGGGTCAAGATTCAACTGCCTCTGTCGTTTACTGCGACCACCGAAATATCACTACACAAAAGGTAGTTTTAGGATTCTGGCAGAGAACCTTGTGTATCTCAACCAGATAGACCCTGGAAATGAAGAAGCAGAATTATAACTGTTCCTGTATTGTCTGGGAGAATCATCAATTGTCACTTCTTATATAATACAAATATTGGCAAAGTTTATGTGTCTTGCCTTGAAAAGCATGCATTGTTTTTACGTATTGATTTGCATTCACATTAAGTAGGAGGTAAACTTTTACAAAGTGAAAAAAGAATAAATGAGTAATAAATAAAAAAGAAGTATTGAAAGAAGAGATTGACCCACCAGCTCTGGCACTGTAGAGCACTACTTTTAACATGGATGTGAGTATGTGATGAAGAAAAAAAAGCATATCACTCGCAGTCGAAGAAAACCGATAACTGAAGTGGGCAGACCCATTGCCCCATGCTGTAGGCAGTGATGGGTGGAACCAAAAGTTGAATGACAATTTAACAGGGAATTGGATGAAGAGGGTTGACTCGAAGCCCCTATGCGTATGTATATATGAATGTATTTTTGTTCGATATAAGAAGCTGGCGAAACAGGGAATGGTTTCTTCAGGCCAGACCTAAAATATATGTTTACATTTAATTACTGGTATCCCCAACGGCAGGCATAAAGAAGAGGAACACTTGCAGACGCTCCTTTGTTTGTGGTCATTAATTGTTGTAATCAGGATCCAAATAGGAGTCTTAAGTTTTTGCATTTTTATTAAAAAAAAAAAAAAGAACTTTTGGAATTTTGTTTTTAAAAGTTTGATGGATGGTACCGTCATTTTGACAGTGCCATCTGTCAAACTTTTAATACATTGTCAGGAATATTTGTCTCTGTGACTCCTTCTAATGTTAAGAGATGTCCGCTGGGCTTCAGGGCATCTCTAAATTTAAAGGGCAGGGGACACTCAGTACAGCAGGAGTAAAGTAATCTAACATAGTAACGGATTTACCTCCATCCACCAAAGTCTAAATCAGGCCCTTAAATTCCTTGCTGTAGGTCATCTTTGAGCTGACAGCGTGTGGCTGGACACAATATGGTACGCAAGGAAAGGGCAACCTTTAACATGAAGGAAGTCTTTAAACATCAAGTTAGACAAACAGACAGCCTTGAGATGAAGATATGATATGAAGATATGAATTCAGATCCTTAAGTATAAATAGTTAATCAAGTTAGAATTTTCAGTTTGCAGTCAGAGCATTTAACTCATCACTACTGCCCTGTTTTCCCAAAGTTTTATGGTTGCAGAGTGCGGACCTGCCTTTCGTGCTTTGCTTCATACCCATGTTTTCTGAATCTGCAACTTTTGTCCTTTTTGGTATTGGCTTATTCTTTAGTCTCCTTAACACCTCACCCTGATCCTATTCAAATCTGAGTTGTGCAGTAGCTTTTGGAAGCAGTGGTAAGTACCTTCAAAGAGGATCCAGTCTGCTTTGCATAAGAACCCAGCTCTTGAAGCGGGATCAACTCCTCCCAAAACAGCAGCTGCAATGCACCTTCTGAGCACTGTAAAGGGGCCTGCATACTTGCTTGCCACCCTTCTTCGGGCACTAACCAATAAATACGTGAATGAAATAAGGCATAAACCTTATTCGCTGCTGGAGCGGCCAACTCCAGTGTCAGGAGGAACTTCTGAGGAGCAGAGTTTTCAGATGCCAGTTGATACTGGATTGACTGTACTGCTAAGTGGAGTCATGAAGCTTCAACTCACAGCGCTGCAGGGGACGAAGGAGTATGGAAACATGCTGGACGGAATGTTTCAAATGGCAGTACTAAGGAGAAGAGGAGATTTTGAGTGTAGTAAATGTTAATTGTTTGGAAGTTTTAAGGTTTAGATGGCTCTATTCCACTATTATCATCTCTCTTTTGTACTCTGTCATCAGTCTTGGTTTAAATCAGAGGGATATGGCAGAACAAAGTATTTAAATCTGGGTACGCTGATCTATTTTAAGGTATACCGTGTGTGTGTGTGCGTGCGTGTGTGCGTGGACATGACTATGTGTGTGTGCATTTGTGTGTACGCAAAGATGCTCACCCGGGATCCTTGGTTTGCATTTTGGGATTTTTTCCTGAGACATTGGCATTTCATTAAGTAGTGTAGTCTGTGCAGTTCACCAAATCCTGCCGCAGGCAAGGTTTCCCACTCATTTTGTAGAAGAATTGTCCTCCTAAACGTAAAGTTTGTTTTATTCCCTCTGAAAAAACTGCATTTTTAGGAACCTTTCAACCACTTTTGTAAAGTTTCACAAGCTTCATTATGTTAAGTAAGTTTGCACATTTTTAAGAAAAACATAATAATACTAGAGAAGGCAAAACTTCACCCTGCGAATATAAACAATTATTTGGATATTTTAAAGTAATAATGCAACATAATTATATCTAACCTACAGGGAGCGTGTTGCTTCATTCATCAGTGGTTGACAAGTATCATCTGGATGTGCAGGTCAAAGACATGGGAGATGAATCTTTAGGATATTTCACTCCAGGAAAAGCTCACATTGACATCGTTGAAAATACATGGACCCTCTCAAGTCCAATTCATCTTCAAGAAAACCTGAAAGAGACACATCCAACAGTCATAGCAAAAGTAAGTATAACAAAGGTTTATGTACAAGTGTAAGTTGTGATTGTTGATTCAGAATGCATTTTGATCCACAGCAATTAATACTTTTAACATAATTACAAGCACAAAGTCTGCAGGAAACAAGAGGGAAGGTCTAGGGGAGAACATTTTCATGATAACTTGTGTGTGATCCTGGAGAAATCAGCTTTTCACACAACCAAGGGAAAACATCCCCCTTCCATTACAGAGGTAAATGTATTAAATTGTTATGTTATGTTGTGTTAGTCGTTTTATAAAGTGCACTGCTACCTTCAGATATCCTGCTATGATAGTCAAATCTAGGTGGGAATACCCAAAAGGAATAGGGAAATTTCAATTTCAAGTCATTTTCTAAGAGTGAAATGGTGAGTCTTGGCTCTCAGTCTTACAGGCAAAGCATTCCATTGCTTTGTGTAAAGGATAACACATGAACGTCCATCTTCTGGCCCTGACCTTTTTGAAATGAGACACCAAAGATCCACAAGAACAACCAGCCACCTTGACTAGGACCTCAAGCAAAACGTATTCAACACTGGATTATACATTTGTCGACTCAGATATATTTGATAAAATCATGAGTTATTGAATAATAGCCCAGCATGTAGAGCTCCAAGTACGCACCGCAAGAGCTCCCCACACCAACGATCTGATGGTTTAACCTGGTACTTACAACTTAAAACGCCTAGCCTGGAATGGAAGTACGACTGGCGAGATAAATAATTATATAATCACGTTCACTTCCCATACATCGGACAGGCGCAGTGGACTCACTGGGAGACACCAAAGATAGCTGTGCTACTAATGATCAAAGATGCCAGGACTATAGTAACCAATGCTTTCTTTTAGGTATATATGATGCTGTTCAATGTATATATGTTCAACCCACTAAAGAATGTGTTTGCCATGACAAGGACATGTGACTTGTCAATCAGAGTGAATTACTGTCTAATAACAAAGTTGGTCATGGACTATATTTACCACGTCATCCTGGAGATGCTGATATCATTGTTAATGGAGGAAAAAATGTTTTTAATGAAAGCTACCTACAGAAACGGGAACTGGATAAAGGCAATAGGTTTGTGGAAGAAATACAGCAAAAGGTCCCTTTTGTGCAAATAGTCAAGTTTGTGATTACAGCATCTGTTGGATATCAGGAATATCTGAGGTACATTTGGCTGACATAATTTATTAATATTGTGAGAAAGTCATCGATCAAAGCTGTAGAAATTCTCTTAGTTGATGGAGAAGGATTTCCCATTGATATGAAAAATGAGTTAAATGATGACCACAAGTATGATCACTCTCAGGTCTAACTGAAGTAATTGGCGCAGTCGCAGGATGAACTGAAGAGAACCTTGAAGGTCCTGGTGCCTTGTGCTTTCCGCTATGTTTGTTGGCATCCAAACCACACTGAGGCCCGGTTATCATCTAGGAGACATTTTAAATTATCCTCCAGGGTCTACAAGGAATCAAGGAGTTAAACAAACTCTAGAGTAAATATGACTATTGGAAATGCGGGAATTACTGTCTCGAGCAGTGTGATGAGACAAAAAAGTAACCCAATGCATTCATTTTTTTTACTATCAGCATGTGATAAATTAGTATCAGAAGCCATGCACACATGCTTTGGGTTTCAGATTAGGTATCGCAATTTAGAAATACCAATTCTCAAATTAAAATGTTTAGTTTCTAATAACCATTTTGTATTCAGATTACATGTGTCTATAACATTTATTTGAGCTATTAAGACGTTTGCCATATTATCTGTTCATACATTTGCTTGTAAATAGTCTTTGCCCAATAGGTTGTGGTTTGGGTATAATGCAAACTTTTTTATATTCTTTACATTGTATTATATTTTGTACATTTCATCAATGTACAGAGCGCCACTAGGTACACAGATCAGGCTTAAGTGATTCAGATATGGACATAACATATACGTGGGTTCGATATTTTTCAGGCAGTTGGACTGAGAGGTCAGTGGTCACAATATGAGTTTGTGAGCAGATCACTGTAGCACTTGTTGGTTAGCACAGTGTGCATCAATGCTCACCTCATGTGCAGCTCCAAGGAACTTTTCTGAAGGCAAGGCAGGGCTCAAAAAGCATCTGCATGGAAGTGGCGGCATTTCTACTTGTGAGGTGAATATGGGCCAAATCCGTAACCTTTACCATAAGTCAGTGGTGGCACTTCTTACTGGTAATGCTGGGGTTGGGTGTCCTCATCTGGGTTGCATTGACTCACTCACCGATGTCAGCATCGCTTTTGCTGTTGCTGTACTGCCGCTCATTTGTTTTTAATCACTCTACCTGCCACAAGGAAGGATCACGGAACGCTGCTCACGGAGGGCGCATTGCCACTTGTCTTGATCACGAAGGGTCGTGCCGCTGGTGGGAGCTTCTCCGCAATCGGCGGACAGCCTGCACGCTCCCAGCGTGCACGAGACTCCAGGGCTACCTGTTGGCTTCACCGGGGGACTGCGAGGACCAGCAGCCCCTACATCCAACAGCTGGTGCCTCTTCCCCCGGAGGCCACGCCCCCTAACTGTCTCACTATAAACTGACCAGCCCCAAACGCAACGCGGGACGCGCGCGGGGAGAAGCGCGGGCGAAGCCCGGGCCAAGGGCGGGCCCGTTTAAGCCCGTTCAAGACCGGGCAGGACTGGACTGGGCCACCCCATTTGCAGTTCGTGCTTTAATATTCTGCCACTGTCATTTCACATTAACTTTTTACTATTGGCTTGAGAATATTCATTGTTCCTCACTATCGTAATAATTCTCACGGTACAATGTCCCCGAGAACCACTAGGAACACAGTTAAAAAGCAGGCTCAATCCGCTGGTGAGGTCATTGGCCCAATTGACCAATTTATAACTAAAGCCAACGATGCTATTGAGCAGGGCATTATCCTACTGGATCGGAGGATCTCACAGGACTTGATGATTGCCAGACGCTCTTCGATGGGCCTACTGGCCACTGCAAAAACCCCCTTACGTCCTGTTGATCTACCTCCTCCAGTGACAGTGCATGCAGAAACGCACACTGTTCCCTGCACAGTGGACCTTTCTGCATCTTTAGACTTGTCTGATTCCCATCTCTTCCTGGAAAAATCTCCTGCTATTTTTGTTACTCAACTAGATAACACCCCCTCTTCCTCAATGGCTAGGGGTATACGAGAAGGAGCAATCCCTAAAAAATCAAAGAAGAAGACAACCACTAAGCTCCCCCATTCCACCATTCCTCCTGTTACAACCATCCCTGTAACTCCTCTTGCCTCTAATTTTCCCCCGCAAAACCCTAACCCTTCATCCCTCCATCATTCTCCTTCACTGTCAAATGTTCAAATAGTGGATTCTATTCCTGCTAATCTGAACATCAGCTGCACCAGCTCAAGTAGCAATTACAGCGGAGGAGATATGGTAAATGGTAATCTTACAATCAATGCATGTAGCAACGACAGCCTATTGCTCACCAGAATTGGCGATCTATTTAAATCTCACTTGGAACCCATAGAAAAGGCCCTACACATGGTTCAGTCTCAACTTACCCAACTGTCCCTTGCACTATCCCAAAGTACAGGAAACAAGAAGGATTCCAATTTGGCGAAAGGCAGGCCCACTACTTCAAACACTCCAAACGCCAAAGCGTTAAAACCTGGAACCTTCGCGCAGAACCCCAATTCTAACAAACAAAAAGTCCCTGAGAAGCCTACTCAAAATTATTCCCTAGCATCTACAAACAAGCCGCAACCACCTCCTAAATCCTCTAACCCTTTACCACCCCGCCCCGTAACCAATCCTAAACCAACAGCACCTTCCCTACCAAACCCTCCTTCTTCCCTTCCCACCTCTACAGCCCCCACTCCCGCTCCTGTCCAATCCAGTAATGCTACTGGATTCAACACCATTCCTAATAATCGTAAGAGAAGGATTCCCCCTATCCATCTCCCACCTGAGGCCTCTCCATATGTAGTAATAATGACTGGGGTTCCGGAACTCCCCCCAAACCAAGATGAACCGGTTTGGTCCCTAAAAAATAAAGTAATATTCTGGTTGTCCAACAATAGACCGCTCCCAATCTTTATGGACAACAGAGTTACTACAGTGCGTAGAGTGCCTTGGTTAGGCAACCTACCAAAAAACACACAGCGCGACTGTATTATAGTACATTTTGAAGATCCAAATACAGTCGAGCATATTTGCTCCTGGGGTGATCAAATCTCTACTGAAGGGATAGCTACCCATAATTTGTCGTATTTATATCCCCCTAATACATGACGTAACGCAGGTCCTCCGTGGTCCTGGACGAGGGTAGGAAACTGGGGCGGAATCAGAGACCGAAACCAGTGGTCGGGGTATGGCTTTAGCAACCCACCACCAGGCCACTTTAGCAATTGGAGAGGTCCACTACTATCCAATCGATATGATTGCCTGGATATGGTGGACTGACTACCATCTCTACCCATGACAGACAGCAGTTACAACAGCGTCTTTCCTAACCCAAAAGACCCCTGTAAGAGCATTCGGGCGGCTGGCTCCTTCTCGCCATCTCTGTATGGTACCCAGCTTGAGTCTTCCCCTCCCCAGTACACCCCGACCCAACAGCAGTCATCTTCTCCCCACCAGGTCGCGTGTCACACCATGTCAGCTACCCCCGCAGACCCGCTCCCAAATCTACAATCTACTACTCCCCAACCCAGTGAGCCTAAACCCAACCCTCCTCTTTCTGCTATAACCACTCAGTCCCCGTCCCAACTCCCACATTCCTCTGCTGAACCTCAGCCTCCAAATTCTACTTTTTCATCAACCCAGGACCTTCCAATTTTATTCTGGAACGTAGCTGGCTTAAGATCGAAAATCCATCTTCAGTCTTGGGTGGAAGTAACCAACAAATTTAAGTTAATCTGCCTAGAAGAAACTTGGGCAATTGACCCTATTCATATTCAGGGTTTTAAAACATTTCACCTCCCTTCCTTACCGTCCACTCATGGTAGATCCAAGGGCGGCTTAGCCATCTATGTTTCCAACTTAATTCCCTTTACGATCACGGAAGTTCCGTTAGTCTCGTCAATTTCTCAAATCCTCAAAATAGTTCCAGACAATAACTCCTGTTATTATCTCATCAATATGTATAATAACTCTTCACCTAGCGACTGTGTAAAATCTCTGTCGGAAATTACTTTGTATTTACAAGACCAAAAAGCTATGAATCAAGAGTTAAATTGTCATATTGTGTGGGGTGGGGATTTCAATGTGTATTTGTGTAACAATCATAGCAAAGGTATTTGTGGGCTTTTAGACGAGCATGATGTCCCCCTGGCCCACTTCACCCACAGTACAGTGGGTCACGCACTAAACACCTGTATTTTTGCACTAGAACTTGAATTCGCGAACATTTTAGTGTGTCCTGCTGTAGAGTTCAAGACGACTTTTCATGGTAGAGGTGCTACCACAATCATCGATTTTATTTTATGCTCTCAATCCCTAAACAACCGACTGAAGCAATTTACAACTGGCACCGACCCCTCAAGCGACCACTACTCAAATAGCATAACCATAGTATTAAATACTCCATCCTCAGCCTGCCCAAAAACAAGCCTCTTAGCGCAGCACTCTCTGGAGATGAATAAAATTAACGGTTATACTGTTAAGTGGACGATGACCAACCCCACAGAGATCACCAGTAATATCATCCAAAAAACCCTTCCTTTAATCCACCACTGTCTGGAGACGTCATCTTCCCCCCAGCTGATCCTCTCCAGCTTTGTCAAGATATTAGAAGTCATCAGACAAGAGCTTACCCGTCCCCATAGGACTCACGACAATGATAAGGACTCAAGAGGGTGGTTTGACTCCCGTTGCCGTAAAGCGCAGCGTGCACTGAAAAATGCTCTACACAATCAGACCAGGGACCAGCCCCAAATCGCCTCCTTAAGGAAAAACTATAAGATGGCACAGCAATCCCGTAAACGGGAAATAAAAAATAATCTCTGGGCCCAACTACACCAGAGCACTCTAACCAAGGACTCCACCATGTTTTGGAGAACAGTTAAGGCCCCTTTCCTAGCTGATGAAACCGCGATACAGCATCTAGATGTGGCAGTACCCGCTGATAAATGGGTAGCACACTACTCGCAGATCTTCGGGGACAACCCCTTGACAACCGAGGCTCCCAGACCAGATGCAGAAGCTCCCACTAGCAATAACATCTTCCCTATTGACCTCCACTTCGATCTAGAGGAGATAATCACAGCACTGACTGCCTCAAAGACCGGTAAGGCGCCCGGTCCAGACGGGGTCCCCTTAGACATATTTGTGAGTAATATAGATCTTTGGCCTCCAATTGTCACACAGGTCATGTCTGCAGTTACCCAGATCGGCCTTATTGATTCTTGGTCTACTTCTGTGCTCCTGCCCATTTTCAAAAAGGGAGATCGGGACAACCCAGCCTGCTACAGGCCCATCTCCCTTTTGGATTCCCTAGGCAAGGTTGCCGGCAGACTAATCCTGGAGCGATTAAGGGACTGGGCCACAGAGAATAAGATCTTAACTGACTTACAGTTTGGGTTCCAGGAGGGCCTGGGCACTGTGGAACAGGCCTTAAACCTGACTTTACTCATAGGCAAATACGCTGGGGCCAAAGGCGGTAAACTTCATCTAGTCTATGTGGACTTGAGTTCCGCATTTGATTGCGTAATTCATTCCAAGCTATGGGCGATCCTGAAAAATCTGGGCATAGATCTTGCACTGCTGAATTTTCTCCGAGAGCTATACTCGGACGCAAAAGCTTGTGTGAGATACGGTATCAAAGGGGAGCTTACTGAATCCTTTAACATCGAAAAAGGCGTAAGGCAGGGATGCGTCCTTGCTCCATTCCTATTTAACATCTATACTAATGGACTGGAGCAAGCGATGCTAGCTGATAGCAAAGATCTCCCCTGCATAAGCTCCCGCCCTATCCCTGCATTACTGTATGCAGACGATTCAGTCATCCTAGCAAGGACACCTAATCAACTTCAGACCCAACTAGAAAAATACTGCGAATTTATGTCTTCTCTTGGTCTCAAAGTCAATAAGTCCAAGACTTTCGTTATGAATATCGGGAAGAGAGCCCAAAAATGTAAATCTCTCTTTATTGAGAAGACCAGATTAGAAACTGCCACTACCTACCCCTATCTAGGTATCCTTATTGATAACCACCTGTCCTGGAAATCTGCCATATCCAGCAAAAAACTGCAGTTTCAACGCACAACATCTGCACTGACTTCGTTCTCTAGGAAACTGGGTAAGCCCGCTCCTACTGTGCTTTTGAAGATCTACCAAGCTAAATGCATGAGTGTGGCTACATACGGCGCCGGAGTCTGGGGCTATGTGTCCGCAGACGAGCTACAAACTATAGAAAACTACTTTCTGAAATACATATTAGCCCTCCCCCGTAGTGCTCCTACTTTCGGCACCCATGTGGAACTCGGTTGGGAGTATCTGACTGACATCATTAGTTACCAGCCGATTCTACTATGGCATCGTATATGGACTCAGGAGCAATGTCATCTAACTAGGTCACTAATATCTGACTGTCTCACTTTGTCCCATTGGAAAAAGATTCCTTGGCTGTTATATGTTTCAAAATTTTTGACAGATTTGAACCACCCTGCATATTTCACTGACCCTGAATCTCTATTGGACATATCCAGAAAATCTTTGAAAAAGCTATGTGCTGACCACTTAAGCGATCTTCGTTTGTGTTCTGAACTTGTCAAAAAGCCAAATGTTCATTTAACGATGGTCCAATCTTCTTATGGCATTCAACCTTATTTGTCATTTTTTCTGTCAAATTATGAGAGGTATGTTTTAACCAGATTTCGGTTTGATGTATTTTATCGCCTTGTCTCACTGCCTGTGCCCTTAGACTGGTCACGGGAACTAACAAACTGTCCCTGTGACGGTCTTACTCGCCAGTCAACTCTGCATGTAACCTTTTTCTGCGGTTTCTATAAATCCCCGCGGAAACGATGGCTGGTTCCATTGCTCCGACACTTAGGACTGAGAAGATGCAGACCGGCCCTTTTGGCACTTCAAAACCTAGACACCCCGTACGTTGCCAAAACCGTAGCCTGCTTTCTCAAAGTCTGCTTGAAAACTCATTCCCAACTATTGGCAACTGTTTCCTAAGATTTTACTGACTACTGTGCTATTATTCTTCTATATAGAGTGTTAGTGTTTACTTGTAAAATGCCTGCCTTCCTTAGCAGCCAATGAGCAAACCAAATTTTTACTGACTACTGTGTTATTATTCTTGTATTTAGAGTGTTAGTGTTCACATGTAAAATGCCTGCCTTCCTTAGCAGTCAATGAGCAAACTGAATTTTTATAATGCTGTAATGTTTTAAATGTACTTTTTATGATTGTAAATTCAATCGAAATAAAGTTAAAAAGTGAAAAGTGAAAAAAGCTGGACTGCTAACCAGAAGCACCTTCTCTAGCAATGGCGCCATGATGCAGCCATGGGGATCCTGGACTTTTAACTTAGTCCTTCCATCCCACCTGTCTGATGTCAATGTAATCTTCACCAGGCATGTTGGTGGTGACAGGTCCACGTGTCCTCTGCCTTTTCAGCCTGCCTTATGAGTCAGCTGATGTACCTGCATCTGGCTTTCTAAGTTAAGATGTTTCTGGAACGGCCACTACAAAAAAGTGATATACATCTGTTATGTAAAGCAGTAACTTGTTTTAGGATAGAACATGGATCAGTGTCATCGTCACTATTTTTCTGTGGGTCACAAAACGCATGTATACCTTTAGCCTTGAGCTGTATGTGTGGAAATAGTTGTTTTATGACATGGACACCTGTCTCATTGCCTAATTGTGAACTGCATGAGTTTGCTGCCACATCAGATTCTGCACATATCTTGTGCCAGCAGACACATCTCAAGTGGGTGTGTGCTGTCCTTTACATTGGGATGATGCACAAGATATGGTCTGGTACTGAGTATTCTGGGATGCATACTGAATTAATTATGTCTGGCACTATGGCCACAACAGTGTCTATCTGGCATGAACACATCAGATTCACTGTGCCAGTGCCAATAATTCCCAATTGCCCACTCATGTGGATGACAATTAGGCATATGTTCATTCACAATCTAGTAGTTTATGCATGCCATGGATGTGTGAATGTTTTAAAGGTTTAGAAACAATGTATATTTGCAATGTGTGGTAACAAACAACAGTTAAGGTAAACATGTCATGTGTGACACGAAGGCTTAGTTCTTCAAAGCACCATGGACTCTTGGTCTTTTTATTCAAAAGCAAAAAAATCAATTTACCAAAAACTAATTGAAAATTTACATTAGTCGAAAAATTGGCAGAAAATATGAAAATGATATATAGTTATGATGATTCAATAAAAGTTTGATTTTGCACACTTTGGGAGATGAAAGAGGGAAGGGTGAATAGTCCATGAACTGTCTTGTTATGTGTCTACTCTGACTAAAGGTATTGTTTCTAATCCTTATAATGTTAGATTGATTGTTTTACTGTGGTGCATACACAACATTGATCCAGTGTTTAACCCCTTCGCTGCCAGGCCTTTTCCCCCTCCTGTGCCAAGCCCTTTTTTGGCTATTTGGGGTAGTGCGCGCTGAGGCCCCTGTAACTTTTTGACCACATAAGGTATCCACGCCAAATTTGCGTCCTTTCCTTCCAACATCATGGGGATTCTGAGGGTACTCAGGGTTTGTGGATTCCCCTGGAGGGGTCACAGAAATGAGCCAAAATACAGCAAAATTTAGTTTTTTTGGGGGGAAAATGGGAAAAAACGGGCTGCAAATGAAAGCATCTGGGTTTTTCCCTGCACGTGTTATCAAAAAAAGGGTTTGTAGGGTTGAAATCACCATTTTCCCAGCTTTTGGGGGATATCAGACTTTTGTCAGAAACCCAACATCTTTTACACCGTTTTGGCATTTTTCTGGGACATAGCCTATTTTTGCTATTTTTTGTGCTTTCGACCTCCTTCCAGTTAATGGTAGAAATGGGTACAAAAGCAAAAATGGATCCTGGAAAGCTATACATTTTGGAGAAGTAGACAAAATTCTGAATTCAGCAAGGGGTCATTTGTGTAGATCCATCAAGGTTTCTTTATAGAAACTAACAGTTAAATATAGGATAAATTGAGTCAACGTTTTCACCTGTAACTTCTTCTAATTTTGACAGCTCTTTGAAAGCAATATACCATTACATCCGCTGGACGGACATTTCTGGTTGTGGGGATATATAGGACTTGTAGGTTCACCAAGAACCCGACGAACCCAGAGCCAAAAACTGAGCAGCAACTTGCAATGGTTTTTTATTATGTACCGGGTATATAGTAATTATTCTGTAAAAATGTGTACATGGAAAAATCGGTATGAAAGACACCTATGTATTTCTGAAATGGGAACAAAATATAGAGTTTAGAAACAGTAGATATTTGCACATTTCCGAAATTGGGAATACTCATACTAGCATGAGAATTATCAGTCATTTTTTAGAATGACTTCTTTTTTACACAATGTCTTTCATTTGGAAGGCAGAAATGCATCGAAAGTTAATAGGTAATAACAGTTCCTTTACAAATCTTACCCTAAGTCTCCCGATAAAAATGGTACCTCACTTGTAGGGGTAGGCATAGTGCCCACGACAGGAAATGGCTCAAAACCCAACGTGAACACACCACATTTTACAATGCAAAATTACCCTTTTTTAGCAAAGTGCTTAGCTGTAGTTTTTTAACCCTAGCTCTGCCGGCACCAGGATGGGGTGACTTGACTGCCTCCCACCACGTTCTGTTACCCAGAATCCCTTGCAAACCTAAAAAATTGCCCAAAAAAACACTTTTCCCCCACATTTCTCTAGTGGAAAGTTCTGGAATCTGCATGGATCCACAAATTTCCACCCACCCCGCTTTCCCCAAAGTCTTCCGAGAAAAATGGTACCTCACTTGTGTGGGTCAGCCTAGTGCCCGCGACAGGAAACGGCGCAAAACGCAATGTGGAAACACCTCAATTTCGCTGTGAAAAATGATCCTTTTTTGGCAAGTGCCTAGCTGTAGTTTTTGAACCATAGCTCTGCCGGCACCTAGGGAAACCTAGCAAACCTATACATTTTTGAAAACTAGACACCCAGGGGATTCCAGGATGGGGTGACTTGACTGCCTCCCACCAGGTTCTGCTACCCAGAATCCGTTGCAAACCTAAAAAAATTGCCAAAAAAAACACATTTTCCCCACATTTCTGTGGTGGAAAGTTCTGGAATCTGCGTGGATCCACAGATTTCCACCCACCCCGCGTTCCCCAAAGTCTTCCAATAAAAATGGTACCTCACTTGTGTGGTTCGGCCTAGTGCCCGCGACAGGAAACGGCGCAAAACGCATCGTGGACAATCCTCAATTTCGCAGTGAAAAATGAACCTTTTTTGGCAAAGTGCCTAGCTGTAGTTTTTGAACCCTAGCTCTGCCGGCACCTAGGGAAACCTACCAAACCCACACATTTCTGAAAACTAGACACCCGGGAGATTCCATGGAGGTATGGCTTGCGTGGATCCCCCAACGTTTCCTTACGCAGAATGCCCTGTAAACCTCAAATTTAGCTGAAAAAATCACCTTCTTCACACATTTTTGTGTGGGAAAGTTGTGGCATCACCGGGCTGACACAAATTTCCTACCACCCAGCGTTCCTCCGGGTCTCCCGATAAAAACGGTGCCTCACTCGTGTGGGAGGCACAAGTACCCGCGACAGGCAAGGGCCCAAAACGTATTGAGGCGACATGAAAATTGCCTGAATCAAAACGACCTGGTTTTGCAAGGGGGGGTCACCTGGGTTTTTGGCCCGGTGCTCGGCGGCCACCTAGGGGAACCTACCAAACCCACACATTTCTGAAAACTAGACACCCGGGGGATTCCAGGGAGGTATGGCTTGCGTGGATCCCCCAACGTTTCCTTACCCAGAATGCCCTGCAAACATCAAATTTAGCTGAAAAAATTCACCTTTTTCACACATTTTTGTGTGGGAAAGTTGTGGCATCAGCGGGCTGACACAAATTTCCTACCACCCAGCGTTCCCCCGGGTCTCCCGATAAAAACGGTGCCTCACTCGTGTGGGAGGCCCAAGTACCCGCGACAGGCAAGGGCCCACAACGTAGTGAGGCGACATGAAAATTGCCTACCTCAAAACGACCTGGTTTTGCAAGGGGGTCACCTGGGTTTTTGGCCCAGTGCTCGGCGGCCACCTAGGGGAACCTACCAAACCCACACATTTCTGAAAACTAGACACCCGGGGGATTCCAGGGAGGTATGGCTTGCATGGATCCCCCAACGTTTCCTTACCCAGAATGCCCTGCAAACCTCAAATTTAGCTGAAAGAATCACCTTTTTCACACATTTTTGTGTGGGAAAGTTGTGGCATCACCGGGCTGACACAAATTTCCTACCACCCAGCGTTCCCCCGGGTCTCCCGATAAAAACGGTGCCTCACTCGTGTGGAAGGCCCAAGTACCCGCGACAGGCAAGGGCCCACAACGTAGTGAGGCGATATGAAAATTGCCTACCTCAAAACGACCTGGTTTTGCAAGGGGGTCCCCTGGGTTTTTGGCCCGGTGCTCGGCGTCCACCTAGGGGAACCTACCAAACCTACACATTTCTGAAAACTAGACACCCGGGGGATTCCAGGGAGGTATGGCTTGCATGGATCCCCAACATTTCCTTACCCAGAATGCCCTGCAAACCTCAAATTTAGCTGAAAAAATCCCCTTTTTCACACATTTTTGTGTGAGAAAGTTGTGGCATCACTGGGCTGTCACCAATTTCCTACCACCCAGCGTTCCCCCGGGTCTCCCGATAAAAACGGTGCCTCACTCGTATGGGAGGCCCAAGTACCCGCGACAGGCAAGGGCCCAAAACATATTGAGGCGACATGAAAAGTGCCTACCTCAAAACGACCTGGTTTTGCAAGGGGGGTCACCTGGGTTTTTGGCCCGGTGATCGGCGGCCACCTATGGTAACCTACCAAACCCACACATTTCTGAAAACTAGGCACCCGGGGGATTCCAGGGAGGTATGGCTTGCGTGGATCCCCCAACGTTTCCTTACCCAGAATGCCCTGCAAACCTCAAAGGTAGGCAAAAAATTCACCTTTTTCACACATTTTTGTGTGGGAAAGTTGTGGCATCAGCGGGCTGACACAAATTTCCTACCACCCAGCGTTCCCCCGGGTCTCCCGATAAAAACGGTGCCTCACTCATGTGGGAGGCCCAAGTACCCGCGACAGGCAAGGGCCCACAACGTAGTGAGGCGACATAAAAGTTGCCTACCTTAAAACGACCTGGTTTTGCACGGGGGGTCACCTGGGTTTTTGGCCCAGTGCTCGGCGGCCACCTAGGGGAACCTACCAAACCCACACATTTCTGAAAACTAGACACCTGGGGGATTCCAGGGAGGTATGGCTTGCGTGGATCCCCCAACGTTTCCTTACCCAGAATGCCCTGTAAACCTCAAATTTAGCTGAAAAAATCACCTTCTTCACACATTTTTGTGTGGGAAAGTTGTGGCATCACCGGGCTGACACAAATTTCCTACCACCCAGCGTTCCTCCGGGTCTCCCGATAAAAACGGTGCCTCACTCGTGTGGGAGGCACAAGTACCCGCGACAGGCAAGGGCCCAAAACGTATTGAGGCGACATGAAAATTGCCTGAATCAAAACGACCTGGTTTTGCAAGGGGGGGTCACCTGGGTTTTTGGCCCGGTGCTCGGCGGCCACCTAGGGGAACCTACCAAACCCACACATTTCTGAAAACTAGACACCCGGGGGATTCCAGGGAGGTATGGCTTGCGTGGATCCCCCAACGTTTCCTTACCCAGAATGCCCTGCAAACATCAAATTTAGCTGAAAAAATTCACCTTTTTCACACATTGTTGTGTGGGAAAGTTGTGGCATCAGCGGGCTGACACAAATTTCCTACCACCCAGCGTTCCCCCGGGTCTCCCGATAAAAACGGTGCCTCACTCGTGTGGGAGGCCCAAGTACCCGCGACAGGCAAGGGCCCACAACGTAGTGAGGCGACATGAAAATTGCCTACCTCAAAACGACCTGGTTTTGCAAGGGGGTCACCTGGGTTTTTGGCCCAGTGCTCGGCGGCCACCTAGGGGAACCTACCAAACCCACACATTTCTGAAAACTAGACACCCGGGGGATTCCAGGGAGGTATGGCTTGCATGGATCCCCCAACGTTTCCTTACCCAGAATGCCCTGCAAACCTCAAATTTAGCTGAAAGAATCACCTTTTTCACACATTTTTGTGTGGGAAAGTTGTGGCATCACCGGGCTGACACAAATTTCCTACCACCCAGCGTTCCCCCGGGTCTCCCGATAAAAACGGTGCCTCACTCGTGTGGAAGGCCCAAGTACCCGCGACAGGCAAGGGCCCACAACGTAGTGAGGCGATATGAAAATTGCCTACCTCAAAACGACCTGGTTTTGCAAGGGGGTCCCCTGGGTTTTTGGCCCGGTGCTCGGCGTCCACCTAGGGGATCCTACCAAACCTACACATTTCTGAAAACTAGACACCCGGGGGATTCCAGGGAGGTATGGCTTGCATGGATCCCCAACATTTCCTTACCCAGAATGCCCTGCAAACCTCAAATTTAGCTGAAAAAATCCCCTTTTTCACACATTTTTGTGTGAGAAAGTTGTGGCATCACTGGGCTGTCACCAATTTCCTACCACCCAGCGTTCCCCCGGGTCTCCCGATAAAAACGGTGCCTCACTCGTATGGGAGGCCCAAGTACCCGCGACAGGCAAGGGCCCAAAACATATTGAGGCGACATGAAAAGTGCCTACCTCAAAACGACCTGGTTTTGCAAGGGGGGTCACCTGGGTTTTTGGCCCGGTGATCGGCGGCCACCTATGGTAACCTACCAAACCCACACATTTCTGAAAACTAGGCACCCGGGGGATTCCAGGGAGGTATGGCTTGCGTGGATCCCCCAACGTTTCCTTACCCAGAATGCCCTGCAAACCTCAAAGGTAGGCAAAAAATTCACCTTTTTCACACATTTTTGTGTGGGAAAGTTGTGGCATCAGCGGGCTGACACAAATTTCCTACCACCCAGCGTTCCCCCGGGTCTCCCGATAAAAACGGTGCCTCACTCATGTGGGAGGCCCAAGTACCCGCGACAGGCAAGGGCCCACAACGTAGTGAGGCGACATAAAAGTTGCCTACCTTAAAACGACCTGGTTTTGCACGGGGGGTCACCTGGGTTTTTGGCCCGGTGCTCGGCGGCCACCTAGGGGAACCTACCAAACCCACACATTTCTGAAAACTAGACACCTGGGGGATTCCAGGGAGGTATGGCTTGCGTGGATCCCCCAACGTTTCCTTACCCAGAATGCCCTGCAAACCTCAAATTTAGCTGAAAAAAATCACGTTTTTCACACATTTTTGTGTGGGAAAGTTGTGGCATCAGCAGGCTGACACAAATTTCCTACCACCCAGCGTTTCCTCGGGTCTCCCGATAAAAACGGTGCCTCACTCGTGTGGGAGGCCCAAGTACCCGCGACAGGCAAGGGCTCGCAACGTAGTGAGGCGACATGAAAATTGCCTACCTCAAAACGACCGGGTTTTGCAAGGGGGTCACCTGGGTTTTTGGCCCGGTGCTCGGCGGCCACCTAGGGGAACCTACCAAACCCACACATTTCTGAAAACTAGACACCCGGGGGATTCCAGGGAGGTATGGCTTGCGTGGATCCCCCAACGTTTCCTTACCCAGAATGCCCTGCAAACCTCAAATTTAGCTGAAAAAATCCCCTTTTTCACACATTTTTGTAAGGGAAAGTTGTGGCATCACTGGGCTGACACAAATTTCCTACCACCCAGCGTTCCCCCGGGTCTCCTGATAAAAACGGTGCCTCACTCGTGTGGGAGGCCCAAGTACCCGCAACAGGCAAGGGTCCAAAACGTAGTGCGCCTCAACAGGCAAGGGTCCTAAACGAAGTGCGCCTCACTTCGTTTAGGACCCTTGCCTGTTGAGGCGCACTACGTTTTGGACCCTTGCCTGTTGCGGGTACTTGGGCCTCCCACACGAGTGAGGCACCGTTTTTATCAGGAGACCCGGGGGAACGCTGGGTGGTAGGAAATTTGTGTCAGCCGCTGATGCCACAACTTTCCCACACAAAAATGTGTGAAAAACGTGATTGTTTCAGCTAAATTTGAGGTTTGCAGGGCATTCTGGGTAGGGAAACGATGGGGGATCCACGCAAGCCATACCTCCCTGGAATCCCCCGGGTGCCTAGTTTTCAGAAATGTGTGGGTTTGGTAGGTTCCCCTAGGTGGCCGCCGAGCACCGGGCCAAAAACCCAGGTGACCCCCCGTGCAAAACCAGGTCGTTTTGAGGTAGGCAATTTTCATGTCGCCTCACTACGTTGTGGGCTCTTGCCTGTCGCGGGTACTTGGGCCTCCCACACAAGTGAGGCACCGTTTTTATTGGGAGACCCGGGGGAACGCTGGGTGGTAGGAAATTTGTGTCAGCCCGCTGATGCCACAACTTTCCCACACAAAAATGTGTGAAAAACGTGATTTTTTCAGCTAAATTTGAGGTTTGCAGGGCATTCTGGGTAGGGAAACGTTGGGGGATCCACGCAAGCCATGCCTCCCTGGAATACTCCGGGTGTCTAGTTTTCAGAAATGTGTGGGTTTGGTAGGTTCCCCTAGGTGGCCGCCGAGCACCGGGCCAAAAACCCAGGTGAACCCCCGTGCAAAACCAGGTCGTTTAGAGGTAGGCAATTTTCATGTCGCCTCACTACGTTGTGGGCCCTTGCCTGTCGCGGGTACTTGGGCCTCCCACACGAGTGAGGCACCGTTTTTATCAGGAGACCCGGGGGAACGCTGGGTGGTAGGAAATTTGTGTCAGCTCGCTGATGCCACAACTTTCCCACACAAAAATGTGTGAAAAACGTGATTGTTTCAGCTAAATTTGAGGTTTGCAGGGCATTCTGGGTAGGGAAACGATGGGGGATCCACGCAAGCCATACCTCCCTGGAATCCCCCAGGTGCCTAGTTTTCAGAAATGTGTGGGTTTGGTAGGTTCCCCTAGGTGGCTGCCGAGCACCGGGCCAAAAACCCAGGTGACCCCCGTGCAAAACCAGGTCGTTTTGAGGTAGGCAATTTTTATTTCGCCTCACTACATTGTGGGCCCTTGCCTGTCGCGGGTACTTGGGCCTCCCACACGAGTGAGGCACCGTTTTTATCGGGAGACCCGGGGGAACGCTGGGTGGTAGGTAATTTGTGTCAGCCCACTGATGCCACAACTTTCCCACACAAAAATGTGTGAAAAAGGTGCATTTTTTGCCTAACTTTGAGGTTTGCAGGGCATTCTGGGTAAGGAAACGTTGGGGGATCCATGCAAGCCATACCTCCCTGGAATCCCCTGGGTGTCTAGTTTTCAGAAATGTGTGGGTTTGGTAGGTTCCCCTAGGTGGCCGCCGAGCACCGTGCCAAAAACCCAGGTGACCCACCTTGCAAAACCAGGTCGTTTTGAGGTAGGCAATTTTCATGTCGCCTCAATACGTTTTGGGCCCTTGCCTGTCGCGGGTAATTGGGCCTCCCACACAAGTGAGGCACCGTTTTTATCGGGAGACCCGGGGGAACGCTGGGTGGTAGGAAATTTGTGTCAGCCCGGTGATGCCACAACTTTCCCAACACAAATATGTGAAAAAGGTGATTTTTTTCAGCTAAATTTGAGGTTTGCAGGGCATTCTGGGTAAGGAAACGTTGGGGGATCCATGCAAGCCATACCTCCCTGGAATCCCCCGGGTGTCTAGTTTTCAGAAATGTGTGGGTTTGGTAGGTTTCCCTAGGTGGCCGCCAAGCCCGGGGTCAAAAACTCATAGGACCCCCTTTGCAAAACCAGGTTGTTTTGTGATATGTAATTTTGATGTCTCCTCAATAGGTTTTGGGCCCTTGCCTGACGCAGGCACTAGGGCTACCCACGCAAGTGAGGTACCATTTTTCTCTGAAGACTTTGGGGAACGCAGGGTGGGTGGAATTTTGTGGACCCACGCAGATTCCAGAACTTTCCACCACAGAAATGTGAGGAAAATGTGTTATTTTGGACACATTTTTAGGTTTGCAATGGATTCTGGGTAACAGAACCTGGTGAGAGCCAGTGAAGTCACCCATCCAGGATTCCCCTCGGTGTCTAGTTTTAAAGAATGTACAGGTTTGCTAGGTTTGCCTACGTGCCAACTGCGCTAGGGCCCAAAATCCACAGGTATGCACATTGCTAAAAAAAATCAGGAGCCCAGTGGCCTTTCTGCCGCCCTGGGGGGGTATCGGGGAAGGGGGTTTCATCCTGATATGCCCCTAAAGGGGCAGAAAGACTGTGGCTATTTTTTGTGGGGGTGGGGGCACTGGTATGACCATTTTGGGCAGCCCCCACCCCCACGCATAAAAAAAGCCTGCGTACTCGCTGGCGCCTAGTGGGCTTTCTGCCAGATCAGGGGCCACTGCCACCATCTGCCCTCCCGTGGGGGGCAGAAAGACTGGAATTTCTCTGGGGGTGGGGTGGGGTATTGTCATGCCCATTTTGGGGAGCCCCTACCCCATCACTAAGAAAACAAAAAAATCCATGGTTTCTAGTGGGCATTCTGCGCCCCCAGGGGGGGCCAGATTGGGGGCTACAGCTCCCATCTGCCTCCTGGGGGGCAGAAAGACTGTCATTTTTGTGGGGGGGAGGGTGGGGGCATTGGCGTGCCCGTTTCGGGCAGCCCACACCCTAAAAACAATTGCGCAAAAAAAATCCCTGGTGTTTAGTGGGCTTCCTGCCCTCCCCGGAGGGGCAGATTAGGGGCCAATGCCCCATCTGCCCCCCAGGGGGGGCAGAAAGGCTGTAATGGTGGTGGGTGGGTGGGGGCATTGGCATGCCCGTTCCGGGCAGCCCCCACCCTAAAAAAAAACTGAAAACAAATCCCTGGTGTATAGTGGGCTTTCTGCCCCCCCGAAGGGGCAGATTAGGGGCCGATGCCCCATCTGCCCCCCGGGGGGGGGCAGAAAGACTGTGATAATTGGGGGGTGGGGTGGGGGCATGGGCCTGCCCGTTTTGGGCAGCCCCCACCCCTATTTCTTTGTTTTTTAACATTTCCCTGGTGTCTAGTGGTCTTTTTGCCCCCCAGGGGGGGCAGAAAGGCTGCAATGGTGGTGGGTGGGTGGGGGCATTGGCGTGCCCGTTACGGGCAGCCCCCACCCTAAAAAAACTGGAAAAAAATCCCTGGTGTATAGTGGGCTTTCTGCCCCCCCGAAGGGGCAGATTAGGGGCCAATGCCCCATCTGCCCCCTGGGGGGGCAGAAAGACTGTGATAATTTGGGGGTGGGGTGGGGGCATGGGCCTGCCCGTTTTGGGCAGCCCCCACCCCTATTTTGATTGTCAAAAAAATTCCCTGGTGTCTAGTGGGCTTTTTGCCCCCCAGGGGGGGCAAAAAGACTAAATGTGCCCAAAATAATTTGGGGGGAGCATAGGCCCTTGCCCAAGGGGCCGCTCGCCCCTCCCTGGTGTCTAGTGGGTGGATCCACTGGGGAGGGGTACCATTGGAAAGGGGAGATTCTCCCCTTTCCAACGATACCTCTCCCGTCTTTCTACGTGCTCAGGGGGCTGAGATAGCCCCCTGGGCACGTACAAAGTGAAACCTGAAATGAGCCTCTTGGCTCATTTCAGTTTCACTTTCACTGTAATGACGTCGGCGCGACGTGAGCGCCGATCGTCATTACAGTGAAATGGGGGGCGGGGGGGGGGGCGCCTCGGGAGCTGGGGAAGCTCTTCCCCAGCTCCCGAGGCTATTTTGGTTTAAAGGGAATCCCTCATGACGAGCTGGACGCATCATGGGCACAGCGCGACTGTGCTCCATGACGAGTCCAGCTCGTCATAGGCACAGAAGTGGTTAAAGTCTAATGGTTGTATTGTTTGAATGAGGTAGTGTTGTGATTGCGTTTATATTTTCCAAATCTGAGCTTATACAAAACATTTCATCTACTCTTTGTAGGGTGCGTCTGGCTTCAGGATATGATTGCAAAGACATAAGAGGGTCATACTCAATAAATGACACTCTGAAGTCTTTTCTGCTCAATGTTTCAGGTTCCTCGGCTCAGATTTCACTTGTACAAAACCAGTGAAATTCGGCAGTTATAGTTACCTGAGCTAACTATAACTTACACTCCTGCAATGCACTGCCGATCTCACATATTACATCACCGATGACATGGTCAGTGACATCACTGATAACATCTCAAATGACATCACTGATGACATCATAAAGTGAGTGTCAGTGCTTTTAAGAGTTTATGGGTGTTAAACATATATACTAACCTACTACAAATGTTAAATTAGTACACTAGATGCACTACTACTAAGTGATACTTTTTTAACATATACTATGCGAGTGGCTGTGTAACTATATATCCTTGTGTTCATGGGTGTGTGAGTTGCTGTATGGTTGTGCTGTGTGGGTGAGTGAGATAATGCATGAGTGGTTGTATTGGTGAGTGAGTGGGTGTGTCAGTGGCTGTATGTATGAGTGAGTGAGTGGGTGTCTGAATGGCTGTATGAGTGGGTGACTGGGTGTGTAAGTAGCTGTATGAGTTAGTGAGTGGCTTTTTCAGTGGGTGTTTGGTTAAGTGAGTGGGTGTGTGAGTGGCTGTATTGGAGAGTGAGTGTCTGTGTGAATGGCTGTATGGGTGAGTGAGGAGATGTGGGAGTGCTTGTATGGATGGGTGAATGGGTATGTAAGTGATTGTGTGGGTGTGTGAGTGAGTGTGTGAGTGCTTGTATGGGTGAGCGAGCGGCGGTGTTGAGAGGCTGCATTGGTGAGTGAGTGGGTGGGTTTCTGAGTAGCTGTATGGCTGAATGTGTTGCTGTGTGAGTGGCTGTATGGGTGAGTGACTGGTTGTATCAGTAGTTGTATGGGATGAGTGAATAGTTGTGAGAGTGGCTGTATGAGTGAGTGAGTCAGTGTGTGAGTGGCTCTATGAAGGAGTATGTGTGTGTGTGAGTACTGGTATGGGTCTGTGAATAGGCATGTGTGTGGGTGTGTGAGTGGGCATATGAGAGGTTTTATGGTGGTGTGAGGAGGTATGCAAGTGGTTCTGTAGATAATGTCATCAGCAATGTCATCAGTGATGTCATTTGAGATTAAATCAGTGGTGTCACTGACCAATTGACGTAATATGTGAGGTCATAAGCAGTGCATTGCGGGGGCGTAAGCTATAGGTAGTTTAAGTAACCATAACTGCCAAATCTGAGCCTAATATAACATCCCGCTAACCTTTGGATTTTTCAGTGAATTTTTCTATGGGTTTTTTAGATTCTATTTCCTAAATATAATGACCCTGTAACCTTTGGTTTTTTAGTGAATCTCTTACAGTTTTTCAAATTATATTTTGTAACTATAATGTCTCTGTAAGCTTTGGTCTTTTTAAGTGCATTTCTATGGTTTTTTAACTAATAGTCACGTTTGCAGAATGGTTAAGAAAGGGGTCAGGCCTCTGGCAAGCTCTCAGGAATCCTGCTATGTGGGACTTACTGGAGGTAACAGGAGGTGTTTTTGGGCATCAAGGGGACTTCATCCCCCAACCAGTAGTGACTCAGGAAGCATGATTGCAGAGTGGTGGAGAAAGGGGGCATGGCCTCCAAAGAACTCCAGTACCTTTTTTATTATTTATTTATAAGGGGTGGGGGCCGTGTGGCTCCCCTTCCCTTGGCCAATCTCGGCCCCTGGCCCATCCCCGAGGCCAGGCCTTTTCTGAATGGGTGTGGGGGGGCATGTGGCCCCACTCCCCAGGCCAATTATGGCCTTGGGTACCCCATCCCCTGGGGCCTGGCCTTTAAAAAAAACAGAATTTGAAACTTACAGGGCATGGGGGGCGAGCGACCCCTCCTCCTGGGCCAATTTGGCCCTGGGGCCCAACCTGATAGGAAGCAAATGCAGCGTGCAGTGCTGTAATTATTGCAATAATATGATTAATTGCGTGGTGCTTCTAGGCGAACATCCGAGGTGAGGGTATTTCCGTTGATTACAATTAATGTGAGACCGCAGGAGTCAGTTTATTCAGGAGGAGCGGGCGGCGTCTCCAGCTTCCAGGCAGGGCGCACTTGAGTGAGTCAGGAACTCCTAGAGCTACTTGCTTAATCTGGAGGGTTATTACCCACTGCTAGACCTCTGCAGTGCCTCGCCCACACATTGACGGTGTCCCCGCGATTATTCAGTACTTCCTCCGGTACTAGAATTGGTGCTTGCTCACATACATTATGTCCTGAAGATGATCTCTAGTTATTGAGATCGAAACGCCGTCGACCCCCTACAACAAGAACTCCTTATATTCTATACAAATTGTTTCAAAGGAGCTAAACTGTTTGTTGTCAATGCAATGTATATATATTTTTTTTAAAGTCACCCTCACTTTTCACATCACGCTTTTTTGTCACATGTTTATGTGATTATCTGATCTATATTTTGTGTTAAAAAATATGTGTTTTTTTCCAGTCAGTCAGTTAAAAATCTTTATTCGGCTTAATGACAGCCATAAAAGAACAAATAAAACATTATTTTAACAATAATACGCATATTAAGATTTTAACCAATTTGAATAATACCCAATAATTAATTTTCCGACAGCATTACGAAGTTGAACTGCAGTGGAGATATACTTATAGACCATGAGACATGTGAATTCATTATTTAAAAGAAGTAGATGACATAATGCAGGTTGACACTTTCTAATATTTAAAAATCTTAATAATGGCTTTAAAAGAGTGCGTCTGGGGTTAAGATACAATTTACAAAAAAACATAAAGTGCACAGTGCTTTGTGCAGAAATTGAATTGCATGGACACAGTTCTAATTTGGCATCACAATATGCATCACGTGGGTACGATACCAGTAAATGAGCAATACCCATCCTGAACCTGATCAAATAGAACATCTTTGCTTGATTGTTTTTTTCCTTTTGGAAATACCCCTCTCCCTGTGTATACTCTTCACTGCTCCCTTTAGCATTAATTGCGTTTCTCCTAATAACTTATTCTCAATTTTGTGAAGCAGAATCTCTGCTTCCTTGCCTAATGGTTTCAATGTCCCAATGTGTGGCAGTTTTTTTGATTTTCAACACTTTGCTCTCCAGTTTGTCTGTCTTCCCTGCCTTCTTTGCCTTCTTGTCCCGGTTGTCACCCCCCATCTCTGTACCTGCACTCTTATCTGAAACTTTGGTTGTAGACCCAGGGTGTTTTTTGCGGCTCTGCTTTCCCTCTGTTACCCAGGACATCTTGCTCATTGTCCCCGTGCCCCAGAACCAGCGCTCTTGCGCTTACACTGTGCTCTTCCGTACTGACACCGGTGTCCCTTACATAGAGACATTTCCTTAAGCAGGCCTCCCCCATCACCGGAGGCTCCCTTGCCTCCACCCCAAGGGATACCATTTTAGCAGCATTCACTCTGCGTTAGCTTACCAGGCGCCAAAGTCGGTGCCTACTCTGGAGCCCACCGCCTTGCCATCCCTTCATGCCGCAAGGCTCCACCATGTCTGCCTTGAGGGTGTGTAAACCTGCATTTTGCAAAAAACTATGGCCAGATTGATTAATGGCACCCTTCCACCCGGAACCTTGTTGCCACAATCTCAACACTACAATCTGTACCTCATCCTCATCTCTCAGTTCACCCTCCTCCGAACTCTCTCCATCATAAACCAGCATTGATAACTCAAATGCATCTTTTTCAACCACCTGTTGGGCATCCTCATCCACCCACCAATGCATGTGTACATCATGTTGCACCACCGCATTTTGAACCAACTTACGCTGGGGGCTATACCCTGCCCTCCCAACCTTACCATGGCAAAATCGGCACAGGCGGGCTGCCTGGGCCGATTTTGAAACCCGTGGCCCACTGCACCCTTCCCAGGGGCCGCTCTCCTCATGCAGGAGCAGTCCCTCTTGGTCACCTGGGTGCCTGCATAATCAGGGTCCGACACAGTGGTGAACACGTGAAACCTGCTGCAGCTACCCGCTCCACTGCCTTCCTGATGAGGTGACTGTTACGAGGTGGTGCCCCCTCTGCCAACAGGTTGAGGTGCTGCTTCTTCGGGAAGCCTCATCGCCTTGGCTAACTTATTTTCGCTGGACATGCCCGTAGACATCACAAGTAAATGGAATAACAAATTAACTGCTCTCACAATAAAACTAGCACAAAGGCACCAATAGAATGCGGCTGTCCGAGGCCCCCGCAGGTGGCCACTAATGAGGGCAGCCCTCTAGTACCATCGGGCACCCCACACCCCCTTAGGGGCAGAGACTCAGGGAGGAGTTTCCCCAGCCTTGTGACGGCGCGCTAGGCGAGCGTCACTTCCTGGGCATGAGGACAGGGGGAGGGGTATATAGGCCTCCCCCACCATCTGGTTGTCCTCTTTAGCGTGCTGGACACTCTGTCTGGTAGTCGTGCTGCGGGTCTGGGGCCCTGAGGTCGTGCTTTGGCGTTGGAAGCAAGGTTAGTGCTCGAGTGCCCCCCTACCCTCCGCCCCCCCTGTTGGGTCCCAACACGTCGGCCATGGCCCATGTGGGATCCCGTCCCAGCTGCAAGTTAGCTGGCCCAACCCTGCAGGACCCACAGGGTTGTGCCCGCAGGCGGGGTTGTGGAGTTGGTCAGGACGGGGGCAGGGTAGGAGGGGGGAGGGTTTATGCTACACTGCCTCACGCCGTGGGGCCTTGTCCCAACTGAGGAGTTTTTCTAGCTCCTCTTGCTTCCATCCAGGGCGGCCCTGAAGAACCGGGGTTTAACCCAGCGGCGTCAGGGGCACGCCTAAGATCTTCGAGTTCACCTGTCTTGGTATACAGAGACACGGAATACTTCTGGATGGCATCAGAGACCAAGTTTATTAGCTGCAGCTAGTAACAGTGATCCTAGAAATACATCATGGTGTAAATTCTCAGGAGACTGCTCATTTTACTAAGGCGAGACGTCTCCTTTTATACCCAATATTCACATTATAAATGTACACCCACTGCACAAAATTCTAGCCAATAAGGTACATTTTCAAACAAAGTGTCACATAACAAAAACTCAATTTACAGTATCCCAACCCAAAAGTTAATTATTAGGAATGTTCCAAATTCATTCTCCACAAGCAGGACAAACCTATAATTGAAAGCATAACCCATGTAATGAAGAAACATAAAAAAAGAAACGATAACAGATGCTGAACAAGATAAGGCATGTGCAAGGAAACTAAAAGTTAACGATGTCCTGAACATTGATTGGCAATCTCAGACAAAGATCGATCAGGGAAATTGGCTTTGCGGGGTCAGTTTCAGGTGCAGAGGTCAGTTTCTTACAGTTCATTTCAGAGTCAAAAAGAAACCTAGTTAATGTATACATGAACTAAGAAGGCCAGGCCACTTTATTCGCCAGGCTACCTTCACAGGCCTACGTGAGTGCAACACAAAATGGTGGCACAGAACAAAATGGAGTCAGACTCGAGAATTACAGAACCTCAGACCCTCCTTTTGCCATTACGTAGGCAATAACCTAAGACTCATGTTAATCTGAATCTAGGTCTGTGTCGATATTCATTAAGTCATCAAGGTGTTGCTGTAGCATCATCTTATTATTCTCTACTTCTCTCGGGACAGGTCTCCGAACACACATAGTAGCACAAAGACTACAAATGGCGGGACCACACTGGATGCAAAGACAACAAGAGAAAAGGATGGTTAAAACCATACCAAGGAATGTCAAAATCTTCCATCCCCATTTGGACAGCAGTCCCCAAAACCATCCCGTCAATGACCAGTCTCCTTCGTCTACATGGATAGACTCAGAGATTTTATACAACCTAGAGATGGCTTGGTACACTGTAAGGGCATTATCTGGTATGTAAACACAGCAACTGGATCCAATCAATTTACATACTCCTCCTCGATCTGCAAGTATGATGTTGAATACCATACGGTTCTGCAAAGTCATAAGGCGGTCCGCTTGAAGCTCAGCTGTAACATTACTAAGAGCACCTGTTGTCTCATTAATAGTAGCTTCAACAACGCGGACAAGCTGTCGAATATGCCTACTATTGATCATAGGACCCCAAAAGGGCAAGAAGCCCTTGAAGAAATCTTCTACTTCGTGTGCTGCGGTATCTTCCTTATTGAAGACACCTCTACCATATCTCGTTCTATGATAGTCTGAAGCAGTAGTGTATGTAGGGGGAAGCAGAAACGCCACATAACACGTTCCTGAAAAATCAGGTGGCAACCATGTGTAGGCTCTGTCATGACAAACAAAATATGTGCCTTTAGCTGGCAAAAACGGTGGAGAAGTCCGAGATGAATAGACATAGGTTTGAGCACACACACTCTTACCTAGCTGAGCTTTCGGATTCCGACCATTACCTTAAAAACAAAAGTGGCCTCAGTGGGGTACAATCCAAATAGGGTGAGACCTTTTTCGTCTCTCCTCTGTCAAACAGGTACTATATCCAGTCACGTTCCAACCAACGTAAGCCTGCACCTCATCCTTAGGGATAGCATTATATGCATCAATATCTCGGCTCATAGCTACTATTCCCCTTATTAAGGCACTATTGCTTGAGTTATCTTTAACCCCTTCGACGCTTATGACGGAACGGTTCCGTCATGCACGTCGGTTGGGCTGTGCTTATGACGGAACCGTTCCGTCATGGCCCCGCCCGCGCTCAGAACCTTCAGCACCGCGCGGAAATCCGCGCCGCGCTGAAGGGGTTAAGGGAACGTAAGGGGTGTACCTCATTTGCATAAATAAACATGGTCTGAAAAGCCCACGCAGACCCATTAAAAGAAAAAGGCAAAACCAAATATGGCATACCTTTATCTGTCGTATGAGGCATAAGACCACAAACCCAACAATTAGTGGTATTTACTACTAACTGATGCTGATGCAACAACTGTATAAACGAGTTGTTGACAAATTCTGATCGTATAAAACTGGTGCAAAGACACAGTAGTGAAAGAAAGCATAGGTTGGGAGGTGGGTGCAGATGTCTGTTGTGTAGCATAGACAGTCCAACCCACACAAGCTAATGTGATACTTAAAAACATCAAAAAGCACAATATTATAAAACATTTGCTATGTATCAATGTACAAAATCTTATCTTAAGATCTTTTTTTTCAACATCTCTTTCAGTTACAACAGACTCCATCCTCTAACGTGCTGCTCGCGGCAATTTTCCTTCTTCACTCAAGTGTGCGTCCAGGCGTCCTAGACGTCCCTAGAACCGCAGACCTTTCGTCAATACGCGGGTCACCCCTTAAGTTCTTATACCGCGACCCTGCAGCTGAACCCGGATGGTGGTTCGAAAAAGTAAAAGAAAAATAGTCTCTTGTCTGAAAGAGTGTAATTCACAAAAAAAAACAAATTTTATTTGTCCTTTTTAGACCTTAAGTTGTAGCGTTCTTTACCAGGCACAGTTTGATCCTGAAAGAGTGTCTCTGGGTGCGTAGTATCAAGTCTCAAACACGGCGGCACAGCTTCTTGCAAGACTTTATCATCCGCACGTTCTGACTGAGTCCATTCCAGATGTGCATCGCTAAAAGGTACAAATCTCGGAACCCTTTCACTCTCGGAATCCGTAACACCTTCCCGGACCCACTTATTGTACGGTAAGGGCAAAGGTATCTTCTTACAATGGGTACCATGCACCCAGTTTTTCTTGCCGAACACCTTAATAGCAGTCCGAGTTGATAACAGGACTTGGTATGGACCGGTCCATCTTGGTTCCAAGTTCTTTGACCTCTGGAAATTCTTGGTTAGAACCCAGTCGCCAGGTTGAATCGTGTGGCCTGCGTCTACAGAAACTGAAGACAAAGTGTCATGGACCTGTTGTTGAAGAACACGCAATTTAGCAGTCAAATCATGTGAGTAGTCAACCAACATAGGGTACTCGATATCACTGTACTTCTTAGGCCTTGGCACGCTCCAGACATTCGCCGGGCGTCCAAAAACAATCTCGTATGGGCTAAGTCCCACGCGAGAATGTACTGTCGTTCTCGTGGACAAAAGTGCCAATGGTAAGGCATCGGGCCATGTAAGACCAGAGCTCGCTTGCACCTTGGCCAACTTCAGCTTCAGAGTGCCATTATAGCACTCGACCAGGCCTGCTGACTGGGGGTGATTCGCAGCGTGGAATTTCTGGTTAATACCCAGACCCGCACATACTTTCTTCATGATCTGACCCACGAATTCACTTCCATTATCACTCCATACCATCCTCGGCAAGCCATATCTGGAAAAGAATTCTTTGAGCAAAACCTTGGCTGTAGACAAGGCAGTATTATCCTTTAGGGGGTAGGCCTCTATCCATCTGGAAAAGGCACAAACAACCACCAGGACATACTTCAAGTTATTGCATCTCTCCATATGAATATAGTCTATCTGCAGCACCTCGAACGGATACGTTGGAGGAGCAAAATGACCGGCTGGAGTTGGGGTTCCCTTTCCAGGATTATGCATCAAGCAAATCATGCAGTGTTTAACCAAATTCTCAGCACACTTAGGAACTCCACCATTCTGCCATACCGGAGCCAACAACTTACATATCCCTTTTGAACTAATGTGAGCCAACCCATGAGCCATAGTAACCACCGGAAGCACATATGCATCCGGCAACAACCATCGCTGGTGCTCTGACAACTCAACCCAACAGCCTGTTGAATCCAACATTCCCGTACTCTCTCTCCACATACTCAATTCTTTCTCAGTAGCTTCTGCCTGAATCATCTTCACACTTTCTGTTGTATCTTCCCACATTCCTCCTTCCACAACCCATCTGGCAGGACCTGCAACATACATCCGACTCATCACATCTTTCGCCGTTTCTCTCGCTACTCCATCTGCAAACGCATTCCCTTGACCCACATCATCCGCAACCTTCTTATGCGCACTACACTTCACTATCGCAATTTGAGTCGGCAAAGTAAGTGATTCAAGAAGTTCACTCACTTATTGTCCATGCTGAATTTTCGTACCATGGGAAGTAAGAAATCCTTGTCCTAACTATCATTAAAACCAGCACTCTCACTTCCAACATAATAATCATCAGTGTAGTACTGAGCGGACTGGACGGTCGGAACATTCTGTTGGTCAAAATAATTCATAGAAATCTGAGGGGAAAAGGAACGTTCATCCTGGGGAAACGTACCACGTCCCCTACCCCTAGGTACTTGTTGAAAACCACCACGACCTCTCAGACCAGACATACCATTCGCACGCTGTAGTAAGATCGGGCAACTATTCTTGAAGTGACCTTCTTCTTTACAATAAGCACACTGATTAGGGACTAGCGGGAGTCGTGAAGCAAAAGACTAAGGCTTCTGCAACAGTTTCTGAAACTGTGGGGGTTGATGAAACTGGGAAGGTTGCTGAAACTGACGCTGATTAGGGCGAGGCGGATAAGCCTGCTGCAGAAGAACTTTCGTTTTTAATTCTCTAGTCTTCTTCTCTACTTTATCCTTCTCATCTTTATCTCTATTCTCATAGTATTGTGCAGTAGCCAATATCTGAGCCGAAGAAGAAACAGCCCATGAACTCTCAGAGTCCTTTAACTTATTAGAAAGTTCAGGAAGTAAATTAAAAACAAACTTATCTACAAACAACCTCTGACCACCTTCTGCACTCATATCCTGACCACTATGATCAATGAATGTTTCCTCAAACCTAGTGAAGAAATCAGACACACTCTCATCTTTCTTTTGTTTGCATGCTGCCAACTTGTCCCAATTCACCCGCAGAGGAGGCATCATAGTTTTCATTAAGTTAATAATCCTACCAGGTAGTTCTGCAACTAAGGGTTCAGGTTTGGCACCTCCTACCTGCCGACCATCTGCAGCAGTAATATTAACCCACGTATCTCCTAACTCTGGCGCGTGATCCTCATGACGGATCTTCGCCCACAAGGGTTGAGGAACTACATTACCCATTAACATATCTATGTCAGCTAAATTCATGACACACGCATCAACTGTCTGAGACAACTCCTTATAATAACCAGCAGGATTTTTACGAGGGTCAGGCAAAGTCTGCTTAAGAGCCAGGACCTCAGCTCTCTTCTAAGGGACATGCACCCACACTCGCTGAAAATGAGCCGGTGCAGCCGCAATACCATGAGCGGAATCAGCCACAACCGCCTCTCTCCATACAGGGGGAACCTCTCTCATAGGATACTGCTTCACTTTTCTCCTAATAGAAGGGTCAGGTTCGAACAATGACTGAGGTGGAAGTCTAGACCTAAAAGTGAGTAGTGTCTCTACCGCTTCCTCAACATCGGAACCCACTATCGTCCCTTTAGCAAATTCAGACTGAACATTAAGCAATTCCAGTGGAATTGAACCCAACTCATTATCTTCCCACTCCTGACAAAGGAAGGTACACATGACATCAAAAACATACCTTTGTTTTGGTGCCTCCCACTGTAGGAAGATATCCATAACCACTTGTGGACTGTACTTGGAGGTATTCGAAACCCATCTACGAGCAAGGAGATCTAACACTGCCCGCTCTTCGGGACCAGGGAGCTGACTACGTCTCTGCTTACGTTCAGAAAACAGGGGTCATATTCAGTGACCCAAAGAAAGGAGACAAAAGACTAGTGACAGTCTCAGTCATTCGTTGCCGAGCAGAAGGAGAAGAAATTGACATGAGGACAGGAGTCAAAGTGTTTTGAGGTGACAGAGATGTAGGGACAGAAATAAGAGAAGTCGAAGATAAAGGAGTGTAAGGCAAAGGAGTTTGAGGCAAGGCTGGTGGCAAGGCTGGTGGCCTTGGAGGGGGCTGCGCCGGGGGAGGAAGAACCACCTGTGAAGCCACGGGTGGCTGAACAACAACAGGGGGTTGAACGACAACAAGGGGTGCAACAACTAGAGGTAACGGAGGTGCAGTAGCACCCTGCACATAAGGGGGTGGTAATCTCAGTGAATGTGATATCAAAGGATCCTTTTCAGGGTCTATAGTCACATTTGAAAGGGGAGGTGGCAAAGCCGGGTAACATTTGTCAATGGCCATGCAATGTTGTCCATCTGACACTTCAATCGCACGATCTTCTTAAACTGCCTAGCAGCTTGCATTACCGATATATTCCTTTCCTTCCTATCTCTCTTAGCTTGCTAAATTTCTCGCTGTTTGGCTTCCTTACGCCAAAGGCGGAAAGAGTCAAACATCGCCGGCCGGGCTTTCTTCTTAAATAGCGCAACTTCTAGGTTATCTAAAACATCTGATTCAAAACTACCATGTTGGGGCCATCGTAAAACACCATCTTTCCTTGTATAACGGACCCATACTTCATTAAAGGTAATGGGACCTACACCATGCTTTGAATAGAGCTCATAAGTTGGAGTTCCAACCGGAGGTATCGGACACGAGTCCTCCAATCGGGAATCCATATTACAACTACAACAAAACCATTTCCTAAATTTGCTAAAACCAGGCATCTTTTAGCTCACTAGTCTTGCTTCAAACTTCGAGGGGTTATCAAAAATGATACACCCGTAAATATACGAACCCCCCGGCTTCGACTATTGCAATGGCCGAATCAAAACCAAGAAACAAAACAAAGTCGTGGGAGCGACCCACTTATACTTAACCAAAATGTCTGTCACGCCACCAGAAGACCGTCTAACGTCTCGCCTTACAAATCATCACAAGAGGGTCCAAGACAGGGCGACAGTCAGGGCAGCAGTCCTTCACAGCCGTCGGAAAGGGGAAGCCTCGCAGAAAAAAACCTTCGGTCCACGTCGACATGCAGGGGTCGATGAAGTGGCGGCCATCCTCCAGAATTTCCTCACGGGGCTCCTCACAATCTTCGGGCTTGGACCAGTACCGCTGATGTCGCCCCACATTGGGCGCCAGTTGAAGAACCGGGGTTTAACCCAGCGGCATCAGGGGCATGCCTAAGATCTTCGAGTTCACCTGTCTTGGTATACAGAGACACGGAATACTTCTGGATGGCATCAGAGACCAAGTTTATTAGCTGCAGCTAGTAACAGTGATCCTAGAAATACATCACGGTGTAAATTCTCAGGAGACTGCTCATTTTACTAAGGCGAGACGTCTCCTTTTATACCCAATATTCACATTATAAATGTACACCCACTGCACAAAATTCTAGCCAATAAGGTAAATTTTCAAACAAAGTGTCACATAACAAAAACTCAATTTACAGTATCCCAACCCAAAAGTTAATTATTAGGAATGTCCCAAATTCAATCTCCACAAGCCGGACAAACCTATAACTGAAAGCATAACCCATGTAATGAAGAAACATAAAAAAAGAAACGGTAACAGATGCTGAACAAGATAAGGCATGTGCAAGGAAACTAAAAGTTAACGATGTCCTGAACATTGATTGGCAATCTCAGACAAAGATCGATCAGGGAAACTGGCTTTGCGGGGTCAGTTTCAGGTGCAGAGGTCAGTTTCTTACAGTTCATTTCAGAGTCAAAAAGAAACCTAGTTAATGTATACATGAACTAAGAAGGCCAGGCCACTTTATTCGCCAGGCTACCTTCACAGGCCTACGTGAGGGCAACACAAAATGGTGGCACAGAACAAAATGGAGTCAGACTCGAGAATTACAGAACCTCAGTCCTTCACCGGCACCCGCAGGGCCATAGAGGCCATCTGGCAAGGATGCAGCAGGCGGGCAGTGGGCCACATTGAAAGATCGCCTCGGCCAGTGTGCATACCGCATTGCAATTCACTGCGTAGCCGTTCATATTTGTCACACGTGTGTAAACCTCACTTGGTTAAGTCCTACCTGAGTCTTTGATGCTTTGAGCTCGGCCTCTACGTGCTTGCTCGGACCGTTTGGAGTTATGTCTGGGAGCTCAAGTCCCTCATGAGAGAGGTGCCCGTCACCCTGCACACCCACAGTGCTGCACGGAGTCGCAGCAGCTGGGTCCCAAACATAGACCGTAGAGTGACCTTGTGGCCTTCTGCTGGCCCACGGCGGCTGGGAAACAGCAGGCTTTGGTGACAGAAGCAGACGGAGACACTTTGTTTCCAGAGCAACCGTTCAGTGTAGCGGCTTAAGGAGGGGGTGGAAAAGTTTCCCGAAAGTGACAGCCTGTATCTCGAGGCCGGTTAGCTCCGTGGGCTGGAGTGTGGTGCTGATTACACCTAGGTCACGGGTTCGACCCCAGTACGGGCCAATGTGTACTTTTTGGGGAATTTTGACAGGTCGTGGTAATTTAATCTTAAATTAACTCACTATGTTCCCCTACGATCATTCAGGTGCCCCCAACCAGATCGGTGAGGCCCTAGGAGCTACGCCGGTCCCCTGTTAGACCCGAGCGAGCGGGTGGAGCTGCGTGCACGTCTCTTTCCGGTTGGGTCGGTGTGGTGAGGGTAGGCTAAGCCATTATGGGCTCCCCCGCCAAGCCTTCAGTTAAGGGGTCGTCCAGGACCAGATGTGGCGGCATTGGTGGTCCGGGGTGGGCTCGGACTGCTTCCGAGCTCAGGAAGTGCATTAGAGAGCGCATTAGCATGAATGGTGGACCGTCAACATCCCATCGAAATAGTATAATTTGTGGTGCTGGATATCATTATAGTAAATAGTCGCAGAATCTTGGCACACTGGAAGGCCATGTTTTCCCCTGCCAGGAAACAGATGTTTCAACTCATGATCGCAGCAGAAGCTTGCTGCAGCTATGCGTCAGGTTAGTCCATTACATACTCTGCTTCGCGAGCATTAGTCCCTTGGACAGACGCAGGCTGTGTCTTCCACTTAGACCCACCTGCTGCTCATGCCGGTCTGTCCTGGGGGCGAGCTGCGTGCTAGGTCACGAATGTGCTTTATCTCTATCAGCCGCTTGCAAGTCTGAGACCCCGCCCGGGCTGGGCGCGGCGTTCGGCGGGTCGTGGTGCATGTGGCTTTCCGGGGCGCGGGCGGGCGCACGAGCCAGATGGTTCCAGGGGACAAAGGGTCACCCAGGAATTCTCGATCGCACCAGGCGCCATGTCATAATGTGTGGTTAAGTCAGCTACACAGGGCACAGGGGCGGCGCGAGCCCCCCCGGGTTTACCCTCGGTAGCTCCAGGCAATTTCAGGCGTCATGCGCGGCAAAAGGGGGGATGACCCCTCGCACTCAACTTTGCTGCACGGAGTGTGCCCAGATCCCCGCTAGTGTCTCCAAAGATCTACGGACATATATTGCACAAGGTCCTGTGTCAAATTCTGGTGCTCCAATGCGGTTGTTCATAATTGCATTTAAAACGGCAAGGTTACTTACTTAGAAATACGTCCTGCTGTTAAGGAGGTGTACTGTATTAAGGGGATGAATTTAAAGTGCGCCCAGCCGGCTGTGGAGTTTAAGGAGCAGGGCCTAGTGCCACGAGGTCAACATTCACTAATTGCTGCACTATGCAATGCTGTGATGTTTATTGGACGTGCTTGAATAACAGAAGCTGGCCATGTGGTAAAGGTGCCCTTTGTCAGCAGAATGAAAATTTGCACCTTGTGACCTTGATGTGACAGCCTGACTGGTAACCAAAAGCCGCCCAGAAAAGTTCACCTGTCAACCTGATAGTTCACTGAGCAAGCAAGTGCCTCGACCTTTCCGGTGGTTGGGTATGGGCTGTTGGTTTCTACCCATACTCACGTTTTAATAACATGGGGTTAACTGTGGGGTTTAAATTTCGGTTTAGCCCCCGTACCCAGGAGCATTATTCAGTGGAACTGACCTCCATTGGACCAGATTCCTGTGCACCATTCTATCCCTAGAGTTGTGCAAACTTTTGGCATCAGAAGCACTGAATGTGCATGCAGTTTGGACATAGTCGGGTCCAGCGCTGCTTCTCAACGGTGTAAGCTTGGGTGTTTATTACCCAGCGAAGGGCCAATTGGCATTTCAGCGTTTCCCAGGCATGTAACTGGAGGGACAGCTATAATCAGATAATTTTACAATGTTCCCCACTGCCAGGGGGCTATAGGGTGTTAAGGCCACGAGTCTGGTCCTGACCAAAGCAAATGGTCGGGCAGCCTTTTGGACTTGATTTTCTACTGCTGTATGCGCTTCTCACAGCCAATAAACAGGCATTTTTCCCGTTATATTACCACCTTATTAATGGTTTCTGGGTTCTTTTGTACTCTTGTGACCCCATAAGAGATGCCAGAAACAAAAGTCCCACTGTGCTCTCTGAATTCACAACGGCAGGTGGGGTGTAGAACCCGCCATTCTCGGCCACCTAGTAACAAGGGTTTGTCTTCCTGGGGCAATTTAGCCAAACCTGCTTTTAGCCTGGGGCCAAAGGAACGTATCCCAACGGTAAGGAACACTACCTGTGCTTGGTGGCTGGAAGAGATGGGATTCATGCCGTACTAGAGACAGGTCACTTTTAGGACACTTTTGAAACCTAACTCTGGTCCACGTCCATCTTGGCTAACCTGTGGACAACACGTTTTCTATTGTGATTACTGTGAACTCAGCACGGTCACTAGAGCCCTATTCGAAGTCCACCCGACTGGTATTATTGAAGCCGCATGCTCACAGCACTGCCCAGACCAAGCTCTCCAACTCATGGAACCGAAGAGTCCTCCACTGATGACTGGGGCCTTAGAAAGGTTTGAGGCGGTCGACTGGTATTTGTCAGCCAAATTACCACTTGCGCAAGACGGTCAAACAATGGTTTAAAAAGGGGCATAGGATTGGTGATGGGAAAGCGAACCTGTGCAGTATTAAGTAGTGCAACTTAGATGGCCTGGAAAGAGTGTGCACAGGAGTTGACGAACATGGGAAATGCTTTTCCTAATCTGGCACCAGAATGCAAAGTTAATCGGGGCCAACTTTTTTGTGGGTGACTTATGCAGGCGAAGACTTATTACAGTCCTTGCACAGTCCCAACAGTTCAGAATTTAAGGTTGCCTTGGGTCCCCCTGGGCATAAAGGAAGGCCAGGGGATCACAGAGCAAGTGCACTCTGTTCTTAGCGTAATATATGCAGGCCACAACACCTACACCCTGAAAGCAAACATTTCTTTAAGTGTTGGGTTGGACCCATACAGGACATCAAGGAATAATTTAGCTATACTTACTTGCCCCTCCCCATATCATCCTGGCCATCCACCTTGTTGTTCACAGCAACTGCACGTGTGAGCGTTTCAATTACCTGTGCATAGTTCATTCAGATACACAGTATTGTTTAATTAAAATAATCACTGTAGTTGCAAGTTGCAAGTGTGAGAATCCCTCAACGTCAGCAACTGCCCACATCGGCAGCAAGGAAGCTGCCTGGGAAGTCTGGGTGCAGATGAGGGATGTGGAATTGATTGCCCACTTAGCAGTATGACTATTGCACAGGACGTTGGAGGGTGAGTCAAGGGACACTGGTGGTGTGAAGGCAACGCCAGACTGTCAGCTTTTTCTGGGTAGGAGGTTCCGCACCATCAACCAGAAGAGTGTCTAGTATCACAAACCAGTAAATAAGTTTAATAGAGGGTTGTCTCTGGCCTTACAGCTGTGAGGAGCCATTCTCAAAGAGGCACGCCTAGGTGGAAATGGTGTGCTTCGTATGGTTCCCATGACCGATGCGATCTGTGGTATCTTCTCAAGAGGAAGAGAAATAAGTTAGCAAGAGCTCAGCACTTTTCCATGGGGCTGTAGGGTGACACAGCCAAAACGACAGCTTTCATTAACGCCGCAAGTGCAGGGGCATGGGGCCCTCAGGAAAGTAACTAGTTCACTGCACCCTGACTATGTACTGTGTAACCCAACTTGATGGGAGGGGGGTAGTTTACTTGTGCATTAACGATCATGAAGCCAAGTTTACTTCGCGGGGCTCTGCCCACACTAAAGTGGGCCAAGATCACACAAAGCATAAGAGGAGAGTGCGGTGTCAGTCATATATGGCGATTTATGAGAATATGCCAGAGGCAGTGAATATGACATCTCAGACATGATCAGTGATAATATCACGGTTCATCTTTGTCCCAATATAGACAATAGTTACGGACTGGCTCTGTTTTGCAAAGAATAGTCACTTTGTCTCATTTGAGTGCCGCACGTGCCTCTTTCGCAGTATAACGGGGTCAATTTTGTCTCCACCATGCCGTTTGCAAAAGGGCTGCCGCTTTCTGGTTTCGGCACCTGGCATGCGCGCAGGCGACCTGACTGGCTGTTGCGGAAGTACAGAGGGCGCGGAGGGATTCTGGTGGTCTCTACATTTCCCTGTTAAACTGCTTCTAGTGGTTTCGTTTGGCTACGGCTGGGTTTTACACACATGTCGACATGTTTATTGGCTGGCGCAGCACTTGGTCATCAGTCTGTACCCTCGTACTGTGGAACATCCAGTGAATGGGGCACATTAGGACTTAGTCACCCCAGAAGGATATGTAGAAACTGGCACGCGGTGCATTAGGGTTTGTACCACACAGAGCTGGGGGTGTCTCAGTGGGCACACGCACTGCCCGTGCATTGTGCTTGGGCCGGTTTGTTTCATCTTTTCATAGGGAAGAGATATGAGGGGTATCTAATTGCGCACAGCATGGCACATTAAGGTGGGCGCAAACCGGGTTGTTACCCATTAAATATTTTATAATAAATGCTTTGGGGCACCTGCAGCAGTGAGGGATGCTTCCTGAGTGCCTTGGACTTAAGATTTAGTAGCACTCCCCTCCCCCAGGCCCACAGGTCTTTCAGCAGGATGGCCACAGGCTCGAGCAGGTCAAAAGGGGATTTCTGCGCAGTGCTTGTAGATTGTCCCGTACCATTAAGGGCATGTTACTACCAAAGTCGTCCCAAGGTTTTGGGGACAAACTGGTTGAAGCAGTAAGACTACAGGCCTTAGGAAGCATTCAGCATTCCCTCAGTCTAAGTAAGGGTAGTTATCTGTACATAATTATCAACGAGTGGGTTAACATACACCGGTAATTCAGCGCTTTCTTGCCTCCGGGGCATGCGCACTTCGCGAATATACAATGAGGTTAGGGTCCATCAAGCAATATACAGAGAAAACTGTAAGAATGGAAGTAAGGTGGGTCGGACATCCCTTGTCTTCTACCAGCACAGGCACATCGTGTCAAGTGTGGCTTGGGCAAAGGTATTGCAATACTGCCCGGCAACATTGATGACCCATCCACACCTAAGCGATTGCACTCACAGATACACTTAATATAAACATTCACTGGAACTGGTCAACACATTATTTGTTCTTTAAGTTGATTACGAAACGCCTTCCCAAACCTGGCACCAGAACATAGGTTAATCAGGGCCGACTTGTCAGTTGGGCAAATTGTGCAGGCGAAGATTCATTACACTTATATGTGTGTCTCTGGCCTTACAGCTGTGTGGAGCCAGTCTTATTTAGAGGTGCACCCAGGTGGAAATTGTGTACTTCGTAATGTTCGCATGACCAATGCGGTTTGTGGTATCTCCTAGCGGATCCACTGAAGGTGTACTGAAAATAAACAGTAAACTGGGGACCTGAGTTTCTGACACTTTTGGGGGTTTGAAGCATCCAAGGTCACAGATGGACAGTAAGTACTGTACATCTGTGATCTAACGGCAGTTAAGCAAGCGGGGTGTGCTGCGTAAGTTGTCGCGGCACGAAAGGGTGAAGTGCCTCCAATAGTGGGCAGAAGACATATATGGTTTCAAACCAGATTCGAAACCATTAAGGTGTTCACCAGGGTTTATCAAGCAACTGGGTTTTTGCAAGCGTCTGGTCAACGGGGTGAAGTGCACCCCAGAACGCAGGGTAGGTGACATGTTCCTGCAGTTAATCTCAAATGCCCTGCCCGGTTAGCTATATTAGCCCCGCTGGGTGGGGACGCTGTCAGCCAACATAGTGTGCTGCCATCCCAGGAAATGGGGGGAAAAAGGTGTCAAGCACAAAAGGCTACTATGTAATTGAGCATTTAGCACGTCCAGTGTTCAACAAAATTTAAATTCAACAAAGCAGGTAATTTTTCACCGCTGGGGCTGTTCAGATGGGCAGTGTAAACCCCCGCCACCCCCCCCCCCCATTTGGGACTATTCTAGGATAGGGGTTAAGTAGGACTTAGTCAATCCTTAATGTTAGGCACCATATTGCAGCCAGGGCGCACTGTATTAAATCAGACAGATTCACTAAGTTGGTATGCCCAGGGGGTTCACCACAGAGGGAGCTGAGCTGGCGAAATCCCCATAAGGAATAAGGGATGCATGATGTGAGGTCTGTTGGTCAGAGATGATTCCACGCAGAGTGTAGCAAGGCGCAAGTTCACTGACCAGAGAGGTCTGGGATTCATCAGACATGAGATGATTCAAGAAAAGGAAACTTTCAGGCGGATGGGGTCACCATTAGGGATGGACCTTTTCCTTTTAGATTTGCGTGAGGTGCTAGAAATGAGAGGTTGCAGGTAAGACCATAGCTGTTTGGTGGGGGGCTCTGGCGGCAACCACCTCCAGAGCTGTGGCGGAGTTACAGGGCAATCTGGAAGCAAAGGGATACAGAAGGGTACCTCTGGCCGGCACCATAGGGGGTGTCAGAGACAAATCCCAGGAGCCTCATGGGAGGTTCCTGGAAAACCGTGTTGGTGCCCCGTTAGTCTTTCAGGCGGTTGTGGGCCTGAACAACCAGGGGTTTGCTATGCTACGCTCCGCCCCTGAAAGGGGCGTGAGTAATAAGGTACCAGGTGTCACGTGATCCGGGAAGAGGATCACCAGAAGGGGCAGCACAGATGGGGTTCGCCCCAGTGCTGCTTGGCTCATCAGGCAGGCAGGTGGCCCAGAGGGTTGCCTGCCCTTGGATCGCTCGTAAGATAACCCACCATATTACATAATGGTGTATGTAATAAACCTGCAGCAATTTTACCCAAACAAAAAATGTGTGGTGTGTTTATTTATTAGCATGCATGCTACGTTTGGAGGGGTGAGGAGTGTTGCCAATGGTGGTGCTATGCGGCTGTCCCCGGCCACCGCAGGGGTCTACTAAAGAGGGCGGCCCTCTAGTACCATCGGGGCACCCCACACCCCCTTTGGGGCAGGGACTCAGGGAGGGGTCCCCCCAGCCTTGTGGCGGCGCGCTAGGCGGGCGTCACTTCCTGGGCGCGAGGACAGGGGGCGGGGTATATAGGCCTCCCCACCATCTGGTCGTCCTCTTTCGCACCCCGGACACGCCGTCTCCCACCTCCCATACCAAGAGCCTAATGGGAGGTGTCTGGAAAACTGTGTCGGCGCCCCATTAGTCCTTCGGGTGGTTGTGGGCCTGAACAACCGGGGGTTTGCTATGCTACGCTCTGCCCTGAAAGGGGCGTGAGTAATAAGGGACCAGGTGTCACGTGATCCGGGAAGAGGATCACCAGAAGGGGCAGCACAGATGGGGTTCGCCCCAGTGCTGCTTGGCTTATGAGGCGGGCAGGCGGCCCAGATGGTTGCCTGCCCTTGGATCGCCGTAAGATAACCCACCATATTACATAACGGTGTATGTAATAAACCTGCAGCAATTTTACCCAAACAAAAAATGTGTGGTGTGTTTATTTATTAGCATGCATGCTACGTTTGGGGGGGTGGGTAGTGTTGCCAATGGTGGTCCTAGCTGCCAGCGCACAAAACTACTATCAGGTACTAGCCACCGTGTCACAATGACAAACTGGTGGCTGGTTCTGCAAAATGTCTGGCTATATACCCCTGGGCTACATATGTACCCCAAAAAGCGCCCAAAGCCCGAGCAGTCGTCTGACTGCTCCACTTCCCCAAATTACCTGGGGGCAGACCATCCTATGGTCGGCTGCCCCCATAATGCCCATTTTGCTTTTGGTCAATATGCATGCGAAATTTTGTGGACCAAGTCCTTCATCTTTAATTCTCTTGACGTTTATAACTTTTTATCAGATACATTAAATGTACGTCTGTTTTTGTTTAGTTGCTTTGGAAGCTAACTATCATGTTTAAAGGTTTAAAAATGCCCACTTGAACATGAAACTATTGCTCATTAGATTGAATATATAATGCCCCTTAAAATGTAATCCTCAATTATTGCAACCTCTGTTCATAATCAATCAAAATTAATATTTAAAATAGTTTTAAAACATTAAATGTGTTAAAGACCAAGGGAGTGGAAATGCTTTTTTAAGTAGAGTGACTTTTTAAATAGTAACATGGAGTCCAGTCACCAAGCAACAGAAATGCAAAGCAGTTTTATTACTGTAGTGACAAACGCCACATGCCGCTGTTCTCGCTGGAACTCCAGAGGGAATCCCCTAGGAATGAAGAATGGAAAAAGCTTTCTTAAAATAACGCTCCCATTTTCAAACACGTTCACAGCGAGCCGCCTTGGCGTTACGCCACTTACGGAGAATTAGACTTGCAGAGTTTGCAGGGAGGACAATTCGGCCATTGTGGCTTCGGCCGCATCGCTCTTACGTGAAGTCATGAACACTACAATAAGTGCCGCAAGCAAAAACAAGCCAATCAAGAAACCCATTATAGATGTAACAAACTTTCCAACCTTTATTTCTAGAGGAGGCTTCCGAAAACCGCGAGTCCTTCTTTTATTTCGCAAGACGCTGGAGGGTCTATAGAAAACAGTCAGCATCTGCCTTTGCCCTTCTTAGGAACTATTCTGCAGAGCGGGGTCTCCATATTGTAGAAACAACTGACAAGCAACGTGTCACTGCGTGATGCTCTGTCTAAACAGACGTGTTTGTAGCTGAAGCATTTCCATGGCAACAACAAAAATTCTGTTGCCGTTTACTTTGATGCTGACTGTACGCAGTCACTTTAGTTAGTGCTATTTATTTAAACCTGACTGCATTTGCACACAATTACCGTTTAATTATGTGTGGACAGTTTCAACTCTATGTCATGCAGGTACCAATGTTATGGCAATGAACCATTCTTGTATATAGAAAATGATCATCGTGGCTCCATGAACACCCAGCTAGAAGAAAACCATTTTGGAACGTAGTGTTTTTTTAAATCTAGATGGAAATAAAAGAAAATAATATTTAAAAGTATGTCCAAATCAATCAAGGCATTTTGTTATTTTATTAGAGTGCAATTCGTCAAGGCATTCACTTATGGCCGGCATAAGTGCTTACCATGTAAAATAGTAAGCACGCAGGCCCAGAGTATTGCTCCACAACAGCCCCTATTTAAGCCATCGGAGTACCTACTACCAAGGCTGCAAAATCTTCAATCCATCCCACACCTCTTTAATCCACCACCAGACTCCGCCCTTCCTCTTTATCTCACTCTTGCAAGTGCCTGGTTTCTTCCAGTGTCACGGTTTGCTCTGCCGTACTTGTCTTCCTTCTCCTTTCCTCGTTCTGTGATTTTCACTCTTGTGCTCTGGGCAGTGGCTATTTCAGCAGTGTATAAAAGAAAAAGAAAATGATAATAACAGGATGTTATTATCATTGAATTTTTCTATGTGGCACTCAGGGGCGGGGTTGGTTTCTGTGACGCCAGTGCAGAGTGAGTAGTGGTTTGCACTCCTCTAAGTGCGCATGATGGCTTGACAACATACCCGGCCTCTCAGGCACTGCCTGAGCGGCCAAACAGGCTGCTCAGACCAATCACGATGGTTCTCATGCAGCGTCATGATTGGCTGGGAGAGTCCGGAAGCCTGAGTGCTTCCAGTGCTTCCAGTAGATCTGAAGAGGACGGAGGAGAGGCGTGTGGTGGCGCGCTGGCTCTGGGTCAACCTTTGATGAGGAAAAATAATAGCATGTACCCAAAAATGAGTACTGGACAATACATATATAGAGTGCTAGTGATAGCATATATGCCAATAGAAGCAATTTAATAGGGAAACTTCTGATTTTTGAAGCCCAAAATTGCTGTATTTAACGGTCTCCCGCCTGAAATTCCCTCTGCTGCAGTACAAAAATACTCTCGATTTTTTTCTCAAAAAATACTCCCACTTTCCTGTTTTAAAATGTTTGCAAGTATGTGATAGGGTCTGAACTGCATCTTGTATAATATTTCGGAAACGTATGGCCACAATAGGCAAAACAGTTTCCCCTGTCTCGCTCCTCGCCATGAACCAGCGCCAACCCTGAACACAGGCACGCTCGGTTCACGATTTATCATCTGTGTGGGCCGCGCTTTCAGGATGGCAAGCTGGGCACTGGTCCTGGAGTGGTTGGCAAACCTTTCGTGTCTGAATCACACTTTGGACCTTTGACAATCGACAAGAGGGAACATACAGTCTTTGTGGGAATACCACTCTCATTGAATGCCAAGATTTGCTTGTTATTTGATGTAGCCTTATTTCTGATTTTTGCATTTTTACAGTTCACAATAATTCAGTTGATTCTATCTATTCTAGGTGAATTGGAACAGCGACAACGTTCATTACCTTCTGGAGGGGGATTTTGCGAAGGGTGTATTTGCAGTTGATCCTGAAGGAAATATCCATGTAAATCAAGAACTGGACAGGGAGGAGCAAGCACAGGTAAATGGAGGCAGAGTTAGAGGTGCGGGGATGTGCGACACCTCCAACATTTATGAGGGACAGTTGTAAAATGGTTCATTCTGTACCGAGATGCTCATTTCATGGCAGTTATTAAGGGTTGGGAGCTCTTCTCAATATGCACCTATCTCCATGGTGCCACCATCTTGTGTCTTTTCTCCTGCTACCTTCTCCCTGATGACATTCCTAGAGATGAATGTTCTCGCAGAGTTCTGATACCGCTCCTAAGCATGCCTATTGGACATTTTCAGGTAGACCCTGTACTTTTCCCCAGCGGACTCTACGTATTTGAGCACAGTAGAGATTCTCTATGGATATTTGTTGCTGTCTGTATTAGAACATTGAAATATTGGGAGCTCCATTGAAGACAATGAAGTGGCTCAGGGCTTATAATGGCTGCTATTAGCCGTCTGCTCGAACATTCCAATGTTTCTCTCTTTTTAAATTTAGAACATTGTACTATCAGTGAATGGGATGTTCTAATAGCCTTGAATCCCTTCTGCCTCAGACTGTACGATTGTTATTGACCCTCTACCTCATTATAGGCCATTGCCGTTGGCCTATAACTTGGTTTCAGGGCCTTTAACAACCGGTATAGCATGCGGCAGTGGACTATAAGGCTATAGTAGTAACCAATATGCACCCCCATCCAAAGTGCAGAGTAGCTACGGGCACCAAAGCAGGCTGTGGAGTGATAAAGCACTATAGACCTCTTCCTCTCTACTGGAATTCCGAAGGGCTCTGAAGCCCTGGCTATTTGACTGAGCCCCACCAGCCCCTGTGCCTGGATACCCCTCCACAGGGTGATTAGCTGCGCTATATAAATCCACTGGTTGATTGATTGATGTTGACTGATTTGATTAAGTAACGGGAACACAACTTTTTACCTGCTCTCTTGGAACAGGGTTTTCTGCGTCCTTTTATCTTAACTGGAATCCTTCACCTTCCGAGTGTGACATGTATGGAAGCCACAGCATGTATGAATGTTGTCCACGGTAAGAACACAGTGAATGTTGCCCAAGGTGATTGTACCCTGCATAAAGGTTGCTGTAATCCAGGGATACTCAAAGTACGACCCTGGGGCTGCATGCAGCCCTCTGACCTTTAATTGTTGCCCCCTGGTGAACAGCAGAGCTGGGCTGCTGTTCACTTCACAGAGCAGGAACATCTCGAAAGCTGCTGTGAAACAAACGAACATACTTTATTTACACGTTAATGGAAGTAACAGTAAAGAAAACAAGCATTTGCAATGCAAATAGGTCTCGCATTGTAAACGGCAATGTTTTTTACCTACACGTTTTATTTTTGGAGTGAATGTATGTAGTGTGCAAAATCCCTTTGAAAGGTCCTGCACTTCGTAATAAATATATTGAAAAAGATGCAAAGTGTGGATTGTGTCAACAATTGCTTGGCACGTATATCATGGGTGAAGTGTCGCCACACGTGCACACTGTGGTGCTTTAGTAATGCGAAACTCATTAATAAAAGTAGTGCTTACAGACTAACCAACACGATCGGGATCAGAGCATGTGAATGCAAATCCCGGCTTCTCTTTCATTTTCTAGACTATTTGACTCACTCTCCTGCGTTTTGGTTATCCCCCAAACACTGGGAGGCAATGAAGTTTGACAGGAGGGCTTAAGGGGGACATGAAAATGTATTCATTGCCTAGTTGTCAAAGGTCGCCCAGTGCTATTAGTTAAAAGTGTGCAGATTTCATTACGATATTAAGAGTACTTTACTCGCATCTATGAGAAAATTGACATTAACTAAACAAAATGCCAGAATGGTTGTCAGTTTTCACAGTGTTTTAGACAATACTGGTTGCTTAGTTTCATTGCATTCATTTTTGAATTTATTCTTTTACACAGCATCCAAAGTAGGTTACCTAACCCCTAAAGCCCCATGAGCTGGTATTTAACTACACATTCAAAACGTATGGTATTGTGGCTGTTGTTTGTTTGTACACAACCACCTCTCTGAATGTGTTTATTAACACAGAGTTTCATCTACCAGACAGTGCTCACAGAGGGGCGACTAAAGTACAAAACAAAATGTATTCATTTATCCTGAGTGTGAAGGCACCCGGAAGGCTTAGGTGCCTGCCCGGAGAAGTTAGGGATCCCTGCGCCTCTACAGACTCTGCCGCGCTCCCCTGCACCAGCAGGGCACAGCTCAGAATCTGCAGCTACTGCTAAGAATAGGTGAGGGGGATGAGGTTGGGGCATGCGGGAGTTGCCGGCAGATTTCCATGTTATTGAAAGTGATGATTCTGACGTGAGGCAATGGAGACTGACTTTGTCTGTTTGTCTGCACCAGTCTATTTCTCTACCATCTACCAGGCTCACTGTAATGTATCCATTCATCTCTCTTTGTTAGAGGTGCGCGAGCCAATATATTAATTAACAGGTAGAGCCAGCCGGAGGCGAGCCAAGCGTATACGAGCCAGTGGGCGAGCCGTGAAAATGATCGGCATGTTAATCATACAGTAAACATGATGTAAATGTGCGATAATGTCTCTTCAGAATTAAAAAAAGTGCATTTCTTTAGCGCGTCACCTCAGTACACAAGATTATAGCACTGAATTGAGAGGAAGGTATTAAAAGTGCTTGTTTTAAGCATGAGCTAAAACACTGCCGCTCCTCCCGCACAACAACAATGCCATTTGTGAACTAAGAGGCGTCAGTTGCCATGCATACCACGAATGTTGCCTTATATTTAGAGTAACATTAAAATCTAGTTCATAAAAAACGAGAAGTTTATGTACAGCACGCATATTGAACTCGCATATGTCAAGGTGGCAATAATAAAGATGAAAACGGAAGTACCCGTAGGCAAGAAAACACGAACAGGAGCGGGGGCCGCGGGGGAGGGTGAGAAGTCACAGACTGAGGGAGGGGCGGTGGGGTGGGGAGACAGGGAAGAAAATAGTGTTAGGAGTAAAGGGGCCAATAGCCGTGGAAGGATACCAATGATGAATGAGGAGGGACTAACAAGCCTCAAACCAATCGGAAGGCAGCATTTACGACAAAAGCCAATGGGCAGAGAGTGGGCGGAGCTTCCACGAAGCTTCCACACTACAGTATATACTGCATGCCTCGCAAAGCGATGGCAGCGCATTCGCGCTGCGACGCTAGGCGAGACCTAAAAAGGAGTCCTAGAAAACTTATCAATAGGAGCACCTTTAGCTTTAAAGACACTTTGCACTAAACATATAAAAACATGATACACTTTTTAGAAGTTTGCAGAGTTTATTCTATTAACATGCATGAGCGTTTTACCTTAGTAGAAAAGATTGTATCACTGCATTGAGAGGCATTCATTAGCATTGATAGGGAACAATGCCATTAGTGTGAGGCACGTCATTAGTCAGGTGCACCTTGTGTGCAGCCTTGGTTGTTATATAATTGGAACAACATTACAGTTTAATAAATAAAACACAGGAGAAGGTTTTGTACAGCACACATCCTGTACTCACATATTTTAAGAGGCTCTCATATTTGGCAGTGAAGAAATAGGAGGCAAAGTGAAATTCACCAATTGCCTAGGATCACACAATTTCGTCAAATGGGAAGCCAGGACTGATACCAAGTTCTCTAGTTTCACATTTTGTAATTCAGCCACCAGATGAGTATTTCGTTCCCTCCCACTTTTTACATTAGAAGTGAATGGTTTGTGTTTAATTCTTCGAGCATGAGAATAGAGCGTTAGTGGCAGCCAGAAGTCAGTTGAAAACTCGGTTTGTTGTTCACACCATGCATCTACTTCGCGTCCCCCTAGACCCACCTTTCATCACCCCGACCCTTGCATTGCTGGCATCGGTGCGGCCCTCGGGCATGCCACCGACAGTACTTTGCAGCTGTCAGGGAAATGTTTGTGAGTACCCATGCTGTAATCTGTACATGCAACAGCCCCTGACGTGTATCTCGGAGCCCGTGAAGCCTAATTCTCGAGGTAGATGACCTGCTGTTTTGTCATGCTTGGAAAATGAGGAGTCATGCTGCCTGGAGTATAGAGGGGAAGACAGTTTGAAGCTGAAAATAGTGCTTTACATAAAGGGGTGGAAGTACCACTCAATTAAATTGTTGGAAGATTTGTCCAGTTTGGTTTCATTTGTATCATTATTGAAAATGTTCGATTGTTTCTTTTATTTGCTTATCTTACCTTTTATTGAAAGTCATGTTGACGGACATGACCATGCTTTGGCACTTGACAGCCCTTTTTGCTAACTTTTCTTTATAATTGTTTTGATTATCATTTTTGGCTACTTAATTTTAGAGTTGATAGTTTATTTTGTTAGTTCTCTTCTCTTAATTTGCTAGTTGTTTTTGCTTCTCCCTCAGTGTATCTTTCCCTTTTCTCTTTAGAGACTGTTACAACAAATGAGTGAGAGGGAGTGATGCAATCATTTGTTGGTGGATGTCTACACATTTTTTGAAGTTTGATTCTTCTAAAACTGAGGCTCTGCTCGAATGTGTTTTGTATAATAATACCTCCTGGCTAGCTGTCATCATTGATGCCCAGGCTTGCAAACGTTGCAAGACATTTGAGGATTTTCGAGCCACCGTCTGCTGAACTTACAGGCTTCCAAAGCAGGCAGTAGCTGAATTGCTCAGCTCAGGGCTCTGAAAATAATCCATCCTTTCCTAGATTCCCATATTTACTGTCCTGTGGTGAAGGCTGTAATCCAGTTAAGACTGGACTATATGAACTCTGTTTATCTCACTTCTCAGTCAGTCTGGTCCAGCTTCTCTAACTGGATCCACAACAGAGTTGTCCGTGTAATTTTGAGATTCAGGTTTGAACATATTACACAAGTTTTGAAGTCACTCTACTGGCAACTTATTTGATTAGAACTGACATTTTAAATCTAAGACTATAGTGCACAGGGTCATCTATTGGACTTTGTAATGTCAGAACTTTAATTTTCCTAGCATACTCCTGTCAGAAGTCTTCACTCTGCTTCCTACTTCATGCTATCGGTTTCTAAATCCACGTTGATCCTTTATAGTGACAAAGGCTTTTTCATCACCACACCAAATCCATGGATTCCCATGCCTTTACATTTATGCTCTGAAGCTACCCTATTTTGTTTTTAAAGAAACCTTTTGGAAACCTGGCTTTTAATCAGTTAGGTTATATGAATTTGTAAAGCGTAGCTAATCACCCATGAAGTAATCCAGGCGCTGAGTAGGGCAGGTCTGGAGGGGAGGGGTTAGATAGATGAGATCATGCCTGTTTTGTCTGAAAGAGCCATGTCTTGAGGTTCCTTTGGAGGCCTTTGAGGAAGGGGGATGTTCTGAGGTGTTGCGGGAGGTCGTTCCATGTCTTAGCTGCGAGGTATGAGATGGAGTGTCCTCCGCTTCGGGTCTTCTTGTTGCCAGGGAGATGTGCTTTTGCCTGGGATGCAGATTGAAGGAGTCTGGTGAGTTGGTAGAATTTGAGGTAGTGGTTGAGGTAAGCTGGACTGGTGAAAGCTTTGTAGGTGTGGGTGAGTTGCTTGAACTTACATCTTTCCTGGACTGGGAGACAGTGGAGATTGTTCAGGTGTGGAGAGATGTGGTTATTTCCTGGGATGTTCAGGTTGAGTCAGACGATGGAGTTCTGGGTGGTTTGGAATTAGCGTAGGACATGAGCTGGGATTCTGATGTAGAGGGCATTTCCCTAATCAAGTCTACTTGTGATGAAAGCCTGGGTGACTGTTCATTTGGTGTTCAGTGGGATCCACTTGAAAATCTTGTGTAGCATTCGCAGAATGTGGAAGCAGGATGAGGAGATGGCATTGGTTTGTCTGCTCATGGAGAGGTTGGTGTCCAGGATTATCTTGATGTTCTTGGCATGGTCCACAGGGGTTAGTGGAGGGCCAAGTTTGGAGGGCCAACAAGAGGCATCAGGGGGAGTGGTTGTTGCAAAGGTTAGGACTACTTCGGTTTTGTCTGTGTTGAGGTGGAGACAATTATTTTTAATCCAAGCAATGACATTGCTCATGCAGTTGCTGAAGTTTGCTTTGGCGGTGCTGGTTGAGTCGATAAGGGAGAGGATGAGCTGTGTATCATCAGTGTAGGATACTTTGTTGATGCCGTGGGCTCTGATGATGTTCGTGAGGGGCTTCATGTAGACGTTTAAGAGTGTTGGGCTGAGTGACTCTCCTTGAGGGACTCTGCAGATGAGTTTCTTGAGTTCTGAGATGTAGGGGACAGTCTAACTCATTGAGTTCTGTCCGCAAGGAAGGAGGATATCCACTTGAGGGCCAGTCCGCAGACACCCAAGTGCTGAACCTTTCTGGTGAGTGACTTTTGGGAGACCGTATCGAAAGTTGTGAAGAGATTGAGGAGGATGAGTGTGGCTGTTTCTTCTTGGTTGAGGATGCTTCTGATGTAATCGGTCACCATAATGGGGCTGTTCCTGTGCTGCAGTTGGTGCAAAAGCCTGATTGAGAAGTTGATGAAGTTCTGCGAGTTGGGTATTAATGGCTTTCTCCATGACTTTAACTGGATCTGTAGCTGCTTAGGATGTTGGAGTCTGCTGTTGGTTTCTTCAATAGGTCATTAACTTCTGCATTTTTCCAGCAAGACACGAAGGTGGTGGCGGTTATGGAGGTGTTGATAGCAGTGAGTGCGGAGGAGATGATGGTTCTTCTAAGGTTGTATATGAAGTGGGGTATGGGTCTGAGGGGCTCCTGAGTAGATGATATTCATCAGGGCAGTGGTTTCTTCATTCAAGAGGGGCTTCCAGTTGGTAAACTACTGTTTGGCAATGATGGAGGTGTCTGGCTGGTCGGGGGAGTTTGTATAGGTATGCTGTGTGTGGATTGTGTTATAGATCTTGGCAATCTTCTGTTTGAAGAAGCATGAGAGGTCGTTGTAGAGTGCTTGGGATGGGATGATGTCATTGTTGGCAGCTGCGAGATTGGAGAACTCCTTGATGATGGAGAAGAGTTCTTTGCCATTGTTGGAGCTGGCTTCAAGTCTGAGGCTTGCGGTGGTCGTTTTGTCGAGTTTCAATTTTCTCTCAAGTTATTTGCAGTGGCGCTTGTACTCTCTGAGGTCATTTGTGTACCAGCATGGTCATTTGTTGTTTTTGTGGGTCTTGTTTCTGGTGTGAGCAGTGTGGTTGTTGTAGTTGGTGAGCCATTTATTGAAGAGCTTGGTGTCAACATCGAGGTTCCTAGTGTGGTTGGGAAGGCGTTTCTGTTGGGTCTTGGTTCAGTAGTTTTCTTCTGATATTTTGCCCCAGTGTCTTAATGGTGCTTTGTTTTTTTTGTTGGGGTAGCTTGGTGGGTGGATATCTTGAAATGTATGATGTAGTGGTTGGACCATGTGAGTGCAGTCATGTGGGTGTTGGTGATCCTGTTGTTGGAGGAGAAAATAGGGTTGATGGTGTGGTCTGCTGTGAGGGTTGGTCTTTGGATGAGCTGGGCGAGTCTGAGGTTGCTGAGGCTGTCAAGGAGGGATGTGGAGTAGGGTTCTGTGGTGTCAAACTAATGGAGAGGGAAGCAATGAAGTCTGCAATGCAGTTTCAGACTTCCACATGGGGGCCCAGGGGACTGTAGGCGAGAGATCCTTACGGGCGGCATTGTAGTATGTTCGTATTTTGAAGTGGAGCTGTTCGATGAAGTTAGTGTCCTATTTCGTAGAGATGGTGTAATCAGACAGTGGTGTGTTTTTGTAGATAATCGCATGTCCTCCACCTGGTTTGTGGGTTCGTCCTGGTGTATGATTTTGTAGGGGGGCGGGATGGCGGCGGCGATGTCCAGATTAGAGGCTGGGTTAAGCCATGTTTCGATCAGGAAGAGAAGGTCGGGTGTGTTGCTGTTGAGGAGATCCCAGATTTTGGTGGAGTGTTTCCACAGAGATCGGACATTCAGGAGCATGGAGGACAGTTAGGGTTGGGTAGTGGTGTGCGTCAGTTGTTTTGGGGGTGGTGGTTGTCTCGTGTCTGAGGTGTCACTGGGGAAAATCACAATGGGGGCTGGCTCTGCAGCAGCATGTTTGCCAGTGTTGTTATTGAGGTTGAAAAGGATGGCGGAGGAGTAGTGGCGTGTTATTTGGCTCTGGTGGTGTCTGTGGTTCTGGTGTTGCATTGGATTCTCGTTGGGCCTGGGTTCCTGGTGCTGGGCATGGTCCAGGCCTGGATGGGTGCCACCATTTCCTGTAGCAAGGCCTCTAGGTATGCTATCATGGATAGGCCTTCAATGTTCCAGGACTTTTAGCTCTGATAAGGAACCCCTCCATTAGGTCACTTGCTGTGATGAAGCTCAGCTAGTGGCAGCAAAGGCTAGCCGAAGTCTGCATGGCTCAGGAATCTAGACCTTGTGGATGGGGTTCTTCTGTCCCGCTGTCCATATTCTTGCTCCCCCTGGTACCGCTGTCCCGGGGGTAAATACGCTTCTTTGATGACAATTCCCTGCTGGTTGGGGGCAAAGGACTTTGGCCTTGACTTCTTGGTCCCGATTATGGGCCCGTCTTTCATCTCGCAGGGTGGCCCGGCTGTGCCGCCATCTTAGGGCAGGGTCACAGCGGAGCTGTCGACTCTCACTGTGATTCTGCCATTAAGTGCAGCTTGTGCAGCAATTATGTTGCACACGTTGGGGTTCGCTCAGCATGAGCTTACTCCGGGGGACTCGGTTCTGCAAGGATAATTGCAGTATATTGAGCCTGGGCAAACAGCAGCCAGGGATTTCGGTTGGGCAGTGTCTAACTCCATCGCCGTCCGGCCCCTAAATTCAATTAACTTAATACAACATAACAAAACATGTACATTTTCTAAATTAAGACGACACTTGTGTGTTTGCTCTGGAGGTGTGCTTAAGGGGTGCCTCCAGTTGTCTGGCCCATCTGGAGCTAGCTGGGTCACGCTGCATTTGCCCACTCTTGCATGCTCTTTTTAACCTCTGGAAAAATGCCTTCAAACTAAGGGAAGCTACATACCTGTACCTTACAAAACCTAATATTACTTCTGTGACCAAGCCCGACCTTTCCACTATTCCTCCCAGTTCAGCAGGCGAATCATGTAAGCTGCTCCTTATTTCTTCTCCATATCTAGGACATATAAATACCCGCTCTGTGGTTAAGCATACAGAGGAAATAAATAATTTGATTATCAATGAAAAACTACTCCTTTTTCTTATGACTGCAACTTGGTATAGCAGCTCACAGGGCCCAATTCACAAAGGGAAAGCGCACTCATGGGGGAGACCCGGCAGTCATGGCGGGGGTTCTCGCAATCGTGGTGGGACCTCTGCACTGAAGTTACGCATTGTGCATGTCCCACCACAAGTGTGGGCCTCCTCACCATGACTGCGGGGCCTCCGCCACGAGTGCGGAGGCCCTTTGTGAATCAGCCCCTTAGTGTTCAGCAATACAGCTGCTCTACTGAGGGGTAATTCCATCTTTTACAGGTGACATTGTAGCTGAAATGAGAATTGATGGTCTAGCAGCTGCTATCCAGTCTGGCTGGACAACTGTTCAACTTAAGGTCCCATTCCTCTCCTCGTTCAAACTGCTGATTGTTGTTGTTTCTCCTTCTTGTCAATCTGTGACCATCTTTGTGGTCCATTTCCGCTAACTATTACATTTACTTTAATTGATTACCTATCTGATTTAGCTATAATTGTGATGTTGAACATTGATAGGCTGGTCATATCAGATGGTTTTAATTACTAGAACATCCTAATAATTGAGAATCTAAAACTTTTCCAGATTTGTTATGAATTGTATTACAGTGCAAAAGACTCTCTGCTCCTATAGCCCCACACACCTCACTCACCAAACGGCGTTCTCAGATCAAAAAGATCTCCGATAAAGATGCCACCAGGCCCGTCGGACATTGCAGCGCCGGTCTGACGAGGAGCGCCCAATGATGAAGCATGACACCCTAACAGGTGTGTGAGGGCATTACGATCTGAACTTGCAGATCCCCCCCAGATACCATCCACATTTGTGTAGATATTCATTGAAACTCTCTACTCAGGCCCATAGAGAGGAACTGTTCCCTTCTGATATATACTGACATGCCTAGGAGCACAGGAACAGGACCTCCATAAATAATAAGCTCTGACGTCCCCCCTTTTGATTATATCTCTACACTGTGAGTACACATCAGCTTGAAAAGTATTTCAGTGCCAGAGCTGGTGCTCAATGTCCGCTTTCATTTCATGTTACTATATTTTTTATTGCATTGGTTCACTTTTAATTTTTTTTCCAACATGTATGCTGCCTTTAGAGGATGGTATTTGAACTTTTTATTACTATTGCACTTAAAATGTCTATTGCGTATATTTGCAGAATAGGCCAATGCTATTGGTTTCATCAATGCTTATTAATAAAAATGACATGACTTTCGTGCCATTTTTCAACCTTATAATCGTGGCCTCTCTCTGCTCTGGCTAATACTTGCTCACAACTGTATCTTGCTTCAGAAACATTTGAATGGGCGACCAGCATTTTTCCATACTGATGCCTCCTTAGTTATCTCCCTCCCAAACCACTACTCCATGACTCATCCCATTCCTCTTTCAAAATTTCCCCTACCTCCACTCTCTGACTCATCCTAAACCACTTTACATCTATGAACTTCCAAATAACCCGTTCTAAAATATTTCCTGCTCTATCCATCCTTTGTCCTATTCATTCAACTAACAGGCTCCCTGACTCATTCCAAACCACTTTTACATCTATGAACTCTCAAATAACCCTTTCTAAACTCCTCCCCCTCTATCCATTCTTTATCCTATTCAGCTAACTAACAGGCTCACATGTCTACCACTCATACCACTCCCCATAGCAATTTGTATTTCCCTCTACTAATCCACGTTGGGGGTTCCGGACTGGCGTGCAACTCACCGAAAAACGCTTCAACACCTCATTGGGGGTAGTAAGCTCTATATACATACAATTACAATTACTACCTTATAAAGCAATCACCCTGTATATATTAACTGCTCTAGTGCTACTGTCTTGCAACAATCAACAATGTCTCAACGGGTTACATTTACATAGACAGATTCATAAAAAGCATATAAATTGCAGAAGCGCAGAAAAAAGGAGACAAAACAAGGGTGTTCGTTGGTTACTTATGACGGTCTGTAGTTAAGGATTTACATTGATAGTTACAACAGCACTATTTTCAATGTATGTGGGTGTAGGGAAATCTCTCTGTATATATAAACTGCTCTAGTGCTACTGCCAACACGTTACAGATGGGCGTACTACCTCAGAATTATGGCTGTGTGGAATGTTTTTGGTGAAAACGCCAGAAGTATTTTATTTTCAAAATTCAAAGTTGAGACATGAGGAAGAAGTTTTTCTGGTGTCTCAATTTTTGTTGTTGTTGTTGTAATACCAGCTATAACTGAACATTGATTCATTGCATGTGATTCATATCATATCTGAGTTAAATATGAACACAAACATGCTGGAGTAGATAAGACCTGACTGCTCCTTTCACCTACTAATGGTGAGTCAAAGAGATTAGAGGGAGTAACTTGTTGTCAGTGGGGGTATGAATAGTATCCAAGGCCCTGGGACACAAGGGGCAAATTAAAGTACTTGGGTAAAACGTCCCAAAATCCTAAAGGCATCAGTTTCTTCTGTCTTAAACCAAACCCATACAAATGTTTTATGTTATTCTTCAAGACTTGCTCACCATGAGCTTTTTCACCCAGAACATCTCTATCTGAAAAATACACTGCAGTAAAATAAAGGCTGAGGGGCCAATTCACAAACTGTACTTTTCAGTATACAAAGTAGTAGTCTGGTAGTACTGAGGATTAATTACAAAATGCAATTCACAAACTGAAAGCTGGAGATTGTTCCTCAGCCTCTAATGTCTCTCTGTGCCACATTGACAGAGACCTCTATATAAGTAGGTATAAGGTTTTGTAGTACGTATGGAAACGACCAGGAAAGTGGTGGGCAAAGTGGGAATAATGAATCAAAAATGGGTGGGGTTTATGAGGGGCATGCGTATGCAAAATGCACGTAAAGAGTAATACCACTGATATTCACAAAGCACACTTCTAAAGCCACTACAACCCTAAAAGTGTAAATATAATGTAATCTAAATCAGCCTTGGAGTAAGTCAAGCACCACACATAGCCACCCATGGGTACTGCAACATTCTCCCATAGAAGACAATGGAGGCATGCAATTAAAATAGCACTCATTAGGAATTAATTTTAAGGGGCTGTTTTCGATGTCAGGCAGAATTGCTTCTGCCCGACACTGACTCGGTCCTGGGACCGACCGACACCCGGTCGGCAGTCCCAACCAGCCCATTACAATGCGACTGTTAGATCCGGGATCCCTGGTTGGCTGAGGTAGGTACCTTAGGCCAAATAGGGAGCATTGTTTCCACGTCAGGGAAAGGAAGGACACCTTCTCAGATAGCCCCCGCTCATTCCCTTGGTAGCTTGGCACGAGCAGACAGGCTTATCTTCAAGGCAAATGTGTAAAGTATTTGCAACCACGCTCACAGCAACCCAATGATGACACCACAAATGGATTCCACACGAGTTTCATAAAAAACTAGTATACATTTTATATAAGAAGATATACGATAAGACCACACAATATAAATCCAACATATGAGTATTCGTAATATTCCTACTGGCTGGTTGTTAGGCCAGCCAGCCCTTGTAAGTTCTGGAGATATTAATGAACACTTATAAACGTTCCACTGTAGTCCTAATACAATGTTATGCAGTTCGTAATGCTAGAATCAGGCACTTTGCAAGGTAAAAATAATGCAGTTTGTAATGCTAGAATCAGGCACTTTGTAATGTAAGAACAATGCAATGTGAAATGCAACAACCAGTTATGTAGAAATAATGCAATGCCTAATACACTAATCAGGTAGTTTGTTATGCAGAAACAATGCAATGTGTAATACGCTAACCAGGTAGTTCGTTATGCAGAAACAATGCAATGCGTCATACGACAATCAGGTAGTTCGTTATGCAGGAATAATGCAATGTGTAATACACCCCAGCACCGACCACGGTGCCTTAGGTGGTCTCTTCACCACTCGTGCTGACTCACAATAAGCCTCTGTCAACAGTTGCCCCATACACGGGTATGGTGTAACAAAGAGTGCAGCTCCGCACTCCACACCTGGTACTGCCACTCCCTTGGCAAGTACGGGCTGCGATATGAGCCGAAGCAGAGGCTCGCACTGCCGGAATGAGAGAGAGGCCGAGAGTGTCTCCCTCCGAGCCCGCACCCCACCCCAGGCGTCGACACACGTTACCTGAGGGGTGCGACCTCACTCTCCTTTCCTCTTCCAGCAACTTGGGCCTCCGATGCAATCCTTGTGAATTCCGGGCAGTGGGACTCGGGCCCTCCCTCAAGGAGGTCCCGCTCTGGCAACGGCTGGCTTGGGCCGACGGCTCAGCTCCTCTGGGGCTGCTGGTCCGCGCCGCTGCTGCAACAAAGATCTCAGGCTGCCACAGGGCACACGCACACAGCATCGCTGAGACTCACTTTAACTCCGGGTGCACGATAACAAGGCAATCCTCACGAAGGCCTCAGGCTGCACAAAGCAAATGCACACAGCGTCGCTGAGACTCACTTGGATCTCGGTGCACACGATCACAGGACGATCCTCGCGAAAGGCTCAGGCTGCAAAAAGCACACGCAAACAGCGTTGCTGAGACTCACTTGGACTCCAGGTGCCCACAATCACAGGGTACTTCTTACGAGGGTCTCAGGCTGCAAAAAGTGTTGCTGATACTCTCCTGGAAACTTTTGTGTTCCTGAGTTTCCGCAATAGGGAGCCAGCTCACCTCGGGCCATTGGAGATAAGTTACTTCAGGACACAGAACAGCAAAGTCTTTTAAAGCAGGGGTAAACAGCACACAGCAAAGTCCCTTCAGCCTCTCCTTGGTTAAAACAGCAAACTACAGGCCAGCCCCAGAACACACAGTAAGGGTCAGTCCTTTCCTTCAGTCTCTTCAGTTGTTTCTTCCTTGGCAAAGGTTCCTCTTGACCACGAAGTAGCTTCAGTCTTCTTCAATCTTGATCAAGCCATTTCTCCCAAGTTCAGGGCTTCAGTTCTCATAGATATACGCCTAAATGACTTTGAAGTCTTTGTGTTCAGGGGGACACTGACCCCTATTCAAACCAGTTCTGGGTGCCTCCCTGCCAGTGACACCTTCTTCCTTTGATTAGTGGGGGGCTGGATTCTCAATCTCTCAGCATGAGATGGGACAATTGTTTTATGGCAGAAACCCATACCTCTTCACCTCTAGGGGCTATTCCTCCCCCTACACTCCAGATGCAGGTCAACCTGTTGCTGTTTCACCTCCTCCCCTGGGTCAAGACATTCCCCAGATCCTATCACTTTCAAATCCAGACAGTCAATCCACAACCAGGCAGAGACACACAGAAATGTTTAGAGCACAAAAACCCAGCCACTTCTAAAAGAGTGGATTCTAAACGCACAATGCAAAAACCACCTTCATAAAAAGATGTGTTATTACATTGTGAGTTCAGGCACACAAAACGTCATCTTTCCACCTTAAGCCTTTGGGAAGATAGGCTGGAAAACATATTACACAGCCTCCCCATTATCTCCTATGGGCAAGATGGCCTTTCAACAGTGAAAAACGAAATGGAGATTATTTCACTGTCTGGACATGGTACATACCTTAGTACATGTCCTACCTTTCACATGCACTGCACCCTGCCCAGGAAGTACCCTGGACCTACCATAGGGGTGTCTGATGTGCAAAGACAGGGAAGGGTAAGGTCTGGCAAGTGGGTGCATTTGTCAGAACAACATGGCAGTTTAACAAACTGCGCAGGCATTGCAATGGCAGGCCTGAGTTCCCTCTTTAAGGCTACTTGTGAGGGTAGCACAATTAGTGCTGCAGGCCCACTAGTAGCATTTGCATTACCGGCACACATAGTGCACTTAACTAGGGACTTTACTATCAAGGCAAACATACCAATCATGGACAACCAATGACCATTACACTTTACACAGGGAGCACTTGCACTTTGACACTGATTAGCAGTGGCATCGTGCTCAAAGCATCTAAGTTGGCAACACCATGTCAGAAAAAAAGGTCTAGGGGAAAGCAAAAGGTTTAGGGAAATTTAGCCAAAAAAGGGCCAAGTCCAACAGAGACCAAACACTGTTCGCTCACATGCTCCCTTTCTCAGTGGGAGGTCATGTTATGGCCATAAACCAGCCGTAACACAAGCTCCCATTGAGAAACGGGAAGTGCAGTTCATCCCTGCACCTCATGGCAGGAACTTCAAGGTGCCTGCCATGGGGTGCAGGGATCAACAGGGGGGCACCATAGATGCCCCCTCAGCCCCCAACTGGAGGCCACAAGCACTAGGGGGCTCTGCTGAGGGGCCCCAAGCACTCTTTCTGACATGGTTTCCACTGTGCATCAAAATCTCAAGGGCGGAAAGGCCTGCCCTTGAGATTACTGGCCAGCTTCTACCTGGCCGACGGGCTCCTCAAGCCCGTAGAAAGCCAGCCAGAATGAATAGCCGGTTTACTTCCAACCGCCTAGTTAATAATTAGATGGTTGGAAAGCAAACCAAGCGGCCCATTAAGATGCGACCATGAGGGCACCGACTATTGGTCAGAGCCTTTACAGGCCGCATCGTAATCAGCCCCTCAATGTATTAAACTATTTCATCATTCAACTTATACTCACTGAAAAAAACAAAGGTTAAAGTTTGTATTAGTTAGGTTTTAAATAACACAAAAAATAATGTTTAAAAATCAAAAAATACTGAAATTCACCAGTTATAGTTTACTGTGCCAACTGTAGCTTGTGCCTGCACCATGCATTAATTATGACTTAACATATTATATCATTCATGACATGTTAAACGACATCATTGATGACATCAATGAAGATTATGTATATATATATATATATAAATATATATATTTATTATCTACTGGCGGTCGCCAGTAGATAGTTATAGTTAGAACCGTGTTTCCATAGGAAATCCGCAACATTCTATTTGGAATAACTTTGGCGCCGGTCGACGAATCCTCGCAAAATTTTCAAAACTAATGGGGAGCTATGCTCCGCTCCTACCCTGAAAGTCTCGGGGGGATTCGTCAAGCGGGGGCTGAGAAAAAAGGGAGGTCCCAAAACGCGTTTTCCCCATGCATTTTCCCATAGGACCTTTAGTCCGAGCTACAGCCCGAACGGCTGAACAGAATTACTTGAAATTTGGCAGAGAGGTAGTCCTCAGGTCAAGGATGTGCCTTTTGTAGGTCTGGTGTAAATCTGTTCAGTAGGTCCTGAGAAAATAGCATTTAAATCAATATATATATCTGTAAGCGCGCTCCGTGCGCTTACCGTAAGCTTACCGTACGCGTACGGTGCCGTGCGCGAGCTCAATTCTGATTGGTGGTTACATGACTGTAAACATTCGAATCGGTCGAAATCAGGAAGTGTCGGCCGCCATTTTCTGTCTCTCGCACTGAGAAACAAAGGTGGGGAACGTGAAAAGGGGGCAACGAAGAGAGTTGCAGACCCCCTAGTGTTTGTCAGGGGGTCCAAGAAGGACCCAAAAGTACGAAAAATACATTTAATAATTTTTTTAAAAAATCGCGGAGTGCGCGTACGGTAAGCTTACCGTACGCGCACGGGAAAAAAAAATAAAAAAATAAAATAAAGAAGTAATCACATTTAGTAAATAAATTAAAGGAGCCACAAAGGAGAAAAAAGCAAATGTTACTGTGTAAAAAAAGGTGAGACGCGCATGGCATGGACTGCGCAACGTGGGCGCTTGGTGTGCGAAGCGCACCGTGCGCCCACAGCGCGCGCACGGTGCGCGAAGCGCACCGTGCGCGCAGGGTGTGCGCACAGTGAAAAACCAGAAAAAAAAAAATAAATAAATACATAACTTAGCATTTAAAAAACCGTACAAATTCACTGAAAAAACCATAGGTTTCACACACGTTATAGTTAGGAATTATCATTTACAAAACCTTGCAAATTCACTTAAAAAACCATAGGTTTCACACATGTTATAGTTAGCTGTACATTTCACTCGTAAAAAACCAATGAAATTCCACGTTATAGTTAGATCAGGTAACTATAACTTGCGCGACCGCAATCCACAATGTGTAATTTCAGATGTCATCATTGATGTCATGAGTGATGTCAATGACCATGTCATGAGTGATGTAATATGTGACGTCATCAGCAGTTTATTGTGGGCGCGCAAGTTATAGTTACCTGATCTAACTATAACGTGGAATTTCATTGGTTTTTTACGAGTGAAATGTACAGCTAACTATAACATGTGTGAAACCTATGGTTTTTTAAGTGAATATATATATATTTTCATATATTTATCAACATCCACCTAAACTAAAATGCTTGTGTTTACTTATTATATATTAAAAATTACAAAACGTTGTGTATAGAATACATTTAAATTAGTTCATTTTTAAAATAAATTAAAGTTACATTTATTTTCAAATGAAAAACTGCTATTAAAATATTTTATCATAATATCATTGTTATTGTATATTAACATAGAATCATTCAACATTATGTTAAATATATATATTTGTAATATGTCAAAATAGTTTAATTCATTTTAAAATTATTTGCAATGGGGTTTTATTTTTTTATTTTCTATGAGAGGGTGTTGTTGTTCCAGTGGTTGGCCATATGCGTTGCTGGACTCTAGGTGTGAGCTCTGATTGTTTAGGACCCTTTTGGCTGTAATAGATTTACACTCTTAAATTGGGCTCCACTTCCTTTGTAGGTGCATGCAAATCTAAACTTTTTATTAATTTTACACTCAGAATTGGTAAAAAGCCAAAAGTAGTAAATGAGTTACAAAGAGTAAGAGTAAATTTACCTGTGAAGATTTGTTCAAGTGTACATTTACCTTTTTGCCACAATGTCCCCAACCAACAACTGAGGTGCAGACAAGTGTAGCTGCTATTTGAAAACATTTGAAAGCCTTGCCAACCTGCTTTTGGCCCTTTCATCACCAAGTTCATCAACAACTGTTTCCAGTTGGGCTATGTGCCCCAGCTGCTGAAAATCTATTAAAGAATGTCAGTGCAACCCCAGATATTTATTACCAGTTATCACTTGATCTCTGACCTTTCCAGCCTTGCCAATATATTTATTTCCATGGTTATTATACAAGCATCTGCTCACTAGCACAGCACAACATCATCTGAGTAACTGCAATCCAGAAATTACCCACTCTAAAGAATGGAGATTAGGATCATCAACATCCAGGAAAAACAAATTACCACTTTTGATCAAGGTCAAGCTTGTGCTGTGATCTGTTGTGATCTCTCAGCAGCATTTAATACAGTGTGTCTTTGAATAATTTGTATTCAAATGCATTGTTGATGGAACTGACTGTCAGTGCTTTTCTTCAATCCTAACTAACAAGTTGCACCAGGTTGAACTTGTCGCCTTCGTATCCTGCTCGACTATTGTCATTTGTGATGTCCACACCATTCTGCTCTCTCCAACCCTCTTTGACATCAACATGACTCCCCATGCAACAGCTTCGAGAGCTCTGAAGTGTGATATCACTTGTATGTAGTCAACTTCCAACACTTTATCAAAGTCTCCAGCAATTATGATGATCATTCAAATGTAATGGACGGTTTTGACGGCATCTCCTTTTCGGCCAAGATGATGTACAGTCACTCCCATTCTATAGGCTTCCTTCTGTATCTCACCACAACTCTCTCTCAAAATGTCCACTACTCTGGCAGTGGCCTTGATTTCAGTCTCATTGATTCTTCAACTGAAAAATGTTGCTAATATATGCCCTCTTTCATCTACACATCCTATGACCAATCCACATTCTTTTAAGTCTACCTCAAAAGATTGCTTTTGTCTTAGAAGTGGTGATTTCTAAAATAAACTACTATAAAGGTATTAATGTGGGCCTCTCTGCTAAAACTGACAAAAACTTGTAAAGTCTTAAGCTATGCTACTCACCTCCGCTTTGAATTGAAATGCAATCACATAACATTTGCTCTGAAAACATATATTTGGTTCCACCCAGAGCAAAGGCTGAAACCAAATTTCAAAAGCCTTGCACGCATGGTCAGGCACAGTCCCAACTCATCAACCTTATGCTGCATATCCAACCGAACAAGTGTATAACATGAGCTAAGCAAAACCTTCTTGCCATTCACCAGGAAAGATACAAAAATCCTTTTGAGGAAGATCATTCTATTGTCAAAGCTCTTCTCTTTGAAACTCTTTGAAACTTGCTTCCTCTCCATTCAGAAGAAACAGTTCTCAAGGGCAGTAAATCAGTCACACACACTCGCAGGCTTTTGGCATTTCCCTGTCCTGAGGCTCAAATTCTAACTTTCCTATATGTCTTTCCTCTCTCACTGCTGTTTAGCTTTCCAACCACCATCTGTAACACTGTGAGGAAACTGGTTTATTTTATGGTGTGGATGTGGAACTTCACCATGTAATAAAGGCACCATTCCATATCAGGTCCAGTCAGGTTCCTTTGTAAAACCTTAGCTCAGTCTTGGGAAGCTGTGGCTCTAAGCAGTCAGGCTTTATCAAAGGAGCAAGTGTAAAGCATTAAGGAGTACCAAAACAGTTGAATAAAAAGAAAATGCAACAGAATAAAAAAATTCAAAACTAATTTATGAAAATATTGTTGTATTTTTACCTTTTATCTAAAGTCTGGGTGCCACTTTAATGCTCACTACGAGCCTAGGAGGATGTGGCAACAACTAACTAGCCAATGGGCTACCAGTTCCCCTCCTGCCCAATGACAACTTGCTGCAAAGTGTGGCTTCTAGCTAGACCAGAATGTGTTATTCTGTCCACTCCCAACATGACAGAACCCTTCTCTTGGTGTATGGAGCTCCCTAGCCCAACCCAGAGGTGTGGCTACCTGGGGGCTACATACAAAAACCAGGTTGACAAGGGCTTTTCCTTCTCTGCCCGAAATGCCAGACTGCCTGTAAAACAAAAGGCCAGTCCCTTCCATAAGTGATTGCCATTTGCTGTTCTATGTAGGGGTGGGCTAAACTTTCAGACTTTGATTCAGTAGAATTCCATGGAGTTACATAAAAACTCTGGGATTCCGCGGACCTCGCCAAAAGGTGGAAATAGGCATATCACGTTGCTCGCACTGTGACACTGAAAAATCTGTGTAAATGGTACCACGCGGCATGCCAGAGGGCGCAGCTAATTGAGATTTATTTTGCTGCTGCTCGAGTAGATTTCCTACTCAAGTGGCAGCCTTCTGACTGCGAGCGGTCATGACTGCCCGAATGAGAAATATTTTGCTGGATGTCCTCCTAGCAAAAGGGAATCGCACTAGGAGATGCCAAATCTCACTTGCCAACTTCCCGTTCTGGACTCATGTGTGAGAAAACATTCCGCCACACGGCGACTGGCAAAATTTGGCCAGAACTCCATGTTACTCTTGGAAGTTACCAAAATTGTGCCAAATCCACGGGCGGAACAGAATATTTTGCCTACCCCTAGTTTCGAGGCCCTGATTACACGTTGCTTGTTATATTCAAACCCATGAGTAAACCCCTGTTTATACGAGTTTGAACGTATTTAACACATCCGATAATTATCAGATGAGTTAAAAACCTCAACTATCGGTCAAACCAGCCAAAATTTAACAGGGAAAATCATACGGTATTAACCATACCATGCCGATTTCGATGTGTTAAACACCCAAATATGCATGTTATTCCCTACAAACTTGTTATAGGTTTTATTTATTGCACCTGATAAATAATGTGCCCTTTAGTTTCATTACTTCTCAGGTGCGATAAATAACACCTAAACTCGTAATCAGGGTGTTAGGCGGCTTTACCTTTGAAGCTTGCCTTTGAGGCTCACACCCATACTGGTCGTCCTGCCTGGAGGAGGTCACACCTCTAATCTTGGCAGATCTAAAGTTGCTATTTGAGCAAAAGTTACAGTAAACTTGACACGAGCAACAAGTTGGGTTTAATGCAATGATTCATTTGATGCCTTGAATAACCATATTTAGTAGTCTCATTTGAAAGTTACCACTGCTGAGTTGTCAACATGTAACTCTATACATGCCAATGGGGCTACTAGCCTTTCCAAACTATAAACGACAATGCAGGACATATCCTCCTGTTTAATATAATACACCCTGTATGTAGGGTTCAGTAGGCCTGCCTTGGAGGTGACTTATACATTTTAAAAAGGAAGGTTTGTGCTTTGTCATTGGTTTAAATGGGCAAACGTAGAATTATAAATCTGCTCTGCCAGGCTGCAATGGTGGGCTGGGAGCTATGGTTTGCTTTGTCACTCTCATGGGGGCACAACAAGTGCTGCATGCCACAAATAACACTTTTTTTTATTTTTTTTTATTGGTCACAGTTACAAAACACAAAAAAAAAGACCAGGGTGCATATCATTTTGTCATTCACAAAAGAAAAAAGAACACAATTCAGAAAGACATTCTTCTGTAGCATTATATACAATTACAAATAAACGAATAAAGATATACAGATGGGTGAATGGACTGAACAGTTGTATAAATATCGTATCAAATCATATCATATAGAATTTCAACAGTAGATACCAAAATATTTTTAGTCCCACTGAAGACAACACCAAAGCCGTCTAAATTTAACCAATGATCTCAGTCCCTTTACTTTTGCCAAAGCTAATTCCATTTCGTAAAACTCCCCTCAGTAGCAACCAGAATTCAGTAATAGTAGGGCTGGATTTTTCTATCCATACCCTAGCAATAGTCAAACGAGCACATACCATAAAGATTGACATAAAAGAATTTGGCACATTACCACTGTCCGATAGTAGCCCAAGTAAGATTTCCTTCTCTGACAAACACGTTGTTTTACCAGTTAGTTTACTCAGTTCCTGGGCAATTCTACACCAAAATTCAGCTAACTTGGGGCATGTCACAAACATATGCCGTAGATCTACAGCGAATTCGTTACATTTGGGGCAGTAACATTTAATAGAATTACTTGAGATGGCCCCTTTAGCAATCCGTTTAGGAGTGTAGTACAGCATAAACAGAGTTCGATGATGTTGTAATTTTAAATTAATTGAAGTGACAGAGGAACTTATTCTAACAAGTGAGTCTGACACTTCCTCAGGAGTCACCTCTAAATCGAACACAATATTCAATTTAGCTGTAATCTGTAATATATCATCATCGAGTTCGTCCATAAAACAACCATAAGCTCTCCCTATAAGACCACGACTATCTCTCTTAAAGATTACACGTAGAACTTCTGTTGTTGAGGGGAGCGTCAGCAATCCTATTTCTTGCATAAAAAAGTTCCTAATTTGCAAATATTTAAAAAAATAATTATGCGTGAGCCCATATTCCATAAGTAGTGACTGATAAGACTAAAATCCATGTTCATCATAGAGCTGCCCCAACTTTATAATTCCCTGTTGTTGCCATATGTGTGTGAATGAATCCGAAAAGATATCAGGGAGCTTCGGATTACCCCAAAGATAGATAAATTCGTGTCAGTCAGGAATATTGCACTTTTTACAAATGTCTTGCCAAATAAAATGAATGTGTCGGATGGTCTTAAATCGGACTCTTTTGTAGTAGTTGGGATCTGACATAGACTGTAACAAAAAAACAGTATTTGGACTATGTGCCAACTGATACGCTACCCAAAATTCCCTTCCCTCAGGTCCCTTTATTAAGGACTGGATTCGGCTAATGAAGGCGGCCCAAAAATAGGATCTGAAGTCAGGCAATTTAAAACCTCCCTGCTTGTAAGATAGTTTAATGTATCTAAGTGCCCGTCTTGCTCTTCGATAGTTCCAGATAAAACTTCCAATAATGCTATCTAAACGCTTAAAAAAAGACGCTGGAATTCTGAGGGGAATAGCTCGAAAAAAATATAGAAATTTAGGCAATATGTTCATCTTCACTATATTGCACCTCCCAATAATAGATACCGGCAGCTTTTGCATTCTACGTAAGTCATTAGTGATCCTTTTCAGAAGCGGTATATAGTTAAGGTCAAATATGTCATCAGTACAAGCGCTGAGACATACCCCTAAATATTTAGCCGAGGTAGTAATACCTAATGAGGGTGTATCTAATGTCGGTGTGAAATTTAAAATAGACTGTGTCTTATGCAGATTCAGTTTGTATCCTGAAAAAGATCCAAATCGCTGCGCTTCATGAGTTAATTCTGAGATAGTTTCTACTGGCCTAGTGGAAAAGACAGCAATATCATCCGCGTATGCGGTGACTTTCAAGGAGATACCATTAAAAACAACTGGTGGAATAGACATATTGTGAGAAAGATGTTTAATATAGGGCTCAATATATAAGGCAAATAATAAGGGAGAAAGCGGACAACCTTGCAGTGTACCACGAGCAATACTAAACACAGAAGAAGTGAAACCGTTATACTTAATCATGGTTGTGGGTTTATAGTAAAGCTTCTTAATGACCGAGATAAACCTCCGACCGAGGCCAAAGGAGCCCATCGTACACCACCAGGAGCCCCAGGCCACCCAGTCGAAGGCCTTCTCGCATCAAGCATAATCATCCCAATCTGCTGCTCCAGTTGGTTTGCTACATCAAATACGGTTATAGCAGTATTGATGTGGGCTACAGTGTCCCTACCAGGTATAAAACCGTGTTGCTCTTCAGACACTAAATAATGCATCATAGGAGCAAGGCGGGATGCTAAAAGTTTAGAGAATATTTTAGCATCTGAATTAATTAAGGATATTGGTCTATATGAGCCTAATATGTCCGGTGACTAATCCTTTTTAGGAAATACGACAATGTTTGTCTTGTTCCAGGAAGGGGGGGAATCCCCACCCATGAGTATCCCATTAACCAGATGTAGCAAAATTGGGGCTAGAAGATCCTTGAATGTTTTATAAAATTCAAGAGGCAACGTATCCTCCCCTACTGCCTTACCCAAGGATAATGCCCCAATTGCGAGATTGAGCTCTGCCAGATCAGCATTTTTTTCTAGGCTCAACATCTGAGAAGAATCCAATATGGATAAATCACTCTCTTGTACGTAAGTGGTAGCTAGCTGAAAATTAAAACTCGTCGCTTCTCTGTACAAGTCAGTATAGAATAAGCTGAACTGTTCCACAATGTCCTGTGGTTTTGAAAAGACATTTCCATTTACCCCAATGATTTTTTTTATGTATACCTTAGCTTTGTAATCCTCTAACTGATGAGCCAGTACTCTTCCAACCCGTTCGCCGTACTCATACTGTCGGTTTCTATACTTGACATAATTCGTTGCAACTTTATCTTTAAGCCTTCTCCCAAGCTTTGCTCTTATCTCCATAACCTGTAGATAGATATGATGTTCTTCCGCACTTTTTAAAGCTATGGATTGAGCATGCCACTGTTCTAGCTCCATATATTTCTTATGTTCACTGTCCATTAGATTAAAATTAGACCGATTTTGTTTGATTATATATTGGAGTGTAATTCCCCTTACATATGCCTTCAAACAATCCCAAACAATTGCTAACGAGGTAGAGTGGACATTATTGACAATATATTCCTTAAGGGCGTCTTGCATGAATGTAATAAAATCTGAATTTTTAAGAAGGTGTTTAGGAAATGAAAAGTCTCTCTTCTTAATGCCCTCTTCACTGTCTAAAGCTAACATTAACATAATGGGATTATGGTCCGAAGTGATCTTGGGGCAAACTACCATACTAGATTTCTCCAACATATTATATTTAACAAAGATCATGTCTATTCGTGAGTAATGTTTGTGCGGGTGAGAAAAGTAAGTAAAACCCGGCTGTGTAGGATGTAGCACTCTCCACGCATCTTCTAGTTGGTGCAGATAGAGTAGATCTTGAATTGCTGTCCTCGCCCGATTCATTCTATTTCTAGATTTAGTGTTTGTAGTATCAATTTTCTTATCCAAGATACAATTTAAATCACCCATCACTATAAGATCCCCAGACCAATCTAATAATTCCGAACTAAGAAAAGTAAAAATATCAGAGGAATCATTGTTCGGACCATATATTGTATAAATTGTCATATTGCGTTTGGACACTAGAATCTGAACTATAACCCATCTTCCATTAGGGTCAGCCATAGTCCGTAAGATTTTAACCACAAAGTGCTTGGCTTTCAACATTGCTACTCCCCGAATAGATACCGTCTGTGATGTACAGATAATCAAATCATAGCCCAATTGTTTAAGAAAGATTCTATCCTTAAAAGCCACATGCGTTTCCACTAGGCCAATAATGTCTGGCTTAAAAACCTTCAACTCTTCCGCGACCAACCTTCTTTTATTAGCTTGGTTCAGTCCACATATATTCCAACTCATAATTTTAATTTTGTTGCTTAACATAAAGTAAGTTTTTATTGTCTCTAAAATTTACAACTCCATCTATAATTAAACTGACATAATGATTTTGCAACCAACATTTTTTTACTTTGACCAGTTTGCCGTGACCTTTTAACCCCACCTTTACCCCACTCACTCTACCAATTTGTCCCATCCCACCCAAATACAACTCCCACCCAGTATCCATGGAAAGGAATCAACCCCCTGAACTAAGCTGTCCAAATGACAGCTAAAAGAGAGCATCTCTCCTCCACCCCCCTCCAAAGGAACCCCCCCACTCCCACCAGCCCCCAACCAATCCAAAAAAAATAGAAAATCATTCTACCAAAGAAGAATTATTAAATTGTAACAAATAGTAATGATAACATCATCATCAATGAAAAATGAAAAATAAAGGAGACATTAAACGTAGCTCAGTCCTTTGCTACGGACTGCCATTTATGGAGAATTTTTTTTGCATCCTGCTCATTAAAGAAAAAATGAGTATGACCATCTTTGATAACTTTCAAACGGGCAGGTTCCTGTAGAATAACCTGAGAACATATAGCTTTAAGAGGGTCCATAAGTTTCCTCAAAAGCCAACGCCTCTCCATAGTGGGTTTAGAGAGATCAGAGCGAACAAATATAGACAGAGAACCCACTTTGATAGGAGCGGTCGGGCGAGCCTTAAAAAAGATGGCCTGCCGTAGCAAAAAATTGCCAAGAAAGACCAATATAGGCCTTGCATAATCTCTTTTGGATTGAGTGTCCCGTGAAAGAGAGAGTGGCAGCCTGTGCGCTCTTTGGACTTGAGTATCCATGTCCCAGTCCTCTAGATCTGGGAAAGCTTTCTGAAGAAGTCCAACAATGTACGATCTTGGATCAGCCCCTTCACTGCCTTCCGGGATCCCAAAAACCCTCAGATTCATGCGCCTCTGGCGGTTTTCAAGATCTTCCAGCTTTAGCTGGACACTAGTCAGCTGTGATTCATGTATACTCATCTGCTTCATATTAAGAGAATTATCCTCTTCCACTGCGGCCACCCTGTCTTGAAGATCAGAGACCTCTGTGATCAAGTGAGAAACTTTGGTAGTGACCTCAACCAATGACTTTTTGATTTCAAGATTGTCAGACTTGACTTGTTGATAATGTTGTTGTGCTTCTAGTCTTTGAACCCTTAGAGCTTGCATAATCCCAGACAAAGATGGTTCCTCTTCAGAAGTTTTATCCTGGAGGCAACCTGCAAAACTTCTCTCCCCCTCAGCAGCTCCTGCACCCCCCAGATCTGGTAAATAACTTGATAGAAAAGAATAGGTAAGGGTCTTGGTTTGACCAGCAGCCGCTGTTGTACTCTCAACTTCAAGTCCTGACTTCTGTGATATCGTCTGTAGATTATCCTTTGTCGTTGCACTGATACAAGGAGGATTAACTATTTCAGTATCTAGCAATTTGTTAGGAGTATCAGGAGGGCAAGTGACTGGGACAGAATCAATTTGCTCATTTAGGATAGTGGTTGCAGTTGCAATTGTAGTTGTAGTGGAGGGAAGAGGAGCAGGTATTCCTGAATTAGAGAGCCTAGAGACAATTGATCTGACCTCCCCTTTTGTAGAAACCCATTTCCTGAGGGGGCTCAGCTCCGGACCTGATTTTGTAATATTAACTCCCCCTTTCAGTCTTTCCGTTGTCTCTGATAGATAGGCCTTGGTGCTCGCTCCACACATACCCCCTCGACCTCTACCGCCTTTCCCAGTCCTGCCATGTTTGTGAATTTTCCCTTTCTGTGTTCTCCAATTCTCAGTACCAGTACCAGTAGTTCCATGACCCGGCTCCTGTGTATCAGAGTATTGATTAAAACTAGAATTAGGGGCTGTCTTGCCTGGTTGCTTAGTAATACGTTTATTTGCACTCTCCTTTTCATTGACAGGATTAGCAGGATTATCACTGATCCCGGTTGAGTCTGCACCAGGTAGAGACCCTGGGCTCACAATAGTAGAATCGAGACAAGATTGGCCCTGAGTAGAAACAATACTAGCTTGTAATGATACAGTAGAGTTTAGTAAATCTCCACAAGCAGCGTTAGAGGGAGGTAACACTATGTCCTCTTGATTCTGATTATAACCTTCATTATATACCTCCTCTGACTGAGTTTGCGGTACAGTAGAAGTTTCTTTAGTAAAGGATAAACTGTTGTTACTCCCATTAATATTCTCAACTGTTGGGGAGATGGAAGTTTTAGTTAACTCCACTGCTTCGCCCCACCCCTCATTCACAGCAGCATTGAGCATCTCAGCCATTTGATCAATCGTGGCGGCCGAGTCCGGTCTGCAGGAACGTAAAAGTGCAGATACTTTGCCAGAGCAAAGTAGTTTTAACATGGGCTTCCCCAACTGAGAGTTGGGAGTTACCACCTCACTTTGTACCTCGTTACAAACACAAGCAGCTTCGAGTGAACCACATGCAGCTTCGAGTGTACCCCCACAGTTTAGAAAGTCTGACCTGACCACCTCTAGTCCTGCTGCCGGGTCGGGTTCGCCTGTTGCTGCCTTTGCAGTGAGTCCCGCCCGTCCTCGGCGGGTCTTTCGAGGGGGCGCCACTGTCGTCTGGTATCGGTGTCCAACACCCCAACTGGCAGATAGGCTTTTGCGGGAACTACAACCCACCTCTTGTGAATGAGCTCCACTGATTATCACTGTAAAAGAATATCGAGGGGAGAACAGTGACGGAGCTCTTCGTGATGCTTCCAGCGTAAACCAGCTCGCCGCGCGAACCCCCAGCACCGCACAGCTGATCTCGGTTACTCGGCACATCAAAGACGGCAACAAACACAAGTCGGCTGAGAGCGGCCGAGAAATGACATCAACTAAGGCAAAAGTCAGTCGAAAGCAGTCCGTTGGTACTCTTCTCCCTTATTTTTTTTTCTAAAGTCTCTCCATGGAGTATCTCCAGACCTTCGGTCATCAGTAATGGAGCAAGCGGGAGTCGATAGCGGCGGCCATCGGACAGGAGGGGGCGGAGATGCTCTCAGGGGCGGAAACAAACCGCCAACTTCCTTTCCATCCTCGATCCACTATTGTTGATCTAAAGTTGCTATTTGAGCAAAAGTTACAGTAAACTTGACACGAGCAACAAGTTGGGTTTAATGCAATGATTCATTTGATGCCTTGAATTACCATATTTAGTAGTCTCATTTGAAAGTTACCACTGCTGAGTTGTCAACATGTAACTCTATACATGCCAATGGGGCTACTAGCCTTTCCAAACTATAAACGACAATGCAGGACATATCCTCCTGTTTAATATAATACACCCTGTATGTAGGGTTCAGTAGGCCTGCCTTGGAGGTGACTTATACATTTTAAAAAGGAAGGTTTGTGCTTTGTCATTGGTTTAAATGGGCAAACTTAGAATTATAAATCTGCTCTGCCAGGCTGCAATGGTGGGCTGGGAGCTATGGTTTGCTTTGTCACTCTCATGGGGGCACAACAAGTGCTGCATGCCACAAATAACACGTTAACTTACAGGCCCTGGTAACCCCGGTACAGTACACTAGGTACAAATAAGAAAGTTAACTTATGCCAATTGAGGATGAGCCAATTAGACACATTCCTTTTTGGGGGTTAGAGTACTGGCACTGAGGCCTGTTTGCAGCAGGACTCAGTGCTCCTTCAGAGTGGAAAAACCAGCAGCATGTGTTGAAAAACTTGGTGGTGATCATGCAAAAAGAGGCATTTCTTGACAAACACCGCCCAATCCATGGCTTTGGAGTGACCCCCGTGTTGCCTCAGTGCCATGCTGATACACAAAATTATTAATAAAATAAAACTTCTCAGATAACTCAGTCCATATTTGGGAACAAAAAGTATTGCAGAAGTCTGTGTCAGGTACACTCAGATTATATGAGTACTAGAATATTTGAAATGTGGGGAAATGAATGACTTTTACAGAAATCCGACGCTTGTGCACTCCCCACACATGTTCATCAAAGTATGTGTGTACACGGAGAAACAAGATGCAGCGCTATGACCTTTGCTGTCCACGGCTGCCCTTCTCCTTCCGCTTCCGCTTCCGCTTCATTTTGTTAGCGAATGTCAGTGCATAGGCAATGTTCCTGCTCTTTTCAGTTGTTTCAGTAACACTGATGATTTATGAATTTCACAGTGGCGTCACTGATGACGGCAGGTGCAGGGGACTATAACAAAGTACATTGGTAGAGAATATCACCATTGTCAGCGCTGCTCACTTACCAAGATATTTATATAACAACATTTTAACCCCTTGCATGCCCGCCCCTTTCCCCGCCCAGTGCCGCGCCTTGCATTAGCGGGCGGAGTTCATGACGAGCTGGACTCGTCATGGGCACAGCGCCACCGCAGCCCATGACGAGTCCAGCTCGTCATGGGCACTGAAGGGGTTAAATCTTTTTTAGACTTCTATTTTACGTTTTTTCAATCATATACGTAGTATTGCGCATCAACACTTCAACAAGTAAGTGTGACATTCAACTTCGAGAAAGCAGAATGTGCCACATTTCTGCAAAAACTCAAAAAAATGGCAGCCTTTTACGGCTGTGAGCAGGGCTATAAAAAACAAGCATTGGCATAGCCAATAGGTCTCGCCTTTGGGACCTTATAAGTGTTCGCCATGTAACAGTTGCATAGCTAAATACTTATAAGGTCCCAAAAGCGAGACCTATTGGCTATGCCAAGAAGTGATCGCGATCGCGATCAAACGTCAAAGCGGCCGCGAAAGTAATCGCGGTAAAAGTGGCGCGCGCGCCCGCGCACATGCACTGTAGCTCTAGGCTGGCCTGGTAGCACTTTTTGGAGTTGTTCGACAAAGAGAAGGAGAGTAAAAGGTGGGCTATTTTTATAGAGGTCCTACACATATGCCCTAAGTAGCGATATCAACGAGAGATGTGTAGTTCCTACAGGGTGGAAAGTCGAAGGGGAATAAAGTTTTCCGGACCCGGACTTTCACCTAGTGAATGTAAGTGCACAAGGGAAGGGAATCCCTTAAGGGTGGAACTGAAACCCTCACACACCCAGCAAGCTAGGTGTCATGCTTCATCATCTGGGTTTTGCTCCTCGTCGGGTCGGCGGTGCAATACCCGACGGGCACCCAAACAGGGGCTCTTTTTCGGAGATCTTTTGTTCCCTGCCGTATGGTGCATGCGTGTGAGGGCCCGGGAGTGTAGATGTAAGTGAATTAAAAAGGTTGGTTAATCTGAAATGTAATTTTATTGGCTCAGTCAACCACCTAGTTAAAAGGGGGTGAGTGGCGTCAAAGCTATATTTGCTCACAAAGGAGGAGTGGCTAGCTACGCTCTACTCTTCTGGTCAACATGTTTCGCGCCCAGTCAGTCAGAGGGATCTCATGGCGCTTCGTCAGGACCTATAATACTAAAGTGAAGTGTGCTCAAAAACTATCTACAGTGTGGTGTGAAAACAAGGGTGAAAAATAGTATGTTAGTCAACCCTTAATGGGTGCCCCTACCTTATGTATTGTTTATAAAAGGGGTCACCATTTCTTTTTATAAAAAGCTCATCATCAGGTGCATGGCGCGTCAACAGGGGGAGAAACACATTCGTTCCTTGGCAAAATTCCCCTGGAGGTGAGTAAACCTGCCCGCGTCGCCGAGTTCGGGCAGGTTTAGGGGGTTTAGGGGCACCCATTAAGGGTTGACTAACATACTATTTTTCACCCTTGTTTTCACACCACACTGTAGATAGTTTTTGAGCACACTTCACTTTAGTATTATAGGTCCTGACGAAGCGCCATGAGATCCCTCTGACTGACTGGGCGCGAAACATGTTGACCAGAAGAGTAGAGCGTAGCTAGCCACTCCTCCTTTGTGAGCAAATATAGCTTTGACGCCACTCACCCCCTTTTAACTAGGTGGTTGACTGAGCCAATAAAATTACATTTCAGATTAACCAACCTTTTTAATTCACTTACATCTACACTCCCGGGCCCTCACACGCATGCACCATACGGCAGGGAACAAAAGATCTCCGAAAAAGAGCCCCTGTTTGGGTGCCCGTCGGGTATTGCACCGCCGACCCGACGAGGAGCAAAACCCAGATGATGAAGCATGACACCTAGCTTGCTGGGTGTGTGAGGGTTTCAGTTCCACCCTTAAGGGATTCCCTTCCCTTGTGCACTTACATTCACTAGGTGAAAGTCCGGGTCCGGAAAACTTTATTCCCCTTCGACTTTCCACCCTGTAGGAACTACACATCTCTCGTTGATATCAGCACTTTTTGGAGCCCTCTCAATAAGTCTCGCCAGACCAGCGCATGCGCTGGGTCAGGCGAGACCTAAAAATGATGAGTAATGTCCTTAGTCTCCCAGGACTCATTGAAATGTGAGGATGCAAACACTGAGGTTTGGTTATAAATTAATAATTAAGGACAACGGGCACTATATAAAAAAAAGGTTGCTTTATTTAAAAGCAACCACAGACATGGTGGCATTTGTGGCCGCCGCCTATCTTAGGTAGTAGGGCGGCTGCGGGGGAGGGCAGGGGTTTAGGGAGGAGGGGGGTTTGTAATAATATTAAAGGGAAAAAAAAGAAAACTTACCTGCCTCTCCACTCTGCTCCTGCTGACGCAGCTTCACTGCTACTCTTGCCCCTGTAGGGCTGGAAGGGGATGGGCCCTCAGGGCACAGGCTCCACACCCAATCCAGACGCTGCTGTGACATAAGAGCAGAGCCAGGATTGGTCAGAGAGCCTCGGTTGTCGCTCGGACGGTGCATTGGAGTCTGTGCCTTTTCTCCAACCCTACTGTGTAACACAGCCGGGTTGGAGAAACGTAAGTGAGCATGTGTGCTTGGCCGGCATAGGACGGCCGGCAAGCACACATGCGCACTTATGAGTGCACTCGACTCCTCCCTGATATGCCCCGCCCGCCCCGCCCTATGGTTATCGTATTGCAAGGCTCAGACAAAATAAATAAAATGACAATAACAGTGTAATTGTAATTTTATTTATCATCTGTTGGCGCGGGCTGTGGGCTTCTGACCTCAGCAGCCACAATCCCTGTAATGGCTGCGATTCCAAGTAAGTCACAAATTGTGACGCACCTTATTAATATTAATAAAGTGGGTTGATTTGCAACCCATCAGGAATTGGTATTTTGCAAACCGACCTATTTGTACATAGGTCGGTTTCCAAATACTGCACTGGTAGCAAAAATACTGGTCACAAATTGCGAGCAGTATTTTGCGAACAGTGCTTCGTACATCTAGCCAATTATACCTTAAAATCTTTCAGTATTGATGAAGTTTGAAATTCAGGCAAGATGCACACCACGGTCAATCTGAACAAATCTGCTGTTGTAGGTGTTAAACTTTATGTGCTAGATAAAACTGAAGTATTTACAGCAGGAAGTATATCTTCATAAAGACTTTATGGTCTGGAGAAACTCTGCCTTCAACCATAATGGATGCATTAGCTTTTGACCCTCTTGGGTTCGTGCTGAAATAATGATATTATATCACGCCTGGAATAATAGATCTCGGTTGAATATGGACCATTTAACATTCAAATACAAGCTGCAATTCTGCGAACAAAGAAGAGATATTTTCAAAGGGATAATTGAAGATGTTATTTGACTCTCCACTCTAACTTGTTTACGTACTAAAAAAAAGGCGAAATGGTTGGCTTCAGTTATTCACAAACTTCTGAAAGCCTCTGGTAGGGATTCCTTTTGAGAACTTGTAGAATGTGCATTTTTTGGGATCCAGACAAATCATCCAATCCCTGGGAAGCAAAATATATCCCAGAATGAAATGTGTGAACTCCTTTACACTAACATCTGACTGCACCTTCTTTTTCCTGTGAATCAGAATTATGTTGCTGAGCAACCTCCTGGATGAGAGGGTGTTTGCTCTATGGCCTATTTTATTTATCAGTTTCCCCCTTGAATAAGGGAAAAGACTTTCCATGAACAACAACGGAAAAGCTGAGGACCACGTGCAAATGCACAGAACCATAAGCAGGCAGTAGAACTCGTAGCAAAAATCACTTCACTTTATTAATCCACAGCAAGAATAGCATCAATGTGTGCCAGTTATACAGTTCTATGTTAGTCTGCTTTGACATTTGGAAGGGGGGGGGGGGGGAAACCAGCAGCGAACAGTGCAGGTATGCGCAGTGGGGCGGGGCGCTGCGGGAGGATGTTGACAGACGATGGAATAGGGCAAATTAAATAAATAAATAACTCTTAGTATGTCTTCTGTCAACCCACTCCCCCCCCCCCCCCCCCCCCCGCCGTGCAGCACCTCGCCCCGCCTCACCGCGCTTACCTGCACCGGCCGCTGCTGGTAAAAAACAAATTCCTAAATGTAGCGTCTACTTCTCTGACGGTGTTAGAGTGGCCTCATGCCCAGTCATCCTGTACTATTTGCGGGTAAAAGATTGTTGAGCAACTTTGCTGAATGCCAGGAAGGAGCACCTGTTTGAACCATGGACAGCTAGCCTTAATGCCAGCTGAGAGAGGCTTCCATGTCTTGAAGTGTCCAAGCTTAATCAACCGAAGTAAATGCGAAAAGATACTTATTCATTTCCTCAATTAATTGATCTATGTAAAGAGGACAATCTGCCTCCTGATCATCCTCTGAAGATGTAAAATCTCCTCCATCTTAGTGGTCACTAGAACCTGAAGGGGTGTGCACTGGCGTAATGAAACTTGAGTGGGCCCCCCTGCAAGATACGTGGAGAGCCCCCCTCCGGACTTAATCAAGAGCTCTCTAGCCAGAGTATTGTGCTGAAGGGCCCCCTGGAGCTTGGCTCTCTCCCCCACACCATGGGGGCTGCAGGGGCCTGTGTTACACCACTTTGGGTGTGTTACCAAAATATCATAGTCAGAATATCGTCTGACGTAAATATTGTGTCCTAAATAGCACCACACTGGAGTTAATATTAGAAAATCTACATCAAACTGGCCAAAGCACTTGTAAACCATTTTTTGGATACAATATTTATGTCAGACGGTATTCTGGCATAGAACCCCTGGCAGAGTGGTAAATATGCCTAATATTCAGGTTACTGGACATATTTACTACTCTGCTGTATTCCAACATTGACATTAATATGGTGACAGCCCATGGAAATCACTGTGAATGTCTTACTGCAGCTGATGGTGTATGCATTTTTGTTATTCACATCTGTTCTAATGAATAGATAAAAGGACAAGTAATGGCTCATAGAAGTGGTACTAATAGTCTGGAAGATTCTACATGAACCACTTGTAGGTAATGTTAATCAGTAGACCTTTCCCCCTCTCAAGTAAGGTTGTAACATTGATGCATCCTGTGAGGATGGTGGTGTATTTTATAGTATGGTTGTGCGACCTCACTGTCTGATACACTTGCATAACTGTCTTGGGTGCAAACCTCTGCCGACTAGAGACTCAATTTCTAACACGTGTGAATTGGTAAACCCAATTGGCAAGGCCATTAACACCCCTTATAAGTCCCTGGTGTGGGGGGGGGCAATTGTACCTAAGGCATGGGAGTTGAAGGAGTCACCAGGACCTGAAGCACTGTTGTGCCAGCCTCAGTGACCCTGGTAAACAGATGACAGCATTCTTGCCATTGCAGACTGCATGAGCAGGGCAAACTACTCGAACTCTACTTTGCCCTCATCATGTGTGACAAGGTCAAAGCACTATCATTAATATATGCCAGCCACCCCTAAGGTAGGCCTCCTGAGCCCAGGAGCCAGGGTGCATTATAATAAAGGTGTGGACATATAAATGCAAGCTAATAATCCCTATAGTAGCCTCTTTTCATTAAGGGCTACTATAAGTGATCAGGGGTCCCAGGATAACATTAGCTGGCACCAGGGCATCCCTGAGGTTGCCAGCTTCGTTATGATCCCACTGAAAAATGTCATGTTTGGTATTAAACAACTTGCCTCATCACCCCTAACATAATTCCTGTTTTGGACTGGACTGTTCCCATGAGGCACAGGGTCAGACTGATTTGCATATGGCCATGTCTGAACTGGGGTGGCAGAGTGGGCTAAAGAACGGTGATGGATTAAACCCAGATCAGTTGACTGGGGGTGAGTGTTTGCTATGTTCAACACTCCGTCCATCATTTCCTTTGGTTTTTGCTTTGTTCGCCATGAGTTGGCTGGGTATGCTCAGACGTGAGTCTCTTGCTCACTTTGCCACTGGATTCAAGCAAGCCTGGCTGAAGACGGCTGAAATGCCAGAAACCGGTCCTAGGAAACTTGTTTCCGGTCCAGGGAAGACATGGCTTGGTAGTTCGGGCTGGACTGTTCCCATGAGGCACAGGGTCAGACTGATTTGCATATGGCCATGTCTTTACTGGGGTGGCAGAGTGGGCTAAAGAACGGTGATGGATTAAACCCAGATCAGTTGACTGGGGGTGAGTGTTTGCAATGTTCAACACTCCGTCCATCATTTCCTTTGGTTTTTGCTTTGTTTGCCATAAGTTGGCAGGGTATGCTCAGACGTGAGTCTCTTGCTCACTTTGCCACTGGATTCAAGCAAGCCTGGCTGAAGACGGCTGAAATGCCAGAAACCGGTCCTAGGAAGCTTGTTTCCGGTCCAGGGAAGACATGGCTTGGCAGTTCGGGCTGGACTGTTCCCATGAGGCACAGGGTCAGACTGATTTGCATATGGCCATGTCTGAACTGGGGTGGCAGAGTGGGCTAAAGAACGGTGATGGATTAAACCCAGATCATTTGACTGGGGGTGAGTGTTTGCAATGTTCAACACTCCGTCCATCATTTCCTTTGGTTTTTGCTTTGTTTGCCATAAGTTGGCAGGGTATGCTCAGACGTTGAGTCCCTTGCTCACTTTGCCACTGGATTCAAGCAAGCCTGGCTGAAGACGGCTGAAATGCCAGAAACCGGTCCTAGGAAGCTTGTTTCCGGTCCAGGAAAGACATGGCTTGGCAGTTCGGGCTGGACTGTTCCCATGAGGCACAGGCTCAGACTGATTTGCATATGGCCATGTCTGAACTGGGGTGGCAGAGTGGGCTAAAGAACGGTGATGGATTAAACCCAGATCAGTTGACTGGGGGTGAGTGTTTGCAATGTTCAACACTCCGTCCATCATTTCCTTTGGTTTTTACCAAAATATCATAGTCAGAATATCGTCTGATGTAAATATTGTGTCCTAAATAGCACCACACTGGAGTTAATATTAGAAAATCTACATCAAACTGGCCAAAGCACTTGTAAACCATTTTTTGGATACAATATTTATGTCAGACGGTATTCTGGCATAGAACCCCTGGCAGAGTGGTAAATATGCCTAATATTCAGGTTACTGGACATATTTACTACTCTGCTGTATTCCAACATTGACATTAATATGGTGACAGCCCATGGAAATCACTGTGAATGTCTTACTGCAGCTGATGGTGTATGCATTTTTGTTATTCACATCTGTACTAATGAATAGATAAAAGGACAAGTAATGGCTCATAGAAGTGGTACTAATAGTCTGGAAGATTCTACATGAACCACTTGTAGGTAATGTTAATCAGTAGACCTTTCCCCCTCTCAAGTAAGGTTGCAACATTGATGCATCCTGTGAGGATGGTGGTTTATTTTATGGTATGGTTGTGCGACCTCACTGTCTGATACACTTGCATAACTGTCTTGGGTGCAAACCTCTGCCAACTAGAGACTCAATTTCTAACACGTGTGAATTGGTAAACCCAATTGGCCAGGCCTTTAACCCCCTTATAAGTCCCTGGTAAGGGGGGGCATTTGTACCAAAGGCTTGGGAGTTGAAGGAGTCACCAGGACCTGAAGCACTGTTGTGCCAGCCTCAGTGACCCTGGTAAACAGATGACAGCATTCTTGCCATTGCAGACTGCATGAGCAGGGCAAACTACTTGAACTCGACTTTGCCCTCATCATGTGTGACAAGGTCAAAGCACTATCATTAATATATGCCAGCCACCCCTAAGGTAGGCCTCCTGAGCCCAGGAGCCAGGGTGCATTATAATAAAGGTGTGGACATATAAATGCAAGCTAATAATCCCTATAGTAGCCTCTTTTCATTAAGGGCTACTATAAGTGATCAGGGGTCCCAGGATAACATTAGCTGGCACCAGGGCATCCCTGAGGTTGCCAGCTTCGTTATGATCCCACTGAAAAATGTCATGTTTGGTATTAAACAACTTGCCTCATCACCCCTAACATAATTCCTGTGTCGGACTTGATTTGACATGCACCCAGGTGGCTACCTTAGAGTTGCACAATAAATTCAAACGCAAATATCTCTACCTATTAATTTTAACACGTACAATCTATCGTCTTCATTAGTGTGCCCACAATTGGACTAGGGCAGTATGATTCAGAACAGTGAGCAAAAAAGGATTTAAATAGTTTTATTATCAAATTAAATTAAATTGCAAAGAAATAAATTCAGAACATAAGAAATTTATCAAAAGACAGAGAGCATGCTTTGCAGGGTCCCTGACACATTCAGACACACACTAACAACAACACTCAAACCAGATTCATTTTACAGCATAAATCCTAAAGTCACACAATCACAAAAATATCTTACAAAGAAAGGGATTTTTTCAAAATGAGGACATGATTCAATAAATGTTCAGCATAATATTGGCTAACATATGTCCACAATTTAAGACAGGAAAACAAAGTTGAGGTGGGCCTCATGTGTGCTACCTTAGAGTTGGCCCGTCTGGTTGCCCCAGCCTTTCCTGTGGCTTGGCTGACAGCCCGCAGCTGCTACCACCAAGACAGGAATCTGACCCCCTGCCAGGAGGTGTGCACACTGCCAGGAGTCAGAAACAAAGGCCTGGCCGGGTAGGAGGGGACACCTCCTTCCCTGACAGGATGGCTAGTGAAGTGGCACATCTAGGCATGAGCTTCAACTCATACACCACCTCTGATATGCATGCAGGCTGCCTTCCAAAGAAGGAAATAGTCACCCCCCCTGCCGCCGGCACAATTGCACCCGGGCAGGCAGGAAACTCAAGTATTCAGGAGATCTACACCCCAAGAAAGCTAGCCACACCCCTAGGTTGGGCTACCTGGTCTGTTCAGCCAAGGAAGGTTGTGCAATTTCTAAAAGTGGCAGAATTGAGGGTTCTGGGTAGCAAAGGTGCCACACAACTCCATATGTGGTCACCTCAGGGGTGGATTAGCCGCTGGGGCTAGTAGCCCATTGGCTACTTGCACACACATCCAGAACACCCCTAAATCTAGAATTTAAGAGGCAACCCTGGCACCAAAAGCTCAGTTCTGAATTGAATTACAACAGAGGACAAAGAAGAGACCTGAGTCTGCGCCTTTAGGACCGGCACAAAAATGGGCACAATGCTCTGCATCTGTGGCAACCACTTGTAAGTGTATGACTGTGACTCGTCCCGACCAAAGACCGATTCCCCCAGACAGAGGGACCCCTTTGAGTGCAAAAGGCAACGCCAGATTCCTTTCGACTAGTGGCACTAGTTCCCCTGCAGCACACAGGTTAAAGCACACTTCCGGAACCAAAGAATCGCTGGCCATCGGGCCCTCTGAGGCATCACCCAAAATGAGATGGTCCAGTGCATTGTGATATACGTTGTCGTTACCTCCAGCAAGTTTTGGGTAGCTACCTCTTTCCCCTAGGTCTCCGAACGTCAAAATATCTTCATGCTGACCTTACCGCGGCCAAGGCTTGTGGGTGGCCAAACCGACTACCACTACCTTCACTCGATGTTGCAGCTCTAGAGAACTTCTCACCACATTCAGCTGACCAACCCAGTGCCCCTTTGTGGACTTTTTGCATCCATTTCCTCACCGTTTGAGTGGTAAAACCAGCCCCTCCACAGCTCCTGTTTCAGCACCAGGGACAGCCAGAGCAACCCTGGAACTGGACCCTATGAGTCAGGAAAAATGCAACTTACTATAGTGGCCTGTTTCTACTCTGTGTTCCCCACTAGACCTGAGACAGGGATTTATTAGTGTGAATCCAAAGGATGTATTGTGGGGTATTGTGAGAGTATTGCATAGTGAAGCCTAACCAGCCTCACTGCATAACAGTCAATTTGCCTACAGGGTGGTAACAATCTCTCTGTAGCGGTCTCTGTAGCGGGAGTCATTCACACATCTCTCCAGGCGGCAAAAAGCCGCCTGGCGGCAATCAACTGTGTGAGGCCACTCTACAAACTGAGTAGCAGAGGGCCAACTTTCTAAAAACTGCCTTTCCTTAAAAGCGACATTAAATTCAACTTGGGCCTCAAGTCGGGTTTAATGCCATGATTAATTTGATACCTTGAAGTGCCCATTTTAGTAGTCCCATTCAGAAGTTACCCAGGCTGAGAGGTCAGCAAGTAACTCTGTGTTAGCTAATATGGCTACTAACTTTTCCACATCAAAACCGACTATTTAGAAGTCTTGCTGTCAAGAGATTTTAAAAGTATATGTCCTACTTAAGAATATACAGTCCCTGCCGTAGGGATCCATAGGCCTTTCTTAGGGGAGACGTACATATTTTGTTAACAGAAGTGGGGTGTTTACAATTGATTTAACTGGCAACGTTGAACTAGCAGTTTAAAACTGTTCTTCCGGGTTGCAGTGGCAGGCTGGGAACCATTTTATTGTCTTACCTACCCTGGGTACCGTTGGTACCATATGCTAGGGACTTATAAATAAGTCTGCTAATGCCAAATGGGGGTTGCCAATTTAACATACATTTTGTAATGGGTTAGAACACTGGCCCTAATATTTGGTCAACAAGCCTCAGAGTCAAAGAGCCAGCAGCTAGTACTCCTAATGGGGTCAAAACATGAGGAGGGAACCTGCAAATATAGCCAGTTTCCTCACACTTCCAAGCAAAGAAAGCGATCTTTGCGTCCACTTACACAAAACCTAGAAACTTCCATATCAGCAGGTCTACCAAAAGCACTGGATTCTTTAGCTAGATCTGCATTAATGTTGACACACCTGACATATCTTTACTCAAGAATGCTATTGTCATTGTTTTTAAGGCCTTACCCATACTTTGATAGTAAAAAAAGCACTTTTGGATGAATTTTAGGTATAGAAGCATGATATTCTGCAAGGCAGGAAGCAGACATTCTAGCCTCATTTTTCATCACACCAATGTCCATTTGTTTCCAACTCCAGTGACTGACTTAAGACACTACTAGTGGCAATGTTGTAGCTCAGTACAGTTTGTGTGCTGTTAATAAGGTGGGATTAACCACGGGAGAGTCTATGTTCACTAAGCCTGCACTCACTATCCAGAGGCCTAGACACCCAAGATTTACAAGTAGAAGTCCACCCGTCGAATCATTCCTTTTCTCAAACCACCTGTGTTTTTGGGCATCACAATCAAGATAGAAGAAGGTATCTCAGTGCTAATAATAATAATAATAATACTGATATTTGTAAAGCGCGAACAGCTACCTCACGAGGAGGTGTCCCGGCGCTATAGACTGCTGGGGAACCCGTCCTGGCTATCCCTGTGAGATGGTCCCTTTCTGGGTATCTCCAAGGTGAAACCAGGCATCCCCAGCATCTGTGGGGGGCCGTTGTAGAGATGAGGCAAGCTTAATGCCCAGAGTTGCCGAGTGTGTTCCTGGTTAGAGTAGGTACCGAGGCGAGAATTATCGAGTCCGTTTTGACCCTGGTCCACAACCCTGCCGCGTCGGGAATTGAACCCTGGTCCCTGGCCAATTCTCTGCTTACGGGTCCGCCGCCTCTAACCAGTGAGCCACACCTCGCTAACCAAAGTATAAACCAATTGCCACACTTTCCATCATCATAACCAGGTTCGTGCTTCATATCCAGGCCAGAGAATGTTTCGCAAGATCAATGAAGTCTGTCATATGTGAGTGATTTACTTCAGCACCCGTTGTGGGCTCACTTAGGCTAGTATGAAGTGAGTCTTGATCATCATCTCACCTCAAGTGCCACTGAGGCATAAGCTCCACTCAACAAAGCAGACACCATGTCCCACACTGGCCAAGAAACAACTGATTCATATTGTCAATAAACTACAGAGAAATTGTATGTACATAGTGTAAACATTTTAAGTCGTTAATCGCATATTTCACCTAGGTAGATTTTAGCTTTTACAAAGAAGCAAACACAGAAGAGTCGATAACACCTGCATTTTTCACCTGAAAACTTTCTTACTCCTGTCCAAGCGGAGCACAGACACTACAGATTATGCAAAATGATAGACTCAAATGAATATTTACCTCTACTGTAGCTGGAAGAAAGGAGGACTTGTGAGCTGCATTTTTGGAATCTTGTAGACCTCTGAATAATCACATTAAGTTACCACTGTTTTGTTTCCATTGTTTTTTTCTTTCTTAATGGGAGTTGTAGTGCTTTCTGACAGCTATGGAATTAAAACAGGATAAGGCATTTAATTATAAACTCCCAGTCTTTGCCTACACTCCATATTTACAATTACCGGCCATTCTTCACAATTCATCATTAAAGTTTGACAAAGCTTTTCAGAGGCAGAATGAAGAAACAACCATGATCTCATTCGGATTACTACTTTTTTGGACAGATGTTAGAAATGTGAAGGAGTGTACTTTCACCTTGTCATCTGGAACTGGAGGGGATCTGAGCTGTTAGACTTATGTATCAACTTTGATGGCTGGACATAATTTTTTTCATAAACAAGCACTACAAATAATCTACTTTATTTGCAACTAATCATCTCATTTTCAGCTTTCAGGTCATTTTCATTCGTCAATTAGATAAGTCAGACATCTAGATCGTACATTTATTTAATAATGGGCACAGCTATCTTCCATACACATGTGATGATTGAACGCGCAAGATCTGGTTGGCTAAGGTTGGTTTGTATGCTCCAGAAAGTATTAGATACAGTGACGGCCCTTGGTGGCGCCACATAGCGGGTGGAGAGGATGAATTAGTTGGAAAACAAAACAAGTATTTCTTCCTAATGTATCTTGATAATCTACAGATAAAGTTTGTGAGATATCCTTTGTGATTAGAGGTTAGACATCAAATGTATCTACATGCATTCAAATGGAATAAAAAACATTACCTACTGAGCACATTGTTTTAAATTATTTTTCTTTAGTGATTACCATCAATCTGCTACCAATATTTGAAACTTCAATGAGTCCCTGCGCAGGTGCACAATACGGATAGAAATTTTAGCATTTGTTGACTATCTTTAACTAATTGCTTTTTATCATGTGTGTTGCTGTGATTTAATTTTCAGTACTTGATTTACATTTCTGCGGTGAATGATGATGGCACTGAGTATGATGACCCACTAGAACTGATAATCACAGTGGTCGATGAAAATGACAACCCCCCTGCATTCTCTCAGAAGGTTTATTATGGAGATGTTCGAGAACAAACAGCAAAAGGTGGGTTTGAATTCCTATGTTGCATGCTAGGACACATTATCAATAAAAAGACAGAGAAGAAGCATCTTGTCACTGAAGAAGTAGGTAATGAATTCTGTTCTTTCCAAAAGGTCTTATTCATTATTTCTGTGATGCAGTGCCTACTGGTTAGATTTATAGTACTCTAGTATTAAAGGAAAAAGAGAATAAGTAATTGTGTAAATGCATTTTCCACACCATGTAGTGCTGCATAACTGTTATCCCCCAGATAAATAGCTAGTCAACCTCTCTGGATCACCAAAATGGGTATAGAAAATATATCTTGTGAGCTACTTTAAGGTCTGGATTATAAGTGCCCTGGTGGGGAGTGGGATATTTATTGCGCCTGTTCATTATGATAGCCCGGGGTGTGGAATTTAACTGGTGTGATAACTATTGTCTCTTGCAAAATAGAGCACAACATGTAGACTATTATGCTTTTCACTCAAATATCTAAAATATTTATTTAAATATTCTGTGATATATATAAGCATGTCTAACCTGCTGATATAAACCTACTGAAAATTGTTGGGGTGAGAGCTTTACCTCGCCTTGTAATTACTGGGTGTGGTAAACTACGCACCACTTTTACTTCCCAGTGCTGCTCGAACGGGGGTTTGGGCAAGTTGGAATTATGCGTCCTAAGCCTGTTTCCCTGCCCGCAAACTGCCCGCCTAAGGTCGCTGCCATACTCGCCTGGGTGGGACTTCATCTCCCAGCTTTCCTGGCCGTCACTTGGGACGCAGCAGAGCACCGGAGGCATCCTGCAGCGCAGGATGCACGCGGGCCGCATCCATTTGAAGACCGGGCCAAGAGTGAGCCTGTCTGCCCCCGTCAGCAACCGTCCAAGGCTGGGCCATGCCTCTTTCGCATGATCCTCTTCAGGTACTGTTGCTTTGTTATTACTCAGTTTTGGATGGTTGTCTATAGCGGGCTGTACTGGGAGATTGAGCTGGAGGAATGCCACCTGCCGCTCTCCTCCCGGTGTTGCTACTAGCCCAGTACCAACCTGGCAGGGCACCCCTAACGGTCGTTCCTGTGGCAAATGTGGTGCCTCGGCCATGGTGTCAATTCCTAAGGCTGTTGAGGCAGTGACTGTTGATGCCTCACCGTTATCATAGATGCCAGGAGGTGCACCTAAAGTCCAACATAGTGGTATAGCCACTAAGGGCTTGTCAGGCAAAAGGGAGAAAGCATCTGCTGGATCTAAACCAAAAAGGCCCTGTGTCTCAAATATTACCCTGAAGCTTGTCAAGGGGCCAGCGAAACAGGGCACTCTCCTGGGGAATATAACTACACTTTATTGCGACCTCAAGGACTCTATTCTAAGTAAGCTTGAACCAATTTACGCCTGACTGGGGGCCATTGGAGTCAAATTAGGCTGTTTAATCCCCCATCTAGCTGCCAATCAACCTACTGGGGTGCCGCCAACCGAGGAGGGCGAAGGGGCAGGTTCAGCAAACAATCATGCTGCACCTGGAGTTATTGCTTCACCTGCTGTGGACATTCATCAAACATCTGCTACTGCACCTGTACCTGCTTCAAGGGGTCCACATGTAGGAGGTTCAAGCCACCTGAGTATTTCCTGGCAATCCCCCATCAAGGAGGCTTCCACCTACAAAATGCGTCCTGATGTGATTTGCCACCCGAAGGCTGCCCTTATGTAATCATCCTGGCTAATGCCCTGGGTTGATCCCTGAAGCTAAGAAATCTGTGGTAGGATTAATTAAAAAGACTGCACATTTCCCCTGAGAGTCTTATGGCAAGGAGAGTGGGATGGGTGGGAGAGATGCCCAAAGAATTTGGTGGGGATTGCATTATTGTTACATTCAGGAATCCCAGGTTCGCCTGTGATCTCATCTGGGCTTCCAGGCAAGGGCACACTAACCCCAGCAAAGTCAAGATACTTCCCCTGAGCTATTTTTATAATGATCTGGCTATGAGCCACTATGGGAGGGAGGGGCCTTCCCAACCCAAGTCTGCACAGCCATCCTTATTCAGTATACCTGTGTAAAATCTTTTTTCTCTTCTAGGTGATCTGTCAGATAATGATTGACTGGCTTCCCGTAATGTGACTAAGAACTGGCCTGTTGAGAAATCCAGGAGAAATGAGTCCATACTACAACATGAACCTAGCCCTTTCCAAGAACTGCCTGTTAATGGGGGCCACTCTATGAATAATTCCCCCAAATCCCCTCTGCAAAGGATCCTGTGGTGTCAGTTATACATGCCCACGCCATCAAGGCTCTTTTTAGGAACCTTGCTGATTAAGCGAGAAAATGAGTTGAGAGGGGTGGGCCAACTTTATTCATAACCATGATACTATATTTTCCAGGAATCTTTGCCTTGAAGGGTAGTGCCCCTACTCTGTTTCCGCAGTCCCGTCATCGTCGGGCAGAGCTAGGGCTGGGCTAATGGCTTGGATCAAAATCACCCTGGATTGTAGAATCAGTGTGATTCCCTCTGCCTGCATTTTATTCCAATCACTTCTTCTTACTGGCCTAATGATAAAAATATTGTTTTTGTAAATTTTCAAAATGGTTTCTTTGAGAATGATAATGTAACACATTTTAATATAGTATATGATGTTATTGTGGACATGGAAGTCAAACGTTCTTAATTGCACAAAGGATATGATATCATTTAGGTTGGGATTTTAATGCTAAACTAGGGTTGACACAGCTAGCAGATGACCATTGCCTTGGTGTTATCGGTCTAGAGCACAATCACCTGCAAGGAGACTGGTGAGGTCCTGCACTGCTCCATCCGATTAAGAGATTTGATTTGGTTCATGTAAATGAGGTCTGTGACTGTACTCAGACAAATCCACCTTTGAGAGGAGCTAATACTCTTCCATCATTGACTATGTTTTTGTCACACGAGAATTGCTGGCTTCGGTGGCTGGGGCATCAATTGTTCCCAGCATTTATAGTGACCATAATCCCCTATGCCTAGATATTTGTCTGCCAAGGAGTGTGTGGGGAGTCAAGAGTGTGGCTTCAGACTCATTAACAACTAAGTCCCAGGGCCTGCACTTGGGGTGGAGAAATGCAGACCTGAGCACCCTTTTGGCGAACTTGTGTTCACAACATTTGACCCTGGTGTTCATCTGCCTTACTGAGTCTGCCCCTTATAGTGAGAGGGCCAGTTCATTTGTTCAGCTGAATTTGTTGGTCAATGGGCTGTTATTGAAGACCAGTAAACCCAGGTCCCCATAAACCAAATGGTTTGACCAGCCTTGTGGGAAGGCATTTACGGCATTTACGTTACTTCACGAGCCCCTAAAAGAGTTACTCAGGGATCTACATAAAATGCAAAGATGCAGAGTGGAATGTAAGGCAGCATTACAGAACAGGAACATGGAACTGCAAAATGAATCCTGGGGTAAACTGCTAGTGGCATTTAGGCTGAAGGACACCAGGGCTTTTTGGTTGGAAGCATGTGGATTGTGTAAAGACACACTAAGCCCAACTCTGTTGTCACTATCATCAGCCCAGTAGTCTGGGTTGACCACTTTAAGGAGGTTTACAGCTTGAGGTGGCCTTTCCTTTAGCCTTGGAATTCACACACTAGAGAGTTTTGGAGGCAATTAATAGTTCACCCAAGAAAGCACCGGGCCTGGATGGTGTCCCTATGGACCTGTATAAATCGGAGCCAGACCTTTAGGCCTCTCTGCTCTGTAACTCTTTTAATGCTGTATGCAAAGTGGGTCTCCAACAAACATGGCACAAAGCTGTTATAGTGCCAGTGTTTTAGAAGGGTAACCTGCAATCCCCTGGATGTTTTCGATCAATATCACTGTTGGATTCTGCAGTGAAGCAGGCCGGGGGAGTAGTCCTGGAGTGCCTTGTTTCTTGGATCAAGGCGATGGACACACTTTAGAAGGTGCAGTATGGGTTTCGGAAGACACTCAGCATTATGGAGCAATGCCTTACATCTGCTGGTCAGTAAATATACTGTCCCTAGGCAGGGCTCGGTCTGCCTGACCTTCATGGATCTCTCTTGCACCTTCGACAACGTGGTCAAGTTGAAACGTTGGGAGATTTTATCTGATCTGTGGGAGGAGGATGACCTGTTGCAGTTCTTGAGCTCTTCACTTTGACCTGTCAGTGTCAGTGAAGTTTGGGTCATCAAGTGAATAGACAGATAGTTGTGAGATGTGGATAGAGGCGCATCAGGACTGCGTCCTGGCCCCTACAGTGTTTCTTCTGTACATCAACGGTCTTGGTGCAGCCCTCTCCAGTACAGTTTTGGATGCCCCCTCAATTGGCAGAAAAAAGGTCCCAGTTTTATTATACACAGATGATGTGGTTTTATTATCTAGAACGCCCAGTGGTCTTAATGTAAGAATTTGTATCTTTTATGGAGACATGGGCCTGGTTACCAATCAAGCGAAGACTTTTATTATGGTATGCAAGGCAAGAAACTACAAGGCACAGGGCATTGATTTGAATGTTCAACCTGTTTCCCAGACTATAGACTATAGAGGGACGCGCGCAGACATATGTCAGTTGCTCCTTCTAATGCCTACCATCTCGCTTGATTACTAAGCCGAGAGTTTGTACTTTTAACTTTGTGCATTTAAAACTTGAAAATTGTGCTCCTTGAAAATTGAATCTGTGTTTTTAAAAAAAGTCTACATCTGTGCATTAAAAAAAAAAAATCGAACTGGTGATCTTATTTAGAACTATTTTAAAACGTTTAATGCTGCTTTTAACTTAGCGCTACTATCACCTAATTCCGCCTGAATCTTACCTCGCACTCGCCTCCCCCCTGGATCAAACACCGGCATCCCGGTCCACCACGGGGTTTTCCCGCTGGCCGTGGAGGGTGCCGACACCTCTGATTCTCCACTCGAGGCAGCTGGGGGTTGCTAGGGGCGGAGCCACTGGTCAGCGCTCTAGCTCTCTCAGCACTATTTGGCTGGCATGCCTTTCATCTCGCGCAGCGGACGCACGCAGCAGGCACGCCAAACGCAAGCCCGTCGGTGCCCGTCCGCGGCCGGGGCTAGGGGCCGAACACTATGCCCATTTTATTGCCTACACAGCATCTGAGCTGAGAAACCTACATGATAACTGGCCCATCAGCACTAGTGCTAGGGCTCTTATCAACAAAACAGGGATTCTCAACCTCAGAGATTCCTTCCCAGAGTTCCCTGCCACACCTGCTGAGCAGGGTTCTCCCGCCTCCCATATAGACCCACCTGAACCTACCACCCCGAGCTTCGGGCAGAAGGGTCCCTGGCAGTCAGCTACTTAAACACCCGTTCGATGGTTAAGCACCAACTCGAAACCTTTCAGCTCCTTGACTCCGACAAACCAGACATACTTCTCTTGTCTGAAACATGGCTCACTACCGAGTCTGGGCCTGATATCATTGCATAGGCTACTACATACTTCAGGCTAACGCGACACTTACTTTCATCGAACACTTTGGCACAGGCGTATTCGCCGTCGCTACTACATGGACCACAGTTCCTTGGGGTAACACGCTGGTAGGACGAGCAGAGTGCGGCCAATCGAATTTCTTGCATTAAAGCTCCCTTGAGCCATTTGGGCTGACGAGCCCTGGACCAGCACCTGTGCGCTATGAGTGGTACTTTACCTGATAATACTTTGTTGGCAGTCTACGCGGCAACCCCACACACTCACCTACTCCCTGCTGACGAGAGGCAACTACCTCGAAACACGTGTCCAGGGATGGCTAACGCGGCACTTACTTTCATCGAACACTTTGGCACAGGCGTATTCGCCGTTGCTACTACATGGACCACAGTTCCTTGGGGTAACACGCTGGTAGGACGAGCAGAGTGCGGCCAATCGGATTTCTTACATACTTCAGGCCAATAGGCCCCCGGGGAAGCCCGGGGGCGGGGTTGCAGCCATCATCCACCATAAGCTCAGGGTCACTGCTCTAGGGATCGGCGGCATACCCTCAGTCGACAGTCTAATCTTGAAATTCGAATCGCCCCAATCCCCCTTTATCTGTGCTCTCTTCTACCGACTTCCCCACCACATGCCCTCTTTTCCCCAACTGCTAGGTGAAATGATCTCCCAACTAATCATTAACCATGTCAGGATCATTATTATCGGAGACTTCAATTACTGGCCCACGGACGCACAGAAGAGCACCTGCTCCGTAGAATTCACGGATCTCCTATCCGGTATGAACTGGACCGCCAACCTGGAAATCCCACAACCTCTAATCTCCCCATGCACATGGTCAGATCACTCCCTTATCACATTCGGTATAGCCTGTACCCCCTTCACTAAACCTTCCCTGACGGGCAGCCACCTGACTAGAAACTGGAATCGGGCCAATATTAGTGACTTTTGTACATTACTAAAAGCCACATCACCCACCGAACAAGTTTCCCTTTGCAATCAGGTAACTAGCATCAAGCAATGGCTTGAATCAGCCAGTAACAGTGTCGCCCCCTTTAAAAGAACCAAACTCAAATGCCCTCATGATGCCCAACGTTGGTTCTCTGACGACCTGAAAATAAAACAGCTAGAACTCAGGCAAGCCAAGCGCAGTTGGAGACAAGATTATGCCCCAGATAAAAAAGTCACCTATGTATCCCTGTTAAAAGACTATAAAAACTCTATCCTCCAGACCAAGGCAACATACTTCTCTTCGAAAATCATGAACTCGGCCACTAAGACCATGGACATCTTCTCTATTGTCAACGAGCTTTCACAACCCGATAGAGTGATAGCAAAATCCGTCCCCTCACAATCACTATGTGATTCCCTGAACTCATACTTCATTGAGAAAATTGCCACCATTAAAAGCAGCATCCCTACTTCCACACTCTCAACCGCCCCCTCCATCACATGCAAAAATCCCCATATGTTGGATCATATCCCCTAATTCTCCAGGGAAGAGATTTTCGCCTTACTAAAAAAAGTCGGATCAGGCTCTCCTACCGACTGCTGCCCCCCTCACATTTTACAAGAGGCTTTCCTTACCTGCCCAGACCCGCCCCTTTCACTCCTCAACAATTCTCTTAAACAAGGCACTGTTCCAGACACCTTTAAACATGCCGAAATTGTCCAGATCCTAAAGAAACCCAATGCTGACCCCTTGATCCTGAGCAACTTTCGTCCTATTTCTTTACCCTCCTACCTTAGTAAGATCTTAGAGGCCCACATAGCAAACTGTCTTAGCTCACTCACTCATTGAGCAATCTCAGTTCCCCGACCCCCAGCAGGCAGGATTCAGACCACCACACTCTGCGGTATCAGTCATCCTAGAAGTCATGGACGAGCTTAGGAAGGGGGCCGATAAAAACATCACCCAGGCCCTGATACTCCTGGATGTGTCAGCCGCTTTTGACACGATCGTCATGATCTCCTGATCGATCGTGTCAGCAATGCTGGCATCCAGGGCCTGGCTCTGAGGTGGATCTCCTCCTTCCTACACAATTGATTCCAGGCAGTCCGTCTCGCCAACTTTTCAGCCGAGAAAGTTAGGTTGACCTGCGGGGTACCCCAGGGGTCCTCTCTCTCACCCCTTTTGTTCAATCTACACATGCTACCTTTGATTAGGTCCTTACGCAAAAGTAGAGTTGTAACTTTTAACTATGCTGACGACCTCCAGTTGGTGTTCGAAATTGACTCTTCCAGCACCTCAGTTTCCAACTTTCAATCCACCATGAGCTCTATTAGCGAACGGATGTACACCAACCAGCTAAAACTCACCCCCGACAAAACTGAGCTGATCCTGACTGGCGCCACCTCCAACCCCTGGAATTCTAATTTCTGGCCCCCTTCTCTAGGCAGTCCCCCTCGCCCAGCAGAATCCATAAAAAGCCTAGGGGTCATAATCAGCAACGACCTGTCAATGAAATCTCAGATTTAGCGCGGTGGTATCTACCTGCTTCCACCTACGGAGAATCCGGAAGATCTGTAGATTCCTGGCCACCGAGGCCCTGACCTTAGTTCTTTTGGCATTGGTCATCTCTCGTATCGACTACGCCAACTCGCTCTATGTCGGCATTCCGGCCTACCAACTCCGCCGTCTGCAACTGGTTCAAAACCAAGCAGCCAGGCTCATTTTCCATCTTGAAGCACCGACAAACTTCACGCAGAATCGATGTTCATTACAAACGAACTCAACAGGTATGAAGTTTCTTCTTTTCAAGATGATTTCTGCTCGCACGGTTTAATACCGGCGGTTATTATATAGTTATTTCCTTCCCGAGCAATTTGAACCGGAGCATGTTTTCATGTTGTTTTCATTTTTTGTTTAATGGCACAAATCGTCACTTTTTCTTTCGCGAACAACAGGCTTCAAGTTTAAACATTACCGGCTTCTCCGACGAAGTCAGTTCACAATGCATGTTCTTTTATCACGCACGTTATAGAGCACGCTTAACAGCACCTTTTTGGTTGAAAACAATGAATCTCGTCTTTCACCGGCATGGTACTGACGCCCTCACAGCATGTTTTTCATTCTATTTTGGCGCGCATATTCAATTCACGTCTTTTCTATCAAAACGGCAGACAGCAGGCTCATTTTCCTAAATTTCACATCTAATGAGTGAGTTCACGAATTCAACACCGCCTAGAACCATCACCAATGAGATCATGTAGTGATATTGTTGCACAAACCAGACTGACGTTTTTTTTATGATTTCCAGATCAATTGCACTGACGTACTGTTTGCACGGGTCTCTATTCTCACTAACCTATTCAGGCTTATTGTATATAATGTTTTTGTCGGTATGGCATGACCCCTCATTGTAACACTCAGTTATATATATATATTTTTTTTGTTATTCAGATTCCCCTGACGAAGGGCCCAGTGTGCCCGAAATGCATTGGGATCACGCTTAAGAGCGGGGATTAAGTTCAAACAGCGAGTTAATTACATTTGGATGTTTCCCGCATACAATTTATGGATTACCAATAAAGTTTTGCTCAAGAACTTTGAAACAAACGAAGCATCAATTTCATTGATTCAACCTTCATTAACACTCCAAATTCGCTTTTGTGAATATTTAACGTAGCGCCCAGAGGGACGTTGTCTGTTGGCAGTCAGCGCATGCGAATTTCATTTTCCATCAACCCAGACACCAACATGTCCGCCCCCTGTTGAAGAGCCTCCACTGGCTTCTGGTGGCCAAACGCGGTGCATTCAAACTGGGCTGTACCATCTTTAAAGCCCTTGCCGGTCACAGTCCAGCATTCATCTCGTCTAGGATCCATCGCTATGCCCCCTCTCGCGAACTTTGATCCTCCCATCTGAACCTGCTCACCACCCCCTAATTTAAACGGAAAAAACACAGTTGCCTAAGTTACACTTTCATGGCCCCTCAGTTCTGGAATTCTCTTCCTTTTGAACTGAGGTCACTAACCTCTTACGCCCATTCAGAACTCTCCTTAAGACCCTTCTGTTCTCTCAGGCATATGTATAAAGCTTCTGTCATCATACCACTGTCGCCTTCCCGTTCTCAGCGCCATGAAACTGTTTGGTGTAAGTGCGCTCTACAAATACTTTTAACATAACATAACATTATACCTGGGGATACACATGGATGCAAGGAATAACTTGGGACCTTGTATAGGTAAGGTGAGGCAGAAATGTGTAAATATGGTGGGCTGCATCTTCAATCTGACCAAACGTATTTGGAGAAAACATGTAGCCCCTCTATTGAAAGTCTACAGGAAGAGCCTTCCGACCCTTTCCTATGGCACAGGTGTCTGGGGTATTTGAACACTAGCCCCCTCCAAGTGGAGCAAAATAGGGTGCCCAGGCGATTATTGTATGTTCCACCTGCATGTTTCACCTTTATAGTTCATTAGGAGCTTAGGATGGAGTACGTTGAAGATGCCATCAAGTTGCCTCCCTTGCTTCTGTGGGGTCTATCTGGGCTAACTTGCATGCCTCGCTAAATTGAGAAATTATTAATGGCTGCTTCACCTGCAAAAAAGGCATGAAAACCCTTTGGTTTGAAAATATCAAAACCAAATTAACAAAGCTAGGTAGGCCGTCCCTCGCCACCAACCCCTCCTCCATGTGAAAAACAGATACTTGTGGACTAAAACTGCCTTTAATGCTAGGTCGAAAACACTGAGGGAGGACCTTGAATTCAAAAATGGTCCATCAGAGTGTATGCGTAGGTTCAGCTTTGCACCCCTGGAGCCTTACCTTGAGTGCGTCGTTGGCTCATGGGATAGGTTACTGCTTACAAGATTTTGGTTAGGATTTGTGAGGTGACATCCCGGTTTTCCCCTGCCCAATTTGATTTTTCAAAAGTCTTGTGATGTCCATGTGACGTATCCTTCCTGCAAAGTCTTTTCCATTTTACATTCTGATGCAAATTTTTTATTGACCTCACAAAAAAGTTCTTAATTCCGATTATACAAAACCGGGGGATCAGAACTTCAAGATTAGCCCTTGTGTTTTTACAACAACTAGATTCCACATCTAACTGCATTAATATTTGCTCTTTTCTGAAATGTGCAGTCAGCACAAGAAAATCATTAATGTTTTAGCTGGATGGTTTAATTTCTGGAGGAAAGTTACATGCACCTTAATGAATTTACTCTGTGATCTTGGCACTATGCACTGCACTTTATTTGTATCCTTCTGCTTTGCAAGATAATCGCCTGTGTGTGATTTACTGCCTGTTTCGAGGTACATTTTTATACCTCTAGAGTTTTGCTTCATGCTGGTTGTAATATTCATTTTCTTTTTAACTCCTTTTTATATATTACTATTCGCTAGAAGAGTTAGAATGTTATGTTTATCTTGTGTACTTTTATGATCACATTTGTTCCCGAAATAAAGTGAATTTGAATTTGAATGCGTCCAACTTGTAATCAGGGCATTAACCATGAAAATGAATTATGGACTGAGTGAGAAATGCTGACATCTGTAGTTCTACTGAGAATTGTAAATGTATGTACTGTCTGTGGAACACAGTTAGAAAGCACTGTTGTTTGGATATGCATAAGCATTGGTGTACAGATCACACCTGAGTTACCTATGACATGAGAGTGGACTTCCTATGGGTTCAGTTCAGGAATACCACAGAAGAAGCATTTCAGTCCTTTTCTCAGGTCCTTGAGTTCCAGTACTGGGACAACAAAGGATTTTAGGGTCAATGTAGCATACCCTTTGGGGACCTATAAACAAATCCACAGAGCAGCAGAGTGTCAACTAAGTTCTGACCACATTTCAATTTGTCAAACGTATCAAGCAATTGAGTTTTGCGTACCATAATTTCAATTGCCTGAGGCACTGATTATTACAAGTGAATGAGTATTGTCTAATTTGACCCCATGACAAAAATGAATGAGTGTCCTTGACATAAAGAAGACTAATTACTGATGAGGCTTCTGGTCACGAATAAACAGCCATCGTGGCCATCACTGTATATCTACCATGGCCTGGACTGTGAGTGATATGGGCCAAGGCTGGAGCATTCCTGAGGAACACTTCTGAAGATCAGGATTTCATACTCCTTCCTGACAGTCAGAATTACAATTCTTTTGAAAATAGAAATGGCAATCCCAGACAAACTCTTAAACCAGGATTGAAAACCAGGACTGAAAACAGTAGTCATTCAAGGCCTTGGGAATCAGGCTGCATGCATCATAGAAAGGCTAACAAAAACATAAATAGCCAGTGCTGTATGTTCCTGTTAATCAAGATTTCAAACCACTAAATGTCAGAATTTGAAACCACGGAGAAGTCTCTAAAACCCTTCAAAGATCCTTCAGTAATCCTTGTTTAATAATCCCACTCCAGACTTGTCCTTTCCTGCTAACTCCACCCAACCCTCTCCTAACTTTCTTCGCCACAACTCTTGAATATCTGTTTTTTAACCTTGACTGTCAATCTTTATCTTCCCACTTATCTGAAAACAAATTCTTGACTGTGATGACTAGCTTCATCCATCTGCTCCATAAACATGAATGAAACCCTCACTTAGACAGTGACTTCTGCTCTAGTTGCTGCACATTCAGAAGAGCACATTCTGTAATTTGCATGATGGATGTCCCATGAAGGTGAGGGAATTCCCTTTCAAATTTTGAATGTAACTATTACTGAAACATGCTGAATGAGCTTTAGACACTGAGCGACAGCATGAATAGCCATTACTCATGGCATGGCATGGCTTTCAGGTCCTTCCTTGAAGGAGAGGCTTTAGGAAGGTACAGAGGGAGTCCCAGGGATCCACCAAGGCTCACACATCTCTGGCAGGATTTATGATAATGTACTTTGGTTTTTGAAGAATGGCCAGAAAGTTTCTTCTAAAGGTTATGACGCTGGTAGAATTCTCTCTCAGAACATGGGGTAAAACAGCTGTGAATGAGACTGATCAACTCCTGTACAGGTATTGCAGGGCAAGTGTCCAATTCAATGAGAGACCTGGCTTTTTGTTAAATAGCAATCGACATTTGGAGATGCAAACTTACGTAGGAACAATCTTAGGGATTTCAATTGGACAACTTTAAAGCTAAAGACGATATGTTCCACGTCAGAGAAAGTTTTCTGTTGACATCAGATTAAAATGCCCTGTTCATTATTTGCAATTTAAACAGGTGTAATTTGATTTGAACAACAGTGCTCTCAATACTACAACAAGAAAACGTCAACAAAGTTACCCATTTTATCCTCATTCTCATAAATATAAAATAATATGCCTCATACCCAGAACCTTGTAGGAGACATGACTGTTAGGACGTTTCTTGCGCACATGCTATTTTGAACAGTTTTAAATATCCGCAAAATGAAACGGGCAATGTTTTTTAGTCATGCTGATTCGCATTAGGAGTGGGCAATAAATTCCACTCCACCTGTATAGTTGACGGAGATTTGGTCACTCCGCGTTGCGGGTGTAATGCGGAGTTCCGGACAAACTCCGCCAACCGCCACATGGTGGAGTTTTTTCTGGCGCACGGCTTGTCAATGTAAGTTGGTGAGTGCCAGCAAGAAATGGCATCCCCTAGCATGATTTTCAGAAGCTAGAAGGGCACCCAGTGAGATTTTCCCGATGCAGGCGGTCGCAACTGCTCGCGGTGAGAAAACTGCCACTCAAGTATAAAATCTACTTGAGTGGCAGCAAAAGTAACTAGAGCAGCGGCACACTCTGGCGGGTCACGTGATGCCGCTTAAGCTGATCTTTCAGCATGGAATGAGCTCCTGGCACTAAAAATCAGCACAAGAAGCGTGAAATGGCGATTTCCGCCCATTCTCGGAATCTCGCTGAGTTTTCATGTAACTCAGCGGAATTCCATGCAGTAAAACTCCACAAGTTCTGGCCACCCATAATTCCCATGCTCACCTGGACACGCAATAATCAATCAGGATTTATAAAGCGCAGCTAATCACCCTTGGGTTCAAAGGTGAAAGGTAGGAGGTGGAGCCTTTGGGTTTTTCTGGTGAGGAAGGAGGTGATCTGTCTAAGCGTGTCCCCTTGCATGCCGATGTGGTGGAGTCTTTCGATCAGTGTGTGGTGGGATATGGTGTCGAAGGCTGCAGACAGGTCAAGTAGTATTAAAGCTGCTCTTTCTCCTCGGTCGGGAGGGTTCGAATGTCGTTGGTGGCTGTGATCAAGTAGTTTTGGTGCTGTGATTGCTGCGGAAGCCGGATTGAGAAGCTGGTTCTGCTCCGGGTGTGTCATGAGTTGATTGTTGCTGATCTTTTTTAGTTCCTTCACTGTGAATGGGAGCAGGGAGATTTGCTGGTAGTTTTTAGGTTGCTCGGTTCAGTGGTGGGTTTTTTGAGCAGTGGTCTGACTTCGGTGTGTTTCCAGGTGTCGGGAAATGTTGCGTTAGTGATAGAGGTGTTGAATAGGGCTGTGAGTTCCTGGCTGATCCTTTGGTTTCCACGGTTGAAGATGTGGCACAGACATGGATGTGTGGGAGCTCCCAAGTGGATGGATTTCATGGTGGAGGTTGTGTCCTGGGTGGAGAGGATGTTCCAGGTGCTCAGTGTGTTGTTCGTGCCAGTGGTTGAGTTGGTAGTTGAGTTGGTAGTAAGTTTGTTGTTCAGTTAATTAAAACTCACAATAAAAAATTAGAACATTACCTTAAAACCACATAAAATCCATCTATCTTTTTGATTTATGCACCATGTGCAGATGCACCAGAATGTACAGTTCGTTAACAGGGGGTTTATTAATAATGTGGCATGAGGGGAAGCCCACACCTGGTCTCGATCCTCATATGACATGTTAGGAGCAGAGAATTATGCAAAGTTAAAGTGCCGATGCATCAAGATGTGCGCATAATCAGTGCAATTAGCCACATCAATATACCGAGTCCAAAATGCCAAATTAATGTGCTATTGCATCAAGATATAAACATAACCAGTGCAATTCAGCCAATCACTATACACTTTGTAACTTGCAATCTCTTTTCCACTATGCCAAAGAACTTTGTAAGTTGGCAGTTCAGTTGGATTGCAATAGGGTTGAAGCATAGCTTCCCTGCTGGCCTACAAGTCCTCATACCACTCTATTCAAAAGTTGGATGAAGTTGAGTACATCTAATGTCCATTAGACTTGGGCAAATACAGATGACATGCACAAGATCCTCACATCCCATTCAACAGAGATGGCAAGTATGCTCTCCTGATGACCTTTTCCAGGAGGGTAGGTGCTGGAGGATCGGTAAAATACCTAAGCGTAGCCTTAAGAATTTTTCTTTTATCTTTATTTTAAAACCTGTGCTTAAATACGTTTGTGGTTTAAGAACTTTATAGTCATTAAGCATTGGGCAGTCGTGTGGCCTTTTAGCCAGTGTTTCTTTGACTTCAATTATAGATATAGTTTTTGTTGCATTGTCTACTTCCTTCTTGAAGCTCTGATGGGTTGTAGAGGAGGCCCATAGACGAGTTAGCACCAGTTTTGATGATTAATTCAGCAGGTACTCTCTAGTGGGTGAAGTTTCGTGGCATGCCAATTCGCTGCAGAAATGTGAGTTTAATGTTTCTGGCTCAGCTCCTCTAATCTTGTGCCAGCTTTTTATGTATGCCGCCCTCCTTTCCACTGACTACATTTGTAAGCCAAATTCTAAGCGAATTTGGGCAGGGGACACGTAGGTCGGGAGATTGTGGTTGTGTATCTTTCCAGGAAATCCGTAGGTGTGGGTTGGGGTTCGAAGTTTTTGTATATGGTTGCGATCTTGTTGTGGAAGAAGTGGGCATGTTTGTAGCAAAGCAGGTGTGATGGTGTTCTTGCTGGCAGCCGGGTTGGAAAATCCCTAATGATGGTGAGCCAGGCCTAGTAGTTTTTCACTACCTGTTTGAGGTTGGTGGCGGTAGCAGGGTTGGAGGTGTTGAGGGTGTTCGCCTAGCTGGTCTCTGAGATTTTGTTCCACCTCCAGTGGGGGCGTTGATCATCTTGGGGGTGGTGTTGCGGGGGGGTGGAGATGCTGAACTGGACAATGGAATGATCAGTCCATGTGAGTTCTATGACATAGCTGCATTTTGTGTGGTTGCTGGGGGTGAAAATTGGGTCCAGCGTGTGTCCTGCGGTGTGTGCACGGAAGGAGATGATGTGGGTCAATCCAAGGCTGCTCATAGTGTGAAGGAGGTGTGCGGTGTTTTGTCCTTGGGGTTGTCGATTTGTCACCAAGGAAGGTGTTGACCACAGAGTCTAAAGTTAGGGGCGCAATGAAGTCTGTGATGGTGTTGCAAAAGATGGAGCGCGGGCCTGGGGGTCGGTATGCAAGGGTGCCTCTGATGGTTGGCTTGTCGTCTGTGTGGGGCTTGAAGTTGAGATGTTCCATGGGGGCGGTGGTGTTGTTGGTGGTGGTACACTGTACGGTCTCTTTGAGGATTATGGCTGTTCCTCCTCCCGGCATCTTGGTGCGGTCCTGGTGAGTGATTTTATATCCGTCTGGGATCGCTGTGGCAATGTCTGGGGCGGATGTGGGGTTGAGCTAGGTCTCAGTGGGGAAGATGATGTTGGGTGTGAGGGTGGCGATGAAGTCCCATAATTCAGTGGAATGCTTGCTTAGTGAGCATGTGTAGAGAAGGGTACATGCAAGTTGGTGCTTTTTCCAAGTGGTGTCTGTGGTGTATTCGGGGTGGGGCAGGTCATAGGGCTGGCGTGGGTGCAGTGGCAGGTGAAGTGGCAATGGGTGCAGGTGAAAGGTCCTACCGTGGAGCGTGGCAGTGTTGGTTGCAAAGTCCGGAGTCGAGGGAGTAGAGCTCAGCAATGGTGTATGTTCGGGGGGCAGGAGGGCCGGGGGTCATGACACTGGGTGCTATTCAGCCACAGACGGGCTTTCCTTTGGCGTGCCTTCGGTGCACCAGGGGCATGCACACTGCACACGTCTGCTGCGCGGTCGGGCTGCAGCTTGCATTAAGTAGGTCCTAGGGTAGGTGGGGCTTCAGTTGGCAGAAAGAATGGTGAGTGGGAAAACCACTGCGAAAAAACCTGAGAATCTGCAGTGCCACTGGATCAGTCTGGAACAAGCAGGAACTGAAGGCCGTAGGCAAGGGGCAAGCTAGGTAATGATTCAAAAAGTATCATGTTGCACCCAACTGTTCACACTCTACTCTGTCCTATAAACCAGACTTGTTCCCTCCCTGCAGAAAGTTCTGCTGGGCATCAGATTTATATTTGCACAAGCTCTGGCTTGTAAAATGTCACGTTTTAAGATGCTCTTATCTGTGAAGCCCAAGACACACTGATCACGCTCACATGTAGAACAGTATTAACATTCAGTGTCACACACACACACTCCCGTCATATGTCTGGTTGCCCCTAATCAGTGTTTATTTTGATTTCCAGCGACATTCTATCGCCAAATGTACATTCTAATACAGTACACGAGTCAATCTCACACATTCAAATGAACAACAGGGCAGCTGGACCACATAGCACAGCAATATCATGCACGGAAGACCACTCCAGTATGTCTACCATAATCCCATTGCCCCTGTGTGTATAACATCACTATCACCCGCCTGGACTCTCATGTATAGATAGAAAACACTTTATTTCATTGGAACAATGGACCAACAAACAGCCAGTGCAGAAAAACAAGAGAGTTCTCCCCTACAGCCACCCATACACTTCGGACTGTACAAATTCTCTCAAGAGCAAGCACAATTTACCTTCACAATAATCAACACAAACCACTTCCAAACTAGCAGTTGAACATACTGTTTACTAATATTGCACCTTGAACAAACACCAGACTCCACTGATGACCTGCCCAGTTCTGTACATAATGGCGCCCGGTGTGCGAATGCCCTACGAAGCCATGGAAATGGTATTTAGAATCATGCAATTTCAAATACCATAACAATTTAAAGTATCATTAAGTAAAAATTGTTATCAATAATCAATAGTTAGTTTAAAAAAATCTCCACAGTCAAAAAATTGGGAACCTGAAGGATACAGTTTGAGGATTAGCACCCATAATTTAACCAAACATGTTAATTCCTGCGTTTTACACTCCTATTTGCTTTTGTTTGATTTGTTCCATGTACAATTTGACAATCAACCGTGACACAGAGAGCACCACCAAATAATCGTCTTCTAGAATTATCCAATTTTGATTATATTGAAAATAAATACATTAGTGTTTTATTGTTTTACTATTCAAAGGAAGTGTCAATATACTAAACTCTCAAATAAAAGCATGGATTGATTTAAAACAAAATGAAATAAAAAAGCTGCAAAACTTAAGTCAGCATCTGCTGAACACTTTATGACTTGAAATGTTATGTTTGGCACAGGCAGTGCACTGATGCACAGGGATGTTTTAGATGGTATTTACGTGGACTTTCTGATCTGACATTTCATCCTGTACAATTTCTGTGCTGACAGGTACTCAAATTGTCCTAGTGAGAGCGGAAGACGCCGATGATCCCGCCACAGACAACGCGAAATTATGTTATAAAATACTTGAGCAAGATCCTCCTGTTCCCAATAATTTCATGTTTCATATCGAGGAGGATTCAGGCGTGATAACTTTGCAGGATGCGTCACTGAGAACAAGTACGTCAAAGCGGTACACCTTGAGCGTCGAGGCCACAGACCTGGCCGGAAGTGACGAGGGTGAGTCTTTGTGAAGCATGAAATGAACTGTTCATCGACTCAAGGGGCCAATTATATTAATGACAATTCTCGCCACGCGAGTACATGATACCGACGCGCACATTAAAGTCTCCTTTGGCACAAACGGCATGCTGGTCACCGGAAGCACAGGCAGAAAAGGTGTTAAGTTGTTACTTTGTGAAGAGATAGGTAATGTTTTGTAGACATGCTGCTTTTCTTGACCATCTAATCAAGCAATAATGATTCTAACATTATCTTGTATCATTTTTTTTATACTATGCTTTTTCCTATAAGTACAATTCTTGCCCACCTGCAGGGAGCCCTGCTGAACATCTCACTCATATCCAAGGGTTTAAGTGCGATGAAAACATTGTGTGTGGGTGGTCTCTAAAAGGGGCGAGGCCTATGTAAGTAAGGGAGTGGTTTAAACACAAACTACATTTCTGTGATTCCCATAGTCTGGCACACAAACGGTATTTTGGTGCCTCTCTGAGCTTTCTGCTAGTGCATCCAGATATTAACACAACTGACATACACCTAAAACCAGCCAAGACTATTGGCTTTGTCAATGGTTGTTAGCTGTTTACGATAAATGACTAGTAACAATGATTTCGAGGTAAATAATATTGAAAATGTTTCAATTCTTAGATTGTACGACTGTGAATGAAACTTTACTCAGGCCTGTGGAGGGGGTAGTGGTCTTCAGAGTGTCTCAATCACTACTGTTATGTTCACTCATATTCAAACTATGCACTATACACTATACAAGAGTAACATGCTATACCAAACAAAATACAGTAGCTGGCACTTATAGGAATGCAAGATTAAGTAAAGCACGTGAAATATAATCAGGAATTAAATAGCTGACATTGATTACCTTTACGTTTTTAACTTTCGTTGTTCAGAAATCGATCAGTGTTTTTGCCAGTACAGTTAAGGACATGAATATAAGGCCTGATAGGGACCATTTGAATGTCCGTTTATGATTGCAACTGGATCTAAGACCCAGAGGGACCGGCTCACCTAAAGCCCTGCTTATACCCACAGAGGGCCTGGCTTGGAAAGTTGCCACTTCTACTGGAATATAGGTGCTTGTATAATTGTTGACACATTAGTTATCCTGCATGCAGTGGCTTAGCAAGGGTGCCATGGGCCACAAAGAAAACAAGGAAAATGGGCCCCCATCGACCTCTACTGGGCAGTGAAAAAATCTATAACTGGGGTGCAGTGGACCCCTCACAGCGTTTGTGCCCAGTGCCACTTCACCTGCTGCACTATTGGCATCTACGCCTCTGCTTTCACGTTTGGATTTATTTTATCGTTTTAAAGCTAAAAAAATTTTAGAAAAAGGATGCACATGAATATTCAACAGTACCGTAAAGACTATATAGATGAAAGGCCCAATTTAAAAATATTTGTCTGTGAATTACTCTCGTAGTACTGCAGGCTTACTCCTGAGTTCCAAGAGCGAGCCTGGGAGTAAACCAGGAGATTTCCAGGTATATCCCTTGTAGGCATTTGCAATCCAAGCATACTTCTAGACTAAGCCAAACCAACTAAAGCGGCCATTCAGGTTTGTGGTACTGCAAAGTTCCTGCAAATGTGATAATTTTGTTTTTTAAAGTGCATCACAATTTTAAAATCAGGCATTACACTGATAGGGAGCAACTAACCACATTCTTTTGAGTGCGGCTTATTCTTCAGCTGTTATATGCGAGGCACGTGGAAGACCCGCTAGGGAGCGACAGGGCGTTGTACCCAGAGGGGATTTGGAGACTTATGAATCTGTCAATATTGATGGCCGGTCTTTTCTATGACTAGTCCAGGCGGACATCGGGAGCTGGAAAGCCCTTTATAGGTGACAGATGATATAAGCCTTTTACCAAAGGTGTCTTTTTTATGGTCTGGCTTGACAGCGCAGCTGCTGCCAGACAATAAAGTGAGCATTCCTGGAGAGGGGCTTTGGCTCCGCCCACATTTTGGGAGCTAGGAGTACGTTTTGATAGGGCAGAATTGGTGTACAAAAAGTGCCTGCCCTGCATCTGTGATCATTTTGTTTATTTATCCAGCTGCCAATGATTGACCTTTCATGGGGCACACACAAGATATTGGAATGCTATCAAAGTGTTTTAGATAACTACACAATGTATGTTATTTTTCTCTGGCAGCAGCAAAGATGGAAGCAAGGCAGTCATTCATCTACATGGACGTTGGTCCCGTGCACACTACACCACTGGATTCAAGCTAGTCTGGCTGGTGAAGGGTGATGCCCTGAAACCGGTCCCAGGATGCTTGCTTCCAGTCCAGGAATGACCTGGCTTGGCAGTTCGGGCTGGACTGTTCCCACAAGGAACATGGTCAAGACTGATTTGCATATGGCTGGGTCCAAACTGGGGTGGTGTGGTGTGGTGAGCAAAAGAATGATGGATTTAACCCAGATCCTTGTGACTGAGGGCGAATGATTGTATTGTCCAGCATTCCGTCCATCAATTGTTTCTTTTGCATACGTTGCCCTAAGTGGGAAGGGTATGCCCAGATGTGGGTCCCGTGCTCACTACACCACTGGATTCAAGCTAGCCTGGCTGGTGAAGGGTGATGCCCTGAAACTGGTCCCAGGATGCTTGCTTCCAGTCCAGGGAGGACCGGGCTTGGCAGTTCGGGCTGGACTGTTCCCACGGGGAACAGGGTGAAGACTGATTTGCATATGGCTGGGTCCAAACTGGGGTGGTGTGGTGAGCAAAAGAATGATGGATTACACCCAGATCCTTGTGACTGGGGGTGAATGTTTGCATTGTCCAGCATTCCGTCCATCAATTGTTTCTTTTGCATATGTTGCCCTAAGTGGGAAGGGTATGCACAGACGTGGGTCCGGTGCTCACTACACCACTGGATTCAAGCTAGCCTGGCTGATGAAGGGTGATGCCCTGAAACTGGTCCCAGGATGCTTGCTTCCGGTCCAGGGAGGACCTGGCTTGGCAGTTCGGGCTGGACTCTTCCCACAAGGAACGTGGTCAAGACTGATTTGCACATGCCTGGGTCCAAATTGGGGTGGTGTGGTGAGCAAAAGAATGATGGATTAAACCTAGATCCTTGTCAGTGGGGGTGAATGTTTGCATTGTCCAGCATTCCATCCATTAATTGTTTCTTTTGCATATGTCGTTCTAAGTGGGAGGGGAATGCTCAGACATGGGTCCTGTGCTCACTACAGCACTGGATTCAAGCTAGCCTGGCTGATGAAGGGCGATGCCCTGAAATCACTCACAGGATGCTTGTTTTTGACCCAGGGAAGACCTGGCTTGGCAGTTCAAGCCGGACTGTTCCCACAAGGAACATGGTCAAGACTGATTTGCATATGGCTGGGTCCAAGCTGGGGTGGAGTGGTCAGCAAAAGAATGATGGATTTAACCCAGATCCTTGTCACTGGGGGTGAATATTTGCATTGTCCAGCCTTCCGTCCATCAATTGTTTCTTTTGCATATGTTGCCCTAAGTGGGAAGAGTATGTCCAGACGTGGGTCCCGTGCCCACTACACCACTAGATTCAAGCTAGCCTGGTTGGTGAAGGGTGATGCCCTGAAACCAGTCCCAGGATGCTTGTTTCCAGTCCAGGGAGGACCTGGCTTGGCAGTTTGGGCTGGACTGTTCCCACAAGGAACAGGGTCAAGGCTGATTTGCATGGGTCCTGTGCTCACGACAGCACTGGATTCAAGCTAGTCTGACTGATGAAGGGCGATGCCCTGAAATCGGTCGCATGATGCTTGTGTTTGGTCCAGGGAGGACCTGGCTTGGCAGTTCGGGCTGGAATGTTCCCACAAGGAACATGGTCAAGACTGATTTGCACATGGCTTGGTCCAAACTGTGGTGGTGTAGTGAGCAAAAGAATGATGGATTAAACCCAGATCCTTGTGACTGGAGGAGAATGTTTGCATTGCCCAGCATTCCATCCATCAATTGTTTCTTTTGCATATGTCACCCTAAATGGGAAGGGAATGCTCAGACGTGGGTCCCGTGCACACTACCCCACTGGATTCAAGCTAGCCTGGCTGATGAAGGGTGATGCCCCGAAACCGGGCCCAGGATGCTTGTTTCTGGTCCAGGAATGACCTGGCTTGGCAGTTCGGGCTGGACTGTTCCCACAGGGAACAGGGTGAAGACTGATTTGCATATGGCTGGGTCCAAACTGGAGTGGTCGGGTGAGCAAAAGAATGATGGATGTAACCCAGATCCTTGTGACTGGGGGTGAATGTTTGCATTGTCCAGCATTCTGTCCGTCAATTGTTTCTTTAACATATGTTGCCCTATGTCGGAAGGGTATGCCCAGATGTTGGTCCCGTGCTCACTACACCATTGGATTCAAGCTAGCCTGGCTGATGAAGGGTGATGCCCTGAAACCGGTCCCAGGATGCTTGCTTCCAGTCCAGGGATGACCTGGCATGGCAGTTCGGGCTGGACTGTTCCCACAAGGAACAGGGGCAAGACTGATTTGCATATGGCTGGGTCCAAACTGGGGTGGTGTGGTGAGCAAAAGAATGATGAATTAAACCCAGATCCTTGTGACTGGGTGTGAATGTTTGCATTGTCCAGCATTCCGTCCATCAATTGTTTCTTTTGCGTATGTCGCCCTAAGTGGGAAGGGTATGCTCAGACGTGGGTCTCGTGCTCACTACACCACTGGTTTCAAGCTAGCCTGGCTAATGAAGTGCGATGCCCTGAAACTGGTCCCAAGATGCTTGTTTCCAGTCCAGGGAAAACCTGGCTTGGTAGTTCGGCTGGACTGTTCCCAAAAGGAACAGGGTCAAGACTGATTTGCATATGGCTGGGTCCAAACGGGGGTGGTGTGGTGAGCAACAGAATGATGGATTAAACCCCCAGTCAATAGATCTGGGTTAAATCCATTGTTCTTTTGATTCCCATGCCACTTCAGTTTAGACCCAGCCATATGCAAATCAGTCTTGACCCGGTGCCTCATGGGAACAGTCCATTCTGAACTGCCCAGGACCCACATCTGGGCATACCAGGTGGACTTAGGGTGAGAAAGCAAAAGAGACACAGATGATGGATGGAATGCAGAGCAAATCATTCACCCCCACTGACCCTTTTGGGGGTTCTCTCCCTACTACCCCGAGTAGCTCTTACTGGCTGCTGCCAACTGACCCTTTTGGGGTGCTCCACCCCACCCTAAACATCCAACATACTACATTTGACCGTGACATTCCCTGCAGTGAAAATCATGCCTTGAATTCACCAGATTCTAGAACAATGCACCCAAAAACCGTCAATCTACTTAAAAGGGTGAGTGAATCATAAACCATTGGCAGGAAAAGGCATTACTGGGCAGTTCACTTGACAACATTCTGTGAACAATTACAAACTTTAACACTTGAGAGTATAACTCCCACGCTGGAGAGTTACTACTGCAAAAACCAAAATTAATTTGCTTTTTAGAATAGTAAAGGAATAGAGCCATCCCAATATTTAATTGAGTTCAAGGGTATTGCTCCAATGCGAAACAAAAACAGTACAGACAGTGTGGCTGGCGCATGTGGGTTGATCAGCACTATGTGGACAAAGTGAAAAGGTTTTATTTGTTAAGGAACTCCTACGGAGGTCCACAAAATGCATCAATACAGTAAAAAAGACAATGTTAAATACACTACAAAGAATATTTCCCTTTTTTTCCTAAAATACAACAATAGATTAAAAAGTGCGGCAGAAGGATGAATATTCTTTTTATACAGTAATGGCAACTAATAGCAAGATTTTAAATAAACCCTAATAAATAGCCAAAAACGTTTTTAAAAATTGGAATATCCTATAACCGACCATTTCATTTGGTGGGGATAAAACAAATATTCTGGCCTCCTTGCACCATAAGAAGATGCAAGCTTTTAGTATATTTTCAGTCATACTTTCACCGGAAGCTAAAGTGCTGAAAGAGCATAATTCACCCACATCGTAGACATAAGACTATGACACATAGCTTTATGCATTTTATACACTGGGACACTAAGTGAGTGGTTTCAGTAGTTTCACAACATCAGCAGAGTTAATTGTAATACAGTCATACATACTTTGTGTTGTTATTGACCGTGATAGAATAAGTGTTTTTTCCTAACTACAGTGGTGAGAAAAATCTAGATTTGAATAAAAACAGGAAATTTAATTTTTAATTCACCTTTATTGGTGTTTATCAAGTAATACACATTCATTCGTCAAGTGGGTTTACGTGGATATTCATTTGGTCAAAATCAGAAACTTTTTTAAAAAAATGTATAACAATAGCAAATGCATTTTAGGGTTCACTCTCACCAGTTACACTCCTAGTCCTAAAAACGGAAGGCGGAAGTAATGCCTCACTTGTGAAAACGAACCACGTTATCCCCGTGTTATACAGAGGAATGGAAAACATGGGTGGTAAGAGAAAGGGTCTAGAGGGGTTGATGATGGGGGAAAACGTAGGCAGATGAGCTAGAGGCAGGAATAAAACGTCAAGGGTGACATCTGATGCAGGCCGGACTGGCCGTAACGAGCATCGGGCGTTTCCCCAGGAGGCTGGAAGGGTGGGGGCCAGTTTAGTCACTGAGGGTCGGTTTTGCAGTGTTGCTGCAATATTTGCCCCCAGTAGCAAAAGCATCAGTTCACCCTCCTCCTCCTCCCAACCTACCATCACCTTCCATCAAATTTGAATGAGCTGCTTTGGGTTCCCAGTCTGGGCCTGGCTGAGGGATCGCCACACATCTATTAGTAGAGAGTGATAAATAAAACTGTTGGTAAGCTTTGAAGGTGGCTGGTTCACTCGATTGTAAATGTTCAGATTTTGCCTATGGCAGTGCTTAATTTGTAAAAGAATAAGTGCCAGAGCCCAAAGCTCTGCTCACAAGCCCACAATCGGTGCTATTAAATCTTGGCGCACCAAATACAAAGGTTGTTTAGCTTTGATTCCGCCTGATGCAGCTTTCGATCCACTACCAGACACTCCCTCTCTCTTCATGCCTCTCTTGCAGGTTCCTGCTCTCCCCTTTTTGTGAAGGTTTTTCCGTCTTTCTCTTTCTCGTTTTCCCCTAGTTTGTTTTTCCTCTCTTGCTTTTGGCCATTGTCTGATAAGAAAAACAAGTGCCGGTCCCAACATTGAGTGCTGGTGCGCCCCACTGGCAACCACCGGCTCACATTAAGCACTGGCTATGAGCATGTCTGAGGACAGGGATAGGATTCAACTCTAGTCATCTGCATGACGATTCCTAAATTCTCCTGAAAATCCTCTTACCTGCTAATTCAGGACTTTTTTCAGGTTTTGAGTGATTTGTTCTCTTTATCCTTGTCTTTCTTGACCCATTAAACAGCAGTTGTGGAGCATGGGCATTTAATTTAAGCTTCCTTTATCTAAGTACATCGGCACTTCACAACCTTCATGTTTTTTGGTGGCACTTGATTATTACTGGTGTCTATGCATCTTGCTGCTTCCATATGTCTGTGCATGGTATCCGAAATTCGGCCCACACCTAGCTTTTCCTTTCAGAGGTTATGCTACGATAAAGTTAAATCCCCCATTTCAGTAGCACTTTTTAGGTCTCGCGAGCCAAAGGCTCGAAGAGACATTTTATATGTGGGATTTTCAAAGTGCTACCCAGTCTTTTGGCTGGCCTAAACCTTGAGTGCACGAGATCACATGCACGTGCACAGCTGCTCCTCTGCTAATTGCATTCCCCCCTCCCTTCTCACCCAGTCCTTTGATGCTCTGCTCGATTACTTTCACTTTCGCCGCTTTGTCCCCCTCCCTTCTCTCCCCACCTCTTCGCAGAGACGGAGGAGACAGAGCCTGCTCCTCAGATTGCCCTTCCCCCTCCCTTCTCTCCCCACCTCTTTGCAGAGACGGAGGAGACAGATGTATCTCTTCCTCTCCACCCATATCTACCTCTCTTAAACCTGCATTCTCTGCTCACAGTATACCTGTCTCTCTACCCATCGCTCTCTATACTCACACTCTATTCCTCTCTGTACCTCTAGCTCTAAACCTCTCTCTCCAGCTTTCTCTCTATCCCTCTCTTAAACCCTCTTTCTCTGCTCACAGTATACCTGTCTCTCTACCCATCGCTCTCTATACTCACACTCTATTCCTCTCTGTACCTCTAGCTCTAAACCTCTCTCTCCAGCTTTCTCTCTATCCCTCTCTTAAACCCTCTTTCTCTACACCTCTTAACCCTGTCATCGTGCCAGCTGCAGTTCACAGGTCTTAAAGAGCATTTGCATGTTAATGAGGCCTCGCTGTGGTGTCACCCCTTTTACGAGACCCTGCAGCTCCACGCTGCCTATTGCTTAACGTTTCAGCCCCCCCCCCAAAAAAATGTATTCTAAGCCCACCCCCCGCGAAATTTGGCTTACGTTGCGCCTCTGCAACAAGACAACACGCTCGTAAAACAACTCTCACGCACCTCAAGGGAGATACTACTGCCACTGTGTACCGGGTGAGCAAACGTAAGGGGGGAGTTTACAAGGCTGCACCGCCGCAGGTCTATCGCCGGGGAAAAGGGCTTGCGAATCAGACCCGTAGCACAGCTTTCCCAACTGCATTAGCAAGAAACACTCAAACACTGTCGCTGGTGCACCCTGGCGATGCCTGCAACAGTCTGCGCATGCTAGAGTGACTCCACACAACACCTGGAAGGGTTCAAACATCTCGTCGTTTGTTCGGGTGCGAATTGTCTCCGGAGTTACTTGGGGGCATATTTACAAGCCAGGCTAAAAAATTATCGCCGCTTTCGCGGCCCAAAAAAGCCGCAAAAACGGCGATAAAGGGCTTAATAATACGCTCTATGGAATTCCAATTCAAGTCCATGTTATATGTCCAAAACATTTAGCATGGCCTTTAACTTAAATTACATAGAGCATATTATCACGCCCATCATCGCCGTTTTAGCGGCAGTTTTCCGAGGCTAAAGCGCCCATAATTTACACGCCTGCCTTGTTAATATGCCCCATAGAGCTTTGGTCACATTATAATACCCCTGACTAGCGTGAAATGACTCGCAGAAAATCTAAAGCTAAGTGTGCTTCCAGGTTTCCTTCTCTTTGCCAGGTAGCTCAGTCGCTGCATGCAGTAACAAGAAAACATTCATAGTCATGTGACAAGGGCATTAGTACACGGTGACTACATACTGGCCGCAATCACGACGGCCCGTACAAAGGGCAGCTTTGGGGGAGATACATTACCAAAAAAAAACACTGTGAGACTGCAGTAAGTTACACACCACATTAAATTCCACAACATGGCGCTATAAAAGGGGACAGGTGTGTACGGGCCAGGGGGCTGGAATAGGAGGCTCCTACAATCGGGCACTCTTTGCTCACCTGCAACAAATTTTGGAAAATCAATTTTGAGGAGGGACACAGCACAAGCAGTTTCCTTTAACGAAGGGTCACAAGGACAGACCTGCAACCCTCCCGATTTAAGCGGGAGACTCCCGATTTCAAGGCTAGTCTCCCCCCTCACGTTTCAAGCATCCACAAACAAGATTCCTCTGAGATTCAGCTGACAGGCCTTGCAATTGTGTAACGTCCGAAATCTTACAGCAAGACTCAGCGTGGAGAGGCAGGGGGCACTAGAAGGGGTGACAAACCAACAAAGCACCATTCCCAAGCAATAGGCCTTTCAAAGACCTGTGAAGTACTCGGTGGCACTGTGTGGGTGCCCGTAAAACTGTTTCAGGCCAGGCTGCCACACATGGGGGGGGAGGGGGGGGGGGGGGGTTGCACCGCCACCTGTTAATTGGGACACCCTCTCTCTGCCTGGCAGTGCACTCCATGAAGAAACAAACGTGCATTTGGTCCGGCAGCAGCACAACTTTAATAGCCCATACATGGCAGTAAGCCGATTCAAGGCAGCATTATACGGGGGGCAGACACACATTGAAGGGGGGGATGGGATTGGCCATCCCGGTGCAAGGTTCTCCGCTCACGCACCACCCACCCCCCCTCTCAGAAAAACAATAACATTTTACTCCCTCACCAGAAAAAGGTACACTTACCTTAGATTCAAATCACAACACTCGAACCTCTCCTTCGCAACTGCTCACAAACACATGCTCGCCGGGAAATACAATACTGCCTCAGCAGTCCGCGTCGTGTTTCAAACGCGAACATTTCAGGGGTGAGTACAAACCACTACTTCTAACATTAAAAAAAAAAAAAAAAAAAAGGAGACAAATTCGACAGAGTCCGGTTGCGCACATCCCAAAACAGTCCAGCTGGTGAGTTTTAGGAAACTTGGAGCCAAAACACACTGAGGGCACTGGGGACTACATTGCCACAACACAAGGGGAGGAAAAAAAAAAAATACAGAGGTCACGTGTCAGCAGCACACACAAAATGATACAAGCGGGGCCTCTGGCTGCAACGTAAAGCACTACCTGCCGTTAACTGACAAAGTGCCGCTCCTCCCCTTCCTCCCCAAACTCAGTCGTTTGCCGGGACAATAACTCAAGGGGTTCAAATGCGAGGTGCACAATGCACCGCGAATAATAAATCCGCTTTCTTTGTGGGAGGCTTTCAGAAAAACACATTTGGGGACAGGCGCCTTCATTACAATATTACAGAAAGCGGGAAGGCAGTTTACAGCGTCTCCCATTAAGCCCCAAAGCTAAAGCACGCACAGGGATGTGGTCTGTCGGATTAAAATGCCGAATTTGGTGCAGGAAAACAGGGATAGAGCCTCGAGGTCGCGTCCACAGCCGGTGATTCTGTGCTAATCACTTCATCTCCCCGTGCATAAATGTTTAATGTAAATACGATGATACGTAAAGCGCACAAAAACCTTCGGGTCGAGTGCGCGCTATATAGAAAGATGCAAAATGAACCCCCCCACCCCCCAAAAAAACACTGGCGTCACTACAGGTCGGGCAGGATGCATAATGTTTCCAGACTTAAATAGAGATTTTGGCCCATTTAAATGCCCCTGAGTAGCGTACAATGACTAGCACTACATCTAAAGCAAAGTGTGCATCCAGCTATTAGTCTTTTTGCCAGGGTAGCTTCGTGGCTCCATGCGGTAACAAAACCAATTTAAAAGTTATGTGGCCAGGACTTTAAGTCGGATGAAACAAGCATTTGCAATGCAATAGGTCTCGCATTTGCAAAAGTTTAAGCTATTGGCATTGTTCATGACAATGCCTTTTTTAATCTATTTTATAAAACAAACACATAATGGCATTTATTTATCATTTACAAAGCCAATAGCTAGTGTTGCATTATTATTAGCAATGCCAGCTGCTCACACTTTTATAATGCGAGACCTATTGCATTGCAAATGCTTGTTTCTAGTTGGCTTGGGTCACCATCTGGCCTCCTTCACACATGAGCACCACTCTTTGGCTTGTCTGCGACATTATATAGTCTACTATTGCTTCGCTTCATTTTTTTAGCTGCTTACAACTACATTGGCTTCCTTCTTGCAACAGCGCCTCAACTTATCCCTCTGTCAGTATTGACTCTACCAGATGAGGCACTCTCTTTCAATCTGTCTCTGGGTCTTTTTAATGAATGTCAGTCTTATGCACTCATGAGACTACCCTGGGGGAGCAAACTTTTACACTTGCCTATTGGCTTGTGCCCTCCTTCTTCTTCCTTGCTTCCCAGAGGCATGTGGCCATTGGGTCAACATGCTCATCACTGCCCACCCTTAATCCCTATACCTGGACGCAGGTGCCACCTGCCCATTTCCACTTCAAGTGTGTTTTACGCACAGTCATATCTTCGATCCAGCGCAACCAGGTGTATTTTCTTTTGCAGTTTTATATAGCTTGAACTCAACCTCAAGGTATTGGCGCGCTTTATATGAGCAAGGACACATTTATCTTTTGTTAGGCATGGGAAATTAAGTGATTTGCCCAGAATCACAGGATGTTGAGCCGACGGAGAGGCTCAAACCTGGTTTCCCAGCTCCAAAGTCAGCAGCTCTGGCAGTTACGCCACATCCAAGTTGTCAGTCTTTTCCAACGGGGAGTAGGCAGCCTCTCAACTGCTCCATTGAAGTCATGTCCAGGTGCCCCCGTTGCCATCTTAGGATTCCGAACCTCTGCCAGCTCAAGGGTGCCCCTTTGCTACCATTCCTCTGACTGGCATGCCTCTACCTCCCCTTCCAATTTTTGGGTGCAAGGGGCTTTCCTTCCCAGATGTTACTTTTCCAGTTCCTCTAGAGGCCTCCAATGAGTCTAGTCACAGCAAAACCTGCAATTGATTCCTCTTCCAGATGGTGGCCAATCTTCCACTGAATTAAGAGGGTTAAATAAGTTTTTGGTTGTTTATGTGAAGCTCATGTGACATACTTCCTGTTTCTTCCTTTCCCCGGCATGCCTCTATGAGAATTGGTTGTTATATGGATAAATTGTTAGTTTACAGCCATCAGTGGCAAATGAAAAACACTTAAAATTTCACAAAAGAATCAAAAACTTCTCAGCTGTGCTCCATAAGCCCTCAAGCTGCTTCGAACCTTCCTATATGCTTTATGTGATAACAGACCCTAGTGTGGTCTGTCGGCAAGCAGATGGATTTTATGCACGATTCACGTAATTACGATAAGTATGCAATGTATGATATAAGACTCTTAATAACCACCTAATAAATGTGAATGATCGATGCTTGAATCAAATTTCCCTATATACTAGTACCGGAAGGTGACTGCACCTAAACTCTGTGTTTTGTCTAGGGAGGGTAAAGTATAGCCCAACTCCTTTTTGGACGATATTGAATGCCCCTCTGAGATAAAAGTTAACATGTTTGCTTCCTTGTAGACTGTGCAAAGTATATTTTTGGTAGAAAATGAAATCATCCTTGTTTTCTGTAGCGTATTGGACACCTAAAATGGTAACACATTTCTTTAAAAAAAGTAGCACTAGATACCTTCTGTCAAAGACAAACATAGGTGTGGATGGCATAATATGACAGATGGCCATACCCCTTTTCCATGCCGCAGGTGTTCCACTCCAGAAGTGACATCATCCAAGGAGGACCTGGCTTGGCAGTTCGGTCTGGACTGTTCCCACTGGAGTCAAGACTGATTCGGATATAGCTGGGTCCAAGCTGAGGTGGTATGGTGTGCAAAATAATGATGGATTAGGATACGGCGAAAAATTACCAGCGGCTGACATTAATTTAAGCCTTCCATCCATCACCGTTTTGTACACTTTTATTTGTCGACCCTAAATGAGATGGATTTGCCCAGACGTAGGTCCCGTGCACACTGTGTCACTGGAACCAAGCTATATCTGGCCGATGAGCCCTAACTGTGGTGAAACCGGTCCTGGGCTGTTTGTGTTCCAGTTCTGAGAGAACCTGGCTTGGCAGTTCAGGCAGGACTAGTCTTATTGGAGCAGAGTCAAGACTGATTTACATATATCTGGGTCCAAGCTGAGGTGGCATGAGGTGCAGAATAACAATGGGTTGGGATGTGGCCCAAGCAATTACCAGTGGCTGAGATTAATTCAAGCATTCCATCCATCACTTTTTTGTATACTTTTGTTTGTAACCCTAATTGAGGTGCGAGCACGCTGTATCACTGGAACCAAGCTATACCTGGCCGATGAGCCCTAACTAGGGTGAAACAGGTCCTGGTTTACTTCTGGCTCAAGGGGGACCTGTTCGGGCTGGACTGTTACCATTTGAGCAGGGTGAAGGCTTATTCACATATAGCTGAGTCCTAGCTGAGTTGGCATGGTGTGCAAAATAATGATGGATTGGGATGATACATTTGTTTGTCACCCTAAGTGGGACGGGTATGCCGAGACATGGGTCTAGTGCATACTGTGTCACTGGAACCAAGCCATACTTGGCTGATGAGAGCTAAGTAGGGTGAAACCGGTCCTGAGCTGCTTGTGTTCCGGTTCAGGGAGAACCTGGCTTGGCAGTTCAGGCAGGACTGTTCCCATTGTATTAGGGCCAAGATTTATTTGCATATATCTGAATTCAAGCTGAGGGGGCATGAGGTGCAGAATAACGATGAAATGGGATGTGGCACCAAGCAATTACTAGTAGCGGAGAATAATTCAAGCATTGCATCCATCACTTTTTTGTATACTTTAGTGTGTCGCACTAAGTGGGATGGGTATGCTCCGATGTGTGCCCCGTGCACACTCTGTCACTGGAACCAAGCTGTACTTAGCTGATTAGCCCATTACTAGGCAAAACCAGCCCTGGGTTGCTTCTGTTCTGGTTCAGGGAGAACCTGGCTTAGCAGTTCAGAAGGGACTGTTTCCATTGGAGCAGAGTCAAGACTGATTTGCATGTAGCTGGCACCAAGCTAAGGTGGCATGGTGTGCAAAATAACTATGGATTGGGATGCGGCCCGAGTAATTACCAATGTCTGAGATTAATTCAAGCATTCCATCCAACACTTTTTTGTATACTTTTGTTTGTCACCTCAGGTTGTAACACTAGCATCTTACTCAATTATAAGCTTGGATTTGATCCTAAAAACTACTGCCACTGTCATAATGCTAAGACACAGCTGCAGCTCTTTTCTCAGCCACCTGATGAAAGAAATTATGTCTGATTAACAACAATGTTCCAGAAGATAAAATGTCTCAATCTCTGAAGTTAAACAAAGAATGCAGGTGTTCAGGGGGCTCATTTACTACCTCTCTTCTTTTAGTTTACTTAATATTCTGCAATCGAAAAATCGCTAATGCCACAAGACCGAGACTGGTCTAGCTCAGAGCTCTAGTTTCCTTACGTCTGCCACCTGCAAACACCTCTCCTCTATTCTCTTTCTGTTTGACCTCTTTGATGTATTTGACACCGTTTTCCATTCCTCCATGCTTCTTAGTCTTGCCTATCAAGCTGTAATCGGCGAGGCACTTGACTGCTTCTCTTATGCTTTTAACCATTCTTTCTCTGTCTGCTGGTGCTGCTTGCGCTTGACCCCTTTGGTGCCTGGTCTCATAACACAAATTATACTCAATTCGTTCATTCCTCTCCCTTACACCCCTTCTTCAAACCAACATTTTAAGATTCCTAAAACATAAGACACTGGATAGCTCTATTTACTAATGTGAAACTCTTCAAAAATGGAAATCCTCTAACTGAGTGATTGATTGATCATTTCTAAGGTGCATGTTACCCAAAAGGGTGTCCTGGCACTTGACTGCTTCTCAGACTGAGAGGAGGAAATTAAATGCCAGAAAAATATGTGATATAGGCTGTTGATGGAAGATTAAAAGGGAAGGACCTGACGGGGAACATAACTGAGTTGTGAGCTTTATCCATAAGATGTCCGAAAGATCTACCACTTACACATTGTATTGTAGTGTATTGTATTGCAGCATTTATATAGTCCTATGGGGAACACTGAAGCACTTGTCTACGTGGTTGTAGCATGCTACACTTCATAGAGTCTGTGGTTGGAAGAATGTCGTCTTTGTTTTGATCCTGTGTGGGAAGTGTTTCCATGTTGTGCGTGATGACCACTGAGGTCCAGTTATCTCATGGGACACAGCGTGTAGCAGTGTGCTGGATGAAGAAGTGTGAGAGAAAGATATGCAGTTTTATGTTTTTCAGTATGCTGCCACATTTGGAAAGTTCTGCAGGTCCCTTTATGATATTTCTTACTCTGTAGTCTGCAGCTTAGCTGGGTACTGCACTGGGTTGTCCAATCTGACATCCAGATCTATCATGGTTGAAGGGAGAGAGAAGTAGAGAGATCTGTTGGGATGAGCATTTTTATTATCATCCCATATCTGAGTGTCTTTGTGAGATGTAAAGAAGTGGTCAGATTCTATAGATATTTGGAACCTGCAGTAGTGGATTATATTAAAGTCCTCTGAATTGTCCAGCAATGTCTGACAGATCTCTTCAGTTATTCCACGCCAGTTCATTTGTTGATGTCTTATTTAAGGCTGAACAATGATGGTGGTAGACAACCCTAACAGCAGATATGTCTTATGCGAATTTAAGAGGTTTAAGTAATAATTTGCTGCTGACCGCTGCATGTTATAGTTTTAGTATAATTGTGGGCCATAACGTTTATATCCGCAAGTATATAGCTATCTAATGCATGGCGAACCATAGGCCAACCCTTCTTAGATTACCTGCATATCGAAAACACTTTGCTGGCTGAGTTGTCTGCAATTCGTGGGTTGTAAGCTGATGATTGCGCTTAGAGTGCGACTGTTTTTGGGGCACTGTTGTCAGGATGTGGGTGGTGCAGTTATCTAGAAAATGGCCATGTTTTCAACATGATAGTTTGGTTGGAAGAATGGTTTAAAAGGTGAGATGTGGAAGCGTTGAGTCACCGGGTGGGAAGTAGTTACTTGAGGCTACAGCTCTCCATAGGGAGCCAAAAGAATGATCACAGTTGCAGGGATTGCTCCCCACGCCTCCTCCACTGAGTTTAAATGTAGTTTCAAACCTCACCAACGTAACTTATGTTAAGAGTAATATAATTTATACAGTGCACGAATCACCCCAAGTGTGGTATCTCGGCGCCTGGCCAGAAGCACATGCCAAGCAAGGAATTACTGTTCTAAAAGAGCACTGTCTTCAATAGTTTTCTAAACTGGAGATGATCCATGCACATACGAATGTGCAGAGGCAACCGATTCCAATACAGAAGGCAAGATACGAAAAGGATCTGCCTCCTGTAAGGTTTTCTGACATGTGGGACAGTCAACAGCACTCTGTCACTAGATATCTGCAGGCTAGGAGGGCAGTAATGAACAAGTCAGGATGCTAGATAGCTTGGATCTTTTCCAAGTAAAGAATTGTCTGTCAGAAAACAGATTTTAAAAATAATCCTATTACGGACTGGTAGCTAATGCAGGGAGAGCAGAAGAGGGGAAGAAGCAGTTCCAGTTGGAGAATTACAGATAAGACGGGAGGTCGTGTTTTGCACCACATGGAGTTTAGAAAACAACATTTAATTTGCTGAGGCCAGAAGTGCATTGCCATAGCCCAAAGGGCTGACGACCAATGCCTGTACCAGGGTTCGCCTCACAGAGAGAGGAAGGAGGGTAACAACTCTCCTCAGCAGGCACATTGTGTAGAAGCATATGCCAATCGTAGTTGAAACCTGCTCCTTCATGGAGAGAGTTTGGTCCAATTGGACAAACAGATTTTGTGTTCACTGGTGTAGGACTTGGAGCTATGCCAGGTTCTGAAGGCCACCAATCAGAGGACCAAAGCTGTTGGGCCCTACCAAACAGCACAATTTCAGTTTTGCCAGCATTCAGCTGAAGGCAGTTAACCATCATCCAATCAGCAATTGCTATCATCCCGCCTGAAAAAAATTATATCGTTTTGGCCATATCTTCATCACTGGAGACAATTAGCTGTGTAGCATCTGCATAAGATGTTACATTGAATCCAAAGGGTTTGATGATCTTAGCAAGGGTAGCCACATAGATGTTAAATAAGGTAGGGCTAAGACAGGATCCCTGTGGCACCCCTTTGTCGAATGACATAATGCGGGATTTATAAGAACCCAGAGAAATTGTTTAGGTACCGTTGGAAAGAAAATCTTTAATTCCTATCTCCTGCAGCCTATGGATTAGCCTGGGATGAGAGACAGCATCTAATGATGTGGATAAATCCAACAGCACAAAGATGGAAGGAATGTTGCATCTAGGAGCATCTGAATTGGTCAGTCACAGCTAACAGGCTGACTCTACTGTGAGCGCGGCAAAACCCAAATTGTGATGGGTCCAAGATCTTATTGCTCTTAAGATATTCCGTGAGTTGCCTGCTAATTTGACCTTCTAACAGCTTACCCAATAAGGGGAGAAGTGAAATTGTGCAATAATTCGTAAGGATCAAGGGAGACAGGTGTGTCTTCTTCTGATTTGGCATAACCTGGGCCTCTTTCCAAGCCAATGGGATCTTGCCTGTGTTAACAGATAGATTGAATATGGAACATATGGTCGGTGCAAGTTGCTTGGACAGGATAGCCGTAATCCTTCAAGGGCAAGCATTACAGATCTACACCAGTGAAAACAAATATCCCACCTTCTCACTTTATTTAGCCGTCTACGCACCACCACTCAAATCATTGTAAATCACCAAATTATCTTTATAGAACCACCCCAACTGCAAGTGTTGTTATGCACATCTTTTATATAAGATGGCCTACAAAGCATGCATTTTGGAATAGAATTATCAATCCCTTATGTACTACTGAGATGTGACCATTTAACATTCTAACATTTGGGTAAGTATACAGTCATTTAATTTCGATTTGTTCATTTCCTGGTTTGTGATGGGTCTCAAAGAGATCCTCAAATCAGAAAATGCAAGAGCATATAATGCCACTGTACATTATTGGACTCAAAATAAAGCAAACAGGCTCGTAGGCTTGCCATCAGTTTCATTCCTCCTGGGCTCTGCTGCTGACAACAAGGTCACCACGGACGGTCAAAGAGATCCTCAAATCAGAAAATGCAAGAGCATAAAATGCCACTGTACATTATTGGACTCAAAATAAAGCAAACAGGCTCGTAGGCTTGCCATCAGTTTCATTCCTCCTGGGCTCTGCTGCTGACAACAAGGTCACCACGGACATTGTGGACGCTGTGGGGAGTGCTTTTAACTAGCGAACTTACTGCTCGGGACTGCGAGGACCAGGCTGCTCGGCGGCCTCATCAGCTGTCTCCTCTTCCCGGCCCCTCCCCCCGCAGGTACTTAACGCCTCGCGGCCCCCGCTTCGCGGGTGCCGCTCGTAGGCTTGCCATCAGTTTCATTCCTCCTGGGCTCTGCTGCTGACAACAAGGTCACCACGGACATTGTGGACGCTGTGGGGAGTGCTTTTAACTAGCGAACTTACTGCTCGGGACTGCGAGGACCAGGCTGCTCGGCGGCCTCATCAGCTGTCTCCTCTTCCCGGCCCCTCCCCCTCAACACCCTCCGCCCATATAGCTGCAAATCCGTTCAACGCGCAAGCGGGACGCGCGCGGGACATAGCCCGGGGCTAAGCCTGGGCAAAGGGTGGGCCCTCTTAGGCCCTCAGAGGCCGGAAGAGGCCGGGCAGGGCTCGGATATTATCTCCCTAGTTATCACATCATATTATTTGTGATATGGCCATGATTGGAAACAAAGCTCATGGGGAGAAGTCGGGAGGCGTGCTAAACGGCCCACTAGACAGTTACTTTAAAAGGATCAGTACGGATGAAGGAAGGGGTTCTGTATTGGATGAACGCAGAACTGAGCGTCGTCGCTCAGTGGAGAACATGAAACGTAAGCCTCTTGAGATCTTTAGTTCCCAAAGTCTCCAGAAAGAAGATGGTAATAGCGGTACCCATGATCCCCCTTCTACTCAAGACAGTGTTCCTTTTTTATTACGCGATTGCTCACCAACTGACTGTGCCCCTAGTATACATGTTATTAGCGATTCACTCCCTATAAACTGCACAGATAGTCCTAGGGCTCCCAAAATACAACCGTCACGCCGAGTAAAAACTATTGGGAAAAAGGCTAGGTTTCTGGCCAAGGGGAAATCTTATGGTCCTCCCCCAAGGAAAATAAGACGCAAGGAGGGGGTAGGCCTGACTAAATCTAGGACCAATCACTTATCCTTTGGTCAACACACTAAGGCTCCAAATGTTAAGGATTTGGGGTCAGACACCGGGCCAGATAACAGCACTATACCGACCCCTTTACTCCCTTCTTCAGACTTAGTTGAAGTAGCAAATAACCCCCTGACCAATGTATCCTTAGAAGATCCATCTCAGTCGGTGCTGCTTTCCACCGCTTTTCAATCTAAATTGGGGGATCTGCTCAGGACTTTTATATCTCCCATTACTGATAGTCTGAGAAGGTTGGAACTTAGGTTAGAGGATGTTGAATCCGCACTGAGAAATATGATTGTTGCGGACAGGGATCAAGTGAATAGGCTAACTTCCTTGGCCCCGCTACCCCCTATTAATGTCTCACAAGAAAGACCCCCTGTAATTAACAACATTCCACAGGCTTCCAATCATTTAGTGTTGGATAATCATAGAGAAGGGTCATTACCAACTGGGAATCATTTAAATAACAAATCCACCATTGAAATTCTAGAGGGGAACATCATTGATGCAGTGGGGCCCAAACATCAGGAGCAGGGAAGGGTCAGTCGGAATGGAGGTTTAGGGAATCATGGTCCTCAGGTAGAATTACCCCCTGAAGCTGTGCCCTTGGTGGTGGTTTTGACGGGTGTTCCGATATTGAAAGATAATATAAGAGAAGACTATCACCAGTTGAAAAATAAAACTATACACTGGTTAAGTATACACAGACCAATACCTAAGAGCTTTAATGGAGAGATACTGCATGTTAGACGTCTCCCTTGGCTTGGTAGCAAATGTAAAGATATTGAGGGTGATATAGTTTTGATTAATTTTAGAGACCCAGGAGTGGTTGATTTTATATTGAATTGGCCCGTGGGAAATAGCAATACCAGAATCAGTCCCCGTCCCTTGACTTATTTTTATCCTAGGACTCTAGTGTTCCCTCAATTCCATGCTAGGAATATGTCCAGTGCTCACCAAATCATTCCTACAACAGTATATAGCAGGAAAGTGCTACCTGACTCCCAGGGATGGACCACGATCGCTCCTAGAGGTATTAGGATTAGCAATCAGAGATTGGAGCACGTAAGAGCTTTTTCCCCCCTGGAGCTAGCAAATAGGTTTGATGTTTTCTCGGGCATGGACGACTGTGATTGAAGCTTAAAGATTGTGAAGGGCAACGGGGGAGGTCTTGACACAACTGGGGTACAGGGTAATATAAATGTGCTCCGTGAAGAGGTCATTGAACCTCCTTCTAGGGATATTATTCCACTAGATCCTGAGAGTGTGGTTGGCATTAGGCCTTATGCCATCACCCACTATTTGCCAATGGACCGCTCTGGTAATGGAAGCCACTTCCTAACCCTTACAGACCCCCCTGAAACCTCTAAAGAAATGACCCCACGGGTATCGTTTGACGATAAGGGTGCTACTCTTCCCGAACCCAATACTGGCAAGGAGGTTATTCGTCTGATATCTTGGAATATAGCCGGGTTAGGGAGAAAGTTGGCCCTTCCAGAATGGAACAACTTTATTGGAAAGTTCGACATATGTATGTTCCAAGAGACCTGGAGCTTATCACCTTTATATAAAGATGGATATGCAACCTTTTGGGTACCCGCTTATAGTTGTGGCAAGGGTAGACCAGCAGGGGGTCTCCACGTATGGATAAGAATAGACTTAAATTGGAACATTTCAACACACGACTCGGGCTCTAGGGATATCCAACACCTCTCATTTGATGGTCAAACGAAACATAGCAGGATTGAGCTATTTAATATCTATGCCAGAGGAACTCCGGGAGATAAATCGTCTTGTACTTTTACGTTGCTAGAACAGGCATTAATAAACTGCCCTACAAATTCTAAAATATTGGTGGGGGGGGATTTTAACTGCACATTTGAACCCCTAGGAGGGGATGATCCCATGGGCACAGAGGAGGAGGATGCTAGCTGGTCTATCCCCACATTGCTACTACCCCCGATAAAAAAATGGTCAGCAAAGGCTCTACAGATTAATGCTCTTACCGTGGATTTTAATTTAAGAGCATTGAATGGTAGGTCATCCTCTGATCGAGACGGAGCCATGACGTTTAACAGACTCAATGGCCCGTCTAGAATAGATTATATCCTAATGGATGTCACCATGTGGTGCGACTTAATTGACATGGAGGTGGTTCCTTCGCAGGATAGTGACCATAACCCCTTATGTTTGACATTAGGATGGAGCAATTTAAAAGATGTCAAGAATCTGGCCCCGTTGAAGTTAACAAAAGAGGTGGTCCCATATGATGGTAACCGTAGATTGAAATGGGATAAGGTCAGTTCCCACCCAGCTAAATTGGCAAGGATAAAGGTACACATTGACGAATTGACCGAAGAATTGGGGGGATTAACTTTAAGAACCGGGGAAGTTAAGGAGTCGCCCTTTACCCGGATATATAAAAATGCCATTGAGGAAATTGGTAAATATTTTTTATCACAGAGCTCCAAATTAAAATCACTTAAACCCAGTACCCCCTGGTATTCTGCAAAGTGTAGGTCCAAAAGACGGGAGCTAACAGCAGCCCTACGCAAAAGGAATCAACCCCTAGTTAGATTAGCTAGGAGGGAATATGCAAAGGAGCAAGAGCGGGCAAAAAAAGAGTGGGAGGAACAGTTCTGGCAGGACCTAAAAGATGCATCTAAACTGAAAAATGCCTCGCTGTTTTGGGAATTGATTAACAAGGCCAGAAACCTTAATAGGCCCCATTAGGAAAATCACATCACTAGCCAACAATGGTATTCCCATTTTTTACATATATACGGTGGGCAGGATGCAATTAACACTCCCTCCCTTGTCCCCGGTGACAGGGCCCCTTACATAGCGACTCTTGAGGAGCCATTCTTGACTTCGGAGGTAGTATTAGCTATAAAACATCTAACTCCAAAGAAGGCTGCTGGTCAAGATGGCATCCCGGGGGATCTGCTTTTGGAGGAACCCACAGCCTGGGCCACACTTATTGCATCAGTAATGAATTTAATCTCCAAGGGTCATCCTGTCCCAGACTCTTGGAAGGGTGCAGAGGTGATTACCGTTTATAAAAAGGGCGACAGGGATGACCCTGCCAACTACAGACCGATTAGTCTGATTGACGTGATCCAGAAAGTGGTTGGCAGGGTCATCATCCTGCGAGTGGGTGTATGGATGGAGGAAAAACAGATTCTTTCCCATTTCCAGGCCGGTTTCCGGAAAAAAGTGGGTACGATGGACCAGGTCTTCCGCCTGTTTGCGATCTATTGGAAAACGGTGAAAATCAACCATGGTAGCCTTTACCTGGCCTTCATAGATCTCAGAATGGCGTTCGACCTGGTCCCTCGGGCTAGGTTATGGGATATTTTGAAAAAGATGGGTTTTCCGGGCCCGCTTCTGGACCTCATAGAAAAGTTACATGAGGGGAACTATGCAAGAATCAGGTGGGGTGCCCAAGGTCAGTTGACCGAGAGAGTGCCGGTGAGAAGGGGAGTTCGGCAGGGATGTGTTATGGCGCCGACTCTTTTCTCCCTGTTTGTGAATGGTGTGGTGGACTATCTGAGGGAAGAGTCGGCAGATGCACCATCCCTGGCAGGGGAAAAAACTCCAACCCTTCTCTTTGCGGACGATACCATCTTGATATCGAAATCCCCAGTAGGTCTACAAAAGTTATTAAATCGCTTTAGTGAGTTTTGTAAGGACAGGGGACTCACAATTAACACCTCCAAAACCAAACTCATGGCCCTATCCCCTTCCAAAAAGTTTAGGAATAATTTAACTCTCAATGGCGAGACCTTGGAGATGGTGGATTCCTTTGACTACCTGGGGGTCAGGGTGAACAGCCGGATGAGTTGGAACGATCACCTGGCGAAAATGCAATTAAATTTTAAAAGAGTTGCTGGGGCGGTTATGCGAGCGCACAGAGCGTCAGCGAGTAAACCTGTAGCCCCTGCCCTCGCAATTTATGAAAGCCAGATTTTACCCACTGCCCTGTATGGTTCGGAACTTTGGGGGTTCGAGAATATCCCAGATCTAACTATTGCAGAAAATAAGTTCTTGAGGGATTTGGTCGCTCTTCCGGTTTCTACCCCATTAATACCATTACGGTTAGACATGGGCAGGCGCCCACTTAAAGAAATTGTGCGCCTTCGCCCCTTACTCTTCTGGGTACGACTGAGAAGGACTGATGAGCTCAGGAACTATGCAGCTGCCCTGGATGAACTTATTTCGCTTGATAAAGGTAATAGGATCAAGTGGATGAGTAATCTGAGGAACCTGATTGGTTACTTGGGCCTAAGTGACCTCTGGAAGAGCCAATCCCCGCCACCTAAACTTGTTATCAAGAAGTTGTATTGGGACAGGGTCCAGCAGGAGACCTTGGGCAGAAATGTAGGGGGCTCTCTCACAGAGCGCTTCCTTGAGTTTAAGGGGACTAGGCTATTTGAACCATTCCTTGACTTTATTGAGAAACCCCTGGATAGATTACTTTACTTAAAAACCAGGTTTGGGATTCTCCCTGTAAATGCATTTACCTTTGGGTGGAATATTCATGGTGGATTATCAAAGGCCTGTCCGTGCTGCGCAGCCCCTATAGAGTCCGTGGCGCATCTTATGTTCGCTTGCCCAGCATATAAGGTACCTAGGAGAATCTGGTTAAAACCCTTATGTAAGGGCTTGGGCCTTAGATGCCATATAATGGCCATACGGGTTCTAAGCACTGACACATCCTCTCCTTCGTTAGTATGTGGTGTTGCCAAATTTATAGGAAGTGCTTGGAGGATAAGGATGCGAAAACTAAAATCCTAATACATCTTGTAGATAGTAGTACCCCTTGGAGGGTAAACCCAAAGGATATGTAAACTATCCCTGATTGTAATAAGGCTGGGGTGGTGTGGTTAGACTGTGGAAGGCAGAGTAAACAAGAGGAGTCTTAACTGTTTTTTTATATTGTGCAGTTTTATTATGTTTGTCAGTTAAGTAAGGCTGGTGTATTATCGCCTTTTACTTATGATGTTATATAGGCCATGTTTATTGTATTTTCACTTTTATGATGAAAATTTTTTTATCGAATAAAGTATTGATACAAAGATGAAAATCACTTTAAACGCGTGATCTACAACACTAAGCAAAGTTTCTAAAGCACTGCTGTCTCTTAACTGCAGATGAAGCAGGATTGGCATATCTCTGCTGTATTGTGTAGGTTGAGTGATGGGAGATGGACTTCAGACTTAAAATTGTTAAGGACTTAAGAGAGTAGGAATGAGGGAGAGGAAAGCTCACAAAGGAGTTTAGACTAATTTGGATGGATGATGTATTAAATGGGGGTGGGCGTAGAATTCCACTCCGCCGACTGAGTTTGTGGAGTTTTGCCCACTTCACGCTCTGTGAGGAGCGTGGAGTTCTGCAAAACGCCCCGAAGCGATGCGGAGTGTGGTTTTTTCTCTCGCGCGGCTCACCAACTGTAAGTTGGCGAGCGCTCTCGAGACAAAAATCGCGCTGGAACTCCTCTCAGCAGAATTTCTCAATGCGGGCGGTCGCAGCAGGTCGCGACCGCTCACGTTGAAAAATCTGCCGCTCGTGTTGAGGAAGCTGCCACTCGAGTAGAATGTTTACTCGAGTGGCAGAAAGCAGCAGCGCCCTCCAGCATGATGTGGAGTGCCGTCCACGTGGATTTTACAGCACAGAACAAACTCCTGGTGCTTAAAATCAGTGTAAGCAGCCTGACCTAACATACTCCGTCGCTGGTAGAACTCCACGGAGCGCGGCTGAATTTTTCTGTCACTTCCTCTGCCCAGGCCTAGTATTAAATGACAATGCATACAAGCGTTCTTTATGCCAATATTGTTTGCTCTTGCACAGTGCAAAGGTTTTTACCCACCTTAGCTGGCACACAACAAAGGTTCATTTTTGTGGCAGTGTGTTTGCTTTCCTAAAAAGAAATTCACAAGCAAAGGACAAGTGACCCAGCAATGCATGCTTTTAAGTGAAGACAGTGGGGCTAACATTGATCCTGTTACCATTGCCTGATCTCTGGGACAGAAACAAGCAAACAGCAGCTGTGTGATTAGGTTACACACCCAGTCCATCTCTCCAGCCCACCTCCTCCTTGGCGCCTCTCTGGAAAGTACACCTGCCCCTTATACCTGCTGAGTATGCGCCACTGCACAACTGTGGAGTGGAATAGAATCAGGAAGCCATGGAGTCATTTGCACAACCCACACTACACCTGTCCCTACACTGCGCATGGATAGAGAGAGGGTGGGCTGATGGGACCTGCAGACACCTTCTCCTCTTCCCAAAGTCACAGGCTTGGGTGCTCTCGAAAATGTCTGGGGATAACCTTGCCTCTGCTTCTCTTCATAGTGCTCTATGCAGCCCTTGGTGGAATTGCTGGGCTGTGTGTGGCAAGGTCAGGAAAAGGCAGGGTCGAAGAAGACATCCGCTGAGAGTGGTCTGCTAGGAGGACAGATGACATGGGGAAAGGAGCTGAAAATATAAATGAGGTGAACGGGTCCAAGGCTGAAGGCGGGGGAGAAGTAACATGCATTGAGTGACAAGTCATATTGAGATGGGACAGCGTGCCAGCAAGCTCTATTCATACCTTATTTGTAACAGTTGTGTTATATATGTGGCTAGGTCGTTTGGAGCTTTGTGAAGTGGGTATCAAGCCTCGTGAACTTACCTTATTGGAGGGGAATCCCTGCCCCATAGCACACCGTGCCTGGAGGTGCCTGAGTCCACATAACTGCAAGAAAGGGGGCAGGGCCTCACAATCCTGCTACATATCACTCTCAGCTTTCCCACTACGCAGAACGCATGCGGGCCTAAGGTGGGCCTGTCCACACCCGGGGAGCCTGGAGGAGGCTGAGCTGGGCCACCCCTCTGATGGCCACACTTTTAACACTTCATACTTGGCCGGTGCTTTCTATTGTTTATGGTGTTTTTTTAAAGTGGACTAAAATTGTCTTTTATTTCAGGTGGGAATTTAAATGTATGTTTTTATGATATTGAGTCTATTGAAGTTCCTGAGTGGAGGTCTTCCTGGTCTTTTGGCTTATTGTGAGGTGGGCCCGTCATATCCAGTTATTCCTGTTACCGACAAAAATTGTGGGGTTAGTCTATGCAGTGTTACCTGTCCAAGTGTAATATTTATCCAATATCTATACTATCGGCAAAAAGAAGACGATGGAGGGAGCAAGAGGCCCAAGTAAAGCCAAAAACTTTCTAAGATCAGCAGGAGATAATTGCGTTTTAGACAGAATTGATACCCTGCTTGATGAATGCAACAACATTATTAACACTACTCTTACAGGGGCTGTTAATCTATCGCATTGTAACCCCAACAGCGCACCCAAGTATTAGGAATAAGCATATACCACAAATGTTCAAGAAAGTAACAACTCAGGAAGTTCCAGCTAACCCGATTGGAATCCCTCAGAAGACTAGTGACCAAGTTGTAGACCCGGGGGCTGTGATTATGGAGCATGAAATTCTAATAATGGAATGCCATAATCGCTTCTCAGCACTCTGTGGTGACGATTATGATTGAGAGTGGGGGTGATCAGGTGGGGGACTGAAAACAATCGAAAGTCTCTTTGTCCTAATTAGTGGCCTCAAAGAGGAGGTTTCCTCTCTCAAAAAAATTGTTCAGGTATTGGAAAGAAAGATTGGGTCAGTAACAGCCATGAAGAGCGTATGTTTGGTGAGATATTGGTGAGAGGACAGATGCTCCAAAATTCCATAGGCAGAGATTGCGACTCTACTGGCCAACCCGAACGTATCCTTCCATGTTTGCCCCCTACTCTGGATAATAGGCTAGATGAGGTGTTGCGACAAGGGAGAATTAATCCTGAGAGTCATCAGCTGGGGTATCCAGGGAGCTATCAACAAAGGCGGGTGGAATGGGGGCATGCGTGTGTCCAGGGGGGCCAAACCAGGAACCCTATCCTCTTGAAAGTCTTTTCCCCTTGTAGAATCGCTTCCCATTGCTTCCAAATCCCTGAGGCCCTCATGGGAGGGTGTGCGATGGGGGTCTATACAGGCTTTCTGGGTCATGCTAGACAAATTGCATTCTACCGTAACCATGTCCCTAAACTGCCTATCGGTGTCAAGGAAGATCATGATTCTCTAATTAACAAAGTGATCTACTGGCTTTGTGAAGTAGAGAATTGTTGCTCTATCATCGGGAGTGACATCAATAGTGTTGAGAGGATTAGGCTTCATTGATATGTTTAAGGTATTTTTTATTAGCAAAGACCTGGTGGTAGGTTTGATGTCAATAGATTCACACACTATTTGTAACACTCAAATCTCAATTCGCTATAGAATGTGCACTGATATGCAAGTTCCTCCAAATCTAGGAAATACTCATATTCCAGAAATAGCTGCATTTACTGGATCTAAGTAACTTGGAGGACAGAGTACACTTAGAATAACAGAAGATATGAGAAGCAGTAAATGAGGTGGTGGGAGATACTGGTTACACCAATTTCAAACAAAGAAGGCTATTGTATGTTTTGCCTTGTGTAAAGACTTGCATACATTGACCATTGCACCCTCCTCCAGAGATTTTACCATTGATGCTAGCTTTTCACTTAGCGCACCATCTCTTAACATCTTAATATCCTCATCTGATAACATCACATTGAGGGGCCCAAACCTACATACCAAGGCAGGCCTAGAGAACCCTTGTATTGTAGACAGTGTGGCATCTTCACTTGACGATGTTAAAAACCTTAGTACTGTAGCTATTCATCCATCTTCTAAGAACTCTAGTCCCTCTGTGCTAAGAAGTAAGCTGGACCTAGTTTATACATTACGCCTTGAACACAAATTAATGGAACCGAACATCACAAGTAAAGCAGCTGATGCTACCGAGGGTATAATCAACCTTCCTGCATCTCCTGCATGAATTCCCCACTACCAGTTACTTCAGTAGTTTCTTGGAATGCAGCAGGGCTCAAAGCAAAATTGCAGCTACCTCAATTGAGTGAATGTATTGAGAATTACGACATATGCCTCTTCCAAGAAACATGGTGTACTGAACCAATGTATAAACTAGGATACTTTTCATAATATGTTCCAGCAAGGCCAAGTGAGGGGCTGGAGATGAGCGGGTTGGTGGGTTGTTAGAATGGGTGAAGGCTTCCCTAAGTTGTAACATACGGCATTTGGCGACTGATAGTGTGGACATATTTAAGAGTAAGAACCATAGTGTGACATTTTTTAACATTTATGCAAGAGGGGAAAAGGGAGGGGCTGCCTTGCCAATGATCCAATCCCTTGAAGTCCTCGTGGACAAATATAATTTAGTCACAAACTTGATTCTTGGAGGGGACATCAATACTACATTTGAGCCCCTCAACAAAGATGATATTGAACTTATAAAAGAGGAGGATGAACTATGGGTGATTCCCCAGCTGGAAGTCACCCCAGTGAAAAGATGGACGCAGGCTGCTCTCCAATTGAAAGCATTTACCATTGAATTGGGAGTCAGGGCCACTAATGGCCGGACTAAATCAGACCACAAGGGGGGCTTATAATTTTAACAATCATGTGTCCTAAAGCAGCATTGATTACACATTGGTGGAATTAAAACTATGGCATCTAGTCGAAGATATGAAAATCCGAGAACGATTGGAGAGCAACCACAATCCTTTGTCTTGCAATGTCTATTCTTTTCAATATGTTTTTGGTTGATCCTTCAACCTTTATTAACACAGGTGAAATCAAGCGCACATCTGACAAATGTCGCATTAAATGGCGACAGGTGGCAGAGAAACCTGAGCTTTTGCTAAATATCAGGAATGACGTATTAGCAATTTTGCCTAAGCTGAGGGAGCACAGGGAATTTCCCTAGAAGTAGGGTGGCAGATAGTCTCCCAGTCGATGTATTCTTCCATGATTTAGCGGTCTGGGCTGAATATATGCTTATCCTTACAAACCAATAGCCATGGGTGTTCCTGTTCTTTAATCGTGGCAGGGTGCAGAGGTAGTCCCATTGTACAAGAAGGGTGACAAGAGCCTCCTGACAAACTTTAGGCCCATTAGCCTAATTGACTGCCTACAAAAAGTCTTCAGCCATACAGTACTAGTAAAAACACAGTATTGGATTGAGGGGAATGACATTGTAAGCCTGTTGTAGGCCGGTTTTTGTGTCAAAACATCAACCATAGACCTGGTTTTCCTGGGGTCACTCCTGGTGAAGTTGTTTGCAGCTAGGTGGTGGGTGCAGCCGCAGAGGATTGTCCCTTTTGAGAGGGCCAACCTGAGCCCGAACCACATGTATTTTTTGTATGTCCTGCATATGCGAGGGCTCGCTCTTCTTGCATCGTAGGCGGATGGGCACCCTAAATCACTGTGCAGCATTAAGGATTTTAAGAGCTGATCCTTCCTCTTTGTATTCTTGTGCAGTTGCTACATTTCTAGGGCTGATGTGGGCAAAAAGAAGGGCTGCTATTGCTGTTATGTGATCTCATACTGTAGCACATTGAAATATGACCCATTTTCTAACAGTAGGCAATTGTGTTTAATGTTTATATTGCATTTTTTAGAATCTCCTGTGCAATTTTAAACATATGTTTGCTGCTAAATGGGACTTTTGTTCTACCATGGAGATGTTTTATATTTTGTATGTTTTTATCTATTTATTGTATACTTTTATGGCTGATGCCGAAATAAAGTTATATTTGACTTGACTTAACTACTGGTTACAACAAACCAATAACAGCCCCATGCTTGGAAGCACCCCTGGGCAGTAGGAATGACAGGACAAGAGAAGGGTACCCTAGAGAAGATGAATTAAATAGGATCAAAATACTGTCATGGACTGTGATGGGGATACGAAATATGTTGTCAGAATCTCACTGAGGGAAGTTCATTGAGGCCCATGATATCTGTCTCTTTCAAGAGACATGGAGTGCTTCCCCATCTACAGAAATGTCCACTCATCCTTTTGCATCAATGCAGTACAGCTAGGTAGAGGAAGACCCTAGCAATTTGGGTAAGGTCTCGCTTCAATGTGAAATAATCTCTATTAGCTCAAACTCGCCAGATCTCTTAGCGGTCAGCTTAAAGCTACCATCAGATGTGATAGTGGAGCCTATACTGGCATAACTCGCTGGTGATCCTTTTGTTATTGTAGCTGGGGATTTTAACACCACAATGGAGTCTCAGAGTTGACATCAGAACAAGACTTGCAATGGGAGATTCCATAGATTGAACTTCCACATGTGAAATGGACAGCTAGAGCAGCACAAGTAATGGCATTGATGCTCAATTTCTATCTTAAAGCGGCTTACGGAAGCACCCTATCGGACAGAGATGGCAACGCTACCTATAATAGAGTAGGCCACTCTAGCAGAATTGATTATTTTTTATTAAATGTTAGTCTCTGGCCATTCCTAAAGGATATGGATATTCTGGACAGGTCAGACAGTGACCAATATTGGAGACCAGCATGGCACTCAAGCCTCCGAGTATAGTCCGACCAGATTTGGGGGATGTCTCACATTCTAACAACTCATCAGGTGGGATTGGGTTCCTAGGAACCCTGATGTGCTTGAGGGAGTACTAGCAAAGTCTAGGGAGGTAGTAGAGAATGTGGCAAATCTCACCCCGAAACTAGGATAAAGGCATTACAGGAAGAGTAAGACCTACTCTATACTCAGATTAGAGGATCACTAGCTTCCAAGAGGAGAGTTGAGAAAAATAACCCTAAGGAGGTGACCTGGCACAACAAATCATGTAGGGAAGCTAAGGCCAATCTTCTAAAAGCAGCTAAGGCCAATTGTAGAGACTCCCTGATAAAGTGTTGGTTGTTTTACAGGAGGGAACTGGAGAAAGTAAAAAGAGAGTGGGAGAGTTCCCTGTGGGCTAATCTAAATGAAGAGCTGCTAACAAAAGATAAGAAGGTTTTTTGGAAAATTGCTGTAGTATGTATTAGTGGAACCAGTAGGAATGTAGAATTCTGTGTACCACCCCAGCACTTGGTCACCCACTTTAGCAACCTTTATTTGGATGGTAGTGTTTATACTCAAGATGGTCTAGATCCACTCTTAGATCAGGGACGCATCAAGTGCAGTGGGTCAAGAAGGTTGGAATTTGGGCTAAATTAAATAATGATAGCTATTATCTCCTGTTTGGCAGTAAGAGCCCAGGGCCTGATAAAATCCCCAATGACTTATACTAGGCCAATGTGGAAATTTGGAGATCATATATTAATCTTTCACCCAATTCCATTTAGTCAGGTATGGAGATCCCACCCTCCTGGAAACAGGGCAGAGATAATTCCAGTTTTTAAATAGGGCCATCGCAGTGACCCAGGCAACTATATGCCCTTCAGCCTTATAGTGGCAATGCAAAAAGAATTTTGTAAACAAGTGCTTGCCCGCCTGCAGGAGTGCATAGAGGATCATGTAGTGTTGTCTGAATTCCAGGTGGGTTTAGGAAGTAAATTCAGTACTGTAGACCAGGTCTTCTGCTTTACATGTATTTACTGGAAAGCATTGGTAATCAACATGGGCAAACTGTATGTTGCCTTTGTTGATTTACAAGCTTCTTTTGACCGGTCCCTAGACCCAAGCTCTGGAAGATCCTCAATTAAATGTCATCCATGCTAATCTTTTCAATATGCTGATAAGGCTCCACTCAGAACATTCCGCACAAGGTAGATATGGTGAGCATTGACAGTGACAGAGCCCTTCAGCATTAAATATGGGGTCAGGCAGGGCTGTGACTTAGCCCCCACACTTTTCTCTCTCTACATTAATGGGGTGGTGGAGTACCTGGACAAGGATGGGCGTGATTCCCCAAAACGGGTGGAAACAGGGTGCCAGGCTCTTCTTTGCAGATGACACTTTGTTACTTTCAAAATCCCCTCAGGGTCTCAACCAGCTTTTAAGTCATTTTCACATGTTTTTTGCAGAGAGGGGCTTGGAACTGAATAGTTTAAAAACAAAATTCATGGCACTGGTCCTAGAAATCTATATACCACTTTTTAATCACGGTAGAAAACATGTTTATCAGATCGCTTGTAGGATTGCCTGCAAGTGCCCCAAATATTTCATTATGTCTAGATTTGACCCAAAGAAATATTATTCAAAAAGCTGAGCGCAGAATGATCCTACATTGGCACCAATTATGGTCAACAGCAGCGTTAAGCTCCTATTGTGAGGGCCTGAAAGATCTTATGTCTCCTGCATGTGTATGCAATATCCCTTGACTGAATTCCATAAGATTGTTGTTGGGGAAATTGGAGTTGGTGAATCTTTGGCTCACTCCCGCAGAGGTGCTCAATTGCGAAAGCTAGTCTGAAAGAAACCTATTGGGAATTTGCTACTATCCAAATAGCTGTAACCAATAGAGATTCGATGACAAGGGATTTCCTTGATGTATAACCATTTCCATGTTTTGAATCTACCATTGATGAAATCATGCCCCCCTTGGCACGTAAGCTGCATCTTCAGTTTAGGTACAGAATACTTCTGAACAATACATTTTGTAGCAACTGGTTCAGAGCGGTATCGAGGGATGGCCTATGTCCTGTTTAATTAGACCAATGGTTTTATCAATCTCCAGTTTCCGAATGTCAGTTTGGATCTGGCGTAGCAAGTGTGTACAAGCAGGAGCAGTGTAAAAAATAGTAAAGTGCTGGCCGCACTAAAGTATAAAAACGTGCCAAGCTGATGGGAGCAAATGCATCTAAGGTTTTAACATTATGGTTGTGTTTTTTAGCTGTCATACGAGTAATGAACTGTGAGATTGTATGTCCTATTGAGGTTGTCTATCTAAGTACTTTATTGCTATTTGCAAATGTTGTAGCATGGGGTACCAATACAGAGGTATACGCCAGCCCCTCTCTTAGACTGTCTTTTTGGCAGTAGCGGAAGTGTCATATTAGGCAGTTGTGACTAAGACCCCCTGTTTGATGTGTGCTACCTTATGTTGATCTATGTGCAGCACCAAGTCCTTCTTATTTTCTCTGATTAGTTTGTTAGTTTAAAGTGTTTTTAATGTGCATTCTCATTTTTTGCACTTTGAATCTGTAGTAGGTACGTTGTCAAAGTGTTTTTTTGTTTATAGAATTATGTATTTTGAGATTTTGGTCTTCATGATAATGTTTTTCTAATGAATGTATAATTTCTTGCGATCTTTGGTGATCTTTACATTTACCCTGCCGGGATGTTTTTATATCTTTTAGGTATGTTGTACTTTCATGTTCCTGGGGATCGAAATATAGTTATTATGATGATGATGGTATGTGGCGAGGGACATTTCAAGCATCACGTCTGGTCAGAGTTCAGGGAAATATGACAGACCTGCAACAATTACACCCTCATCTGTCATTTTAGCCAGTGGAGCAAATGCTGTTCTAAGATGGCAGACAGTCATTGATATCAAAGGTGTCAATCTGCGTCCACTGCACCGAATGTCCACTTCCTTATTTATGAATAGCAATTGCTGCACCCTTTGTTAATGTAAGGAAATGTGCGACGGGGGCACCAACTATTTGCTGATGAGCAAATACAGTTTGGAGCAAATAAGGAATCCCGCCTGGAGTCTCCCACAGCTCTTTCAATGCTCAAAGAGGAACTCAACTCCCACTAACAATTTATTATTATTTTGCACGTATAAATGCCTAAGTTGTGGAAAGATGTAGAATTCCAGAAATGAGTCTGGGGTGAAGTATATAAAAGCTATACTTCTCAGATATCTGGACCTTCTATGAGTGACAGCCATCAGGATCACCCCCTCCTTACCTTTTTATCAAAAATTGTGGGGTAGTAATCTAGGACAAAATACACCATGTGCTCAACTATAGCATTGAAAATGCATTAGTGCAATAGTCAACTGAAAGGTAAACAACAACGTATACACTTCAGAATAGATTGTTGGAGATCACGAGCTTAGACTAATGAAGTGCTTAATTTACGCAGGTGAATGCATGGGGTGGGCACCAGCACTCATTTTTGGGGACGAGGGCTTATTTTCCATCATCAGATTTTGACCCAGAGCAAGGGAGAGAAAGGGAGAAAAGGGAGAAAGGGGAAGATGAGAAAAAGAAAATACTGTAACAAAGGGAGATATCAGGGAATGATAAGAACCTGCAAGAGTGACATAAAGAAACAAGAAGTGCATGCTGGTGGAAGATAAAGACGTGGTGGAATCAAAACTAAGCATCCTGGATACTCAGCCACCCTGCCACTCAGGATTGCAAGTGGTGGAGTCCTGCACTTAGGCTTGTTTCTAATTATGACATATGTGTGGTATCTGATGAACTATACCTGGACCGATAACATTCAACCAGTTATTGACGAGCCATGCTTAAGCACAACACAACATTGACTGGATCATGGGGGCTACATGAACACATGGTATTAGCGGTAGACAATGAAGTATACTTGAGTATATGGCAGCTACTAGTATTTGGGGATTCATGGGCACGTGGGATTGACTGACCTGCGAAGGGGCAACTGGGCTCATGATACTGACTGACAATTCATGTGGCTTACTTTAGCTGACTATGGCATTGACTGGCGTAGGATGGATCACAAAGGAACACGCGATAGCAATGACTGGAATATTTAGGAGATATCTAGGAGCATGACAGCAATTACTTGCATGCCAATGTTTCCTAAAATTATATGGCTTTTGATGACAACATTTAAGAATTTACTGAAATCGACATGGTGACATTTAGGGTAAAAATGAATGTACTTTCTGAAAATGATATGCTAGCATTTGGAAAAAATGAGTTTATTTACGAATGTAAAAAACTAGTATTTGGGGGAAATGAATGTGCTTTCAAAAAATTACAGTTTTATTATTGGGCCAGGAACACAATCAGTTTATTTATTCTAAGACTAAATGAGTACATTTCCCAATCATTTGAAGCTGATTAGAGCTTTTCTAAAATATTCCAAACTGATACTTAAATGATAGCTAAAGACGATTTGGGTAGATTTATTCCTTATTTAATGTAATCATTCTCATGGTTTGAGAGTACCCAGTCTTTCCGCTCCGGTTGTTATTTCAAGACACATGTGAAGGCCTTTCTAATCCATATTTAAGGAAGCCCATTTATGTAACATTCTTATAAAATAAATTTGTGTCTATCTGCTCTGCTAGCCCACATCCTGAAAGGCCACATTAATCTGGCTTTGTTGAGGTTGTAAAAACTGTTAACGTGATGGATAGCTCTGCTGTCTAAGGCAGTGAGTTGAGGAATTTGAGAGCTTTTAAGATTCCAACCATTCCTCTTTACTTAGATTCTCATTTCAATTATATGACTAGTAATCAATTTGGAATGGGCAGAGAGGGAAAATTATATTTGGTGAAAATCAAAGTGGTGAACAATACATTAGAGCACTGTCACAGTTCATTCCAGAATTGATCAAAATGGCGGTCAAACCTTTGGCTTGTTGGCAATTTTTGTTTGATAAACTGAGCTGATTTGTAAGATATCATTCGATTCCATTATTTTTAAAAGATTTTGGGGAATAGACTGTCCACACTGGGGTTTGAACATTGGACAAAGAAGTATTGAAATATTTGGCAAACTCCTGTCAGAACTGCCTTCAAAACCTTAGACTGTTTCACCCTTTTGTATTAGGAAAATTGTGCTGTACCATACACCATCCGGCACTATTTACACAAAACTACCTGTGATGTGGCAAACGAATATATGATGCTACAACGCATGCAGTTACAATGCATGTTTTTACAACTCAGTATTTACATCACAACTACCATTACATTGCATGTTTTTACAACGCATTTTTAAAAACTACCATTACAACGCATTCCATTACATCGCATACCATTACAACGCATAATACTTTTAGGGCAACAGTAGGGTAAGTGTTGGATAGTGTAGGGGTAAAAATTACTATTCCCTCTCCAGTGAGTGCAATAGTAGGGAAAGTGTTGGATAGTGTAGGAGTAAAAATTACTATTCCCATGCACCCCAAAACTCATACCCACCCTAGTATTAAAAAACATCTCTATGACTTATTTTATAATGGCATGCATTGTAATGGTATGCATTGTAATGGCATGCGTTGTAGTGACATGCGTTGTAATGGCGTGCATTGTAATGGCATGCGATGTAAAGGCAGTTGCATTGTAACAGTTGCGTTGTAAAGGTAGGTCGTTGTAATGACTGCGTTGTAATGGATGTTTCCCATGGCACACACCTGCAGAAAGCAAGGGGTGGATTAAGGTGGTGTAAGGGGTCAGGCTTTCATGCTTTCCTCTCTCAGTCTGTGAGGGGTCAGGATGTCATGCTTTCCTCTTTCAGTCTGTGAGGGGTCAGGCTATCATGCTTTCCTCTCTCAGTCTGCGAAGGGTCAGGCTTTCATGCTTTCCTCTCTCAGTCTGTGAGGGGTCAGGCTTTGATGCTTCCCTCACTCAGTCTGTGAGGAGTCAGGCTTTCATGATTCCCTCACTCAGTCTGTGAGGGGTCAGGCTTTTATGCTTCTCTTGCTCAGTCTGTGAGGGGTCAGGCTTTCATGCTTTCCTCTCTCAGTCTGTGAAGGGTCAGGCTTTCATGCTTCCCTCGCTCAGTCTATGAGGGGTCAGGCTTTCATGCTTCCCTTGCTCAGTCTGTGAGGGGTCAAGCTTCATGCTTTCCTCGCTGTCTGTGAGGGGTCAGGCTTTCATGCATTCCTCTCTCAGTCTGTGAGGGGTCAGGATTTCATGCTTCCCTCACTGTCTGTGAGGAGTCATGCTTTGATGTTTCCCTCGCTCAGTCTGTGAGGGGTCAGGCTTTCATGCTTCCCTTGCTCGGTCTATGAGGGGTCAGGCTTTCATGCTTTCCTCGCTCAGTCTGTGAGGGGTCAGGCTTTGATGCTTCCCTCGCTCAGTCTGTGAGGGGTCAGACTTTCATGCTTCCCTCGCTCAGTCTGTAAGGGGTCAGGCTGTCATGCTTCCCTCGCTGTCAGTGAGGGGTCATGCTTTCATTCTTCCCTCACTCAGTCTGTGAGGGGTCAGGCGTTCATGCTTCCCTTGCTTAGACTGTGAGGGGTCAGGCTTTCATGCTTCCCTCGCTGTCTGTGAGGGGTCAGGCTTTCATGCTTCCCTCTCTCAGTCTGTGAGGGGTCAGGCTTTCATCCATCCCTCGCTGTCAGTGAGGGGTCAGGCTTTCATGCTTTCCTCACTCAGTCTATGAGGGGTCAGGCTTTCATTATTCCCTCACTGTCAGTGAGGGGTCAGGCTTTCATGCTTTCCTCACTTAGTCTATGAGGGGTCAGGCTTTCATCCTTCCCTCGCTGTCAGTGCGGGCCAGGCTTTCATGCTTCCCACGCCCCGTCTGTGCCATTTGCACAGTGTGATTACTGTTGAAACGTTCAGCTCCTGTCACTGTAGAGAGCATTTTTCCAAAAGGAAAGTGGAATGTAAAAGCTTTCTTGTTCTCTGAGCTTCCCATTTCAATGATCTCTTTTGTACAAAACAAACCATCCTTAATGTGTCAAAATGAGCAGCACATTTGTACTCTGCGGGGTCGGGTACATGGCAGCTACCAGAAGCCAACCAAAAGAATAAAAATAAAAATTGTTATTATCTAAATGAAGACCTCAAATAAAAAATGCCAATTGGCTTCACTTTAATTAATCTGCTCCTTCTCCTGTAGGCTTATCTACAACTTTGATTGCTTGTTTCTTTCACTTGCAGGTCTCACCGACACTGCCACCGTAATTATTAATGTAGTGGGTGTAAATGACAGCCCTCCAGTGTTCTCGAGAACTAAGGTAAGCATAAAACGCCATACAATAAACCTAAAAACATAAATGTATGCTAGGTTATGGAGTTCATTGTGATGCAGATATACTGAGGGTCTCCCACAGCTGTAGTAGGGTTGGAAAATATTTCTCTGATAAAGCACAAAGGCATTTGAAACTGATTTCTCTGATTTACTGCCTCAAATAACAAACAGAAAAAAGAAAAACAGAAAATGAATGTCCTTTCGTTAGCCTTACATACTAACAGGCTTATTTACAAGTCCCTTGCGTCGCTGGTATGTCACTTTTTCGCATATAAAAAAAAAGGTTTGTGCAAGGGCTGGTAGATAGTTGGCAACTGTACTCACTCTTAGGACAGGGACAGAGGTCTGGCTAGCAGGCCTCAGTGCACTCTCAGAGTCGAAAAAGCAGCAGCATGAGTCAAAACTGTGAGAGTGAACATGCAAAATGAGGCATTTCCTTACATGCCCCCTTCCAGATGAAAGATGATGAGCAACTAACCCTTGTCCTGGTGGTTATCATCATCTAAGTGGAAGAACCTGGAAAGGCCATCTGCATTAGCATGGTCAGTCCCAGGTCTGTGTTCTACAGTAAAGTCCATACCCTGTAGGAAGATGGACCAGCTCAACAGTCTGGGGTTCTCTTCTCTCATCTAGAATAAACCTCAAATTAAAAGGACTCCGGGGGTTACTCCATCAGTGAGATCTTCCTTGAAGGTGGATTCACGTTTAGGGATGTCACTCAAGGACAATAATACTGGTACAGAATCAGCTACTCTTTCTAAAGATCAAGTTGAAGTAGTATGATATACACTTCTTGTATTAGAGCCCAGTCTAAATAACTTGCAGGTAGTGCAGGATACAGTTGCAGAGGAGTCACTGCTGTTAGAGATGGAGCATCCAGACAAAGGTCTTGAGACATTTAGTGAAAAGGTTCATGTAACTGTTACTATAAATTGGGTGTAAAACTTAGGACAAATTGAGGCAATGACTCTGTCTCCAATGTAGTCAAAATGTGTTTACAGCACTTAAAAGTGCTACTGAAGGCGATCAGGTTGCTAAAAACTCTAAACAGATTCTCAGTCTTGAGCAAACAACACCTGCAGGATAAGGATGGAACATTAGAGTCAGGTGCTGATGAAGACTAACAATTATCTAGAGATGAGACTCTTTCATGCATGTAATCGAGGGCGGTTCAGTCGGATAGGAAAGCTATGCTTCTAAGCTGGAGAGTCTTTCTTCTGTGAATTGTAAAATGTGTTCATGATCCTCAGTAAGAGTATGTAAAGTTGATCTGAGTCCATTTATCTAGCCCAAAGGAATAAAACATTAGAAGACTTATTTGTGGAGGTTAGGTGTCCTGCCTTATTATTGACTATTGTTGAACGTTAATATAGTTGGAAAAATATTGTGATATACTAAGTATCATGGGACATAATATGGAGGTAAGGATATTGTTTTATTTACTTTAGTAAAATATCAATGTATTTAATATAGTTTTGTTTAAAATCATTGAATATCATTTATTTTGTGTTTTGTGATGTTTTATTAGTTTGAGTGCTATATCTTATTAATATTCATATTTATATTTACTTGCATATTTTTAGTTGAGTTTATTTTTTGTGTAGAAGTATATTTATAGTAAATTATTTAATTTAATTTTGAGTGTTGTGTATTTTTGGTGGATTGTAGGGCTTGCAGGGGAGTAGAGTGGAAAGTGTTTTAAAATATACATGTTTAGATTGTTTATTTATATATATATTTTAAGTAAGTAAGTAATTCTTTATTGCTCAGTTAATTAAAACCATTGCAATCAGCATATATACATGTAAACGAACTTAAAATACAATTTTATCTAGTACAACCTTTTTGTCAATAAATTTGATTAAAATTGCTTTAAAACATTAGAAACATTTCATGAGGCTAAAAAGTGCATTCTAATAATTAGGCATCATTAGCGCTTTCCATAAACTAAAAGATGAATCGTTGTGTGGCCCAAAAGAGTCTATGTTCAGATCCATGCGACTACAGGCTCTTAGAGCAATTTTGAGCGGCGCCGTCCGGTGGATGTGACAGTTAAAAGCTAGACTGTTGGTTGCAAGCGGCTTCTGTGGTTTTGTGCCGTTGTGACCAATCCATAGTGGCGGAAGTATTCTTGCTTGTTTAAAAAGGAAGAATTTGATATTTTGTAATTGAGATGGGTGCAGCCAGAATGTCTAGGCGCGCAGCCTATATTGTTTTTTGACAAGTGCCGTTTTCGTGAGCTCCCTTCGTGTCAGCGTAAAAGTTTAGAAGAGTCCGAAGTTTTTTGCATATACAAGGTTTTAGCTTTGAGGTGGTTGTTCCTTGTCATTGCCGAGTGGGGCAGTTGGACTTAAATGCCGTGTAAGTTTATTTATATATTGTTATTCATTGGTTAATTAAATAATATTTATGTAAATCAAATAAATAATAATTATACATAAAGTTTGTACGTGTTTATTTTCATATTTTTTAAATTTGTAATAATATTTATAATTGATAGAATATATGATTGTAATGCATGTGTTAGTCTTATGTATCATTAGATATTTCTTTTTATTTGCTCATTTATGGCATTTTAATCGGTTAATTTGTTTTAAGTATAATGTGTTTTTATTTATTATGTAGGATAGATTTTAATAATTATTTTTATTATAATTTTCTTCCAGTGAGTTGTAGGTTTTATAATGAAGTATATATTTTTTATGTCATAATTTATTAATTATTAACTGATACAATAATGTATTAGTTATGTAAATATTGTATTTAAATATTTTATATGAAGCTTATGCATTATTTGTCATATATATATATATATATGTAGTATTACACTCAATTGCAATCATTCATACTTTGTTTTATTTTTACAATAAAAGTAATCACTACTTAATTTTGTATATTGTGAGTTTGAATTTTCTCTTTACCTTGTTAGCTGTGCATTTATCAAATATAATTAATGTGATGTGGTTGTTATGATTTTTGAAATCATATTTTTTTAATTAGTTTATTTTAATTATTGAATTTGTTTAATATATTAGGTTCTATTGTTAATATCAGTTTTCTTCTATTTCTTGAAAGTGGAACTAGTAAATCTGACCCTTCAAAAGTCCAACATTTTCCCTACTGTTGTTTATGTTGGAGGGAAAATTGCTAATCTGAATGGTCCGAAATCTAACACTTTCTTCAATTGTGTTAGGCTTGGTGTGGAAATAGTAAATCTGACCCCGCCAATGTCCGACACATTACCTTATGTTTTTTAGGTGGGAGCGGTAATATTAAATGTAATTTCTCTCTACTTTATGTGTTTTTATGTTTTTATTAGCTATAATTGTATGTTTGATTTTTAAATGGATTTAATGTTTATTATTTTTGAATTAGAATTGTAAATAGTTTTTCCTCTTCTCCCCAAAGTATTTCTATTTTTATCAATGTGGTTTGGTATTATATTTACAACAGAATGTGTGTACATGATTTCAATATGTTTTTTGATTTGATTGGATGTATTGGTTTTAAATTGTCTATGATTTTGTTTCTAAATTTTCTAAATTTAAAGTGTATATTCATTGAAATGTTATATTTTTGTTTTCAAATATGTTTTTTCAGGTGTTATTTTGTGTTTTATTGTTTGAGTAATATTTGTTTTAGCAATTTTGTAAATTTTCTTTTAAGGTTTAGTGATTATCTTAAATGTTTTAATTAATTAATGAATAATGTATATTTTTATGTTGTATTCCTTTTTAATGTTATTAATAATGTATTTGTATTTACATTTAAAAGTATTTATTTATTAACTGTATTTTAGCATGTTTTCTTTGTTTAAAATCATTATAAAGTTACATATGTTTAATTATTATTTTCAAATTTGTTTTACTTATATTTACATGGTTATATTATATATATATATATATATTGTAAATTGTAATAAATATTTTGATAAATCATTAGCTTACTTTTTAAGAGTTAGTATAATGTTAGATTATTTTAAAAACATATACTTATGTATGTAATGTCAATGTTTGTCACCAGAATGTATTTATAATCTATATTATTGTACTTTACATCATAAGCAGGTTAGGTTGCTAGTTTTGCCCTTGACATTTTCTAATCAAAATACTTGTATTGCAACATTCTTGATATTCTGTCATACAGCTGAAGTGTATGTTTAGGATTACTTAAAATGCTCAGGCATTCATTAAAAAAGAGAATATCAGTCCTTCTTAGAACATCTTTAAAGGTTGGAGAGAGAATCCAAAAGGCACAGTTTAAGAATTCTAAAGGTCCTCGAATCATCAATCATCAGACAGTACTGATATAATGACTTTATTTATCAAATTGTTAAGAGAAATAGCTTTTAAGAATGAGGAAGTATCCAGATCACTGTGAAAGGGCAGATTTTAGCAAAGGACCTTAAAGTTAAGGCTTTTCAGGCCTAAACCTTCACATTCCAGATGCAATTAGATATTTGCAGGCTCACAGAAAGTCAACAAAGGGAATTAGTACAAAAGAAGGATGAACTAAAAACTCTTGGGGTCAAGGTACAATAGAATTTCCCGGCAATGCTCCAAATTATGTCAAGAAACAGAATGTATAACTTAAAAATGGTGGAGGAAGTGGATGAGCTAATTCAGAACTCTGAGAGCAAAACTGATGGACATACAGAAAAGGTTGGGAAGATGAGAACAGGTCAGGGGGACTTGTATCGGCACTTGTCAAGTGCAAATGGAAGGTCAGGTAAGGTTCCCTAGGGTGGGGGTTGAGGGTAACCTGAGTGTGGTAACATTTGGCGAAAAGATAAAATTGCATTTGTCTTCAAAGTAATAGATCTATGGATTCTATTTTTCTGTTCACCATTTTGGTAAGGGAAGATTTATCACAAGGGAATGCATTACTTAGCCAGAGTGTGTCTGTCAGCTCTCACCCCCTATTACCATTTGCAAACCATCAACTGATTTCAGATGTCAAATAGTTCTTCAAACATTTTACTGTAAGATAAATAGATCCACTTGTTGCTTGAGTAGGAACTGGTTCGAAAAAAACAGAAGACAAGAGGCGTTTGGCAAAACAGGAACAGTTTGTTCAATTAAACATTACGGCCATGAGAACAGTTACAGGCATGGGGTCTGAGGACTGTCTCAATTTACAATCAGTTGGCATCCTTCTTATATACAAAACACAACAGGCCAAAAAAGCTTCCGGCATACCATATATGGTGAAGAATGTTGGTTTCTGCCTTTGAAGTCATAAATGTTCAACTGGTTAGTACAGGTGGGTCTTGAGCTCGTGTGGACCCAGTGTGGCCAGTAGATACCGTGTCCTGATGTCCAGCATGGGGAGCGCATGATCACTACGTGTGCTAGGTCCTGATTGGTTATGTGTTCCTAACTCATGTGGCATCTGACTAAATGGTATTTTTAGGAGCGCGTACCCCCTTCAGCATGTGTGCTTTATTGGGGCAATCACCCATGACCATTGTAATGTTTCTGCTCCTATCTGTGGGATTCATCAAGAGCTTCCTGCCAGAGCGCTTGCCTGCCAGCCACGCACTCTCCCACCTGTGACCTATCAATCAGTAATCCTGGGCCTAGATCTCAGGGACTGCTTGACTACATATTTGTGAGTTGAGGTTGATATGGAGTTCAGAACGAGCGATTCTAATAATTAGGATGAGATTTCATTTTTATCGATGAAAGTATCGATTTCCATATTAACACACTCACACACCCAACATAAAAACATTGAGACATAAATACTTTTATGAGTGGATCCAAGATATGATTTCCAATGGTTGAATGTTCTGGAACAAAATAAGCTAATAGTTTAAGGAGGCTGACCTCAAATCCCTTCAAGGAAGTATAATATACAGGGCCGGACTGGGAACACAAACCAGCCCTGGCGATTCAGGCGGACCTGCCCGAGGAGGGGAGGAGCTAGTGTGAAGCACTGCTGCTGCTTTTGTTACAGGGGGCTGATATTGCAGCACGGCTGCAAAAACGGCCCCCAGTAACAAAAACGGCCCCCACCGCTCCAAACCCAGCCCCCACCCTTCCAGCCCACCAGAATAATGCCCGGTGCCCGCTACAGCCAGTCCGGCCCTGATAGTATACCAAATGTTCACCATGAATGCCGCCCTCTCCATTCACTTAAGATGTAAAAAAAATATAAATGGTTAACTGTTCATTGACATGACATTTCTACATCTGGAGTCGTACACCTGCTTCACATTTCACATGCATACATTGTTCTACATGTCTGAGATAGTAGTAATCATTACTGTGCTCATTTGTGGTACTTCTATAGTTTTGTTTTTTTTAATTTTGAAAAGCAGAAAAATGGCTTGAACTGTGAAAGACTAGGAAGAAAAAGCCAATATATAGATTTTAATAAATCTTTTGTGCCCCAACTGCTAAACTCTGCCACATAAAGGGCTAAAACACTGAAAATTAAAGCTACGGCTGGAGAACACGGACAGACATGGTGTCTGTCCATAGAGGGCTTTAAAACACCCAGACAGCATCAGGATGGTACTTAACTGCAACCAAATTGGATGTCCCTGCTTTTCCTTGTGTTTTTTAATCAATAGGGCTTTAATAGAGTTAACTTAAATCGAATTCGGCTCTGGGGACACAGTTTAATAGAGGCAAGGGTGTTCTCCTTGAGGGCGAGCTGAGGCGAAACCTTGTACTGCAGGGGAAATGAATGCAGTGGCATTTTCAGTGCTCCTTCAGCCGTGATGTTGTGCTAACGGGTGACCTTTAGATCCCGTAATTCATTTTCCAGGGGCGCTTTTCTCGTCAGACGACGCGGGCTGCCTAATGTTTGTACTCAAGAGGGGCCGGGATCATAAACTTAGCACCGCATGCTTGGAAACTAGATTCTATTAACGAGCTGTCGCGTGAGTGTTGACACCGGACAGTGCTGTATCTACTGCACGAAAAGCGAACGCGAGGACCCTCTGCTCTTCATAGGTCTTACTTTTTATCTCCCTGAAGTGGGAGGCCACCGTGTTTGAACCGCGCTGTACTCTAAAGGCCCTGCAATTATTTCCATTGCGTTTTTGCGGTTCATTAAAGAGTATGCTTTTGTTTACTGTTTTTTTTTAATCTTTCATCCCTATTCCTCCTTGTACCTTTCATCCCTTTTTAGTCGCCCTCCCTTCACTTCGTCCTTCCTCTGTCCTCGTACTGCTTGCTAGCCCTATCTCCTAGACTTGCACTCAATGCTTTAAATGCGCCGGTACTCTCCGGTACAGAGAATAGGCACTTTTTTAGTTTGAGAGGGAAAGTACCGGCACTTTTCAAGAAAAATGCTATACTTTTAATTGGAGAGTAACGGCACTTCTCAGAAACAAGCAGGTACTCTAGTACAGAGTACCGGCACTTCTATTTTTCCATTTCAAGTACTGCTTGCACTTGGATTAGAAAGGGTGAAGCAGGCGACCAAGTAGGGTCTAACCCAGGGGTACTCACAAACTTTCTCTCGGGGGCCAAATTTACAGTGTGGTTTGTGGCCGAGGGCCGCACCTGTGGGGGCGGGGTCAGTGGTGGAGGGGGCGGGGCTAGAGCAACTAAAAAAAAATGACCATGAGGTTGAACACAGACCCCTGCAGCGGACGCATTCGTCCACTGAGCCACCAGACCCAGCATACACACACACACATATGTATACAGTTCATTGGGGATTTGTCCATCAGAAGAACCGCACTTGAACACAAGCTGCTTTTCCCCACAAGCTTTTATTAGGTATGGTTCGTCGCGCTTGCTTGTAATTATTCACACCTGACTGAGCCCGACGCGTTTCGATGACTCTCTTCCTCAGAGGCTCACACAGTCAGTAGTATGCAAATGAAAGTTCCCCGAGTCCTTGTTTGGCAGTATATCGTACGCAACGTGCTGTCTCATATAGAGCAGCCCATTTGGTCGTACGACATACTGCCAAACAGGGACTCTCTCTCTCCCGGTCTCACTCTCTCTCTCCCGGTCTCCCTCTCTCTCTCGGTCTCCCTCTGTCTGTGTCCCTTTGTCTCCCTCCCTCTCTGTCTCCCTCCCTCCCTGTCTCACTCCCTCACTCTCTGTCTCCCCCTCTCTCTGTCTCCCCCTCCCTCTGTCTCCCTCCCTTTGTCTCCCTCTGTCTCCCTCCATCTCCCTCTGTCTCCCTCCATCTCCCTCTGTCTCCCTCCCTTTGTCTCCCTCTCTCTCCCTGTTTCCCTCTCTCTCTCCCTGTTTCCCTCTCTCTCTCCCTGTTTCCCTCTCTCTCTCCCCGTCTCCCTCTCTCTCTCCCTGTCTCCCTCTCTCTCTCCCTGTCTCCCTCTCTGTCTCCCTGTCTCCCTCTTTCTGTCACCCTGTCTCCCTCTGTGTCCCTCTGTCTCCCTCTCCCTCTCTCTCCCTCCCTCTCTCCCTCCCTCTGTCTCCCTCCCTCTCGATCTCTCTCTCTCTCTGTCTCCCTCCCTCTCGCTGTCTCCCTCCCTCTCGCTGTCTCCCTCCCTCTCTCTGTGTGGCAGCTCGGGATGAGACAGCTTCCCGGGCTTGGGTGAGTTTGGGGAGGCCGCATTGTGAGGCCGCAGGTAGGGCAGCACCAGCGATGCTAGCCTGTTCGCCACAGAGGGGTAGGAGCAAATCGAGGCTCGTGGGCCCTGGTGAGAGGCATAAGAGATGCCTACGGTGGTGTGCGGCCCGCAGAGGAGAGACTGCTGAAAAAGCTGGTCCTTGCGTTGCTGTTCACTCGTCTTATCTCCCATCGAGTTTTAAGGGCAGAGGATCTGCGAGAGGTTGCTTGGGTAACACAGGCCATCAGGCGCGCAACACCCATTGGACTCAAAGGGCTTCAGCCCCCCCCCCCACCCCCGTCGCGTGTGGCAGCCGGGATGAGACAGCCTCCCTGCACAACACAGCCGCACCCGAGCACTTCACAGGTCTTTAAAAGACCATTTGCATGTTAATGAGGCCTCGCTGTTTCACCCCTTCTAAGAGGCCCTGCAGCGCCACTCTGCCTATTGCTTAAAGATTCAGCCCCCCCCCCCCCGAAATCAGCTCCACTCTGCCTAAAGCTTAAAGATTCAAGCCCCCCCCCTCCCCCCGCCGCCGAAATTTAGCTCTAGTTGCGCCTCTGCTTGCGAGGCACTGGTTTTGCGGATGCTCCTTTACCCAGTGAATGCGGCCCCCGAGGAATAACAACAGGCGGAATTGCAGTTGATTGCCAACTGTCTGTTGTTTTACACGAGGGCCGCATGGAAAGGGCTGGCGGGCCGCAACTGGCCCGCGGGCCGTACTTTGAGTACCGCTGGTCTAACCCAATGATGGCTGTATAACCCAGGGTCGGACTGGGACAGAGATAAGGCCCAGACACCAAAATACAAGCGGCTTCCATTAGTGAATTGGGTTGCTAAACAGGTGCCCCATGTTTGCAAACTGAAGCAGTTTTGAACTTTTAAGGACACGCTGTATACGTTTTGCAAGGTATGGAAGACTGCATTGATTTGAGCTTGCTGCAGTCAATGTTTGTTGCATTATTAAGGAAACAGCAGGAAACAACTGGATCATAAAATAGGCCCACAAACAGCTAAGACAAACAGACTTTAGACTAACCTGTCAGACCAGCCCTCCAGGCACTGCTGATTGCCCTGTAGGCCAGTCCGACCCTGGTATAACCTGGCCCCAAGATCCCATCTGGATCGTGACTGATCTGGACCGGTCTGAAGCACAATGAAGTTGAAATATTTTTTTCTGCATTATGATATTAAGAGCTGGTTCTCACATTTGCTGCAGCAAGATCACACTCCACAAACAAAAAACAGGAGCAGCAGGCAGCGCTCATTTGTTTTGTAACGTGTACCATGGGGCTAAAATTGCAAAAGTTTCTACGTTGGCTTCTGGTTCTCAATCCAAAGATCAGGCCTGCCTAATTTCCTTGGTGCAAAAATCACGTACCATGAAATACGCTTATTTCACAATTTTTTATCCACATAATGCAAACTTTTCTCTGACCGAGTTGAAATTGTATATCTTCAGTCCAGTGTCTAGGGTCGCTTAAAACAGCGTCAGTTCCTCCATAGGCACGGAGGAGCACTGCCCCATACACAGTGCTGCGTACAAAGCTGCAAAAATAAAATGGTAATAAAAAGATTTTACTACCATTTTATTTTTCCAGCTTTGTGCCAAACAGAGAGGGCAGGGCTGGGCCAGTGCGTCATTGCTCCTGATTGCTAGCAAACACGAATGGCCCCTTTAGTTTGAAGTGCGCATGTCGGGTTGACCGGCTACCTTGCTACGGCCAGAACGACATGCACAGTTCAAACTCTCCAACCCAGTTGTCTTAGACAGCTGGGTTGGAGAGCATGCAGATGCCTCCAGTGCCCTTTGGAGCGCTGAGGCAGCCTGCTCCAGCCAATCCAGATGCTTCACTCAAGCTGTTTAACAGCATGAGAGCAGCATCTGGATTGGATAAGGACCTTTGGTAGCTGTGGGAACTCGCACTTGGAGGAGTCTGGAGCCTGGAACTGGAGAACACGGAGAACGTGCTGCAGGCTAAGGTAAGTGAACTTTTTCTTTTTCCATTTTTAAATATTCTCGTTTATTTGTATTTTTTTTATTGCATTTAGGTCGCCCATTCCCTCACCATTTTTCTCGGTTACCAACCGCCTCTGATTGTAAAATTGAATTAAAGAATCCACTTGGGATTAATTTCACTCACAACTACGACAAAGAGGAGGACGTCATGACAAATTTAAACTACCACCCCAATTATGCAAACTCCTTTTATTTTAGTCTACTGATGTTTCAAGTGTACCAGTCACTCTTTTTTAATAATCTTGTTAACATTTCCAATACAAATTTAGGATTATTGCAATAATGGTACATTTAAGGAGCAGAGGAGTCTCCATCAATCAGATATAAAGAATAGTATTACATGCATTGTACACCTTGCTTCAAGAGTCATTGGTCAGGAAGCAAAAGAAGATGAGTAAAACCCCCAGGCTTTTAGAGTCTTAGACCAATAAATGAGTCCAAGGGTGAACGTCCAGTCATCATAAATTGTCCATAGGTAACAAATAACCATAAGGCAAGATTCTTTCGTCTTGACAGATCTAAAGTGGTGCTTACGTTCGCAGTAAGCAGACCAACATGAATTGAGTCCAGGCCCGGACTGGCCGTAGCGGGCACCGGGCAGTCCCCCGGTGCGCCGCACGGGTGGGGGCCGGTTTTGGGCCCGTGAGGGCCGTTTTTGTACAGGGCCGTTTTTGCAGCATAGCTGCAAAATCGGCCCTGTAACAAAATCTGCCGAAAACTGGCTCTGGCAAAGAGCTAGGCGGCACCCCCAAGCCCCGGGGGGCCGGCCGAGCACTTTGCCAGGGCCAGTTTTGGTTCCCAGTCCGGCCCTGATTGAGTCATGCTGAAGCTTTAATTGTTTCATGTTCTACAAAATGAGATTATACATTAACAGCCAGGAGGGAGGTAAATAGGAACTGACAAGTAAATCCAGGGTGGCATTTTCTGATTAACCTGAACGTGAAAGGAAAGGAAGGGATCCCAAATCAAGTTAAAGAGATATTGTTGGTCTACGTGATACGCTCGTGCGTTGCCAAGGTTACCAAGTCTCTAAGGCAGTCCGCATGGTTGGAGGAGGCTTGAAGTGCCCATTGTAATAAGATGTTCATCTTGGCAACCACTAGTGACGTGTCTATCCCTCTCTTTCAATGGTTCATGATTTCTTGGATCTCAGTATTGTCAGCAGTGAAAAAAGGTGAAAGTGAAGCATCTGGGCTGTTTTTAGAAAGCCATGCAGATGTAACCAAGTTGGTGGGTAGCAGAGTTGGCATCAGGGGCATCATTAACTGACTTTAGCAGCATGCGTGAAGGGTGTGCGAACCTGGACAGTTCTGTGCCACATGACACATTTACGTTGTTGTTTATGGGTCCATTGACTTTGAAAGGAGATTCTGGCCTCCAAGAAACTCATAAATACAAACTGCTGAGGTAGAAGGACAGAAAGGAGAGTTGTAGAGACGCGGATATGGTGAGAAGGATGGAAAATGGATAAATGGATGGATGCAGGGATGGATGGACAGAGGATGGATGGAAGGATGATGAATAGAGAGAAAGATGAATGAATAGAGAGAACAATGAATGGATGGAGAGAAAAGATAGATGATAGATGGAAGAAAAGAAGGAAGGTAAGATGAATGAATGGGTGGAGAGAGGATGTATGGTGGATGAACAGGGGCAGAAGGAAAAGACAAAGACAAATGGAGAGAAGGAAGGACAAAATACTAAGAGAAGGATGAAAGGAAATACGTTTAATCATTTAAGAATTCCCTTAAGGGAGTAATCTCCCGAACAATCGCTGGCTTCACCTGCCTCACGTGCTGGCTCAGAGCTATTTAGGACATGGTCTACAGTGGGGGTTGTTTTACTTTTCTGACTACTCCATTGACTGGCCTTGTCACCAAGGCCAGTGTTCACTGATACAGGTGCAGACTGCTCAGCATTCAGAACTACTGACTGCAGCAGCTTGCTCTTCGAAGGGGCTTGTTGGTCCCAAATGGTCTTGTTGCAGGGCTGGCTCTAAGATTGATGGGGTTAAGTTGAACAGGAGCAGACTAGAAATATGCCTGTGTGATCATGCGCCCACAGTGAGTCATTGGAGAGACCCCACTAGCTCACGAATCGAAAGTGAAGTATTCTTGTTATATCGTTTTAGGTTTGCAATATATGCATTTTAGCACCACAAAACTGCAATGTTATGCCCAACCCGTGTTGAGGTAATAGAACCCGGACCACTGGTGCAGTATATAAAGTTGTTGGAGATGCAGGGCCTCATTTATGAGGTTTTGCCAGAAGGCAGCGCCACAGGCCTTCCCGCTGTGCTGCCATTAGGCAAAAGAAAAGGACAGGAATGCGCTTCATCTACCAGCCTTTTTTCTCTGTCTATGTGTCCTGCAGAATGCAGCACACATGGAAAAAGGAAAAATGAGGAGAAATAAAGATATTTCTCCTCGTTGTGCCTCCCTTATGCCTTCATCCGTTTTTGGTGCTTCCTCAGAGTTACAATTTCTCGTCAATCTGGGGCAGTGTCAAAAAGCCATGAATGTTGCTGGGAAAGCTTCCAGCAACACCCATTGCACATCCCTTTAATGTAAAGAACTGTGTTAAAGGAAACAATCTTTACGAGGCAGCATTAAGCCAAAAATTGGCTTAGTGCTGCCTTGCAAATATGGAGCAGGCTCCTGCGCCATGGAACATCACAAAAAGTGATGTTCCGGCAGCAGTTGGTAGTGGATTGTAGATTCTGTCCATCATTCTGCCTCTCTCAATAGATTGCCTGTGGCGCTTTGTCTTGATGGCATCCTACTGCAGTGACCCTAACATTGTGGCCACTATAAAATGTGTTAAATGAGCAGATTTATCAGCAAACATAAACACATCGAAGCTTTAATGAGCCAGCTGAGGAAAGTAATTTACTTTACTGCAGAAAGCCAAAATATGTTTCTTCCTTTGAGCTCTGTTTCCTTTTAATGCAAAAAGAACAATTGATGGACAGAATGCAGAACAATGTCATACATTCACCCCCATACAGAGATCTGGGCCTAAATCCATCGTTTTTTTGCTCACCATGCCTTTCCAGTTTGGACCCAGCCATATGCAAATCAGTCTTGATCCAGTGCCTCATTGGAACAGTCCAGCCCGAACTGCCTGGCCACTGTGCCACTGGATTTAAGCTATCCTGGCTGATGTGGGGTGAAACACCAAAACAGGTCCTAGGATGCTTGTTTCCGGTCCAGGGACGACCTGGCTTGGCAGTTCAGGATGGACTGGTCCCATTGGGCGCAGGCTCAAGACTGATTTGCCTATGGCCACGTCTGAACTGGGGTGGCATGGTGAGCAAAAAAATGATGGCTTTACCCCAGATCTCTTGGCTGGGGGTGAATGTTTTGATTTGTTCTGCATTCGGTCCATCAATTGTGTGTCTTTTTCTGTTTCCTTAAAAAATACTTTATATCCAGCAAATTGATATTTTGTGTAAAAAAATGTGGTACGGTTACTTCATGAAAATAGCGGTGTGCAGCTAGGATTGCCAGATCTACCTATGCACGCCAAACATAATGAAAATGATTCACAAAAACGTTTTAAACATACCACTGTACATATACTCCTATGCATGGGTGTACCTTGACTTGCCTAATTCTACAACCAATTCCCGGTGGGAATGAGTCAGGTGGAAGTTTTTGAGGGCTCACAAACAGATGTGTCTCTGGCTGTTCACAGACTCAGAAGGAAAACCACACCCCACACTCCCCAACTCTTGCAAGGGTTTTTTACTACATACTAGTATGTAGCAGTATCAGAATAGATTTATATGTACAAAGTCACCTTTTGTGAATGTACTGAATATGTAGGCCGAACAATTTTTGAGGGGAACTCTACTTTACTTCTAGATCTGGGTGCTGTAGCCTTTGGTTTCTCAGTTGGACGAACACACAATAAAATAGAGATTTCCAAAAATGAAAACCCAGTTGTGGATACCTGCAGTTTGCTATGCATGTGGTGGTGATCTGGCATCCCTAAACTGGACACATGCTGCTTACTTACTGAATTGCATTGCTACATAGGGTTGATTGTGCCAAAAAGTGCATGCAGAGAGGGCCAGGATCGGAAGGGTTGGGGGGGTGAAGCTTTCCATCACCCAACAGAAGTGATTCCACAAAGGGATTTCAAGCATTGATCTGATATTGGCACCTACCGACCCTCTCCACTTCAGATGGGATCTTCCTTGCGGAGGGGCGAAGCTTTACGTGGACGCAAATCCGGACTCTCCTTAGCACCAATTAAGCGTCCATCTGTCCACCCATCTGTCATCGCAATAGATTCTAGCCACAATTTATTTTGACAAGCGCAAGTGACAACGCTGCCAAGAATCTGCGGCGGAGTAGGATTATTCATAAAATTATAGTACATGAGAAAGGATAAATAACATTGGTCCCATCTGGTCTGCCCTTTCCACTGCCTGCCCACAGCCGCCTGGCTCAGCAGAGCTTCAGCTTTACCTTTGTGATTTCAGCACTATTGTTCCCATGTGCTTATTCAGAAACATGAGCACTACGTGGTTCCAAGGCTTGTCTTTGCCTTGTCAATACTAATATCCCCATGTCTCCTTTCACAGGATTTTTGATATATTTTAATTTTCTTTTCTACCACTCCTTTTGGGAGGCTGTACTATACATTCACCCGCTTTCCTTGGAAGTGGCATCTATTGGAAAACCTCAGCCTTCCTACACCTCCAGTGATCAAAGTGTAAAACAAAACAAAATGCAACTGTGAATCGAAACAAAGTTATAGGAGATGTGGCAAAGGCCTACCTCTGGTGCTCTGTCTGGATTGGACCCCTGTCCTATTTTACTCACTGGGGACTCTCTCTAACACAGGTGGATTACCAAGCGATTGGTGGCAAATTTGATCATGACTTGAAAGATATTCAGTGATTGGTGGTGTATCTAGGGCTCTCTAGGAGAACTATGTGACTGGAGGCGCACCCTGTCATGTCCTGAAGTTCACATGAGGAGTAGAAGATATTTGCAGTTTCTGAAAATGACTGAGTGAAGAACTATACACCTGGGCAGGTGCTGATGATAATCATTGAGTGATTAGCACAGGAGTTGCATTTTTACTAGAAGTGCAGTCCTAGAACTAGATGTCACAATATGAAAGAAAGGGGGGCGGGGGCAGGCCTGGCATTACCCATCACGCAAGAAGAGGCTGAGCACTGAATGGACCCTGACATTCCTTTTATTTCTCCACCTCATCCAGCTATTCATCCATCTGTCTGTCCATACGTAACTGTCAGTGTCAAATCTGTGTAATCCTGCTTGTGTGCTGTCTGGCTACATGGCTGTTATATGGGACTATATGTGTGTTCTTTCTGTGTGCTGATAGGTCTATCAGGAGACCTATTACCTTTTTAAGGACTACCTCAGGCACTAAAAGAGGTGCTTACGCAAGTCCAAAATCGACCTTCACCGCCTCCAGAGTCATTATGTGTGATAACTGTATTTGGGAGTCATTTTACATCTTGCCTTTTTTCCTGTCCAGTGAGTAGTGCCTCTGTAATTGCTCCTACTCGTTCCCTCTGTAAAGAACTGGCTCGTGTCTGACATTTACAAGCATAAAACACTTGAAAGCCCGCAATCCTTGTATAAAAGCCTGTCTCTAATATCCTTATTACAGTCAAATTGTGACATCTCTAGTCACCTGTAATAATGAAATGACATAGCTGTTCAACTGTAATAAGTTGCTAAAGTTGATTAGTTGAGTTGTAATGTCATAATGCCTGCTGCCAGAGCCAGCAACCATGCTAAGAGGCAGATCACAGAGCATAATTACAGCTTCAGTTCAAACTTCTGTTCTGTTTTTATTCAACAAGTAGTGATAAGCAGAAAGGAGATATTTATTTTTTGTATGTCATTGGTCATGCATGTTTCTACACTTTCTGAGCTAATCCGTGTTTAAAATCTGACACATTAAAACGCTTCTAATATATTTTTGCAATAAATGACTAACAGTTTTTGGGGATATTTAATTTAGCACTCCAAATTAAACTTTTATTCTTGATATCTGCAAACTAACTATTGTTTTCAAATAGAAGAGCAAGATACCATGAATTTAAGCAGTTTGTGGGAAGAGTGAAGTGATGATGGGACCATGTATTATAGGGAATAAAGTACCCTCTGGCGTATGCAAAAAGGATATTGCAAGCCATGGCCGAGTTCCATGACCTCACAAGGAAACTCCTTCTTTAGCCTTGTTCCTCTCTATGGTCATGGAACTCCTCATTGACTTGCAATAGCCTAATAATGTACGCCGAAGGGTAGTTTATCCTATGCATCAATGAGACAAAACAGGGAAGCAAAAAAAAGGAGACTACTACAGTCATCTGTTCCCTGCCGGCCATGACACCTTTTGAGACAGAGGCTTCCATTCATTATTCAAAATTACGAACCCCAGATGAACTATACCTGATACATTAGAGATCTACATGTCATATTATCAACCGGTCACTAGTCTTTATCTCTGTTTTTAGGATAGTGATTGCATCTGATCTTCTTGATCCTGGTGCTATGATGCCTGGGGTGGTAGTGGGCAGTGCAAATAAATATATTCATTATATAAATGAGTAAAATATATAAAACAAGCATTGCTCTGCATTAATGTCAAATAAGCAACGTCGCTGAAAATATCGCTTGATTACTCTCCTTTTTGATTTGTGATTGACTGGACTTTGAAACATAATAAGGTTTCTAATTGGAATCCCCCAGTGGCATTCCAGGTATATTGTAGTATTCATTTTAGGGTCCCTGGTCCATTTAACATCCTTACAATGATCAAGAACTGGCACTCTATGTTGATGCCTGTCACATAGGAGCTTTGAATGTTGTCTGCTATATTTTAAGGAGCAGCAGTATAGATTAAAGAGAAGAATCCGGCATGGATCCATATCTGCTGATTTTGCTACCTGTGTTCATCACTATTTTCAACAAGCATTTGCAATGCAATAGGTCTCGCATTTCAAGAGTTTGAGCTATTGGCATTGTATAGGACAATGCCTTTTATTTATGTGTTGTTTTTAAAACAGATAAATAAAAGGCATTGTCATTTACAATGCCAATAGCTTAAACTCTTGCAAATGCGAGACCTATTGCATTGCATATGTGTTTACTGCCCGTGCTATAAAGATTTTTTTTTAAATGTCAGGAGAGAGCCTGTCAAAGCTATTTGAGAAAATAGTACTCATAGGCACATGTAAAAGGGGGTGTCACCATGGGCGGGTACAAATGAGAGAAGGCGATACTAAGGAGGGACTACTAAGCCTATTGCCCAGTGAAAACCCACAGTTTACAGTCGACAATGACACAAACCAATGAAAAATATGGGCGCAGAGTGGGCTGAGCTTCAAGTCCATACTTGAATACAGCATGCCTCGCAGAGCAGAACATGCGCTGCCCAGGCTCGACCTATATAATGGCTCTTTAGCATCTCTTGTTGTCAGTTAAACCCGAAAACAAACTGGAATTTCACTAATTGCCAGGTGAAGAATTCCATCAAGTTCACAGAGAGCTGCCTAAAACGGAGGTGTTGCTTGTCGATGAGATGAGCATGGTGGGCCTTTGCGGCGATTCCACCCCGAGTGCAGGGACTCCCTTTGAGAATCAGGTCCTGAATCTATTGTAATGCATGTATCATACATTGCACGATTCAATAAGTATTGAGAATTGCATACTGTTTGCATGGAAACTGTATGTTCAGACCACCTTCAGTGGGCACCAGTGTAATGACAGTCCGTGTACAACAAACCCAGGCATAACGAGACACATTTAAGGTAGGGAGCAAATATTTGGTTGGCCTCCCAGTACAGTGACTGCGCCAAACTATATGGCTTTAAACAGTCAAAAAGATACACTTTGGTTTTACCTCTGTCATGTCACAGCCTAAAGAGAACCAAATTCAAGAACTGAAATCTACTCGCCGAATGGAACAGCAGGCAACTACATTTTCCCCTGGGACAAAAGACTATCAAAATTCTGAATTAATTAAAAATAATTGTGTCGGACTGCAGCAAGCTGTCAGTTTATATGTAAATTCATACAAAAAAGTTTTGCAAAGAAAACTAAATGCGTTGAAAATGCTCCAATCCATTGTGACATAGGTCATATCACTGGCTTTCTTGCATATTCCAACACAGAATTTTGTCATGATACAACAGCCTCAAAAACATGCACACTGCAGTGTCAAATTCCTACTTTGTAAACAATTGAATGTGGAAAAACAACAATTTCCACTTTTGTCTCACTCATGGACTCACCATTCACAAGTCGTGAGAGTATTATTTTATTTCAATCATTGTTTCGGCTATAAACGTGGGTATAAAAGGAAAATAGAAAAAAGACAGTACATGTCCAGTTAAAAATGCATCGCAAGTTAGATAAAATTTCATCATGAGGATAAAAGCAATCAGTGATCTTACTGGCATTAAAGGGCATATATCTTTTAGCTCCTGTGGCTGATTCTCCAGACAAAAACATCTGAAATTAGAGGAACTAAATAGGTAGCGCTGTGATGCTACTATCGTTGCTTAAAAATTAGTCGGACAAAAACCAACTAAAACAACGAGTGCCTCCTTTTTATGGCACATTTTAAGAAGGAGCAAATATTGACTCAGTTCGAGGGGGGACTCCGTAGTTTGCAGATATTCCTGGACAGCCAGAGAGCTCTGAATGCCCTGGTTCCTGACAACCAGAAGCAAATACATCTTACTAAATTTCTGATCAAATCTACTAAACAAGCATCGCGGCACCGACGCTTTACTTTTAATGTTAAAAGTAAAGCGCGGTTGCCCGCGATTATACCAAAAGTAAAGAAATAGATTTTTTTTTCTATTTCTTTACTTTTGGTATAATCGCGGCACCCGCGCTTTACTTATAACATTAAAAGTAAAGCGTGGGTGCCGCGATTATACCAAAAGTAAAGAACTAGAAAAAAAAAACTATTTCTTTATTTTTGGTATAATCGCGGCACCCACGCTTTACTTTTAATGTTAAAAGTAAAGCGCGGGTGCCGCGATTATAGCAAAAGTAAAGAAATAGATGTTTTTTTCTATTTCTTTACTTTTGGTATAATCGCGGCACCCGCGCTTTACTTATAATATCAAAAGTAAAGGCCGGGTGCCGCGATTATACCAAAAGTAAAGAAATAGATTTTTTTTCTATTTCTTTACTTTTGCTATAATCGCGGCACCCGCGCTTTACTTTTGATGTTATAGGTAAAGCGCGGGTGCCTCGATTATACCAAAAGTAAAGAAATAGATGTTTTTTTCTATTTCTTTACTTTTGGTATAATCGCGGCATCCGCGCTTTACTTATAATATTAAAAGTAAAGCGCGGGTGCCGTGATTATACCAAAAGTAAAGAAATAGGAAAAAAAATCTATTTCTTTACTTTTGGTATAATCGCGGCACCCGTACTTTACTTTTAATGTTAAAAGTAAAGCGTGTGTGCCGCGATTATAGCAAAAGTAAAGAAATAGTTTTTTTTTTCTATTTCTTTACTTTTGGTATAATCGCGGCACCTGCGCTTTACTTATAACATCAAAAGTAAAGTGCGGGTGCCGCGATTATACCAAAAGTAAAGAAAACAAGCGGCACTGAAAGCAATCTCGTCGCGATCGCTATTGTCAACAACTAGTGGTGCGTGCACCACAGAGGAGCGGGGGGGGAGTGCGTGCAGCAGCGACAGCAAGGCGAACGCGTGCTGCTGCGCATGCTGGCCACCTTCAGGAATTGGCGTTTCAAAGGCGGGACATTGTCTCGCCTTTGCCCAATCACGTCCTGTTTTTTTTTTTTTAAACGCACGCAAGCCAATGCCAGACGGGGAAAGCAAAACCACACAAGCGTGTGGGTAGCTTTCTAAGCCCCGTACAAGAGGTCTCGCGCTGCACAAGCAGTGCAACGCACTGCAATGCTAGGCACAAGACCTAAAAAGGATTACATATCCATTTGCTTCGAATTACATTAAACTCCATACTACTAAACCGAGGATCATTGCCTGACCTGAGGCTGCATTTCTCTTGAGATTTTATGTAGTCGCAGAATTGCCTCCACTTTTTTGATCATTGCACTTTTTGAGTCATCTTTTCAATATTGGTACATCGGTATAATTAGAAAATGTATACATTATTTAATTGTTTGTTTGTTTAGCGTTCTATACCGCTGTGTGTATATTTTTGTTTCCTACTGGGTAGTTTGAGGTGATAATCTGTGCAAGCTGAAAGTATATGGCAGTTTTCCATGTGCAACATGAGTCCTATTGAATATTTGTCTGTCATTAGCACTAGATTTAAAGACAAAACTGCGTTGTGACTTTACTGAGTTGTGACCCTGGTCTCGTTTAACTATTCCTACCTTTTCTCAGGTTGTCGAAATAAAATCATCGTCCAGAGTAGTCTCCGTCTCTAATTCTGTTCTAAATTGTTGATGTATACTTTACTTGATTATAGTCTCAAACGTTTGTTTCATATTTATTTAATACTATCTGTATTAATTTGCTCTTTTCCATTTCTGGATGGGATCCACACAACCTTTGAAAAAATAGAATTTGCCGATTCAATGGCCGTTATTAGGACGAAGCCTGCTATCAACATCTTGTGGACATTCAGAAAGCTTCCCTGGGAATGCATTCCACCCACTGATTACCATTGGCTTTTTGGCTTGTAACTCACATTGTCTTGCTTTCTATTTCCTGGTTTTATTTGTTTTAGGCTGTCAAGCTTCTGTTTGTCTCTTCCCTTGCCCAAACCTTATTTACAGTATCCTTCTGTGTGCTCCCTTTCTGTTAATTGGCCTTTAAATCTTGTTCTCATCTTGTCACATTTGCTGTGCATTCAAAAACAGAGGTCAAATTTCAGGCTTCATTTTCCGAGGAAGCTTGTTTACTTTTCTTTCTCTGACTTCAAAGTGAGAGGGTGTATGTGACAATCATGCATGGGTACTGAGAGTAATTCCGAAGTGTGGTGGAAAAAAATATTTTAATACCATCAAAACAAATCAATACACTAGGTGATGACATTTCCACACATTATATTTTGTGTGCTGTAGTGTTAACAGTAAAACTGTATTGTGTCCAAATCTAATGGTCATTTCAATTCAAGATGTGTTGTCTGTAATGGCAGTGTGCTACCACACCTTGTATACGCCACTTTACCCCACCCCACTCTACTCTGCACTACTGCACTCTACCCTGCACCACTCAAACTACGCCACCCCACTCTATGTCACTCTACCCTGTGTCACTGTACTCCACTCTGCACCATTCCACGCTACGTTACTTCAGTCTACGCCGCTCTACTCTGTATCACTCGATGCCAATGCACTCTACTCCACTCTACTCTACTATGCACCACAAACCTTTTTGCCACTTAACTCTATACTACTCCACTTTATGCCACTCTACTCTGCAACCCTGCACTCTATGCCACTGCACTCTACGCCAATGCACTCTACTCTCTACCACTCCACTCTACGCCAGTGCACTCTATGCCAACCACTCTACGCCACTCTGATCTACTCTGCACCACTGCACTTTACGCCACTGCACTCTAAGACACTGCACTCTACCTTGCACCACTCCACTCTATTGTGCATCAATCCACTCTACGCTACTTTACTGTACTCTGAAACAATCTACTCTGTGCCACTCCACTCTAGCCCACTGCAATCTACGATGCACCCCTCCACTCTGCGCCTCTCTACTCTGTGCCTCTCTACTCTGTGCCACTCTACTCTGCTCTGTACCACTCTACTCTACACCACTGCACTCTTCTCTAACCACTGCACTCTATGACAGTGCACTCTACACCACTTTACTCGCAAACAATTAACTCTATGCCACTGCACTCTACGTCGATTTGCTCTGCACCACTGCAATCTACACCACTATACTCTGCATCACTCTACTCCACTGCACTATACACCACTGTACTCTACACCATGGCACTCTATGCCACTCTGTTCTACTCTGCACGACTGTACTCTACACCACTGCTCTCTACATCACTATATTCTGAACTACTTTATTCCACTGCACTTTACGCCAATGCACTCTATGCCACTCTACTATACACCATTGCACTCTACGACAGTCTACTCTTCAACATGGCACTCTGCCACTGAAGTCTATGCTACCCTACTCTATGCCACTGCAGTCTTCTCTGAACCCCTCTTCTCTATTCCACTCTATGCCAATTCACCCTATGCCACTACATTCTACCCTACTCTACTCTTCATCACTCAAATCTATGTCATTGCATTTTACCCTGCACCACTCCAGTCTGCACCGCTCCACTCTACGCCACTGCACTGCACGCCAATCCTCTCTTATCTACTCTGCACCACTGCACTTTATGGCACTCTACTCTATGCCACCGCACTCTGTGCCACTGTATCCCACTCTGCACTATTTCAATCAAACCTGCTCCTCTCTTTGCCACAGCATTCTACATCACTGCACTCTACACCAATGCACTCTACACCACTTTACTCAAAACCAGTGCACTCTAAGCCACTGAACTCCACGTCTCTCTATTTCATTCTGCACCACTGTACTCTACACCACTGCTCTCTATGCCACTTTACTCTGCACCACTCTACTCTATGCCACTCTACTTTCAACCATTGCACTGTAGTCTACCTAATGTACTCTACACCACTTTCCTCAAAACCAATACACTCTATGACAACTACTCTGCACCATTACATTCTATGCCACTATGCTCTACTCTGCAACTCTCTGAGCCACTGCACTCTATGCTACTGCATGCTACGTCACTCTACACCATTGCGCTCCACATCGATGCACTCTATGCCACTCTGTTTTGCTCTGCACCACTGTACTGTATGCCACTGCTCTCTACAGCACTCTACTCAGCAACACTATACTCTCCGTTACTGCAGTCTATGCCAATGCACTCTACACCACTGCACTCTAAGACATTCTACTCTGCAGGACTGCACTCTCTGCCACTGAACTCTATACCACGGCACAATACGCCACTCTACACCATTTCACTCTACATCACTGCACTCTATGCCACTCTATTCTACTCTGCATCACTGTACTATATGACACTACTCTCTACAGCACTCTACTCTGCAACACTCTGCTCTATGCCACTGCACTCTATGTCAATGCACTCCACACCACAACACTCTTAGAAACTCTATTCTGTAAGACTCTAGACCTCTTTATTCAAAACCAAACCACTCTAAGCCACTGTACTCCATGCCAATCTATTCTGCACCACTGTACTTTATGCTGCTTCACTCAAGGTAACTCTACTCCATTCTACAACACTCCACTCTATGATGCTCTACTCCATTAATTTCTACTCCTCTCTATGACACTGTACTCCACTCTATGCCACTCTACTCTACAACACTCTACTCTAATCTATGCCACTCCCTCTACGCCACTCCATTCTACTTTACTTCACTCTATTTTATGACACACTATTTCACTCTACTCCACTCCACTCTACGTCACTCCAGTGCTCCACATTATTCCACACTCCACTCTATTCACTCTATGCTACCCCACTTCGAAACTCAATGCCACTCCACTCTACTATATTCTCCGCCACTCCATGCCATTTCACTCTACTACACTACTCCACTCTATGCCGCTCCACTCTACTCCACTACTCCACTCTATGCCGCTCCACTCTACAACACTCTACTCCACTCTACACAGCACCCTCTACACCAATCCACTCTGCTCTACACCACTCCACAACTCTCTATGCCACTCCACTCTATGACACTCTGATACTCTACTCCACTCTATGCCCTTCCACTCTATGAAACTATACTCCCTCCACAACACAATACCACTCCACTCTACCCAACCCCATCACTCCATGTCACTCCACGCTACTCAACTTTACTTCACTCTACTCCACCACTCTCTATGCCACTCCCTAACACCCTACTCTACTACACGATATTCTACTTTACGGCACTCCACTTCATGCCACTCTCCACAACACTATGCCACTCCACTCTACACCACCCCATGACACTCCACTTCACTCCACCCTATTGAACTCTACTCTACACCACTCCAGGACTCTCTATGCCACTCCATAACATCCCACTCTACTCCACAACATTCTAATTTACAGCACTCCACTCTCCTTGTCGCCACTATCTTTTAGCCAGGCTGAACAGCTCCCAAGCTGGTGTGCTACGTGGATAAAACATATTGGCAAAGCTAATAACTCTTAAATAGGTAAGATCTATGCTTGTTATATATTATCCATTTTATCACAGAATTGCGTGGTCCCCGTCTTACCTGAATGTTGCTGTCTACGGACGTACAGACCTTGAACTGATTCTATTCAGTACACGCATTACTTTGCTTAATACCAGAATAGAATCATCTTTTCATCTTAGGATAGATGGCACTGAAAGACATCACGTTCACTAAAATACTTCAGACCCTTTTGGTAGTAATATTTTCAAGGCTTTCTTTGCCATCTCTTCCTGGTTCAAGGCTGTTTCATACATTTTAGCGCCCATAACAGCTTGTTTTTTCCTGGTACTGTCAATAAACTAATTTTCTGCTGGTGATTTCAGTGTCACAGTGACTGCATACAAAAAATACTCGGAGGAGGGACCCATTGTAGGTCTTAGGTTTAACTGACCTTTAGATCAGTCTTGGCGTAATTGTTTCTGGTGGTGACATTTTCTCTGAGTCTCTGGGTTGGTGAAAATGTTGGCATTGTACATGCCGAAAACAGAACTATCTCTTGTCTCTGATTTAGGACAGCTAGAAATGGCACTGAGGATGGAGCATTGTACATTATTAAAGACACACTATTCTGCAGCTGAAGAGGGATAAGCAATAACTGAGAGGCATCTGTTTCACACTGGATTAGCAGAACGAGGGGAACAGATTTTAGAGGATGAGGGTACCACCTCCCTACATACATAATGCAGAAATAAGTACCTGATTCTCATTGGAGGGTGTGTGGAGACATTGAAATCGTGGCTGTCTTCCAGAGGAATGCTGGTCAGAGGTTTTCACAAATAAAGGATGAAGGTCCGCACCCATCAAGCTGCCCTATCCTCCGTCCGGTCCTCATCTTCGAGGGTTCCTGCTTCTTGTTTGCATGGCCATGCGAAGTGCTGTGAACATGTCAGGTGCATGGCGTACCATGGAGTGATAAACTTGTGATATTTTTTGGGCCCTAATTCCTTCATACACAGGTTGGCTTCTAAGGGACTGTGTCCTGGAAGCTCATACAGCCCTGTGATGTATAGTGTGAGAGTGTGCCTTAATTTTAAATATCGTTAGAGCTGACTGTGATGCAGGGTGGATTCTGTCTGTAGCGTCTGATAAGTTTTGAGTAGAGTGCCCTGCATCGGATCCCCAAGGGTGGAGATGCCAATGGTATCCCATTAGCGGAAACTTCCAATGCGGCCACCTAACTTACGGTGGTTCGGACCTGTGAGCTTCTTGTCCAAACCTATGGCTGTCAAGGAGCTTTCCCACATTTGAATGCTGACCACTGTCACTGCGGGGGGGGGGGGGTGACTGCAGAATTTCCCCCCCATAGAACACTTGGAGTAGATTTGCCCCTTGGAGTGCCAATCTTTCTAGTGCATAGGCCGGGTTGCCTTGTGTAGCATATAGCCATTTGTTAATGACCACTAACTGGGATATTGTGTATTATGTTTTAGCGACTGTGATGCCCCCTTTGTAGATGTACTTAAAGAATTCAGCGGGAGCTATTTGGGGGAGGCATTGCTTCCACAGAAAATTACAAAGCATGAAGTGGATCTTCCGAAAAAAGGGTGTGCAGAGTGTCTACAAGTAATTCTTCAATTGGTACACAAAGCGGGGAGTGACACCATTTTGAAAATGGCCGAGTGCCCCATGAGAGTTAGTGGGATTGTAGACTAGCCATTGACATCTGCTGCTAGTCTGTCTAGTAGCAATTAGATGTTCATCCAGGCAGCGGTCACATCAGTTTCAATGTGCACCCCAAGATATTTGATGCTTTGCGAAGCTTCTGGTATGCCCGTTGCCCATCCCAGGGCCTGTGTAGTGGGAGAGATGGGAAGGACCTCAGATTTATTTAAGTTTATGGTTAGGCCAGACATATCTCCAAATATTTGGAGTATTTGTGGGCCCGAAGTTTTAGGGTAGTTCCAAAAGATAAATGCACTGTCTGCATATAAGGCAGTTCTATTGGAAAGGCCCGGCCCCAAATCAAAGCGTGTCATCTATGCTTCAATTTTAAGCAAGGACCCTGACAGGGGTTCTAAAGCAAGGACCAAAATCGGGAAATAGCGGGCATCCCTGCCATGTGCCTCTTTCGATGGGAAATGGCTCGAACGTCTCTGTGCCTAACCTGACCTGTGCAGTCAGGCCAGTGTAGAGGAGCTTGATGTATGTGTACCAGGGAGTGGATGACTCTGGCCACTATATTGGGCAGTGCCTTGGCAATGATCTTGACTTCAGTATTTAGAAGTGAGAGAGGGCAGTAAGAGGATCATATGTGTGGGGGTCTCCCTGGCATGGGCATCACTACCACCTTGGCTTTCCAAAAGTCCGTGGGCGGTAGCATGTTGGCGACTGCTTCCTTCAGGGCCTCACTGAGGGTTTAGCTCAATTCGTGCATGACTAGCTTAAAGAATTTGCTTGGGAAACCATTTTGGCCTGACGGTTGACCAGATTAAAGCTGGCTCAAAGCTGTGGTGAGTTCTTTACTTGTGAGAGCTGCCTCCAGCAATCTCCTCTCAGAAGCAGAAAGGGTTCAGACGGGTAGGTCCAAGATGAAACTGTGAATCAAAGTCTCGGATAGGGTGTCTTTGTGGGCGTATGTCCCCATCTAGTATTGTGCGAGGTGGCGGGCAATCGCTTTTTCCCCACTAATTTTCTGACCTGTAGGGGTTAGCAGGTATGAGGTGTCTGTTGCAATTGTATTTGGGTTGATGTCGTTATGCAGTTTCTAAGTAGTGGTGTCTATACTGTTGTTCTAAGTATTGTTTGCGATTTCTTATGCTGTTTCACAGTCAAATAATTAGTGATCTCTCCTTGTAGGGTCGCCTGAAGGGCTTTCCAAAAATTGACAGGGTAGGTGATAGATTCTCGTTTGAAAGTAAAATATGTGTCTCTCGAGTCTCCTATCTATGAGGTGGATACAGTGGGACCAGGCCAATAGTCTCCAATTTGGGTGAGTCCTCCAGTAGCAGGTTCTCAGGGTGATTATCAATAGGGAATGGTCAGAGAGACTTCAGGGGAGGATTTGTGCATCTAGAAGTCTGTGTGCATCTGTCTTAGGAATGAATAAATAATCAAGAAGGGAATGGGTGCCATGTGCCCCAGAGCAGAAAGAATATCCTCGCCCATCTCGGTGAAACCAATGCGAGGTGTCAAAGAGGTCCAGTGCCTCTAGGAATGGAGCTAGTAGGGATTGCCACTATCCCCACCCCCACAGGTGGGTAGTCTATCAAGGGATTCATCCACCAACCCGTTCCAGTACTCTCCCAGCACGAGGTGGCCTACTGGTAGTTCCCCGACCAGTTTTGTGATTATCTCTTGGAAGGAAGAAGTTAGGAGAGGTGGAGCATAGATTTTAAGTGATGATAGTGATTCACCATGTAAGAGGCCTGCCGTGGCTAGGTATCTGCCCCTTTGGTCAGACCATACCTTTTGAATCTCATACCGGAGGTGGACTTTGGCCATTTAATAGTATGGCTATGCCCCTGTGCTTCCCTCACAAATCCAGCGTGATATATCTGTTTGTAGCCATATTGGGCCAGAAATAGGGTTTTGTTCCCCAGCAGGTGGGTCTCCTGGAGAAGTGGGATATCAGCGTGGTGCAGTTTTGCATTGCGGAGGATCATGGTCCTTTTCATTTCATCTAATAGGCCATATACATTCCAGGACATGAGGTTAATCCGGGCGGGCAGGGTTGCACTAGTGTTTGGGGTAATCTAGGAATGAAAGTGTTGTGGAAGGCGCAGTGTCAGCCATCAGGAATGTTCGGTGTGCCAACTTCAGAAAACAGCAAACTGAACTTGAAACCACTGCCTCCCTCCATATACCTCCAAACAGTGAAGTATTTGTTGTGGGGCAGATTAACCCAGAATGCCAACCGGACATCACAGGCATTGCGTCCCAATATGTCCCCTTCTAACAGGAACTATTACCAGTGCCCACAAACCGAGTTAGTAAATGTGATGGTGTAGTAGGTGGGTCACGAGTTGCAAAGGGGTGCAGGAAAGCATGCTTCTCACGCCACACCGCTGTGTATCTTGGTCTGTATTGGATGAATGACAGCTCAGTGGTCTTCCCAGGGGATTTTAAGAAAAGTCATAGATGGTTTGGAAGCATGTCTCATATATCTCCCACTGGATTCGAGATTGTCACACCAGGAAGATCAGGAGAGGCCCCCGATATGCCCTCAGTTGGTTAGTGCTGTGGGGGGGGCCGTAAAAGTGTCTTAGGAGAGGGCCTTGAGTCTCTTGTTGGTGGTGTGTGCAGAAGGAGGTTGACTGTCTCGTTTGTCCACTAAAAGATATCTTTGGAGGAGTCGAAGAAGAGGGAGTCTCTGTATATGACTTTGAGTTCAGCAGGATACAGCAGCATGCATCAGATGTTTAGGTCTCACGATCTCTTTTTAGTGGCGATGAAAGATTTGCTTTGGTTTTGGACCAGTTTGGTATAGTCCGGGAAGATCAACGTTTTTTTAGATTGAAATATTACAGCTGTCAGTGATCTTGCATGACGGAGGACCTCGTCTCTGTCTACATAGTTCAGTAACTGAACTATCATGGGGTGAGCTGGTGCCCCCGGAGGTGGCCTTTGAGCCAAAAGCCCAGTGGGTCCGCTCAATGAAAAACAGGGTTAGAGGGCATCTGTCAACAAGATGGAGCACAACCATTGATAGAGGAATTTTTCAGAGGAGGATCTATCTCAGTCCTCAGGAATTCCTACGAAACAGTGGGCATTCCTTCAGGCCCTCCCTTCTGCATCCTCCACACACACTGCTAGTTCTTTAGTTGTCAAACTTACTCTCATGATCATTTGCTGCATGTGGGTTATCATGCCTTCCATGTTCGAGACTCGGACTTCAGTTTCTGCTATTCTATCCTGTGAAAGTAGTGTAACATCGGTACTCACCACTCCAACTTTGGCTTTGAGGGTGTCATGCGATTGGCCAATGGCTGCAGGGATCTTAGTGGTGTCAGGGCCCTCGTTGTCACGGCTGCTTCCATCATTGTGCAATAAGTCTATTCTCCCCTTGGAAGTGTGGGAGAACTTGTCCAGCATGCCATGTTTGCTTGATTGGGGCATTTTATCCTTGGCCATGGTGAGAGGCTGGTGGGGGGTTAGAGTCACATGCAGTTGCAGAGATGGGGACCCAGAAGTCCCCAGATTCTCCCTGGGGCAGCACAAGCAACACCGCCAGTCTTGATGTAAAGCACTAGGCCCACACATCTTGGTAGTGGGCTGTAGGGGTCTTTTTGGCTCTTCTGTTGCCCCCTCAGGTGCAGAAAAAAAAGCTGCCCCAGAGTGGACCATAAGGCATCCGCGAAGGGAGGAGATAATGAGGGGGCGGCTGTGCCTCTGGGGTTGAGGGCCCACCACCGCAGAATAGCCTTTCCTACACTGAGGGATGCCGGCGGGGATTCTTCAGTGGAGTCGGTGAGACTCAGAGCTCTGCAACTCCAGAGCCACTGAAAGTTAGTCACAGGTCAGTTTGGCCAAACTTGCTTGCCGCAGTCTCCTGCCCATTCTCCTGGACCACAGGTAGTCGATGTCAGTGAGCTGGGGGGTTGGCTGTGACTCCAGGTGCACCAACAAGTTGCAGTTTCCTCTCTGCTCCCCAGGTTTCTGTTGGGCCCAGGACCTGCCCGCCACTCGGGGGTGCTCCACAGTCATTTATTTACAGCTGGGGCCTCCGGTTCAGTCCCTTATGTCCAGAGCCATCCGCTAGGACACCATCCGCAGCACTCAGCCACAGCTCAGCTGATCAGAGGAGGAACTCGGACCTGGACCAGTCTCACCTCTCTCACCAGGACCCGAGTGCTCCACCAGGCCTCTTCTTATCGTGACAACCCCAAGGAGCCCCATGCCACTGTCCAGGCACCCACAGGGTCTGCAGCTCTTCCCCTATTTTCAGGAGGGCAGCATAATAGGATTAGGCTGTGCTGTTGGCATAATGGTGAAGGATCTGAGGTTGGGAGCGTGGAGCCAGCTCAACTTAGAGTTGCCATTTTAGGCAGCCAAGCCACACTTTTTTACATGTTGATTTGTGCATTTTTTTAGGAACATCTGTGTGAACTACGAGCACACACTTGAGACTGACTTAGAACTTGCAGGATGAGGCTACTAGCTTCCTCTGCCAGACTGTCCACAACCCAAGAAGTACTTGATTTATACATTGAGCGGTATGCAAAAATTCCTCAAGCTATAGTGGCACTTGCTCCCTACTTCTATCCATGGCATCAAGGAAAGGAAGTAGGTTGTGGGGTACTGGGGCCCCTTTTAACTTAAACTTAGTGGAAATATTACCTCATTCATATACCTTGGACTGTCAAGGACTCCTGCTAAGTCTCCCCTTGAGGAACACAAGTGTACAATAGGGTGGAGGGGAATACCCTGAAGTCCCTGGGGACCTCAGTGTAGAACAAGAGTCTGAATAAGTCCTCTCCCACTTTTGCTTTTACCCAGGCCTGAAGGAACCCTGAGGATTCTCACAGGCCTACTACATATATACCTCTAATCGTAGGATAATTCTGTGGATTACACATGCCTACTACACTTGCACTACTGTGCATGAATCATACCATCATAGGAAAGCAGGCAGCCCTACAGTGTTATTTTGTGAAAGTGCACACCAGGGTGCCAGTACCTTTTATTAATTGAGGAGGATTGGTTATCAGGAGCGGTATAACACATAGTGCCCAGGGGATATAACGGACATGTGCACCCTCTTTGCTGACCCCCGGGGCACTATAGTATTATAGAAGGGGTCACAGGCGATTGTGCAGCCCCTTCTCTAATACACATTTAGCATCAGCATTATCTTGAGAGAGATTCCCTCATTTGTGTGGGGGTGTGGAGGGAATCGCTTTGCCTTCGTGCCCCCACCATAATATGGACATGGGCGCAGAGGCAAACAGTACCTAAGTAGGTTCACTGACAGTGCAGCAGAAAAAAGGATGGCACACTGTCAGTGTGTCTCCTTAAGCCACCCAATGGAGGTGACAAAAGAGGCCGTGACCTCCCAGACATTCACCTGCAGGCAGGTACAGTCACTCGCTGCACCGGCCTCCAAGGGGTTCTCTTCTCTTCCCTCTTTAAAGCGCAGCATGCCACCTGCACTGTGAAACATGGAGCGGTTTGTAAACAGATGCTCGGTACATCACTTCATGCGCTGCCCCCAGGTCAGGCCCGGGGACGCATTAAATTATTTGTAATAGGGTGCACTGTCCTGGTTTGCTGCCAGTGCATCTGCTTAATAGTGCACCATGGCGCAAACAGGGACAGTGCACCCCATCTGTAACACGACCCAGGTGTGTGACAGTCAGGTGAAGGACAAAAACTCAGTCACAGTCTAGATGGTACAAACAATCTAGAATGAATTAAGAGAAGTGCAGGGCTGTGCTGGCAGATAACTGCCTATCATTTATTTAGCATTTATTAGTTGTGAAAATTCAAAAGATGCATCAACCTTCTGAAAGTTCAACTCTATATACCACTTTTTGGCTGTAAGCATTTTGTGAAAGAGACTTATCTTTCTACATTTACAGCAGAGGTGTCCAAATGCGATTCATTACTCGCGATCAATGTCTTTTAAAAAATTCTTGTTTCCTTTATTTGTTCCCACCGTTACAGATATTACTGGTGTTGCAGCCCTGTTGTGATGAATAGTACATGCTGGTTTCAATGTTCCCTCTTTGTTCCTAGGTACATTTTCTCTCAGAGCAGTGCTCTTCAACTCCTACACTTCCGCCTCCAAATGGCTTGTTTGTTGTCACACTTAAGTCCATAATTGTGGAACTGGCTCTATAGTTTTCCACGTGTCACCGGCACTCTAATAATTAAAGGCTTGTTCTGCAGCCTTCCCAAGTTTCAATACAACTTAGAAAACAGTCATTTTGAAAAGTGTGTGGAACATCCTCAAAGCCTTCACTCTTAGCTTAGCATGTTGTGTCTGATCTTCATACTAAACCAAGGACACAATTCTGATATGTAGAGGAACCACTAGTTCACCTACAGCTGAAAGGTTATGTAGTTAAGGGGTTGTCAGTGGGGTCTGTTGTTCAGTGTTCTCCAGTTTTATGTCCATTTTACAAGGATGCCCTGAAGAGGCATTTGCTGCCGGTATGAGCAGTTGATGTGAAATCAAGGAGGCAGGATTATTTTCTCCTGCTGAATGATGATAAAGTGTATTGTTCAGTTAATATAACATAAAACTTTAAACTATTAAATATAATAACCTATGAAATCTGTGTAAAATTAGCAATGAAGTGCAAAAAGTCAGTTTGAGCATAAGTTCAGGGCTGGTCTGAGGATCCACAGCAGCCCTGGCAATTTTGTGGAACCAGCCCCCAGAGCAAGCGTGAAGCACTGCTGCTTAACAAAACCAGCCACTGCTCTGCTGCGTCTGTTACTGGGGGCTGATATTGCAGTATCGCTGAAAAAACGTCCCCCATGCTCCAAAACCGGCACCCACCCTTCCAGCCTCCCAGGCAAACGCCCAATGCCTGCTACAGTCAGTCCGACCATGGTAGGCAAACATTAACCTGCATGCCCAAAATGATGATGATGATAATGACGTAGATTTGTAGCAACAATGCACTCTAAAATAGCACTCTAGGAGCAACGATCCAACTATTTTTAAAGAAAAATGATGGACAATGGAATTACTTTTTCCTGTTTTTAACAGTTTTCTTCATATTTTACTTGTATTACCAATTTCTGGTTGAAGTTCTTTAAATCACAATCCTATAGACTAATGGATGACTGATTTAATTAAATATCACCATTGAGTTATAGGTGATCCTCTGTCTCCTTTACTTATTAGCATTTTTCTAACATGCATCACAGTGTTTTACTGGTCATATGTTCATGTTATAGTAATTAAATAGCAATACACAATGTATGCATATGAGGTTGGCTGTCAGAGTACCAATAACAAAAATAAAGTGTAATGCAAATATCGTGGCCTACATATCGATTACTGCTCCATTGGATGGGCATTTTATATTAAATATTCCAATTAATATAATCTTGTCAGACGATGTTTAAACCACAATATTTTGGTACCATACCCATACATAAGGTACATAAAAATATGTTTACCAAAATATTTGCACAATTACACTTTAAACTTGTATAGTGGCATGCATGTGTATGGACGGGATTAGTGGTATGGTGGGGATGCCCGATTTCCACCCACCCCTCCCCCACCCACAGCACTGCCTAGGCATCTGGGGCTCTAGCACTACCACTGCTTATCCAAGGCTTCTGCTTAGTATTATCGAGGTTGGACGTTTTGTTTTGATAACTGCTATAATTTGCTTAGGCCGCAGGAAATGCTGCTGAACGCTCAGAGTAAATTCAGAGCCGGATTGCCAAATAGGCAAAGTAGGCCCCGACCTATCAGCCCTACTCCTTTTAGGGGCCCCACGACAATGGATCAAAATAATATCGATTTGATCTTGAAAGAAAATTACAATCAAGCTTTCTTAAATATTGCCTACAAGAGATAGGAAAAAATTAATCAACTCAAAGAAACGAAAACTTTACACTATAGATACTATAGAGAAAATACTGTATTAATGTAATGTACTCATTAACAACTTAAAGTACATAAACCAGAGACATCAGATTCACATACCATTTTGTCTCTTAAAAGCTCATCTTCTGGCAGCTGTCAGTTTATAAAAGAATCCGGTCCATTGGGTTTTAGGAGATCATTTGCGAGGGGGGACCTAAAATTTCGACTGCCTAGGGCCCTACACAGGTTTTAATCCGGCACTGTGGATAATGATTGGTAGATGGTTCAAAACATGGGAGTTTCAACATGTGAAGGGAGGGGATTGGATTCCTGGGACCGCGGAGGTGCGGAATCCTCTCCCCTAAGGGATGTGCTTCCTTTGTTAACATTGTATGTATCAGCATTGGCTGTACCATGCTGCTGTCTGTATGTTGAATGTAATCTCAATAAAGGCATGTTAAAAATAACATGTATAGTGGATCTGTTAGTGTGTTAAAGAAGATGGTTTGATTGGCCTCTAATGCAAGGGAAGTATTGAAATTTCTTGAAATGGATTTCTGTAACATGTTGTGTCTTTGTATTAAACATGTAAATGTATTTCTTTCCCTACAGTATGGGCCATTTATCATTCCAGAGGATGCAGAACCCGGCATGCTCATTGCCACTATTCCAGCTTCGGATGAAGATCAAGAAATTGAGTTCTACCACACAAATTTTACTATTGAATCTGGCAATGAAGATCGAAACTTTGCAATTGCTACTTCTCGTGAAAACAGCACAGTCAGCATCCTGCTTGAGAAGGTACTTGTGTTATTTTATAATATATTACAAACTCTGATACAGTGCTGCACCTATGGCCTCACAGCGCTGTGTCCATTCTGTGTGAAACTGCAGGAGCTCACTTCAGAAACAGTAGTCTTCAGAAGGCTCTGAAAGCAATATTGGACCCGCTTCACTAAGAGATCTGTAAATCTGTACGCGTTCCTATGTGTGGATGCAGATTTTCAACATTTGGCTAGCCACACAACCTTTGAGGAATATCCCTTAAAAGCTGCACCAGTAATACAGGCATGCTTCTGAGGAAATAATATGAGTCCCTTTTTTAGGTCTCGCCTAACGTTGCAGCACGAATGCGCTGCCATCGCTTTACGAGGCATGCAGAATACACTATACTGTGGAAGCTTCGTGGAAGCTCCGCCCACTCTCCAGCCCATCTTCTTCATAGGCTTAGGTTATAAATGCTGCCTTCCGATTGGTTTTAAGCTTGTTAGTCCCTCCCCATGACAGCCATGTCAGTCATTTGTATCTTTCCATGGCTACTTTCCCCTTGACTGCACAGACTACTTTCTTCCCGTCCCTTCCTACCTCCCTCCCGCAGTCTGTGACTTCTTGGGGCCCCACGCCCACCTTCCGGTCGTGCTCGTGCCTTCTAGCGCCAGCGATCACTCTCGTTTCCAGTGCAATAGGTCTTGCGTAAATGCGAGTCCTATTGCATTGCAAATGCTTGTTATGTAGATGTTGACTTTCCCAAAACTGAATTGTAGTACTATTCTGCAGTGACGAAGCTAGCGCTTTTATGCCATTTTTTTCTCAGTGTGCAAAGCATTTTTTTACAGTGGCACAATCTATTTCCCTACACCCCTTTATTATCTGGGGTCATTCTGTTGCTTTTCCCGTCAAGAAAATCTATTTAATTCAGCCCTTGACTGGTGTAAATCTCTCCCCACTTCCAGGGTGGAAAAGAGTCGGAGAGGAATGAATAGATGTATTTGTGAGTTTTAACAAACCCTCCAGGCAAACCAAACCTTGAACCATTCAATACCCACCCACTGAGTGAGATTTAATCCTGCATCATATATCAAATTAGGCTTATATTACATCTCACTAAATGGGTTGATGGCAATGTCATATTTTGTGGCTATTTAGTAGTCAGAAACATGCCAATTTTTGACGGATTTATAAATCGGCCATTTTGTTTATTGGTGCCCATAGCTGCAGTAAGGGGACATTCTGTACAGTTGCAGCTGCCATCGATGATACACTGTCCCTTGCTCTTTTCTTGTCGTGCAGTAGAACACTTTATGAGATTTCCGAAGTGGATGTCAAAGTTGGATCAAAAATATACCAAGCAAAGTTGTATGAAAGCAAAAATAGGGAGTGTAGTCTTGATCAAAAGATTTATGGACTGGGCTGAGAGACTTAGACCTGTAGGCCTTGATTCACAAAGACTATGCTATGACTAGGTGGGATTTGATCTTGTAGTATGACAGACGTATCACAAGAGCAAATTCTTGGTGACTTTGCCCTGGGTTTGTTCACACTGGAAGCTAGCCTTGGCATAACTGGGCAGGGTGGCAGAAAATGTTCCACCCAGTTCTCTGTTCTACAGCTTACTAATGAAGTGTTGAACTTGATGTAGTCCTTTACAGAGGTAAAGTCTTCAGGACTTCAATTAAACTTAACACTGTCTCTCTAGTCTAGAAATTGTAAAGGGCAGGAGTGTCAAAGAGATTTTGAAGTAGGAAATGCAAGTCTTACAATGTGGTTCATTTTGGAAACCATGGACACTTCATTATGCATTCCTTCATCCAGATGTTCAACCCACAGAAGCTGCTTTAGTCCCAGAGAACCATGGCAAACGTTTGCAGCTTACACCCACCACCAGTTGCCAGAACATCTATTTTGCTGCAATTTGATTTGAGGAACTTGGAACTCATTCATTCATTGACAGCACACATACAAGCCCAGAGCCAGCTAGTAATGCTCTTCTGCACACCATTTGTCTGAAGCAGATTTGAGTAGTATGATTGAATGAAACATTTAAAACAAAAGGTCATTATCAAACAGGTGAAAAATGTGCTTCCTGTCTGTACACAACCTTTGGAAATGAGTAGTTTTTTGTGTGACTACCCATGTTTTTCTCCTGATGCATGAATAAGTCACACCTGGGCCTGGAGTAAACGACACCAACTTGCAGAAAATGCAGTGTACACCAGGCCTAGATTTTCAGTGCTGTTCACATCGATGACACTAGTAAAATGCAATTAGTTAATGCTTGTTTTTTATTGCTGTTGACATGTCTATTTCTCTCCCCCCTCTCTACTTCCACCTTGCTTTTTCCTATGGTTTCCTACTACTCATCTACCCCCACAATACCCATTCTTACCCCCAGTATTGCAATCTTGTACTCAGTTTTGAGCTTTTAGGCTTAATACATTGGCTAGTTTATAATGTATCGTTCTGTTCAAATAGTTGTGTTCATGCCCTGCCTACATTAAGGCTTTGTACCGTGTCATTTTTGGAAAATATCGCATAAAGAAATATTTTTTTAGAAAAATAGGAACAAGTACTCATACAAAACGCTTTGTGAGTCAGGAACAGAATGTCTTGTACAAAAAACCTGGATACAATTGGGTTTTTGTGTATCTTTTCAATCACAAATAATGGAAGGTTTCACTGTTCTGAGTATAACAAGGGGTGTGTATGTGTTCAACACATGAAAAGGCGTCCACTTGTTCTAGGCTTGGATACAAAGATGTAAACAGTGGGTGTTTTGTGCTGAAACAGGTTCATTCTGTTTGTTTATATTTTCAATATCCTGGACGAGACACAGAAGGGTTATTCATGGTGATAAGAGGCATAAGAAGCCAAAGAAGAAAAATACACAGTTAACAATATGAAATTAGGTGACAATGTAAGTGATACAGAAGGGCAGCATTCAGATGGCCACCCTTGTGTACAATGTAGGTGTGTGTGGGTGTGTGTGTGATCTGGGTGTTTTGTCCAGCACAGTGTCCTGCGTCATCATAGATTATTGAACATCAAGGAAGGTGTCCTTGGAAGAGAAGGCAATTCTACACCAACACTTGCAAACTGAAACACATTTACAGAGACTTCCATTCTGGTACATGAAAAGCTACAGGATTCGAATTCTCTGCTCTAGGATGAATTTTAAATGTGAAAATGTACAATACGTGTGCCATACACCTAAACTTAGGTATGAATCTATAAATATAGGTAATATTTGTTTTACATCTGAATATAAAAAGATACATAAGATGCATATATTTTAACCAGAATAGATACACAATGCATATATTATGCTTGTATAAAAAAACTTACAATGGAGTCCATTATTGAAAGCGAGAGGTGAAGGAGATAATTTCGACATTTTGATTTTGAAAGTGCATTAGATGTATTTTGCATGTAAATATGAAATGAAGATTAACATGCCATTATATTCTTGAACACAATACAGTTGTGGGAACAGGCTTCATGTTTTCAGATGGAAATATTCATGAAGCATTCTATGCTTGATTCTGAATAGGTACAAATGTGGACCCCGAATTAATGCTTATTTCTGGGCGCAAACAGAATTGAGTGCCTAAAAATGAGCTCACGCGCAAAATGCACGCGATTAAAGAATACGCAAAGGAGACGATGCGCTTGTCAAAATGTCCAAAGCACATGTAAGCACTGGGTTTGTACAAACTGATAGGCGCGTGAAGTGGTGCGATATGTAAATCATTTTATTTGCAGATTGGAATGTCAGATCAGTGGTCAGAGACAGGAAGTGTCACTGAAGCATGTGCTCATTTGGAGCAAAGGACTTGCTCTAAATTTACTTGGATCAGATATACCTTCACTGGTTCAAATGTAAGCACAGAAGGGCTTGATGCTGATCATCCAGCTGAGCATGAGGCCATGGCTCTGAGAAAATCTGCAAAGTATGGGCCCTCAATTGCAGCAAGGTGCGCAGTGGTGTTGTACGGTTTCCACGTTTCAGTAGGAACTGTTCGTTTGTTGGACACCGTAAATGTTGGGATATTGCTAGACTGATTCCATGCCCCCCTCAGGAAATATTGGCCTATATACATGCTAGCTCACAGTTGCACCATAAGTACCTCATAACCTGGCATGGTAAGAAATGGTTTGGGCATCCTGGGAGCATGACAACCCTTACTCCCCAAGGAATCATGTTAATAGATCTAGAGCCTTTTTGCTTAGTCACTCGTGCTCCATCAGACAGATACACAAGAAAAACACAAAGGAGTGTTTGCAATGTTTATTGAACCATTGTGATTCTTGCATAAAATATATGTGCTGCGATGATTCATAAACAGAAGCAGATAAAAGTGATTAGCAACATAAGAGCAGTGAAAACAATGAATAATTCCACCATTGTGCTAAAACACTGTATATATGCTGACATATAAGTACTGGGTCTAGTGTACTCCTACTCTGCATTCCCTAACCTAGTTGTCTAGGGCGGATGTTCTGCCAAGAATCCCCTACTCGACGATCTAAGTCGCTTTTACCTGAAGGCAAGGTCTGCAGGCCCGTCTTGGTCACAAGTTGGACTTCATTCCTCTCAGAGGGTAAACAGGAATCAGCTGGGCTAAGACTCCGACACAGCAACGACCTTGCAATGACAACAGAGTGCTCCTCAAATTTTAGCACAGAAATGCGTGTGTATTTATGACAACATCCATGCTTACGTGCCAAGGCATCAGCCAGGCTGACATTGTTTATTGTCTTTGTAATAGCCCTGTCACCTTATGGATGAATAAGAAGCAACAACATTTGCACAATGCGTGTCTAGGCCTTGTACTAAATGTTCAAGGTGTCATGCTAATGTCTTATTTTGGTTTAATGTTAGTTTATTGTTAGTTTTAGTTTATTTAATTTCATGTTACTATGATATATTTAATTAAGTATGGTGTAGTTTTTTATTTTGTGTGTGTTGGACTTGGCCCTTCTGGCAGGTTCACCCCTGAACTTTTTTGCTTTTATTGGTGACTTGGTGATAGTGGTTTTTGGTTTCTGCGCACTTTCCCTGTGTCCCAGGGTAAATTGCGTGCGCACTCTGAGTGCATGTGGTGAGATAGGCCTGCCCTCCCATAGGAATGCATGGGGAATGTATGCGTCCCTGGTAGTTCCTGATGCGTGGGGTGTGCATGGTCGAGTCTGGTATGTACAGATTCGTGTGGTTAAATGCTGCACAATGATGCGTGCGGCGTGCGTGTAGCTAGTATGGAAGTGCCACTTCTAGAAGTGGGCACTTCGGTGTGCAGTGTAAAATGTGTGCCTTGTCGCGTGATTGGCTGGCTGAGGTCATGTGACGGGCTAGGGATTCCCCAGAGTCAGGAGGAGTCACCCGGTGGTGAATAGGGAGATCAGCAGCTAGATGGGTGGGAGGAGTACACCTGGGTCCTGAATAGGGCAGGGCTTTCCCCACACAATGCTGGCTCCGCCCCCTGTGGTGCGACTGACGACCCTAGCCCTGCCAGTGAATAGAGTGAGGGGCTGAGCACATCAAAGGTGCTCCCCAACCAGCTGCGACTGGTTTTCCCCCTCACCCTGAACCCAGAACAAAGGGTTTTACTGTATAAAAATGGGGCTGTGTCCCCACAGATCTGTTCTCTTCCAGGATCCTAGCTGAGGGGGGCTGCTGCTGCTGCTGGAGGCCAGGAGGAACCGCCACTTGGGACTGCCTTCCTGCCCTGGAGGGCCCAGTGAGCTGGCCCCTGGCCCCGCCTTGCGCCCTGCCTACCTTCCTAGAGACTTGGCTGGACTTTGTGCTTGTTCTCCTCTAAGCACTGGGAGCGCTTTGTTTGTGTCCCTAAAGCGCCTGGGAGCTTTTGTTGGCCTTTGGCGCTGAGAGCGCTTTCACTTTTTGTCCCTAGTGCTAGGAGCGCTTTATTTCTGATATCGAGTGCCCACCTCGATTTATTGTCTAGTATCGAGCAGGTGCCCACCCTGCATCGCGGCGCTAGGAGAACCAAGCGGGAGCCTACCCCGCTTATTTAATTATTTAATTAGCGGGTGCCCACCCCGCTTTGGTGCCGCATTTTTATTGGTGAATTTATGTTGCGGGTGCCCACCCCGTTTATTTCCCTCACATCGCGGGTGCCCACCCCGCGACTTAAAACTATTTCCGAAATCACCGCCGCGGCCGGGCTCCCAGGAAGTCAGGCGCCGAGTGAGGACGGGGGCGGAGTCTGAACAGGAAGCGGATGGGAGCCTACCCCGCGCTCCTGTGACGGGAACCAGGAAGTCCGCAAGTAAGCGGGGCTCTCGTGTGCCAGGAGAGCCCCGCAGCCACAGAGGAGGTTGGAGCGCTGCGTGCTCCCTTGCAGCTGTCCCCATCGCCGGACCGGAGCAGCCCGTCGAAGTCCGGTGAGTGAGGGTGCCGGTCGATGTCCTTGAGCCCCGAGAGGCTCCCACGTTGCATAGGTTTGTAGAGCCAGTGTGGCTCCACCATACGGGGGCATTTCCTGACCAGCGGAGCGGCCCCGAAAGGCAGCGGGCCGCTCCCACGTATACGGGGGCATTTTCTAGTCAGCAGAGCGGCCCCGGAAGGCAGCGGGCCGCTCCAACGTCGCCCCCACCTTTGTTCTAGAGCCCGTGAGGCTCCAACGTCGGGGGCAATAGTTTAATAGAGCCCTGACAGGCTCTAGGGGGCATTTCATTGTTTTAGAGCCCAGAGAGGCTCCAAGGGCGACAGATTGGTTTTAAAGGCACAGTGGTGCCCACGCGCATTTCTCCAGCTGCCCAGCACTTAGTGGGCAGCTGCAACGTTTAGGTTGTGCATTGTGCGCCTGGCTTGCGCAGCCTGCGCAGTCACGCCCTGACATTATTGGATATTGGTCATTTCTGCACCCCTGAGCCCTGAGAGGCCAGTTGGCCTGGGGACAGTTTTGCTGTGTTGTGCCCTCCCCTAGGGTACCTGGTGATTTTCACATATGTACTTTTGCGCCTGCGCAATGTCTTCATGATATTTTTCCTCCTAAACTGTGTTGATGCATTGGAGATTGTTTTACTAGTGGTAATTATGCTAGTATGTTCATGTTTCCCTGCGTGATATTTTCCTAAGGTGGTTAGGGTTGCGTAGGTGGTACTTACCTGATACCAGTAATTACTGGTTGTGTGCTACATTTGCTTTTTTGTACTACAGTATTATTCCTATGTTCTAAAAGTGCTAATTCCTGACAGTGGTCCATGTGGCCCTGTCCCCTGTACATATAATCCCTTGTGAATTCTGCCCGTGCCTGTTGGCACATTGTAAAGTGTGTGTTTTTATCTAATGTGTTTTGGTAATACAAAGGCTATTTTTATATAATACCTTGTGTGGAGTTTCTTTTGTGGTGGGCCTTGGGTGTTGTTGCTGGGTGCGCGCGCAAACGCTTTACACATCGCCTCAGGGATAAGCCTGACTGCTCGTGCCAAGCTACCAAGGGGGTGAGCAGGGGTTATCTTTGGCGTGTACCTTCCTTGCCCTGACTAGAGTTGGTGGGTCCCTATTTGTCAGAAGTGTATACCTCTGCCAACTAGAGACCGCCGGTTCTAACATTGGTGATCAGCAGTGGGATTTGGACTTGCGTTTGCGCTGTACCGCAGCAGCGACTGGCTGCACCACAAAACTCTGCATTTAGATAGTCACATGGTATAGGGATTATTGTGCTAAGTTTGTTTTTAAATGTCATTTCTTTGGAAATGTGTTGCTTGTGCACTGTGAGTTAGGTGTCCCTAGCTCGGGAGGGTAGATCATCCCCCTAAGTGCATTGTGTTTTCTGGATTCACCAGAGGGTGGGATCCAGTGGTGGCAGCATAATAGTGTCCAGTACATTTGTCCCCCGCCCTGCGCCCAGAGTTGGTACCTGTGTCACTTGTGGTCAGGTTGAGGAATCAGGGGTGGTAGAAACTGCCTTACCAGTCCAAGGGGAGGGTTGTGTGTGGATGAATGGTGTGTGGCACTAGGCAAGTGAGTGTGAGTTCTCTGGGATAGAGAGCTTGCTGAATCCTTTGTGAATTGTGTACTCCTGTGTTAAACGCAGACCCCTAGGTTCCCTGTGTGATCTTTTCTCTAGAACGTCTGCCAGAATGGAGCCTGCTTTTGATCCCAGTGATCCAGTTTATTACAGTATGCAGGAGTTGGAAAGGTTCTGTAGAGGGAGAAACATAGGGGTGAGAGAGTCAGACACTGTGTACGAACTGAGGAACCACATGATTGGATGGCAAGCAGGAGAATGGGAACGTGAGCGCAGTGAGGAAGAAAGGGCCCGGGCCTCACACCTGGAGGGTGGTGGGTCTGTGGGGAGCCCTGAAGATTCAGAAGAAAATGACAGTACCTGGACGCCAGTAGAGAGTGAGGACCCCGTAGGTAGGGAGTCCCTTGCTGGGTCCAGCGTAGGAGATAGCGCCTCATCCCTTTTCCTGTCCCCTGAGCACAGTGGTAGTTTTCTGGATTCCCCAGTGCGGGTGGAGTCCAGTGGTGGCAGCGATATAGAGTGCAGTACAGAGAGTCCCATTCCCAGTTCACCCAGTCTGGTACCTGTTTCCCAAGAAGAGGAGTATAGGTTGAAATTCAGGGGCAGTAGGAAGCTGCCTTACCAGACTTGGAAGGAGTTTGCGGATGAATGTGATGATGCACTGGACGATTGGGTGAGGCTTAGCCCGGAACGCAGTTATTCCGCCATGTATGATCTGGTTATTAAAGAGCAGATGCTCAGTAGTTGTTCTCCAGGGTTGCGCCAACACCTGTTGAGGTATGGCTCTTTTTGTCCTTGGGAACTTGCAGAGGAAGCAGAGCATTGGGAAAGTGCCAGAGGTTCTCTAGAGTCATTAGTGAGTGATTCCAACAATAGTGGGTCAGAGATCCTCCAGCCCAGTGTGGTGGAGGAGGCTCAGTGTAGCCCAGCTAGGTCCCAGGATAGCGAGGAGGGTGTAGGAGCTCACTGCCTGGCTCAGTGGAGCAGGAGTGAGGGGGTGACCGAGGGTCCCCAGACGCCCGAAACCCTGCCTCAGGACTTGGATGGTTTCATGAGGGAACACCAAGTTGGGGACCTAGGCTGTCCTGTTAGTCCACTTGAGGAAGATCTCTTAGTGAGTATAGGACCTGGAGCGCCTGTAAACAGGGCTCCTGTGGTTCTGGAGTCTGGCAGTACCGCTCCGGTAGGGAGGGTACAGGAGTCCAGCGTGAGGAGTGATTGGGGGATGAGTTCCCCAGTGGAAGAGCCGGTGGGTCAGGGACTTCCCAGTTGGCCTAGGATCCCGTGTAGTGACCATGGGGACACCACTTCTGTTCTGGGGGATCTCCGCGCACTGTCAGGTGGACAGAGGACGGGAGATCAGTGCCAGACAGACAGACGCTCGACATATGTGTCATTTGATAGCCTCAGGGGGATGGAGTGTAAATCCCCCAAAGTCCTGGAGTGCCAGGCGATTATTCCACCAAAGGTTCTAGGCCGGAGGTTGGAAGGCCAGGTTCGGGATCAGCCTGACCTGAAGGGTGGGACGTCTGTAATCAGCGTCCTGACCGGTTCTTCTTCCAGAGGTACCGCCCCAGTTGGTAGGGAGCAGGGTTCTGGAAGGGGGTGCAGAGAGTGGGAGGGCCCACCTCTGACCCCGGTGCAACCTGAGGGGTTAAACCCTGGGTTGGAATGGCGTTCTAGGTGTACCCCTCGCCAGAGGAGGAGGAACCCTAGGAGAAGAGGTAGGGGGAGGAGAGCCTTCCCTGAGACTCCTGGTCCGCCTGAGGGTGTAGACCCTAGGCTGGAGAACCAGTGGCAGTCTAGTCCTGTCTTGCAGACAGGAAGAGTGGAGAATGGCCGCTATGTGCCAGGGGTTACTACCCCCCACTCTGTGGTTAGGCAAGGACCGGTGGCACCTGGGTGGCCTAGGGCCTGGTCTTGGCCGCGGACAGCTTGGGAGTACCAGTGGGGTAGCCCAGTTGGTCCTAGACAGTGGGTTTAGAAGGAATTCCATGGGTTCACCGTGGCGTAGAACCGGAGGGTGTCCCTGCAGTTGCGGGCCCGCGTCCGTGTTCTATCGCCCCAAGCAGGGAAGTCCATCACGGTGGTGATTGGTCTGCCCTGCGTTTTGGCTGGAAGGGGGTTGTGTTGGACTTGGCCCTTCTGGCAGGTTCACCCCTGAACTTTTTTGCTTTTATTGGTGACTTGGTGATAGTGGTTTTTGGTTTCTGCGCACTTTCCCTGTGTCCCAGGGTAAAGTGCGTGCGCACTCTGAGTGCATGTGGTGAGATAGGCCTGCCCTCCCATAGGAATGCATGGGGAATGTATGCGTCCCTGGTAGTTCCTGATGCGTGGGGTGTGCATGGTCGAGTCTGGTATGTACAGATTTGTGTGGTTAAATGCTGCGCAATGATGCGTGCGGCGTGCGTGGAGCTAGTATGGAAGTGCCACTTCTAGAAGTGGGCACTTCGGTGTGCAGTGTAAAATGTGTGCCTTGTCGCGTGATTGGCTGGCTGAGGTCATGTGACGGGCTAGGGATTCCCCAGAGTCAGGAGGAGTCACCCGGTGGTGAATAGGGAGATCAGCAGCTAGATGGGTGGGAGGAGTACACCTGGGTCCTGAATAGGGCAGGGCTTTCCCCACACAATGCTGGCTCCGCCCCCTGTGGTGCAACTGACGACCCTAGCCCTGCCAGTGAATAGAGTGAGGGGCTGAGCACATCAAGGGTGCTCCCTAACCAGCTGCGACTGGTTTTCCCCCTCACCCTGAACCCAGAACAAAGGGTTTTACTGTATAAAAATGGGGCTGTGTCCCCACAGATCTGTTCTCTTCTAGGATCCTAGCTGAGGGGGGCTGCTGCTGCTGCTGGAGGCCAGGAGGAACCGCCCCTTGGGACTGCCTTCCTGCCCTGGAGGGCCCAGTGAGCTGGCCCCTGGCCCCGCCTTGCCCCCTGCCTACCTTCCTAGAGACTTGGCTGGACTTTGTGCTTGTTCTCCTCTAAGCACTGGGAGCGCTTTGTTTGTGTCCCTAAAGCGCCTGGGAGCTTTTGTTGGCCTTTGGCGCTGAGAGCGCTTTCACTTTTTGTCCCTAGCGCTAGGAGCGCTTTATTTCTGATATCGAGTGCCCACCTCGATTTATTGTCTAGTATCGAGCAGGTGCCCACCCTGCATCGCGGCGCTAGGAGAACCAAGCGGGAGCCTACCCCGCTTATTTAATTATTTAATTAGCGGGTGCTCACCCCGCTTTGGTGCCGCATTTTTATTGGTGAATTTACGTTGCGTATTATTGGTATTATTTCCCTCACGTCGCGGGTGCCCACCCCGCGACTTAAAACTATTTCCGAAATCAACGCCGCGGCCGGGCTCCCAGGAAGTCAGGCGCCGAGTGAGGACGGGGGCCGAGTCTGAACAGGAAGCGGACGGGAGCCTACCCCGCGCTCCTGTGACGGGAACCAGGAAGTCCGCAAGTAAGCGGGGCTCCCGTGTGCCAGGAGAGCCCCGCAGCCACAGAGGAGGTTGGAGCGCTGCGTGCTCCCTTGCAGCTGTCCCCATCGCCGGACCGGAGCAGCCCGTCGAAGTCCGGTGAGTGAGGGTGCCGGTCGATGTCCTTGAGCCCCGAGAGGCTCCCACGTTGCATAGGTTTGTAGAGCCAGTGTGGCTCCACCATACGGGGGCATTTCCTGACCAGCGGAGCGGCCCCGAAAGGCAGCGGGCCGCTCCCACGTATACGGGGGCATTTTCTAGTCAGCAGAGCGGGCCGCTCCAAAGTCGCCCCCACCTTTGTTCTAGAGCCCGTGAGGCTCCGACGTCGGGGGCAATAGTTTAATAGAGCCCTGACAGGCTCTAGGGGGCATTTCATTGTTTTAGAGCCCAGAGAGGCTCCAAGGGCGACAGATTGGTTTTAAAGGCACAGTGGTGCCCACGCGCATTTCTCCAACTGCCCAGCACTTAGTGGGCAGCTGCAACGTTTAGGTTGTGCATTGTGCGCCTGGCTTGCGCAGCCTGCGCAGTCGTGCCCTGACATTATTGGATATTGGTCATTTCTGCACCCCTGAGAGGCCAGTTGGCCTGGGGACAGTTTTGCTGTGTTGTGCCCTCCCCCAGGGTACCTAGTGATTTTCACATATGTACTTTTGCGCCTGCGCAATGTCTTCATGATATTTTTCCTCCTAAACTGTGTTGATGCATTGGAGATTGTTTTACTAGTGGTAATTATGCTAGTATGTTCATGTATCCCTGCGTGATATTTTCCTAAGGTGGTTAGGGTTGCGTAGGTAGTACTTACCTGATACCAGTAATTACTGGTTGTGTGCTACATTTGCTATTTTGTACTACAGTATTATTCCTATGTTCTAAAAGTGCTAATTCCTGACAGTGGTCCATGTGGCCCTGTCCCCTGTACATATAATCCCTTGTGAATTCTGCCCGTGCCTGTTGGCACAGTGTAAAGTGTGTGTTTTTATCTAATGTGTTTTGGTAATACAAAGGCTATTTTTATATAATACCTTGTGTGGAGTTTCTTTTGTGGTGGGCCTTGGGTGTTGTTGCTGGGTGCGCGCGCAAACACTTTACACATCGCCTCAGGGATAAGCCTGACTGCTCGTGCCAAGCTACCAAGGGGGTGAGCAGGGGTTATCTTTGGCGTGTACCTTCCTTGCCCTGACTAGAGTTGGTGGGTCCCTATTTGTCAGAAGTGTATACCTCTGCCAACTAGAGACCGCCGGTTCTAACAGTGTGTATATGTTTAATAATTATTTTTAAATATTTAAATGAGTTATTTAGTATTTACACTTTAAAAAAATAGTAGTTATGTAGATTTTAATTGTAGTTATATTTTACTATTTATTGGTAACAATATTTTGGGTAGTGTTCTATATGTTGAAGTAGGTAACAATATTGTGAGTTTATTTTAAGTATTTGGGTAATTTAGATATTTTTAACAGTGATATTTTTGTAGTTGATATGTGTGGCTTTATTGTTTAAGTATAGGATGACAATATTTTTGTGTTCAGTATTTTTGGGTGATATTTCTGCATTTTGATATTGTTGTTATCGACATTGTGTCATACAACCGTGCAACAGCATACTTATAAGAGCCCATGATTTGTGACCTGGGTGAGTTTGGATTACTTTCAGACATCAAAAGATGTTGTTACAATGCAAGCTAAAATACTGCTGCCTTATTTGGAGATCATTGTATTGTTGAATTAAATATCAGTTATGAGAACTACAATCGTAATGGTTGCTAGACCAATATTAAAATGAAGCGGCAAGTTCTTAGAGAGCACCTATTGCAAGATAGCATTAGGAACAATTTTATGTGTAATGACAATTCTGCTTCAGTACTGGTGGTATGGAATGGAACTAACACGGTCTTTCAAGGAGACTATATTTCAATTAATGCTAGAGAGACTGCAGAACAACAATGTATAAATCAGAATCTTGTCAATCAGGTATTAATTTGATGCTAAAATTAATAAAAACAAAAGGAACAAATGCTGAACAATGCAAACATTCACCCTCAGTCACAAAGATCTGGGTTTAATCCATTGTTCTTTTGCTCTCCATGCCACCCCAGTTTGGAACCAGCCATAAGCAAATCAGTCTTGACCCTGTGCCTCATGGGAGGTCCAGATCTATGTACGGGGGTGAATGTATGACATTGTTCTGCATTCTGTCCATCAATTGTTCTTTTTGCTAAAATTAATAAAGCAAACACAAACATTGTTTATGTGTGTCCTTAGTGGCCACCATGTATACGTGACAGTGAGCCACACAGTGTGAAATGACTTTCAGTGATAGTATATAAAGTTCTTATTTAGCATAGATCATCCCACAAGGTCAGTAAATTGAGGTTTTCAGAATGTACAACTCAAAATACAAAGTGATGCACGGTACAGATACAGGTGCTCATACTAGTAGTTGAAGTATGTAGGAGATCGGAAAGCAAAGGTGTGAAACAATTATCAACAATGTGCACCAAAAAGAAACTGGAAAGTAATGTGGAGTGCGCCGGCAGTAAAAAATAATACTTTTATGTAATAAGAATGTAATAAAAATCTTCATGAAATCGAACAAGAATGAAAATACTCAGCACAAACTCAGCCAGAAAGGCTAAGAAACTCAGTGAGGCAAGGAGAGAGATCTTGTGGCACCGTTCAGTCAAGAATGACTAAGGGCATAAGGATGCACATGCCATACAAAATGGCGGCTGCATTGTGTGCTTCCAAAGGAAAATAGATGGGGGCTACTGAGAAGAACTAAATATCATAGATTCAGTCCTTTGTCCAATCCCTGAGGGGCCTGGAGGCTTCTAATGTCTTACCCATTTTGTTCACTGAACATTAGGGACAGGGTTGGATTGGGATCAACAATAGGCCTGGGCACGCTAAAAGAAAAAAGAGGCCCACATTTGTGTATTGCCTTTCCGCAAAACACTGCTTCGGGGAGGTTTTATGAAAAGAAGGGGGGAGGTCTCTGACAGAGGCATGTTTTGATAAATTTACATGGATTTAAAAAAAGCACGGATTAGTTCACACTGGTGAACCACACCTGAATACGAGTGAGGCCACTTCAGCTCAGGCCCACTACCCCCGCTCAATCTGCATACACTGATGGGCTAACCCAGTGAGAGAAAGGGAGTCACACCTCTGCCCGTTGGTAAAATGGAGGATAGAGGCCTATCTGCCTCCAGAAATGCCACTCAGGCACCTACTGGGCCGCTGGCGGCATCTGAACAGCACCGAAACGCCCAGATCAGTCCCCAGGCTGCCCAAAAAGCAGCCCACTGCTGGAACTCGGATACCGGCCCCTCGGCCATTGCCCGAGTGCCCGCTTTACCAATCTGACCTGGATTAGGGTTAGGCAGGGGGATACAGGAAATGTTCCTGCTAAAATATTTTGTTGGAAAATACGCCCTCTAAACTAAGTTTCTGCTGGGTTTTATATTGCCAAAAAGCTAATTGTGGCTACTTTTTTTGCCTCCTGTTTTTGTGCGATGTTCACCAAGTTGGTGCAAGTTGGATATGTTTTTAAAAAAAATATATTGGCAGTGAGTAGGTGCGGATTAGTAACTTTGCCAGGCCCTAGGGCAACCAAATTGTACCTAATGATTTAAAAACAACCACTGTCATAATTACATAGAATCGGTTACAAATGACTGCAAACTGCCCCAAAAGTGACCCTCGTTATGATTTTTTTAAGAGCAGCAGATACAAAAAATGTTGATTTGACTAGTGGCACTAAACACATTTGATTACGAATGACAGTAATGCAGGCTAGAAGCACTTAGAGGCATGGACTGTGACTTGTAAAAAGCTATTTGCTTTCAGATGACAAAGTAAAAAAAAGAAAAAAAGAAAATCGAAGTACCAAATGATAAGATTAGGGGCATAGTCACAAGAAACTATCGCTGAGTCAACGGCACTTTATCGCAGCCAAAGTTGCGATAAATCCATCGCCCGATTCACAAGTTGGTGTTAACAGTCCACAGCACCAGTTTACCCGCGATAGCAGCAGCAAAAAACATTGCCACAGAGGCCCCCTGCAACTATCGCTAATTAGATGCAGAGTGGGCGTTCCCGTGTCAAAAGACGCAACAACATCACACCTCAACATTCTCAACGACCAGACAGAACCGCGATAAAAACACAAAACAGGCGATAAGGCGCATTAGCACCAGGAAATCTACACCTGCTCTGACCTGGTGTAAAGTCGGACGGCAGCCTGCACAACAAAAGGGAGCACAGCCCAGGGCCACATCAGAAGGGCAACAGATGCCATGGAGCCACCCATCATGTGGTCCGGACTCCCAAGAGGGACACAACACCCACCGACACCACACCAGGACCACAACCCACACCCGGAGCACCCCCCCCCACCACAGACGCAGCGCAGCAGAGACAGACGGGCGGACCCCCAGGAAGCGCACCAGCTGCACAGACCCAACCCCTGACAATGCCACCGTCCGCCACAGGCTGAAAGGGACACCATCCTACGCATCCTGACCAACAACGCCCAACAGGCCGACTACACCAACACAGCGGACAACCAACATCCCACCCCACACAAAGCTGCTGGCTTGGCTGCACCTGTTGGCCCCTGGCACCCCCCAACCAACACCCGCCACAGTCGGAGGAGTCACACAGCCAGCCACACCCAAGGCCCTCACACCTGACCTGGACAACACCATCAGCCTGTCACCCCAGACCCATACGTCCAACACAATGCGCAGGATCCGATGGACACCAACCAAGGACCATACACCATATCTGGATGCACGCACCTGTTGGGGGCAATCAACAGCACACATTTCATACCCGTGCCCCCTGCCGACACAGCACACAATCACCGCAACAGAAAGCACACGTCTCACAGCAATGTGCAGACAACAACCGAACACCATGGAACCACCACCAATCTAGCCTCCAAATACCCAGCCAGTGTGCATGAGTCCGTCATCCTCCAACAGCCCATCAGCAACCAGCATCCCCAGGATGGCACCAAGGGAAATGCACAGCCCCTTGGCAAGTTCAAAAGTAACACCCCATTCACATCAACCCCACAACCATGCAACTCATAACTCTAGCAATGCACACATCACAAAACCAAAACCAACATGCCAAACAACATGCACACCCACCAGACACGACAGAACAACTCACAATGGTAACCTGGGCAAGCCCTGCACATGAGCCATCAACGGCATGGAACCTCAGCCACACACTAGCCCAATGTGGGGAGAGGTTGCAACCAGGCATGTGTGAAGGAGGCAGGAGAACCATGATTGGGAAAGCACACAATGCCAAGAGTGGCGGAGATGTGCTGGACAGACCGCAGTATGCAGAACACACCCATATCCATGGCGACACACACCATTGGTGTATGGAGTGTGGTGGACAGTGGACGCAACCATGTCCCCCGGCCAGTGGGGGAGTACGAGCAAATGTTGCCTGTCACGTCCCCGCCAGGCCAGCGTAGGGGTGTGAATAAAAACCATGTAGCCCTGGGCATGGTCCACTTCCGGAAAGCCCAACGTCTCTGCCAGGGCGGCACCTCTCACCACGCCACAAGGTCGACGCCGTCCTCATGAGTGGAGTTGCCTGCGATCTTGGGCACCTGCTGGACTCCGGCACGCTAGACCATGAACCCGTCAGGCCCGCCCCTGCGCAGCCAGGCCACACTGATCACCTGCCGACACCGGATTGTGTCAAGGAGGGTCCACCACGTGCCGGTGCAAGTTCCAAGCACCAGTTCCGTGACTTCTGCGGCCTCCACAGTCCATCCCTGGCCCCCCGACGCTGGCACGCATTACTCCCACAAACAAATACTATACCGGCGTCCTCTTCGGCCAAGTAGGTCCCATATGTGAAACTGTGTCCTTAGTCCTGAATGGCAGTGACCTCAAAGCCCTGTTCAACGCCAGCCAGAGACACGTGGATGAGGGCTCAGGCCTACCCTGCGGACCAATAGGTCCCACATCCAGCACCTATTCGCGAATCACGAATGGCAGACTCCACACCAGTGAACGCACCAAGAGGAGTAAGAGGAAGTTGCGGGTCAGTCCGGATCAAAACCGGATCGAGTCACGGAGGTGATCGCACACTATTAACAACTGACCTGGTGCCATCAACCCTGTTCACTGCAAGTCCGCGAGCCGTGGTGCCACCGAACCTGAACTACGCAGGCCGGTGGGGCCATCCAACCTAAGCTAGCGACACTAGGTGAAGGGCCTGTGCTGACCGCTGCCTCAGGACTACACTGCGGCCCAGTATGTCACACATGTGGAACTGTGTCCTGGCCAAGATGTGGAGGAGCCATCACCATTGGACACGCCTCCTCGCAGGCGGCATCCCCTAACGGCACTGGTGCCACTAACTCTGTGCGCAATGAGTCATGGGCACTATCTGGTTGGACCTTGGTGGCGAGTGAATCCAGAGGCTGGTAATTTCCTGCATCTTCATTTGGATGGACCAGGCTTGGTGTCCGACATGTGTCTGTCCCATTACTCTCCGCCGTAGTGACTGTTTCTGTGTGGTCCTGCCCTCTGCATCTTATCCTGGGGGCACACCTTCCACTGTCCACAGAGACACTCCGCGACAAGCCCTCTGTCATCTATGAGAACCTGCTCTGCACTCGTGACCCTGCCCCAGTGCACCGCAGGTCAGCAGCCAGTGGCGGCAGGCCCGTGCAGGACATAGTGCATCCGGGCCACTAACTCTGTGCAGCACAAATCATGGGGCCTTTTTGGTTGTATGGTTGTGTCCTTTACGGTGTACACTGTTGTCGATTTCTGACTGCACCAGGCAGGCCGTGCATACACCCCAAACACATCCAACACAGGTGTCACTCACTAGGTGTGCCTGCTAATAAATGTGGCCGTGCGCACGTGCCCATAGCCATTCACACCATCTGAGCAAGTGTGTCCGTGTGTTCATTGAGTCAGCTTGATGTGCACGGGTTGCAACATCAGTGTGCTGTCTTCTGCGGACGTGGCCATGTCACCTCAGCGTTGGCAGTGACCCTGGACATGTAACCCCGCACCTGCCCCCCTGAATGCACAGGCTGCGTGTGCTGGTTCGGCAGGGGCGGCAGGCTGTGGTCTGGACCTGGCCAGGTGCAGGAAGTGCGGTAAGTGTGTCTCTGTATTGGGGTATTGTCGCCACCAGGGCCACAGTACACGATGTTGCAATGTGGCATGTTCCAGGAGGGCGGGCCCGCAGGTACGGGGACATGTCGGAGTGCTAGAACGCTGGGGCTCCTGGCACATGCATGCCAGGTGGTATGTGTATCAGTATTGCGGATGCATGAGTCTGTTGCCTGTCCTCTTTCGCTGCGCGGTCCCGGCCAGCCATGGGCTGGACACCTGTGTCCGCCCTGTCCGGGCCATTGGCCTATACCCAAGTGGGCGCACACCTTCGAAGGCCAGTATCACGGTGTTGTTGGCATGGTGCTGGACAAGCGCGGACAGGCATTGGAATGGTGTACCGTAGGAGTGCACGTGATGCAACCGTGCAGCGCACCCGTGTGGGTGCCCGTGGCAGGGCAGAGCAGCTGTGTGGCAATGTGACACACAGTGAGTCAGCTCATGTGCATCGTGCTGGGCAAATAATCCATGATTCCCAGGGTCGCAGACGTCCCACCACACCCACGACCGGCCTCTGTACGTCTCCTGTATGCATGCAGCTGGCATCGTTTACGTAGGGATGAAAGGTGCTTTGTCTGTACTATCAGGCGGTAGCACATCTGCAGTTCCGAGTAGGAACTTGCATGTGCCCAGCACCCCCTGACAGGTACGAGGGCATTTGCTTGCAACCCCCACACTACACACTGCCCGGCATGAGACCGACGTGTACACATTCCACACGCAGTGGTCCTTGGTCGTAGTTGGTGTGCGTGATATGGCCTACGCACATACTCCCACCCCACCCAAGGCCTGCACCCGTTGCACACAGACACTGCTCATTGCACCGAGCTGTGCCATTTCACCCTCCGGACTGTCTCAGGGCAGGCCAGTCCCGCTTCAAGCAGAGCCACGGACGCAATGGCAGACCATGCCGGACACATGGTCTACTCCAGTCACGTGGAGCTGTAACGTGCATGTCTGCTGCATGTACTGGGGGCACTGCCGTTGGCAGTGCTGCGGATCAATGACCGTCTGAGCTTCCGCCTTGCGCACGTCACCTGCGTGCAGCCTGTGTTGCATTGTCGCTCGTGCATATTCGAGTGGTCCATGGATGTCTGCCTCTCCAACGTAATGGTAGCTGACCTGGATTTCGACGTGTGCGCACCCCCTGTTGGGACCACAACCAGGGGTGTCACCAGGATGACCGCTTATGGCATGCATGGATGTTCGGCATGTAGGCTGGAAACTGGACCTGGAAGATTGCATGAATCGTCGTGTGCAGTGAGCACACTGAGCCACTACCCGATTGGGCTTTGGTGCACTTCGGGTCCAGTGGTTGGAGTCAGCACATCTGTCCTGGTCAGCTGATGGATTACTTTGCGGACATGTCAGATGTGGTGGCCGACGATCGCTCATTGGAGATGTTGGCCTACACTGCTGCACTCGCGTTCATGGACAAGTGACAAGGTACCTGCTGCCACAACTGTATGTGAGTCATTGCACTTGTCACGACACATAATTGCAAGTTGTGGATGTGGTCACCAGTCCAGAGACGTCAGTGGACATGGCTACATTGGCCTGGACTCATGTTCCAGGCGCGGACAACCAACGTGGGTTGGCACTGACTAGTGTTGGTGAGGGACTCCCCCGAGATGGACATCAGCGCTTTCCTACGTTCCTCATTCGGACATGCTGCTACATTGGTTTGCATGTCGTGGCACTTCTCTTGTCCGTACTGACTCGCACTTGTTGATAAAGTTTCCGCCCTTTCACTTGTCTCCAGATGTGTTGTGTCTTGATTTTCATGGCAATGTGTGTCACAGACTCTCTGGCTCCCTGCCATCTGAGCATTGCTACCCCATCAGGACTGTGGGTTTGTACTTGTGCATTATCATGTCCCTGTTTCGTGCTTTGCCATATGCGTAAGGCCTTTAACCGGCCACAGGCGGGTGCACTTGTGTCCTGTGTTTGGTTGAGCGCGAGTTGGTGTTTGTCCCACATTGTGTTGGGGTGCTCTGCTTCCTGTGTGAGTGTGTGCTGCATTGTGTGTGTGTGCTGCATTGTGTGTGAGATGTCCCTTCAGCTCTGATTTGGCTCACCCCTCTCCCTTTCAGGTGGTGTTGTGTTCACTTCGGTGCCTGTTCAGTGGTGTGACATTGCCGGGTTGTGTGACTTGTGCACCTGGTTGGTGTTGTTGCTCGTGGGCATGGTTTATCTGCTGTTGTGCTGTGCTTAGTTGTGCATGTGTGCCATTGTGCCCATCTCCCCCCGTCCCTGCTGTTTCCTCTCCCTGTTGCTGTTGTGTCTGTTGTTTGGTGCATTTTGCGGCCCCAAGTCCTGCCACCATCTCTGGACTGATGTGGTGGAGCCCATTTCCTCCATGTCATCCAGCTCCTGGTGTGGTGCTGGACTCCCACCTCCGGTGTGCATTGCTGCCTTCTTGTTGGCGTGTTTCTGCTTGTTTGTGCCTTTTGCATCATTGCTGGGATTCTGGTTTTGTGCCATTGACCTCCTGCGCTCTCAGGATGCATTCATCTTGTCCACGTTGGGCTGCAATGTACAATGTTTTGTTGCCAATGGGTTTGGTGGGGTTGTCTGCTGGCTCGGGTTGCCTCCATTGTGGTTGGCTGTTGTTTTCTGTTTGGTCTGTCTTACTTTTTCAGGCTTTGGGTGTGCTTATTCCCGCCTGCCGTGTGTTTCGCGGTCCAGGCAGTGCTTATCCCTGCTTTCCTCCTCGCGGATGGGCTCATCGCGAGTTTTCTGGTGTTGTGGTTTGTGTTTTTATCTCCGTCGGGATGGTTGTATCGCGGACATTGGCCACGTTGTCGGCGGACTATCGCATGCTACCTCCGTGTTGTGAATTCCACGTTGACACTGGGTTATTTTCCCACGATGGGCTGCGATATTGAAAGTTGCGTTCCGCTACTCTTGTGGTAGTTATCACACGTTCTTGTGAATATCCCCCTAGGTAAGATGAATCTCCAAACATAAACGTACACTTAAAAGCCACAGACGACGGTGGTGGTCAAGTTTTGTTTTATAAAAAAGACCGGGCACACACCCATTGTCTCATATTCCAGATATTTAAATTGTAGTTTCGTTTTGAAAAATCATCTAGCCCAGGGCTAATAAAAGCATTACCTGGGCAAGTAATACTTTCACTGATAAAAGTGAAAAAGAGATGGCAACAATCATGGTACTTTGTACGACTCTTTGCTAAATTAATTTAACTAACAATCATTTAAAATCCAAAGTCAAGTTTTTAAAAGAGGGTTAATGTCTGTAGATGGCTTGAATGCGATCTGCGTAACATTCGTTTGTTAAACATTTATTAGCCAGGATGAGAGCCCCCTTTAGTGTCTCACTCTTGTTGGATTGGCAGGACTGGCTATAGAGGACATAGGGCCAGATGGACGAAGATGGTATTTTGCATTTATTAAATACAGATTATTTAGGAATCGCTTTTTAGAAAATACAAAATGATATGTACTCATTTTACAATTTCCGCTATTTCCTAATAGCGATTCCTACAAAGCAGGAATCGCTATTAGGGAATCGCAAATAGGAAATGCCATTGCATTCCCCACTATGGGTAAAATAGGAAATCCAAACCCAAGGGTGCCTCTGGCCTTAAGGCCCTCCTGGAGGCACCCTGAAATGCGTTGTGCACATGTAAGTGCATACATGCTCTAATGGCATATGTGCACTTCATGTCAAATTAAAAATATGCACTTTTAAATGCGTTTTTTAATTTTGCACATGGCTACCAAATTTTGGCTCACTGAAAGAGAAAAAGGCTTCACTAATACATGTATTTTTCAACAGTGGTGGTAGATACTTTAATTGAGCTAAAATATATATTTCATCAATTTTACTTCAGAGATGCCAGTGAAATGTTAGTACCTTGTATCAATATATGTGGGAAATTGATCTGTGAAATGAATTGTTCGGTCTGAATGTTGGCAGTGCTCTACAGTGAGCCATATTGGTTTAAGGAAGTCCCTGAAGAGTTATCTGTCCTGGGGATTTATAAGTTTTACAGATTAAAGGCCCAGATGTCCTCAGATGAACGTGCTCTGACAAAAATCTTCATTCATTTATTGATTCATTCCATCGCTCATTCGCGATAGTATCACACATTTTACAGGCCTAATAAACACTGACTAAACTCCAGAGACACAAAGTTACAGGTAGATATGTTATAAATGAGAGCTCGCGCCTCAGTGCACTGATACTTCAGGGAAACATAATGAAATCATTTCTCCAGGGCTTTCTTGGAAAAGTAGCCTTTGAGGCTAGCAATGAACAGCATCCTGTGTTCTCATTTAAGATGTCTAAATACATTTGAGCTCGCTTTGCATCAGCTGCTCAGAGCATGACTGCATGCAGACATAATAATGTTCTGTCCTATGTGTTTTCTTTGGAGTTTGTCTCCACTTGACATAAGCAATTCTTTGTTTCTAGTTGATGTCATGCTCTGTCCTGCTCTGAGGTTTTTCTGTGGTGCTGTGCTTGCTGATTACTTCAATTACTTGGCCTCCTTGTCCTTTTTGTAACAGACATCCAGTTACTGATTGTAGATTTACCAATTGATAGTCTCTGTGGGGGGGGGGGGGGGGGGTTGTTCATTTGGGCCTCCCATGGCCCAAAGGATTGTGGTAAGGTGGTTGAGTGGGTGTGGTGAACCTCCTTTCTTCATAACAACACCCCTGTGGGTTAATGAACCAGGTATGCTGTGGTAGCCTGTATAATGTCTCTGGCTGTACAGTGGTGGCAGCTTACTGTTCATGCAGCCACGCCACAGGTTCATTCAATAGGAAAACTTGGCTTCTTTTACTGCCTTTGTCCGTCCTACAATAGTGATATTAATGTATATTGCCACCTGAATCTTCTTTTGTATTCTCATTCCTTCTGACACTGCCACACACTTCCTGATGTTATTATTATTATTAATACTACTGGTAGTAGTATTCCTATTATTGTTATAAGTATAATAATAATAACACACTGTCACAAGCAACTTTCTACACATTTTTCCACATCTTGGATTTCCTCAAAAGGAACACATCACAATATCATTTATCGTCGCCAATCTTGACTATGCTAACAGACCATACCATAGCATTCCACTCTCAACTATCGGGAGGTTTAATACAAAGCTCTGCAGCAAGACTATTTCATGTAAATAAACAAACTCATATCTCTCCCATCCTGAAGGCTCTACAATGGCTCTGAATAGAAAGATCGTGCTTACACTACTGTGCATCACACACAGAGCTATCAATGGCAATAGACCAAAAGTAATTCAAGCAAAAATCACAAAGTACTCCCAACCCAGAAACTTATTGGTGGCACTTCTTTCTAAATTCAAGCCTCAAAACTATGGAATTCCCTACCTGCAAAGATTAGAGTCAACAAAAAATCACTTAGAGTTCAGAAAGATGGTTAAGACCTGGTTATTTCCAATGTGATCTAACAAAGAATCCGCATGTTCTCATTTTCTGCCTATACCCTACTGGAACCTCTAAGATTAAGGAAGTGCTAAAACAGTAGAATCCCTTTAAGAACAAAGCGTAATACCAGGGAGAACCACATGCCCCTAAAATCTTACCACCCACGCATCAGTCTCAATCAACCACATATTGGAATGATCAATGCAAATCCCAGGAATTGTCCCCTCTTCAAAATTGCCCCATACAGACGTAAATAACACTCTATCTGTACAGACCACGTAATTCAGTACCTCACTTTTAAAAAACAAGCACAAAGTCAAATAATTTCAATAATGTTTAATATCTAAGTAAAAAAAGGACAGGCCTTATCAACATCATCAACAGTGAAACTCAACACCGTAAGATGCAACAATTTATATCTGCGGTCACCATTTCTCTTCTACTCCCCCTAGATTACATTCTATATCAATATTCCAAATGCACTCTGCATGAAAATTGACCTGATTTACAGTTAAGAATTATTCTACATCCGGCCTTTCATTTTGAATGACACTTTCCTTAAACTCCCTCCTTTGCCTGCCTTAGTACATCAGAGTGTACCCTACTCTATCACAGGCCTGCTGCCTTACTATCTACAATACTTCAGTAAATTAACCTTACCCCATCTTACAAATCATAAACGTTCCTTCTGAGTAACCATTTCATTGTCTAACCTATCTACTCATCCCACTCCCAGATATCACAATGTCTCCTTCTGTGTAACCTCTCCTTGTAATCTCACAATAGCTAATCCCCTTGATCCTAATTACTTATCCTGTTATTCTCTCGTCAATTTAGTCCCCTTCTAGAAACTTGAGGAAATGCTTCAGTTTCCTCATAGTAGAGGACTAATCTAATAATCAATAAAATGTTCATCAATAATTAATAAGCCCTAGCTTCACCACTAAATTTGGTCAACCTGCTATAAAGTGCTTTAGCACCTCATACGTGTTATAGAAATACAATTGCAATACAAAATAATAATAATAACCAGCAAAGCTACCTCTATATTCTTTATTCTCACTTCACTCTAACACAAACTCTCAGATTATGATCCACGACATAAAGAGGAAAATGCACGTACTTGAGGAAAAGAGGCTGACTAAAGAAGCAGATGTGAGGTATCTTCTCCCTCCAGAGAAAAAAGCTCTAAGCGGCCACTTAAATTTCCAGAAAACATGCCTACCCATGCTTTTCTACTCAGTTTATGGAAACTCTTGCCCTCTGCTGCCGTTATAGCTATATGGGTGTGTGCCAATGAATATGGCTCATTACATCGCGTGCTTTTACAACACGGTTGTTACAACGACCGCATTGTTAGTACGCGATGCATTTACATCGCAAGTCATTACAACGACTTGCACTAGGGGGCGCGCTGGACTTAGGAAGTGTATTAATTATTATTCCTACGTTTGCGCAACAATAGGGAAGGTGTTGGAATTAATTTCCAATACCTCAGCGCCCTCTAGTGCAACTCGTTGTAATGACTTGCGATGTAAATGCATCACGTACTAACAACGTGGTCGTTGTAACGACTGCGTTGCAATAGTAGCGCGATGTAATGACAGCATTGTAAATGTTGTTTCCCATGCCGAACTGGCTAAAACTAAACCCTTCCAAGACTGAGATGCTGCTTATTTGTGAACGTGCGACCACTATGGCCTTTTGCTATGGTCTCTCCCCTGAGAAAGAGAGACCCACTCTGGCAGGTTGGAAAGCACAATAAATAATGGAACAACAGACTTAGGGAGACAAATATAATTATCACAGAAATAGGATCTGTACTTAACTGGCACAGTGTGCAGTGTGAAGGTGGCCCCCAAGCAGTGTTTAATTTGAGCCGGTGTTTGCAGGTGGGGCCCACCAGCACTAACTTAGCACTAACTTGTGGGGGCTGGTACTTTTTTTTCCTCATCAAACTGACTCAGAGAAAGAGAGAAAGAAAAAAACTAAGGGGAAACAAAGAGGAAGAGAAAGACAGAAATACAGTCATAAAGGGAGAAAGCAGGGATGAAAAGGAACCTGCAAGAGTATGAAAAAGATGCCAGGGGAATCTGGCTGTGGATTAGAGAGGCAAGAGGTGGTACTCGGTCTTAGTATTCAGAAACTTTGATATTGATCTTGCCAGCTGCAGGTTTCTGACCAAACTTTGTTTTACAAAGTAAGCACTGCCCACAAGCATACTTGGCGCACTGCTCAGGAGTCAATGTTGGATGTTCTGTGACTGCTGCACTGGGAAGGAGAATGCCTGAGAGTAAGGGATCAAAACTAACAGATGTAAGATATAGGAAAACCACAGGAACAATCAGGAATGGTGAACCGAGGGAACCAAGAAGAGAAAAAAACAACAAAGGAGAGGGAACAAACAGAAGTGGGAACTGAAGTGTAACCCATATAGGCGTAACAATGGCTGTTGGCAGATAGCTTTCTTCTGTAGATGGTTAGTCTTTATACCCTATCTGCCTTTACTAACCCGAAGTACCACTGATACGGCTAGACCTAATATGGCGGGTGAAGTTTGCCCATATTATGTGCATCTGTATTTTCCATTGGCCTGTTCTACACCTTTTCCAAGTATGAAGTATACGTCTATTATGGGCTACCATTTCTGGTAACCTGACACTGGGTCCTAGCAATGTGAAAGCCACCATCTATGAAAATAGATTTGCTGCTTTCTTTGGATACCCACCTAAATTAAGAGTTGTTGCAGGAGATAAGGTGCATCTGGTCACCCAAGAGCACTTGACTTGAAGCTTTGTGGAAGCTGGATGAGGATCCAAGCCTTGCGTCTGCTGCCACCCAACATGAGAAGTCCTACCTGCTGGAGGTTACGCAGGAAGGTGATGCTTCACATGTATTTACCATTTAACAAGCACACTTACTTTCCCCTAGTTATTTGATTCACTTTGTTCTACATATGGGTCTGGGATTGCAATCAACATTAGAACATTACAATGCTCAACATTTCATTACTTGTCTTTCTGTTTCTTCCTATTTAATTTAGAACATTCTACCCTCAGGGGGTAGAACGTTCAGTAGCCTCATCGCCCTTCTGCCTCAGGCTATAATGTTTGTTAAAGGCCCTCTCCATCATTATAGGACCTCACCTGTAGCTCAGGCCTATCACTCAGGGCCAGGGCCTTTAACAACCGGTACAACCCTATTTTTCTATGCTTCTCAAGGCGCACAAAACGAAGGGGAAGTATCTAAAGAGGTCAGAGGTTTCTCTCACCTAGGAGCTGTTCTTTGGAATAACCTGAAAACAATTTACTGTTCCCTGATGAAGCCTCACAGCTGAATGTGCCAACACAGCAACAACCCAAAAAATGCAGCATATGTTTTTAAACTGCTTATACTTGACAAATATCTAATATGAATTTATATTAAAAGATTATTTAAAAATGTATACTTTTGGCACCAATAATTTAATTGTGGGCGGAGGATAGAAATGGATTGCCCAGAAATAAATTCACTTGGTATAAGCAACAAATAGGATTGTGAAATATTGGCCTTATATGGACTTTATCTGTGTTCAGAATAAAATCTAAAGCTCTGTACATGAATCCTTTGATTGCAGAAGCTGGACTACGAGAGAGTTCAAGAGTACACACTGGTCATCTCAGCCAGGAATGATGCGGAGCTGCAGGGAGCGGAGTACGGCCCCAGCTCGACGGCCACCGTCCTCATCTTGGTTGGAAATATCAATGAAGCTCCAGTGCTGACCCAATCTAAGTATGAGGTCAGGGTTCCGGAGAGCCTGGAGCCAGGGACGGTCCTACTGACCGTCAAGGCCTCTGACCCAGACATCGCCCACACACCGGACTTAAGGTAAATGTCTCGATATCCCTATTTTTAGTTGTGCTGAAGTGATCCCTTCAGTGTCAGTAGGGTTGCATTGGTATGAGTTGGCAAGGGCAGACAGGATGTGACGTTGATTGCTTGCCACCTTTATGGTTTATGGACTACTCCATGTTTAAAGGTATACCTGTATAAAAAACAATAAAGATATTAAAAAAGGGGGGTAGGACGTAATACAAAAGTTTAAATACCATGCCTCTGGAAAAAAAGTGCATCCATTGCTGTGCATCATGCCACATTATATTCCCCTTTCCTCACACCTTCTCTTGTCTTTCTATTCTTCCCTCCCCCCACTCTTTTCCAACTAACACTGATACTTCCCTGTGTTTCCTTCTGGCCTTGTTGATAACCTTACTCATCTCCTCTCTCTCCTACCAAGCATTGCCTTCTACACTCCTGTTCTATTATTTCTGTGCGCTTTTTCTATCCTTTCCTCTCTTTCCATAAATGTGTCTTCACTCCACACCACTGTTGATCCTTCAACTCTATTAATGTATTCGCTGTATTCCCATATTATCTGTTCTGTCCTCTCCAACTCCTTCCGTCTATCACACTCCATCTCTTCTGCCTCCACTGTTGTTCCTCAATCTCTACTGCTTGCTGTCTTCTTTTCTCCCTATTAACACTTGCCTACATGGCAGCCGCACCGCCTCCTGCGCCCTACTCTGCCAGTAGTAGACTGATTGTCATCATCCACACCATCAGTCAGAGCTTGGAAAAAAGTCAATGGGCATCCTAGGCCCCTAATATAACCCCCTTTCTGCACTTCTTCTTTCATGTGCTTGTACAGAAGAAACTCTCCAAAGACGTGACTACCTACTACTGGCACACCTACTATTTATTCTCTGGTAACCCTAAGTTATGGTCGGATCACCTTAGACTAATACATGCCTACATTCATTCTAACTAAATATTACTACACCAAAGTGTAAGTACAACCCAGGCCATTGGTTATTCTAATAGTGCACTACATTCCTGACCATGTCCATTCTAACCACCTACAAGACCTCTCACACAATGACCTGTAAATCCAAACTAGGTACGATATTTTATAGGGTAGCGTGTGTAGGGTAGCTCCTGCTATGTCATAAACCCGTCCTATAGGTCACAATAGTAAAGCCCAGATGTAAAACTAGTTGTACCTAGGCTTTCCTTTTTTATATTTTCTATTTGTTATGTTTGTTCAAAACTCATAGAAAACGATGGTTCTGTGTGCTGCATTTTTTGTGGCATAAAAATTCATGGGGCAGTGGTTTTCCAGTACCAATAAAGAACTTTGCATTTATTTACTTTGTTCACTCATTCATTCCTATTGTAAAGTCTTTTTTTTCCCTCTTCCTCCTCATCCGTTGTGTCTACCATTTTTCTTGAATTTGTTTCATATAACTTAATTTTCTCTCTCTCTTTACCACCTACACTGTTCCCCAGTACTCATACTTGCCTTCTCAGTCGGCCAGTACCACCCCATGCCAAGAATGCCCGTGGCTGGTGATATGTTTGCTCCTCATTAAGATTTCATTGCAGCAAATAAAGGGTTAACTCTGGGCATTTGAGGCATCCTCCTGCTGCTCTCTTATTTAGCTAAATGCAATGTGTGAGAGGTTGGCCTGATATATGATGTCACTAATTCTAGTGTACACCTTGTATCAGTCCAAACAACCCTTATGGTGATTGGTTGTAAAGTCAACCTTATAGACCAGCTATCCTAGTGGTAGCATGGACAAGAGCAGTCTTAGGCTAAACTCTGAATGGCATGTGAAGCCAGCTGTTATACCATATGTAATCCCTTGAATACCAAATGAAAGGACACTACAACAGATATATATAAAAATAGAATGTATTTATTCTAGTCAAACCCTCAGCACTCTTTATGAGATTCGAGGTAAGTACAACACAGTCTTATTTAAGCATACATTAAGTCACACAGGTAAGTAATACAGTTAGGCCCTAGGGGCCACGCAAACCATATACTAAGTAAGTGGTATAAGGACCACTGTCACGGATACAGGATAGGCCTAGGCCTAGGGAATAGCTGGGGCTACACTATACTACCCAAGGTTAGGAAGTGGGAGGCACACGGGATTCAGGTGCAGAGTGGAAACACTCACGCGTAATGCGTAAAAGTCGATAGAAATGCAAGTTATTAGAAATTAGCAGTTTTAGGACACTTCTGGTATAGCTAGGAAGTCGAGACTCGGAAACTAGACCCTTGACTAGTCAATACCCTAGTGAGCACCGAAATGCTCAAGTTACCTAGCCCACGGGCTGCGGGTGCATAGGTGTGAACTTGCGTCGGGTTTCGTCGTCGACTCCTATGGATGCCTGAAGGAAAGTTGGAGTGTCCGGTGGATCCCAAGGTGGGGATCAAGAAGGAAGGAACCTGCAAGCAGAAGGGACCAGCCAGGAGCCGGGAAGGAACCAGGAAGGAACCAGGTGATGTCGTGAAGATGCAGGTGAAGAGGTGAAGCTTTTCGCAGCAGCCACGGGTACCAGGAGGCGTCGAGGACGACCAGGACCAGGAGGTGAGCTGTCCCACGAAGGCTCTTGCTGTCGGCGGCGTCGAAGTCGAGTCAGGACCCAACAAGCCTTGGCAAGCGGAACCCACGCAGAATGGAGGACTTGCTTCTGGTGCAGACCAGGAAGGTCTGGGGTGCTTCTCTTTTACAGAGGAGCGGGTGCCGGTCTGGAGGAGCCGGACCAGCAAGTTGGAAACAAAGGTTCGTCGTCGCAGAAGTCACTAGCCAACGGGCCAGCAACCGGACAACACGTCGAGCAACTCAGGTGCAGAAGGGCCCCACGCAGAACACATGAAGTGTGGGGAGCTGATCTTCGTTGCAGATGGTGCTCGGGATGGAGGCTTCTCAATTCCCCAAGCACAGCCTCGGGGGAGCCTCGGAAGTCGCGCTAGTCAGGTACTAGCCACTTTTCCCAAGTCGCCGGTCCCACATCCCTCGTCGCCTCCACGGGTCTCAGCTTCGCTGGAGATGTGGATCTGGGTCAGAGGTGTCTGGAAGTCTCAGCGCTGGTCAGTCTCTGCAGTCGTCCCTCGTAGGATCTGTCGCAAAGCAAAGCAGCGGTCGCTGGATGGTGCCTGGTTGCCCAGGGTGGTCACTCCTTGGCCACAAGGGAGATTTCTTCAGTCTTCTTCCTGAGGTCGAATGTCGAAGGTCCAGAGTTTCTGTTCAAGTTGCAGATTCAGGTTAATCTAATTTAGCTACCTACTGATATACTGGGCTAGTGGGCTGGGCTACCTGCAAGGTCCCTCCTATGGGTGGGACCAGGAAGGGGAGTGGTTACACCCCCTTTCCTTTGTCCAGTTTCGCGCCAGAGCTGGGGCTGGAGTGCCCCAGCGCCGGTTTGAACTGGACTATGCATGGGACACCTTGTGTGCCCCAGGCAGTGTCTCGTTTCATTCAACCCTCCCTGCCCCAATACACTAAATCCTGTCTAGGGTGGTGCTCGCACCTCCCAAGGCAGGAAATCTATTGTCCAAGCCTCCCTCGCTGGAAGGACTCCCAGCAGCAGGAGGTCAGACTTGCGTCTGTGGCAGCAGCATTCATTTTGTGATGCTGGGGCTCTGGTTAACTTTAACCGGGTAAGTAGGTTTCAACATGTCTTCTCCCTCTAAAAGGGAGGAATAATATCCTCATTGCCAGAAATGGTATGGGGGTATTATTCCAAAGTGTTAGACACCTTACACGACATGTTTTGATAAAGCCAAACCATAGTTACCATAACCGTTTAAGATTATAAGGCACTTTAAGAGTATATGGTAGGCTATATCATAGAACAGCTATAAGGACATGGTTCTGAAAGCTGCAGACAGGCTCAGCTCATGCTAGAGCACCATCTCACATGTTACCAAGCATTCTGCCTCCAGGATTGTTAAGGCCTGCCATAGGAGTGGCTGATAGGTACACATGTGTCTATATATAAGGTAAGTATAGGAATACTACACCTAAGCAAGGAGTGATTACACGACCTTGCCCCAGCTGAGTGATCAGCCAGTTGTGTCATAATGGAAGGCCAGGCCAGGGGTGGCATAATACATGCTGCAGCCCCTGGTAGGCCTAGGGTACACCTATGCCCTGGGTACCTAAGGTACACTGTACAGGGGCCAATAAGGTGACCCTAACCAATTGGGTTATGCACCTAAAGTACATAGTAAAAATTTAGAGAGAGAACATCAGGGCTGTGGGTCTGATTGGCAGGCCCACAGCCACATCTAAGTCGAAAACCAGTGAAGCAAAAGCAAAAAGTGGGGGTGAAAATAGAAAGCAGACCCTACTCTCCTACACAATGATTATCCGAAAAAGGATTTTCTACTTGGTACATGAGGTGTGAGTTGTGGGTTATTCCACGCTCCATTTTGAAAGCCAGCGAGTGTTACATTGTCCTGTCCTTTGTCTCTAACTACCAAGAAAGAAATTAACTAATAAATGTATTGCTTCTGCCTCCTCTGGGCCTTTCCTGCTGTCCCTGGTCAAATGGGAGAAGCCAGCTGAGGAATTATTATGCATACTGTTGGGTATAGGCCCATTGGGGTCTGAGAACTGGACTGCAGTGTGAAAAAACAAATAAAATATTAAAGAGAGTTCATGGCCTACAGGATACGTGTCCAGTGGTGACTGGCAGGGAATGAGGGTGGAGGGGCAAGGGGGACAAAATGGAGAAATAAAATACCACTTACCTCTTCCGCCAGCCGCGTCCCTCTTAAGCTTCTCTGGCGAGTCCCAGAACCAGGAAGCCCCCAGGCTCCCCATAGTCAATCACAATGCTGGCTCCCCTTATCCAATCACAATGCTGCAATGAAGCGTTGTGATTGGTCTGAGCGCCGTGGTTCACCGTGTTCTGTTGCATTTTCTTTCTTGTGTGGGAAGAACTGTGCTGCTGGTTAAGTTGCCATTAAAGGCAGCATGCAGAGATCATTAAACTAAATGCAGATGAGGTTGGCCATATTACCAAAATGGCAGAGACAGGAAGCTGGAAGTAGATCCAGTGAGCACAGGTCCTCAGGGATGGTCACAGGGACAGATTTGGTGGCCTACCGGGGGCCTCAAGGGTGGCAATGTGGAAGCATCAATCATAGAAAAGGGCTTAGAAACAGGGGCTGCAATTATAATGCTTTGACACCAGGGTATCCAAGCTGCATAAGTGCGGTAAACTTCAGTTTTTTCCAGATTCCACTGAAAAACTAATATTTGCTCTCTGGTTTGGGACTTGGTTAGAATCGGTTTTAACTGAGAACCAAAAACCCTAGTTATACTTCATAGCTGACATAATCACTTCTGACCATTGATGATTATCTCAAGGGTGTGGGAAGGGGCTGTGTCAGAGGTCACAGGTGGCAATAGCATGTGTCACAGTTGTATCAGGACAAAAAAAACAACTCGGCCTTGGGACTGTCCATTATTTTTGATTAACCTTACGCTTGACAATATGGCACCTTGGAAATGGTAAGTACTATAAAACATCAGCATAAACTCATTCCGTTCAGCATTGATTTCGAAATCTTAAAAATGTAATTGAAGGCATTACAAAGAGCAGGGAGACATGTATGCGCCATCAAAAACATGTTCAATTGTAGAATTCAGGTAAAATCCCATAAAAAGTAAAAACTCAGTATCACAACTTAGGAGTACTACAACTCAAGAGTACTCGATGCCGTACTATTGAAAAGGAGACTTCCTCAATTGTGAACGAGCTTATAACACCTAGAGCAATGGAAACTAAAATTCCTCCCAGTGGCGGCCGGCAATTTTAGAAGGGAGCTGGCGGACGGGACACATATGCACACATACACACTCGCAACCATGCATTCACAGAAGCAAACACATACATCCATTCACAACACTTATGACCAAATATTCATTCATACACGCACACACATCAAATATTAACTTTAAAAATATAATCACACTTCCCTGCTGCTCTGCCTCGGAGGTCCTAGGAGGCTTTGGTCTGCTGCCTTCCCTCATTGGCTGACCTAATGAGGGAAGGCAGCAGTCCCAAACCCTCATCACAGAGTGGGATGAGGTCGGTGAGACTGCTGTCCCCACCCTATTCTGTGATGAAGTGTCACTGATGGACACTCGACCCATGGCGCTTCAGGGCTTAAATCTGAAGCGCCAAGGTGTGCGGCAATGAGTGATGCTTCCTATCGTCACAAGGGTGAGGGCCTTGAGGTCCTTTGCTGGGCTGAGAAGGTCACACCCAGAGGAGCAGTGACATCCTCGGGCCAGCAAAAGTTAAGCTAAGACAGCCAGGAGCCTGCACATGTAGCGCATGTCTAGCTCCTGGCTGCCTGACCTGAAAAGTAGCAGTGTCCTTCAAGCCGATCTTTGCTCAGCATGACAGACACTGTTCTTGGGGGCAAAAGGTGAGGGGGCGTGGCCCCTCAGCCTCAATGAACCGATCCCGGATGATTCCTCCTTGAGATGATTTGCTGCATCCTTTCTGATTAGGGTTTGAGGATACGTGAGACCCTATTCAAGAAAATGACAGCAGCTGGGGCCTGCACAATGGTTGTCGTGTTTGAAATAATAGGGTACATTTAGGCGGTTTCATCCCATGTCTGCGCTGAGGTTAGGACAACACTTTCCTCCTTGAGGGTGATGTTTGTTTTATGAAGCAAAGAACAATAGCAGAGCTGGTAGTCAACTTCGAATCCCCAATATTAACAAAGCAATACGACCTACCCGTTAAAGAGGTAGGTGTGAGCATCTTTCAGAAAAAGCCTAGGTTGAAACAAAATTTGCCATCAAGTTATCAGCCGACAGCAGCCAATATCATGGAAAAATACAAAACATATTACTGCATTTCTTGAGAATGTTGAAATTCTGGGCCGGATGCAGGCAGTGTTTTGCTCCTCTGGAGGTATCAGGAAAGTACTGGTGCCGGTACAGGACATAAACACTGCGCACCGCCCCGGCGCACTCTTAATGATCCTATAACGGGATACAATGACGGCACTTCCTTTTATACTGAGATTCTTCCCATTAGCCTTCCTTCATTCGCCTGCACCCCGGGCTCTCTGGCTGTAAATAGAGCCGTGCCTATTCACGGGCCTCCTCGGAATCTCATTAGTCGTACCCGTGAGGGTGAGGTGGGATTACGTATTACAGAGTAACCGCATTGGCGGGCAGGCAACTTAATAACGTTGAACGTAATGAGAACAGAAAGGAGGTGAACTTGGAACTGAGTGTGCCGTGCAACCTACCTTCACCTCAGCTGCCCCGGATGACGAAGCTATTTATAAAATCGCCATTTCATGCGCGCTAAAGCGGCCGATCTGTTAACATTACAGGGGGTGCGATTCAAAGACTTCATCTCTTTGTGCTGCATTTTTATTTGAAATTACTGTATTATAAACTATAATAAATAAGACCGTTTCACTTAAACCCTTCCATCCGGCCGTGTTTTAACGCCCCTCATTGGTACACAGATCTCATACGGGACGAAAGTCCATAAAATATGCACTGTGCAAAACATGGAGCATATGCCTTTTTTGCACCGATTTCCGCGTGCAAAATAGTCAATCCAGATAATTTTTCTTCTCCATAGTTTTTCAATAATTGAGCAAAGTTAAAAAATGGCGCAAAGTGAGTTTACTGTACTTTCACTGCTTTCTATAGAAAGAAATGAAACAATGAGACTGTTAAACCGTCATTTTTCTGCTTTTCTTTATTGTCAGTGTTTGGAGGAACTATTTTCTCACACACACACACACTTCCAACAAGCAGTTTCAGAATTCAAAAGTATTTAAACAGACTCCTAGTGGACTTGCAGTGCAAATGCATTCTTTTTATTTTGAATTTGATTTTTTTTTACACACACTACAAATGTAACAGTCTCTGGGCACCTAGCTACAATAAAACAAGAAGTTCCGAATTGAGAGTGCATGGTCTCTTAAAGCACGTCGTGAGCAGAAACTTAGACTCTGTCTTGACCACTTTTGTTAAGCTGAGCCATGGTGTGAGAAGTTGGCCTGATGTATGATGTCACTAGTTATAGTGTACACCTTATATCAGTCCAAATACCCTTATGGTGATTGGTTGTAAAGTCAACCTTATAGACCAGCTATCCTAGTGGTAGCATGGACAAGAGCAGTCTTAGGCTAAACTCTGAATGGCATGTGAAGCCAGCTGTGATACCATATATAATCCCTTGAATACCAAATGAAAGGACACCACAACAGATATATATATAAAATAAAGTGTATTTATTCTAAGCAAACCCTCAGCACTCTTTATGAGTTTAGAGGTAAGTACAACACAGTCTTATTAATGCATACAGTAAGTCACACAGGTAAGTAATACAGTTAGGCCCTAGGGGCCACGCAAACCATATACTAAATAAGTGGTATAAGAACCACTGTCACGGAAATAGAATAGGCCTAGGCCTAGGGAATCGCTGGGGCTACACTACACTAGCGTTAGTTAGGAAGTGGGAGGCCCACGGGATTCGGGTGCAGAGTGGAAACACTCACGCGTAATGCGTAAAAGTCAATAGCAATATTACAGTGTAGAAATAGATAGATTTAGGACACTTCCGGAGTAGCTAGGAAGTTGAGACTTGAAAACTAGACACTAGGATAGTCACTATCCTGATGAGCACCGGGGTACCCAAGTTAACTAGCCCACAGGCTGCGGGTGCATAGGGGTGAAGATGCGTCGTTTTCGTCGTCGACTCCTATGGATGCCTGAAGAAAGATGCTGACAGGCAGTCAGGGGAGAGTGTCCGGTGGATCCCAAGGCTGGGATCAAGAAGAGAAGAAACCTGCAAGCAGAGGGGACAGAGTCAAGGTCACTAGCCAGTGACCACGTGGAACCAGGAAGGAACCAGGCGATGTCGTGAAGAGTTGCAGGTGAAGGGGAAGCTTGTCGCTGCAGCCAGGAGGACCAGGAAGCGTCGAGGACGACCAGGACCAGGAGGCGAGCTGTCCCACGAAGGCTCTTGCTGTCGGCGGCGTCGAAGTTGGACTAGGACTCACCAAGCCTTGGCAAGCGGAACCCACGAAGAACAAAGGACTTGCTTCTGGTGCAGACCAGGAAGGTCTGGGGTGCTTCTTCTTTGCAGAGAAGCGGGAGCCAGTCTGGAGGAGCCAAACCAGCGCAGAAGATTTCAGGGAGCGTCGTCACAAAGGCCACTAGCCAGCGGGCAAGTAACCGGACAGACGCGGCAAGCAGGAAAATGCTGAAGGGCCCCACGCAGGACTCGTGGAGTGTGGGGGGCTGGTCTTCGGTGCAGATGGTGCTTGGGGTTGGGGCTTCTCAATCCCCGGTGCACAACTTCGAGGGTACCTCAGAAGCTGCGCAGTAAGTTACTAGCCACTTTTCCCAGGTAGCCGGTCCCACGTCGCTCGTCGCCTCCACGGATCTCAGCTCTGCTGCAGATGTGGATGAGGGTCAGAGAAGTCTGGAAGTCAAGGCTCTGGTCGGGCTCTGCAGTCGGTTCCTCGTAGAACGGTCGCAAAGCAAAGGGTAGTCTCTTGATGGTGCCTGTTTGCACAGGGTAGCCACTCCTTGGCTACAAGGGAGATTCTTCAGTCTTCTTCTTTCGTCGAATGTCGAAGGTCCAGAGTTTCTGTTCAGTTTTGCAGGTTCAGGATAATCTAAAGTCTTGAGGCCCAACTCCCACTCTTATACTAATCTGGGGGGCTGGGATACCTGCTAGGTCACGCCTTATGGGTGGGACCTGGGAGGGGGTGGTTACACCCACTTCCCTTTGTCCAGTTTCGCGCCAGAGCTGGGGCTGGAGTGCCCCAGCGCCGGTTTGAACTGGACTATGCAAGGAACACCTTGTGTGCCCCAGGCATGTCTCATTCCTTTCAGCCCACCCTGCCCCAATACACTAAAGGCTGTCTGGGGAGGTGCTAGCACCTCCCCAAGCAGGAAACCTATTGTCCAGGCCTCCCTGGCTGGGATCACTCCCAGCTGCAGGAGGGCAGACTTGTGTCGTGGCAGCAGCATCCATTTTGTGATGCTGAGGCTTTGGTCAGAGGCTAACAGTTGAAGTATGATTTTAACATGTCTTTCCCCCTAGAAGGGGGGTATAATATTCTCATGTCCAGAAATGGCATGGGGGTATTATTCCCGAGTGTTAGACACCTTACACGACATGTTTTGATAAAGCCAAACCATAGTTACCATAACCGTCTAAGATTATAAGGCACTTTAAGAGTATATGGTAGGCTATATCATAGAACAGCTATAAGGACAAGGTTCCGAAAGCTGCAGACAGGCTCAGCTCATGCTAGAGCACCATCTCACATGTTACCAAGCACTCTGCCTCCAGGATTGTCAAGGCCTGCCATAGGAGTGACTGATAGGTACACATGTGTCTATATGTAAATTAGGTATAGGAATACTACACCTAAGCAAGGGGTGATTACACGACCTTTCCCCAGCTGAGTGATCAGCCAGTTGTGTCAAAATGGAAGGCCAGGCCAGGGGTGGCACAATACATGCTGCAGCCCCTGGTAGGCCTAGGGTACACCTATGCCCTGGGTACCTAGGGTACACTGTACAGGGGCCAATAAGGTGATCCTATCCAAATGGGTTATGCACCTAAAGTACATAGTATTAATTTAGAGAGAGAACAGCAGGGCTGTGGGTCTGATTAGCAGGCCCACAGCCACATCTAAGTCGAAAACCAGTAAAGCAAAAGCAAAAAGTGGGGGTGAACATAGAAAGCAGACCCTACTCTCCTACACAACCCCCCCCCAAACTTAGGGACATTAAACTAACCTTGACCAGTTGAGTCTTCATGTTCTAAGTGGAAATATCTGGAGAGTCCATCTGCATTGGCATGGTCAGTCCCAGGTCTATGTTCCACTGTGAAGTCCATCCCCTGTAGGGCAATGGACCACCTAAGAAGTTTGGGATTTTCACCCTTCATCTGATTTAGCCACAAGAGGGGCTTATGGTCTGTCTGAATCTTGAAGTGAGTGCCAAACAAGTATGGCCTCAGCTTCTTCAGGGCCCAAACCACAGCAAAGGCCTCCCTCTCAATAGCTGACCAACGTTTCTCTCTAGGGGTCAGCCTTCTACTTATAAAAGCAATGGGCTGGTCTTGACCATCTACATTCAGTTGTGAAAGAACAGCTCCCACACCTAACTCAGAAGCATCTGTCTGGACAATGAACTCTTTGGAGTAGTCTGGACTTTTCAGAATAGGTGCACTGCACATGGCCTGCTTCAGGTCATCAAATGCTTTTTGACAGCTTACTGTCCACTGAACTTTCTTTGGCATCTTCTTGGAGGTCAAGTCATTAAGTGGTGTCACTATGGACCCATAGTTCTTAACAAACTTTCTGTAGTACCCAGACAGGCCCAAGAAAGCTCTGACCTGAGTCTGGGTAGTTGGAGGAGCCCAGTCCTTTATGGTCTGGATCTTACTCTCCAGTGGTTGAACCTGACCCCCACCAACCAGGTGGCCCAGGTATACAACCTTGCTCTGCCCTATCTGGCACTTAGTGGCCTTGATAGTGAGGCCTGCCTTTTGCAGGGCCTCTAAAACATTCCTCAGGTGGACCAGGTGATCCTCCCAGGTGGAGCTAAAGACAGCAATATCATCAAGATAAGCTGCACAATAATCATCCAACCCAGTAAGGACTTGATTCACCAGCCTTTGGAAAGTGGCAGGTGCATTCTTCAGACCAAAGGGCATTACCACAAATTGATAATGTCCTCCTAGGGTCGAGAAAGCAGTTTTGGCCTTTGCACTCTCAGCTAGTCTGATTTGCCAGTAGCCTGCTGTTAGGTCAAATGTGCTCAAAAACTTAGCAGCTGCCAGTCTGTCAATGAGCTCATCTGCCCTAGGTATTGGGTGGGCATCTGTCCTAGTGACAGCATTGAGACCTCTGTAATCCACGCAAAACCTCATCTCTCTCTTACCATCTTGGGTGTGAGGTTTTGGCACAAGGACTACAGGACTAGCCCAAGGGCTCTCTGAAGGTTCAATGACTCCCAGTTCCAACATCTTTTGTACCTCAACTTTTATGCAGTCCCTGACATGGTCAGGTTGCCTGTAGATTTTACTCTTCACAGGCAGACTGTCACCAGTGTCCACCTCATGGGTGCACCAGTTTGTCTGACTTGGGGTCAGAGAGAACATATGTCTGTAGGCCTGCAGAACTTGTCTGCAGTCCTGTTGCTGATGGACAGTGAGGCTGTCAGAAAAGACCACACCATCAACTGAGCCATCATCAGGGTTCTGAGTCAACAGGTCTGGGAGAGGGTCACTCTCTTCCTCCTGCCCCTCATCTGTAGCCATGAGTAGCCCCATGTCTGCCCTGTCAACATATGCCTTCAATCTGTTGACATGAAGCACCCTGTGGGGGCTTCTGGGAGTCCCAAGGTCCACCAAGTAGGTGACTTCTCCCTTTTTCTCAACAATAGTGTGGGGTCCAGACCATTTGTCTTGGAGTGCTGCTGGGGCCACTGGCTCCAACACCCACACTTTCTGTCCTGGCTGGTAAACAGTCAGTACAGCCTTTTGGTCATGCCAAGCTTTTTGGAGTTCTTGGCTTGCCTCAAGGTTTTTAGAAGCCTTCTTCATATACTCTGCCATCCTGGAGCGGAGACCAAGTACATAATCCACTATGTCTAGTTTGGGTTGTCTGAGAGGTCTCTCCCATCCTTCCTTCACCAAACACAGGGGTCCTCTTACAGGATGCCCAAACAAAAGCTCAAAAGGGCTGTAGCCAACCCCCTTTTGTGGGACCTCTCTGTAAGCAAACAGAAGGCAGGGTAAAAGGATGTCCCATCTTCGCCTAAGCTTGTCTGGTAATCCTTTTATCATTCCCTTTAGGGTCTTGTTGAATCTCTCAACAAGCCCATTGCACTGTGGGTGATAGGGTGTGGTGAACTTATAGTTAACACCACACTCCTTCCACATTGCAGTCAAGTATCCTGACATAAAGTTGGCACCTCTGTCAGAAATGACCTCCTTTGGAAAGCCCACTCTGGAGAATACTCCAAGCAGGGCCCTTGCCACAACAGGAGCTGTTGTGGTCCTCAGGGGAATTGCTTCTGGGTACCTGGTGGCATGGTCCACTATCACCAGTATGAATCTGTGCCCAGATGCTGTTTGTGGGTCCATTGGTCCTACAATATCTATGCCCACTCTTTCAAAGGGGACCCCCACCACAGGTAGTGGTATGAGGGGGGCCTTTGTGGTGCCACCTGATTTGCCACTGGCTTGGCAGGTGACACAGGAGCGACAAAACTCCTTAGTATCTTCTGACATATGGGGCCAGTGAAAGTGAGGGACAAGCCTGTCCCAAGTCTTGTTCTGGCCTAAATGTCCTGCAAGGGGAATATCATGGGCCAAGGTTAGAAGGAAGCCTCTGAACTTCAGTGGTATGACCAACCTCCTGGATGCACCAGGCTTGGGGTCTCTAGCCTCTGAGTACAGTAGCCCTTCATCCCAATACACTCTATGGGTACCTTGAGCATTCCCTGCAGCCTCAGCAGCAGCCAGCTGTCTGAGGGGTTCAAGAGAGGGGCAGTCTAATTGAGCCTGCCTCAGATCTGCCCTGGAAGGTCCCCCTGTCCCAAGAAACTCAACCTGATCAGGTTCAAGTTCTTCTAGGACAGTTCCTTCAGGGCTCTCAGAATCATCCTCCTGGGAGGGCTGATCCACCACCTGAGGCAGGGGGGAAGGCACAGCCTTAACCCTACTGCTCTTTCTCTTGGGTTGTGACTGGTCCATAGTTTCAGGATCCAGCACTTGTTCAGTGTTGCACTTTTTGGCCTGTGACCTGGTCACAGCAAGGACATGTGCATCTATCCCCAGCATTTCTGCATGGGTCCTATACTCCACTTCAGACCAAACTGAAGTTTCAAGATCATTGCCCAGTAAACACTCTACAGGAAGGTCTGAACTAACAACAACTTTCTTGAGGCCAGTTACCCCTCCCCAGGAGAAGTTAACAATAGCCACACTATGGGAGGTAGTGGCATTGCTAGCGTTGGTCACTAGGTAGTTCTCACCTAGTATGATCTGTCCAGGGTCCACAAAAGCAGGTGTCACCATTGTGACACTAGCCCCAGTGTCCCTGTAGGCCTGAGCCATTCTTTGGTTGATAAAAGGTGTCTGTCTGTACTTGCCCAGGTTACTGGGGCCTACAGTAGAGGACAAAGCTAAGTCCCCATCACAGATCAGGACAGCCTGAGTAGGTACTCTGACTAGGCCAGAATCCTCCTCAGTTCCCAGGGTTAACCCTACTACACCCTTTTGCTGGGAACCACCACTTACAGCTGAATTAGGGGGTACAGTTGCCTTAGGGGCAATGGTGGTTGGGGGCTTATCCTTTTTGGTGCACTCACTAAACCAATGTGAGGTAGACTTACAATAGTTGCACCATGGTTTCTTTTGGCCTTCTTTCTTCTTATCCTTTTTGGAACCACCCTCCCCCTGAGCCTTTTGGGGGCCTGGTGAAGACTTCTGGTCTTTTTGTTTCTGCTCATTACCCTTCTGGTCTGCCTTTTTCTGATCACCGCCCTGGTTCTGGTTTTTCTGCTTAACTCTAGTCCTGACCCATCTATCTGCCTTCTTTCCCAATTCTTGGGGAGAAGTCAGATCAGAATCAATCAGGTGTTGATGCAATAGCTGGTTTTGACAGTTGTTAAGTATTTGTTCTCTCATGATCAAATTATACAATCCTGTATAGTCCTTAACCTTACTTCCCATTAGCCAGCCTTCCAGAGCCTTAGTGGCACAATCTACAAAGTCAGTCCAGTCCTGAGTCTGTGTCTTCTGGGTATCCCTGAACAACAACCTGTATTGTTCAGTGGTTAGGCCAAACCCATCAATCAGAGCACTCTTCAGGACAGTGTAATTATCTGCATCCTCATCACTAACTGTGAGGAGCTTGTCTCTTCCTTTCTCAGAGAAGGAGAGCCACAAGATAGCTGCCCACTGACTTTGGGGTACCTGCTGTACTTTGCAAGCTCTCTCCAAAGCAGTTATCCATTTGTGGATGTCATCTCCACACTTGTAGGGAGGGACAATCTTGCTCAGGTTTCTATTATCATAGTGCCTGTCTCTATCTCTAGGAATGTTGCTGCCACCAGTGGGTTCTAACCCACTTAACTTTTGTTCTCTAGCCAGAGCAAGCTTCTCTTTGGCAAGGGCAAGTTCTTCCCTCTGAATCCTCAGATTAGCCTCCCTCATTCTGGCTGCATGCTCCTTTCTCTCAGGTGAAGTCATTCCCCTGTGAGAGGAAGCATTAGAGATGTTAGAGACATGGGAGTGGATGGATTCCCTTGAAGGGGATCTGTCCCTCCTGCTTCTCTGTGAATGTCTACTTGTGGGTCTGTATGGGGGGATCCCATGCAAACTCCCATGTAAACTTAAGTTAGCCTGGCTAAGTCTCCTTACTTGGCTCTGGCTGTCTACCTCCCCATCTGAAGCCCCATCTGACTCCTCTGTGGTGGGTAGACCCTCCTCTGTGCCTAGGGCACCTTCCTGAGATGCCCTCTGAGCATCATACTCCTCTAGGAGTTGTCTTAACTGAAGGAGGGTAGGGTTTGCACCCTGTTTTATTCCTCTGGAGGTACACAATTGTCTCATCTCCTGGAATGTTAAGGTATCATACCTAGAGGGGGTCTTCTGCAGACCTGCCCCTCCTGAGAGAGCATCTACTTGATCTCCTCCCAGAGGCATGATCTAGTGAGGGTGTGGTGTGTGCACCTACCTACACTAGTTGTTTCTACTAAACCTCTCTAGTAGTTGTAGTCAGGGTGTGTTACTCCCTTCAACCTACAACCACTAAGTCCAGTAGGACTTAAGTATTATAAACTATGTTATATGTACCTAGACAATATCTGTGTGATCTTTCAATTTAGTATCTCAAGATTACAATGGTATTACAACAGCAAGCTCAGATCCCAACCGCTGCTCACCAATGTGAGAAGTTGGCCTGATGTATGATGTCACTAGTTATAGTGTACACCTTATATCAGTCCAAATACCCTTATGGTGATTGGTTGTAAAGTCAACCTTATAGACCAGCTATCCTAGTGGTAGCATGGACAAGAGCAGTCTTAGGCTAAACTCTGAATGGCATGTGAAGCCAGCTGTGATACCATATATAATCCCTTGAATACCAAATGAAAGGACACCACAACAGATATATATATAAAATAAAGTGTATTTATTCTAAGCAAACCCTCAGCACTCTTTATGAGTTTAGAGGTAAGTACAACACAGTCTTATTAATGCATACAGTAAGTCACACAGGTAAGTAATACAGTTAGGCCCTAGGGGCCACGCAAACCATATACTAAATAAGTGGTATAAGAACCACTGTCACGGAAATAGAATAGGCCTAGGCCTAGGGAATCGCTGGGGCTACACTACACTAGCGTTAGTTAGGAAGTGGGAGGCCCACGGGATTCGGGTGCAGAGTGGAAACACTCACGCGTAATGCGTAAAAGTCAATAGCAATATTACAGTGTAGAAATAGATAGATTTAGGACACTTCCGGAGTAGCTAGGAAGTTGAGACTTGAAAACTAGACACTAGGATAGTCACTATCCTGATGAGCACCGGAGTACCCAAGTTACCTAGCCCACAGGCTGCGGGTGCATAGGGGTGAAGATGCGTCGTTTTCGTCGTCGACTCCTATGGATGCCTGAAGAAAGATGCTGACAGGCAGTCAGGGGAGAGTGTCCGGTGGATCCCAAGGCTAGGATCAAGAAGAGAAGAAACCTGCAAGCAGAGGGGACAGAGTCAAGGTCACTAGCCAGTGACCACGTGGAACCAGGAAGGAACCAGGCGATGTCGTGAAGAGTTGCAGGTGAAGGGGAAGCTTGTCGCTGCAGCCAGGAGGACCAGGAAGCGTCGAGTACGACCAGGACCAGGAGGCGAGCTGTCCCACGAAGGCTCTTGCTGTCGGCGGCGTCGAAGTTGGACTAGGACTCACCAAGCCTTGGCAAGCGGAACCCACGAAGAACAAAGGACTTGCTTCTGGTGCAGACCAGGAAGGTCTGGGGTGCTTCTTCTTTGCAGAGAAGCGGGAGCCAGTCTGGAGGAGCCAAACCAGCGCAGAAGATTTCAGGGAGCGTCGTCACAAAGGCCACTAGCCAGCGGGCAAGCACCCGGACAGACGCGGCAAGCAGGAAAATGCTGAAGGGCCCCACGCAGGACTCGTGGAGTGTGGGGGGCTGGTCTTCGGTGCAGATGGTGCTTGGGGTTGGGGCTTCTCAATCCCCGGTGCACAACTTCGAGGGTACCTCAGAAGCTGCGCAGTAAGTTACTAGCCACTTTTCCCAGGTAGCCGGTCCCACGTCGCTCGTCGCCTCCACGGATCTCAGCTCTGCTGCAGATGTGGATGAGGGTCAGAGAAGTCTGGAAGTCAAGGCTCTGGTCGGGCTCTGCAGTCGGTTCCTCGTAGAACGGTCGCAAAGCAAAGGGTAGTCTCTTGATGGTGCCTGTTTGCACAGGGTAGCCACTCCTTGGCTACAAGGGAGATTCTTCAGTCTTCTTCTTTCGTCGAATGTCGAAGGTCCAGAGTTTCTGTTCAGTTTTGCAGGTTCAGGATAATCTAAAGTCTTGAGGCCCAACTCCCACTCTTATACTAATCTGGGGGGCTGGGATACCTGCTAGGTCACGCCTTATGGGTGGGACCTGGGAGGGGGTGGTTACACCCACTTCCCTTTGTCCAGTTTCGCGCCAGAGCTGGGGCTGGAGTGCCCCAGCGCCGGTTTGAACTGGACTATGCAAGGAACACCTTGTGTGCCCCAGGCATGTCTCATTCCTTTCAGCCCACCCTGCCCCAATACACTAAAGGCTGTCTGGGGAGGTGCTAGCACCTCCCCAAGCAGGAAACCTATTGTCCAGGCCTCCCTGGCTGGGATCACTCCCAGCTGCAGGAGGGCAGACTTGTGTCGTGGCAGCAGCATCCATTTTGTGATGCTGAGGCTTTGGTCAGAGGCTAACAGTTGAAGTATGATTTTAACATGTCTTTCCCTCTAGAAGGGGGGAATAATATTCTCATGTCCAGAAATGGCATGGGGGTATTATTCCCGAGTGTTAGACACCTTACACGACATGTTTTGATAAAGCCAAACCATAGTTACCATAACCGTCTAAGATTATAAGGCACTTTAAGAGTATATGGTAGGCTATATCATAGAACAGCTATAAGGACAAGGTTCCGAAAGCTGCAGACAGGCTCAGCTCATGCTAGAGCACCATCTCACATGTTACCAAGCACTCTGCCTCCAGGATTGTCAAGGCCTGCCATAGGAGTGACTGATAGGTACACATGTGTCTATATGTAAGTTAGGTATAGGAATACTACACCTAAGCAAGGGGTGATTACACGACCTTGCCCCAGCTGAGTGATCAGCCAGTTGTGTCAAAATGGAAGGCCAGGCCAGGGGTGGCACAATACATGCTGCAGCCCCTGGTAGGCCTAGGGTACACCTATGCCCTGGGTACCTAGGGTACACTGTACAGGGGCCAATAAGGTGATCCTATCCAAATGGGTTATGCACCTAAAGTACATAGTATTAATTTAGAGAGAGAACAGCAGGGCTGTGGGTCTGATTAGCAGGCCCACAGCCACATCTAAGTCGAAAACCAGTAAAGCAAAAGCAAAAAGTGGGGGTGAACATAGAAAGCAAACCCTACTCTCCTACACATGGGCTTATGGGCAATGGGTTCCATATCTAGGGAGCAATGGCCGCAAACCTCCGTTCCCTTCCAATGGAGCAGGTGAGTTGCGATTCTCAATAGTATCTGGGCCATGTGGGTTTTATACAAAAAGAGACGTTCCTCTTCGTCAAAGGATTGTACTGCTGAATATCGACAGCAACAACATTGTGTAATAATAACATCAAGGACTGAATATCGAGGAGCAAAACATCGAAAGGTAAGTGCACCTAGGGAAGCATGGATTTACTGTACCCAGTGACGCAGCCAGACTAGTAGATGCCTGTGGTGGTCCCTGCGGCGGCTGTCCCGCAGCCGTATGTAAGAGCGGGGGGTGCTGGCGATGCCGCTGGTAAGAGCGTGGGATAAGGGGGGAAGGGAGGCCTCTGCCCCAAAACTCGTGCTACACAACTGACTATACCTAACTCCACATATGCGTACCTTGAAGAGATATGCACCATGTAGGGACCTATATGTGGAGTTAGGTATAGAAAATCTAGACCTGTCTATATTTTATTTTCGATATTCTGTCCCAGAGACATTGTTGAGTCCATATTCAGGGGGCACACCCAACAAAGAGGGTTGGATCACAGAATAATTTTGACGTTATTTCAAGCCCTTAATGGTACGTCAAGGTAGTGCTTTGTGCAAACAACATTTGCAAACATATTATGAAAGAATGTTTCAGCAGTTGGTAATGTGTGATAAGAATGTTTGTGTATATTTGTTGTGTGCCATTTTTGGCAGTGATACTATAGTGTATTGCTTTTTATGTTGCAAGGTCTTTTGGCCAAATTATTGCAATGTGAAGTTGTGTTGTACTGTGGTTGTATGTTGTGTTCACGTTTGACTGTTTTGGTGTGTTGTGCCCTGTTATATTTGTGTTTTAGGTTGCTGTGTATATTTAATTGTTCTATATTCAGTTGTTTTTCCATAGCGAAGTCAATAAAATGTTGCTATATTTTCAGCCGGAAGCCCAGTAACGATGGGTCATGAGGTCAAAGGTTTTTGCCAATAGAACTTACACCCTGTGGTTCCCGTCCTCTACATTTGGTGAGAAATCACGAATTTGGCAGATGGGGCATCGCCATTTATGTAAGGATGTCCCATATCCACCATAATCTAAATGATTCTCTTAGTGTTGAGAGATTACCCTATGAGCATGGACCTAAATGTATCCAATCCTTTCATTTCCTTTTCCAACCCGTACTTGGAATTGTTAGATTTATTAAATGAAAGTCCAGGCCTAGAAACATGATGTTTCAATCAATCAATCAATCAATCAATAATTTGTAAAGCGCTGCATACCCGTGAGAGTTTCAAGGCGCTGGGGAGCGGGGGGGGGGGAGGGGCTGTTGCTGCTGCTATTGGTCGAAGAGCCAGGTCTTGAGTTGTCTCCTGAAGGTCAGCAGGTCTTCGGTCTGTCGCAGGTAGAGGGGAAGGGCGTTCCAGGTCTTGGCGGCGCGATGGGAGAAGGTCCTGCCTCCGGCAGTGGTTCTCCAGATGCGTGGGACCGTGGCCAGGGCGTGGTCAGCGGAACGGAGATTCCTGTTGGGTACGTAGAAGGAGAGTCGACTGTTGAGATAGGCTGGGCCGGTTTTGTGGAGTGCTTTGTGTGCGTGGATCAGGAGTTTGAAGGGGATTCTTTTGTCGACGGGGAGCCAGTGCAGGTTCCTCAGATGGGGGGTGATGTGGTCGCGGCGTGTGACGTCGAGGATCAGGCGTGCAGAGGCATTCTGGATTCTCTGTAGTCTGCTGATGAGCTTGGACGAGGCTCCGGCGTAGAGGGCGTTTCCATAGTCGAGTCTGCTGCTGACAAGGGCCTGGGTGACTGTTTTCTTCATGTTGGTCGGGATCCATTTGTAGATCTTGCGGAGCATGCGGAGGGTGTTGAAACAGGTGGAGGAGACTGCGTTGACTTGTTTGGTCATGGAGAGTTTTGAGTCGAGGATGACTCCCACGTTGCGTGCGTGGTCGGTGGGGGCCGGGGGTGACCCCAGTGATGTGGGCCACCAGGAGTCATCCCATGCGGAGGGGTTGGATCCGAGGATGAGGATTTCCCGTTTTGTCTGTGTTCAGTTTGAGGCGGCTGTCCTCCATCCAATCGGCGACGGCCTTCATTCCCTGGTGGAGGTTGGATTTGGCGGTGAGGGGGTCCTTAGTGAGGGAGAGGATCAGCTGAGTGTCGTCGGTGTAGGAGATTATGTTGAGGTCGTGCTGTCGGGCGATGCGTGCTAGTGGTGCCATGTAGAGGTTGAACAGATTCGGGCTGAGGGAGGATCCTTGAGGGACGCCACAGATGATCTCGGAGGCCTTGGATCGAAACGGAGGGAGGCGGACTCTCTGAGTTCTGTCGGAGAGGAAGGAGGTGGTCCAGTCCAGGGCCTTGATACGGATCCCTGCGTCGTGAAGGGGTGTGCGTAGTGTGAGGTGGCAGACGGTGTTGAAGGCGGCGGAGAGGTCTAAGAGGATGAGGGCCACCGTCTCGCCGTTGTTCAGCAGGATCCTGATGTGGGCGGTCTCGGTGCTGTGGTTGCTGCGGAATCCTGATTGGGACGGGTCAAGGATGTTGTTGTCTTCGAGGTGCCTGGTGAGCTGGGTGTTTACTATCTTCTAGATGACCTTAGCTGGGAACGGAAGCAGGGAGATGGGCCGGAAGTTCTTGAGGTCGCACGGGTCTGCCTTGGGTTTCTTCAGTAGGGCGTTGATCTCTGCGTGCTTCCAGATCTCAGGGGAGGTGGCGGTCTCGAAGGAGAGGTTGATGATTTTGTGCAGGCGGGGAGCGATGGACTTGCTGGCTTTGTCCCATGGTCTTGATTGTGTCCTCGATGCTCACGTTGGCCCAGGTTGTCAGGGTGTCGTGGGCGGTGGGGTGCGGTGGGTTTGGTGCGGTGTGGTCAGTAGGGGTCGTCCGGGGTCTGAAGCTCTCATGGATGTTGGTGATTTTCTGGTGAAAGAAGGTGGCGAGGGAGTCGCACAGGGCTTGCGATGGTGGGATGTCGTTCGCGTTGGAGCTGGGGTTGGAGAGTTCCTTCACGATGGTGAAGAGCTCCTTGCTGTTGTGTGCGTTGTTGTCAAGGCGGTCTGGGAAGGAGGTTCTTTTGGCGGACCTGATGAGGTGGTGGTGGTTGCGGATGGCGTCTTTGTGGGCGGTGCAGCTGTCTGGCGTCTTTTCGTTGTGCCATATGTTTTCCAGTTTTCGGCAGGTGCGTTTGGAGTTGAGTAGTTCCGGGGTGATCCAGCTGACTCTTCTGCTTGTGTCTGCGTTGGTGGGGTTTTTCAGAGGAGCGATGGTGTTGGCGCAGTCGTTCATCCAGCGTTCGAGGGCGAGTGCCCTTTCATCCGGGTTGGTGGGTGTGAGACCGGCCTCACGGCGTTGCCCTCCCAATCATCCAGCCAACCTGCAACCACCCTCAAGACACGACATCTCCGACTCCGGCCGCCCCAGCCACCCAGATCCGAGGGCCGGCCAGAGCCCTGACAGACTCGACACCCTACCACGCATATCCGACCGAGGGAGCGGGAACCCTCGAGCCAGACCCAAAGGCGCCAGCCCAGTCACACCTCGGGTCGCCTTCGCCGGGAAGACTCGATCGGCCACCAGGCCCCTGGGGAGCAGGCGCCTGCCCTGCCGAGCGTCTGGGGTCCCTCCCAGACCCACCTGAAAAGACCAAAGAAGTGAGCGGCAGGAAATCCCGCCGAACCCCCTCCGTCACCCCAGTCCCCCCTCTGCGAGGACCCCGGACTTCAAAGAGCAAGCGGAGTATAACAAGGGGTGCCGGAGAAACGAAGGTAGAGAAGACCTGGAACCATCCGAGCCTGCTGACGCTGTCGCGGCTCCTGAACGCTGAAGTCACCTGGGCCTGCTGAGTGACTCGCGGCCTCTTGCTATTGAACCATCTGAGCCCTGCTGACGAGGTCGCGGCTCCCGAGCACTGAACCACCTGGGCCTGCTGAGTGACTCGCGGCCTCTTGCTATTGAACCATCTAAGCCCTGCTGACGAGGTCGCGGCTCCCGAGCACTGAACCACCTGGGCCTGCTGAGTGACTCGCGGCCCCCAGCTATTGAACCATCTGAGCCTTGCTGACGGAATCGCGGCTCCCGAACTCCGACCACCTGTGCCTGCTGAGAGACTCGCGGCGCTCCCCTTGAGGACGACTCGGTAAGAGATCGCCCAGAGAATCGACACCCTCCAGCTCGAGGATTGTGAGCTATCCGCAGGGTATTTCGCAGAGACACTATCTTGAAAGACTGTCCCGCTACCCCCATTCCCCACGACCGATTTGTGGTACTTTGTGCCACTGCTGTACTACTTGCATCTTGGATCATAAAGATCCCTTGAAAATCATCGATAAAAGAACCTATCGTCCTACAAAGAATACGTGTGGTGTCACTCTGTTCGTAGTGTATATCAGGGTGTGCGCGCCTAGTTCGGCCTACGTGGGAGAGGTGGGTCAAAGGGGTGGGCAAGACGGGCTTCGAACCCCCCTCCGGCGAATGCCTTTCCAACATTTGGTGGCAGACGACGGGATCCGAGCCGACACCGAAAGAGAGCGTGCAGTAAACAACTGACACACTACCAAACAGAGATGGAAGGAGAAACCTCCCTGGGTGCCGCAGGTACCGAAATAAGCTCACCGTTCCGAGAGGATCAATTGGACTATTACACACATAGAGAATTAAAACAGTTTTGCAAAGACCTTGGCATCGCTACCACCGGATTAAGCACAAAGGAAGACTTCCAGAAAGTATTGAAAACCTGGGTCGAGACGGGGGCGCCCCCGACCCAAACGGAAGGAGACTCTGCCCATGAACCACAAAGCATCCCGGCGAGAAACAACGGGCCAGAGGGGAACCTGTCCCCTGAGGAGCTAGCGGACCGAGAGAGAAGCCGCAACCACTAACTTGAACTGGCAAAACTAAAAATCGAGGGAGAAATAAAACTAGCAGAGAAAAAGTTGGCCGTCGAGCAGTTACGGCTACAAGGGGAACTCGAAGAGAAGAGACGCCAAAGAGAGCACGACGAAAAGAAGCTCCAGCTAGAACATGAACGCAGCCTGAAGGAGATCGAGTGGCGGGCTAAAAACGAAAAGTCACAGCCACCCGGGAATCCACCGCCCGCTCCCACCGGGGAAACCAAAGTCCACATCCCCAAGGATGTGGTAAAAGAGTATTACAAGAACGACGATATCCAGCAGTGGTTTAAGGCCTACGAAGTCGCCATGACCTCTCACCGAGTCCCCCAGAAGGATTGGGGGGCTGGCCTATGGGGCCGGTTCTTAAGCGAAGGAAGAGACACCCTGCTAGATCTGCCCTCCACGGTCATGAACTCCTACAGCCACATGAAGGAAGCCCTCGTGGGCCGGTATGGACTCACCCCCGAAATGTACCGACAACGGTTCCGAGATTGTAAGAAGATACCGGGCACCACGTGGGTAGAATACGTGAACTTTTACAGCCGAGCCTTGGACGGGTGGATCAAGGGCAGCAAGGTCTCCACCTTCGAAGAACTGTTTGATCTGATTGCCTGGGAACATTTAGCGGCCAATTGCTTTGTAGAACTGCGCCAGCATCTCCTGGACAGCAAACTCACCGACCCTCGGAAGCTGGCCGCTGAGGCTGATCGTTGGGTGAATACCCGAGCCACCCGAGGCCCCGTGGGGGACTACGGCCGCCACAGTCAAGGCCCCCCCCGCCAGAGGGGCGGAGGGAACCACGGCCGACCAAGAGACTTCCCCGGGGGGTCCTCAACCAGCCCCCCCAGCAGCCCACCAGCGGCGGGTTCAGCCCCGTCTCCAGCAAGCACCGGAGTCGCAGGACGGCTAGGTCCACGAGCTAGGATCACCTGCTTCCGCTGCCAACGGCCCGGACACTACGCCAATGACCCCCAGTGTCCCTGTTGGACAGGCCACACAGAGGGCTTGCTCCCCCCCCGCACGACAGGGCCCGAGCTCCGGCCCACCCGGCATACCCCCGTGACCAGCCCCTGTACTCCGTCTCCCGACGAACCCTCTGCCCTCGGACCCCTACTCATCACGGGGTCCAGCCCCACCGGCTTCCCCGGCCGGGTCAAGCCGCCATCTTGGGCCCTGCACCACGCGGCCGCGTGGCCTCACCTCGACCCTAACCCCGGGCCTGGCCGGCCCCGACATCCCGGCACCACCATCCACCCAGGAGGTGAGCGGACCACTTGGCAGGTCAATGGGAGAACGAAGCGTCAAGAGCTCTTCCCCCGCCAGGTGCCGATCGCCTCCAGCAGCCCCCAGGCGCTGGCTCCACCCCCTGCTGGGTGTCTGGACACCTTCATCCCGGACCCTCCGACCTCCAAGTGCGAGGGTCCGGACATCAAAGGGCACCAGCCCTATAACTAAGACAGCTCCGGAGCAGGAAGGCAGTTGTATCCTGGAGTCGAGAGACACCGAGTGAACTCAACCCTGACGGTCTACTGGCGCTGCCGTAGCCCGCTCTTGTGAACCATCGTCCTGCCTGCTGGCGCTGCCGCGGCCTTCTGCTACCTTCATCTTCCTGGGACCTGCTGGCGCTGCCGCGGCCCGTTGTAACGACCATCCTCACCGGGACCTGCTGGCGCTGCCGCGGACCGTCATCTTCCTGGGACCTGCTGGCGCTGCCGCGGCCCGTTTTAACGACCATCCTCACCGGGACCTGCTGGCGCTGCCGCGGACCGTACATCTTCCGGGGACCTGCTGGCGCGGCCCGTTGTATCAACCATCCTTACCGGGACCTGCTGGCGCTGCCGCGGACCGTACCACCTAACCACCAAGCTCGAGGATTGTGAGCTCATCATCATCTCATCCGAACTACCTGATTGGTAAATAGACTGACCCGCTACCCCCTTCCCTACCTTACGAGACTCTAATCGAGGGGACCCCGGCGTCCAGACCTCCTTGTACCATTCTACCGTATCATAACTAAGTACCTATAAAGAACACTGAACCTTATCCGTGTGTGATTCCTGTCTGTGGGGGGGAAGTTACTTGTCTGTACGATCGCTGGAGACGGCTCTCCCCGGAGACCTCTCCCCCTGACCCCGGCCGGCCCTCCCGGTCCGTCTACCTTTTCTAACATTGGTGGCAGCGATGGGATCCGAATCAACGCGTAAGCGTACAGAGAGTAGCTCACCCCACGACAAAAACACGATGTCGACCAAAGATAGCAGCTCCACCGAGAAATTCCAAATGGAGAAATTAGTAGAATACAACCACCGCGAACTGAGACAATTTTGCATAGAACTTGGCATTGCTACCACCGGCCTGAGTACCAAGGATGATCTAAAGCGCGCTCTGGAGTCATGGACAGAAACGGGGGTCACAGGACCCTCCGACCAAAGCAGCGTCACCCCAGACCAAACCAGCATCACACCAGAGGGGAACGCCACGGCTCCCGAGGAGCGGGGAACGGGCCTTCCGCAAGAGGAGATCCGAGAAAGAGACAGAGTCAGATTACACGAGTTGGAGATGGCACGACTCAAGATGGATGGGGAACTCAAGTTAGCTGAACAGAAACTTAACCTCGAGCATATGCGGCTTCGAGAGGAACGAGAAGAAAAGCAGAGACAGAGAGAGCTGGAAGAGAAAAAAATAACGCTCGAGCACGAGCGCCGACTAGCGGAAATAGAACTGCGCAAACAGAATAAGGAACTGGGGGTGCCTGAGCGACCACACACCCCGGGGCCAAGTGAGAAAAAAGTTCACATCCCCAAGGATGTTGTCCGCGAATATGTCCGAGAAGACGACATACAACAGTGGTTTAAAGCCTATGAGATCGCAATGACCTCCCACCGAATCGACCGGAGTGATTGGGGAGCCGGACTTTGGGGGAGATTTATCAACGAGGGTCGCGATGCCCTGCTGCAGCTCCCCGATCACCAAATGTCGTCCTACGACCACATGAAGGCTGCCCTCCTCACCCGCTACGGCCTCACGCCCGAGATGTACCGCCAGAGGTTCAGAGATTGCACCAGGATCCCAGGTACAACGTGGGTAGAATACGTGAACTATTTCAGCCGGGCATTCGAAGGGTGGATCAAGGGAAGTCAGGTCACCACTTACGAACAACTCTTCAACCTTATGGTATGGGAGCACCTGTCAAACAACTGTTTCGTCGAGCTCCGGCAGCACCTACTCGACAGTAAGCTGACCGACCCCCGGCAGCTCGCCGCCGAAGCTGACCGGTGGGAAAGCACCCGAGTGAGCCGGAGAGGGCCCCACGACCAGAACAGAGGCAACCAAGGCCAGCACCGTCCTCGGGGAGGAGGAGGGGGCCAGGGGCGAGGGAGAGACGCCTTACCAACAACACCCGTGGCCAGCACCCCGCCTCCGGCCGGCCGGGGCAACCCCCCGTTGCGGCCTGGGTACCGAGCCAACGTCACGTGCCACCGGTGCCAGCGACTAGGCCACTACGCCAATGACCCGAACTGCCCGCTAAATCAAACACCCAAGCCCCGCCAGGTAGCGGCCGCTGCCCTAGGGGAAGAGCAATCCTCGGAGGGACCCGAAGAGTACGAGCCGGCCCAGCAAGGGTGGGAACCGGCCGCCATGGTCCTGGCATGCCTAGGGGGAAGAGACATGGTTCCGCGGGCTCCCCTACCCGCCAACACCAGAAAATACGGTCAGTGGGTGACCATTAATGGACAGAGAGCCGAGGCCTTGCGTGACACCGGCGCCAGCGTGACGGCCGTCCGCTGTCATCTGGTGAAGCCCGAGCAGATCCTGCCGAACATTCTCTGCCCCGTCCGCTCGGCAGATAACTCTGAGAGTATGTGTAAGATGGCCTGCGTCCCGTTTGAATGGGGAGGGGTCTCCGGCCTACTGAAGGTGACGGTCCGGGACGATGCCCCCGTGGACTGCCTCCTGGGGAATGACCTCGAGAGTTCCCCGTGGGCCACCGTCGAGAAAAGAGAGCACCTGGGGATGCTGGGCCTCCCGGACTGGGCCTGCATAACCACCCGATCCATGACCGCCCGGGCCACCCCCCGATCAGAAGAAACCGAATGGCCGGCACCTCCGCCCCCGGTTGCCCCCGTCGAGGACAACAGCGAGGCCGACCTCCCGGACCCGACTATCGAAGCAGACGCACAACACCAGGACCTTCCGGATCTGGCTCAGTGGCGTCAAGAGGGGGGGCCCACCCAAGAACAGTTCCGCCAGGAACAAAAGACCTGTCCCTCCCTCGAGGGACTCCGCCAACAAGCCGATACCCAAAACGCAGGGGACACCACCGGAACCCACTGGGTCTACTGGGACAACGACCTGCTCTACAGCGAGCAAAGAATCGCCGAGCTGGGGGCCGGTCGAGTTCTGGTGGTACCGCTCCGCTTCCGAGACTTTCTGCTCAACCTGGCCCACGATGTCCCCCTGGCTGGACACCTGGGCCAGGACAAAACATACAGTCGCCTGGTGACCCACTTTTTCTGGCCAAAAATGAGGAATGACGTCCTGAACCACTGCCGATCTTGCCCCACGTGCCAAGCCAGCGGGAAGAGTGGTCGGAAGCTGAAGGCCCCTCTGCAACCCTTCCCGGTGGTCACCACCCCGTTCGAGAGGGTGGGGATAGACATTGTGGGGCCTCTGGACCCCCGCACGGCACAAGGACACAGGTTCATCTTGGTCCTAGTGGACCATGCCACCCGCTACCCCGAGGCGGTGCCCCTACGGACAGTGACAGCTCCGGTGGTTGGCCGGGCCCTGATGGGGATCTTCTCCCGGGTAGGCTTCCCCCGAGAAGTCGTCAGCGACCGAGGTACGAATTTCATATCTAAATACATGAAGTCCCTCTGGCAACAATGCGGGGTCACCTACAGATTCACGACCCCCTATCACCCCCAAGGGAACGGACTAGTGGAGCGTTTTAACCGCACTCTCAAGGGGATGATTGGGGGATTGGAAGAGCCTCTCCGTCGCCAGTGGGATGTGCTGCTCCCGTGCCTCCTCTTCGCCTACCGAGAAGTCCCCCAGAAGTCCCTCGGCTTTAGCCCTTTCGAACTCTTGTACGGGCACCCTGTGCGAGGGCCCCTCAGCCTAGTCAAGGAAGGTTGGGAGATGGCCCCCTTAACGACCCCTCCTGACGTCTTCAAATACATCCTGGCCCTACGAAACCAGACCCGGCGCTTCAGGGAGATGGCCAAGGCGAACCTCGAGGCCAGTCAGGAGGACATGAAAAGGTGGTATGATCACAATGCCTCCTCCGTTGAGTTCGAGCCTGGGCAGCAGGTATGGGTGATGTCCCCCACCGAACCATGTGCCCTGCAAGACAAGTGGACGGGGCCCTTCAAAGTGGTCGAGCGTAAAAGCCCCGTCACTTACCTCATCGACATGGGGTCCACCCGGAACCCCCTGCGGGTCCTCCACACCAACCGGCTCAAACCACACTTTGTGCGCTCCGAACTAAGCCTCCTGATGGCGACCGACAGTGGTACAGAAGAAGACTCCGAGCCCCTCCCGGATTTCTTAAAGACTCAGGAGAAGGACGGCTCCGTGGATGGGGTCCGGCTCTCCGACGCCCTCACTTCGGAGCAACGCCAGGACTGCCGGGACCTCCTGCTGCAGTTCGCTGCCCTGTTCTCCCTCACCCCCGGGGTCACCCCTTGGTGTTTGCACGACGTAGACACCGGGGACAGTCCCCCTGTCCGGCACCGGGCCTACCGCGTACCAGATCGGGTACGGGCCTGCATACAGGAGGAAGTGGCCAAGATGCTCACGATCGGGGTCATCGAGCCCTCGGACAGTCCCTGGGCCAGTCCGGTTGTATTAGTTCCCAAGGCCGCTGCCCCCGGCACCGCCCCTGAACTGAGATTCTGCGTCGACTACCGGGGCTTGAACGCTGTCACCCGGACCGACGCTCATCCCATCCCCCGAGCAGACGAGCTGATCGACCGGCTGGGGGCCGCCCGCTACCTTAGTATCTTCGACCTAACGGCGGGCTACTGGCAGATCGGCCTCACACCCAGGGCTCAGGAACGGTCAGCCTTCTCCACCCCCGATGGCCACTATCAATTTAAGGTCATGCCCTTTGGCATGAAGAATGCCCCCGCCACATTCCAACGTCTTGTGAACCAGGTCTTGGCAGGGCTCGAAGAATTCAGCGCTGCCTACCTGGACGACATCGCTGTATACAGCCGCCACTGGTCCGACCACCTCCGTCACCTCCAAGAGGTCCTCCAAGCCCTCCAGCGGGCCGGCCTCACCATTAAAGCCGGCAAGTGCCAAATTGGCCAAGGGTCTGTGACCTACCTTGGGCACCAAGTGGGAAGCGGGCTGGTGGCCCCACTACAACTTAAGATTGCTGCCATCCAGTCCTGGCAGCCCCCCGTCACCCAGACCGAGGTCCGAGCCTTCTTGGGGCTCACCGGCTACTACCGGCGGTTCGTGAAGGACTACGGCAGCATCGTGGGGCCCCTCACGGGACTCACATCCAAGAATCAACCGAAGCGGGTCCACTGGACTCCTGATTGTCAAGCGGCCTTCGAGGAGCTGAAGGCCGCCCTGTGCACCGCCCCGGTGCTCCAGGCCCCCGATTACAGTCGGGAATTTGTAGTGCAGACCGACGCCTCCGACCACGGCATCGGGGCCGTCCTCTCTCAGCTGAACCCCGAAGGTCATGACCAGCCGGTGGCCTTCATCAGTCGACGTCTCCTGGCCCGAGAACAGCGTTGGAGCACAATCGAGAGGGAGGCATTTGCAGTAGTGTGGGCCCTCAAAAAGCTCCGACCCTATCTCTTCGGTACCCACTTCCGGGTACAAACCGACCATCGACCCCTGCAATGGCTGATGCAGATGCGGGGGGAGAACCCAAAACTCTTGCGCTGGTCCATTTCCCTGCAGGGAATGGACTTCACTGTGGAGCACCGGCCAGGCCAAGACCACGCCAACGCGGACGGCCTGTCCCGCTTTTTCCGCCTCGACGAAGAGAGTCCCCAAGGAGATGGGTGACTCTCCCCGCCTTCAGCTGGGGGGGACGCATGTTGGACAGGCCACACAGAGGGCTTGCTCCCCCCCCGCACGACAGGGCCCGAGCTCCGGCCCACCCGGCATACCCCCGTGACCAGCCCCTGTACTCCGTCTCCCGACGAACCCTCTGCCCTCGGACCCCTACTCATCACGGGGTCCAGCCCCACCGGCTTCCCCGGCCGGGTCAAGCCGCCATCTTGGGCCCTGCACCACGCGGCCGCGTGGCCTCACCTCGACCCTAACCCCGGGCCTGGCCGGCCCCGACATCCCGGCACCACCATCCACCCAGGAGGTGAGCGGACCACTTGGCAGGTCAATGGGAGAACGAAGCGTCAAGAGCTCTTCCCCCGCCAGGTGCCGATCGCCTCCAGCAGCCCCCAGGCGCTGGCTCCACCCCCTGCTGGGTGTCTGGACACCTTCATCCCGGACCCTCCGACCTCCAAGTGCGAGGGTCCGGACATCAAAGGGCACCAGCCCTATAACTAAGACAGCTCCGGAGCAGGAAGGCAGTTGTATCCTGGAGTCGAGAGACACCGAGTGAACTCAACCCTGACGGTCTACTGGCGCTGCCGTAGCCCGCTCTTGTGAACCATCGTCCTGCCTGCTGGCGCTGCCGCGGCCTTCTGCTACCTTCATCTTCCTGGGACCTGCTGGCGCTGCCGCGGCCCGTTGTAACGACCATCCTCACCGGGACCTGCTGGCGCTGCCGCGGACCGTCATCTTCCTGGGACCTGCTGGCGCTGCCGCGGCCCGTTGTAACGACCATCCTCACCGGGACCTGCTGGCGCTGCCGCGGACCGTACATCTTCCGGGGACCTGCTGGCGCTGCCGCGGCCCGTTGTATCAACCATCCTTACCGGGACCTGCTGGCGCTGCCGCGGACCGTACCACCTAACCACCAAGCTCGAGGATTGTGAGCTCATCATCATCTCATCCGAACTACCTGATTGGTAAATAGACTGACCCGCTACCCCCTTCCCTACCTTACGAGACTCTAATCGAGGGGACCCCGGCGTCCAGACCTCCTTGTACCATTCTACCGTATCATAACTAAGTACCTATAAAGAACACTGAACCTTATCCGTGTGTGATTCCTGTCTGTGGGGGGGAAGTTACTTGTCTGTACGATCGCTGGAGACGGCTCTCCCCGGAGACCTCTCCCCCTGACCCCGGCCGGCCCTCCCGGTCCGTCTACCTTTTCTAACAGTCACTCCAGGACTTGGTAATGAGGTAGGAGAAGGAACGTCCTCCACTGTAGTTGCGGCGGGTGAATGAATTCTGTGCAAAGATGGCAGAGCACAGGTGTCTGGTGGGTTGGTGGGAGTTCAGGCAGAGGTCCTATGTTGTGGAGGGCCTTGTAGGCATGTGTAAGCATCTTTAAGTGGCTTTTGATATGTATGGGGAGCCAGTGGAGGTTCTTGAGGTTAGCTGTGATGTGGGTACGTTTGGGGAGGTCAAGGATGAATCTAGGGGCTGCGTTCTGGATATTCTGGAGTCTCTTCAGGAGTTGGGTGGTGATTCCTGTGTGGAGCGTGTAGCCGTAGTCCAGGCGGCTGGTAACTAGGGCTTGAGTGATGGTTTCCTGGAGTTGATGGGGAGCTATTTGAATATTTTTCGGAGCTTGTGAAGGGTGTGGAAGCAAGCGGAAGAGACTGTGTTGAACTAGCATTTCATGGTGAGCTTGATGTCCAGGATGATGCAGAGGTTGTAGGCGCAGTCTTTCAGTGTGGGCCCGAGTTCGGGAGGTCACCAGTTGTTGTTCCATGGAGTGGTGTTGTTCCCAAGGACCAGTACTTTGGTCTTTTTCCACTAGGTATAGATTTGTCATGGACGAATCAAAGCATTCTGTGACATGGACTCTTTACAGGCACAAAACATACCTTTCTCTAGAATTGGTAACACATTGATATTGCCTGCAAATACAGAACTGTAGGAAAGACCAAGCCTTCAAATCCAATGAACATCTCCTACATTGTGCTATCATCAAAATCAGGGCCTCAAAGCCCATCATTTTTAGGGCTCGCGTAGCAAGAGCCCTTTTGTGTGGGGTTCAGACACGGAGCCTGGAATTGCACACGCTTGTGCGTGTGCTTTTCCTTTTGTGGCCCGCTATTGGCCTTTGCGTGCATGTTTTTTACTAAGACAGCACGCAATAGGCCAAAGGCGGTCGCATTGCTCCGCCCATGGCCTATTGGTGTCTGTTACGCGCACCAAAGGCCATGTGGTTTCAATTATCGTGCCCAGACATGGGCGCAATAATTGAAAACATATGATTGCTGAGGCGCGCGCGCACCACTAGCGGGCGTAAAGAAATAGATGTTTTTTCCTATATCTTTACTTTTGGTATAATCGCGGCACCCATGCTTTACTTTGAATGTTATAAGTAAAGCGCGGGTGCCGCGATGATACCAAAAGTAAAGAAATAGAAAAAAACATCTATTTCTTTACTTTTGCTATAATCGCGGCACCCGCGCTTTACTTTTAACATTCAAAGTAAAGACCACCAGTTACGTTACAGACGGACACAATAAATGTTCAGGCTGGGCAAAGGCCGAGACTCAAATCTGGTTCTCCAGCTTCAAGGTCGGGCCGCTCTGGTCATTACGCCACATCCAACCGATGCTCCCTCGTCTCCTGTTCCTCCCTCTTTCCTCCTCCTCACATTGTAACTCCCTGTGTCCTTCCATGTTTCATTTTCGCCTTCCATAATTTGCCATAGGATGGTTCAAATCAAGTGCACTTTTAAATATTACCATATTGGATTTACTGTGTGCTTGGGTATTTTTTTCTTTTTGCCCGTCCACGTTTCATTTGCGCCGTCTATCTTTTGCTGCCCATGGAGAAAGGCGGAGGCAACGGGTCACGGCGGCAGCGTGGTTTGCACGCTCTATGACTGCTCGACCCGTATCCATAGAAACGGCAAACAGTTTCAAGCGAGTCACAAGCACATGCTAGAGAGGATGCGCAAGATTCTAGGAGTATACACAAAAATAACAGACTAGAGTTGTGGCCATTTTGGAACAGGGGATTTAGTTCCTTACAAGGCGAGCATCGGTTCTGCAGTAACTTTGCGATATGATGTTTCAAATTCAGTGCCCTTTTAAATATTAACATATTGGATTTACTGTGCTTGTTTTTTTTTTTTTGCCTGTCCATCATTGGCTGCACACGGAGAAGGACGGGGGCTACGGGTTACGGCAGCGGTGTGGTTTGCACCCTCTCTTGGACTGTTCAACCCCTATCCATAGAAACATCAAACAGTTGCAAATGAGTCAGAAGCGCAGGCTAGAAAGGACACGCAAGACTCCAGGAGCATACACAACAATAACAGACTGGAGTTTTGACCATTTGATAAGGGGGATTTAGTTCATTACAAGGCGAGCATCAGTTCCTCAGTAACTTTTTGATAGGATGCGTCAAATCCAGTGCACTTTTAAATATTACCATATTAAGGATACCCACCAGCACAGGATTTGCTCAAAAATCTGACACAGTTTATCTTTTCAGACAGTATCATGTCTGAGATTGGGGAATGGCTTTTATTTTTATTAGAGTGCATCTGATTAACGATAGTCTTGGTTTTTCTGAATCGCATTGCATGCCATGTGAATTAAAACAAAAGCGATGTTTTCAATATACCATATTTGAGAAGTTTTATCCTAAGTTATTGCCTGACCTTTTGGGTACCTCTGAAATTTTTCGTGTCACAGTCCTATACCATTAATCATGTACACATAAATTCAGATCTTTCAGCTGATGTATGAATGCTGACTACTCCCAATCAACTCCTCACTCTCTCCTCTCCCTATATGCATCAACTTCCCCAGCTCTTTCTTTCATTCATTCTGCTATAGTCTCTTCCTTACGAATTCGCAACTGCCCTCTGTTCCTCACTCCCTTTCCCCAAGCCATTTAGCTGTGCCATTCTGCATCATTTTCAAAGCACAAGGATGCATCTTATTAACAACAATACGCCGCATCTCTGTGCTTTCCCCTGCGCTGGAGCACAATTGGTTGCCAGGAGCCAGCGCAGGCACCCTTGCGTCATTTTGCATGGGTGCCTGCACTGTGGTGATGATTGTTTTTGTGCAGGAAGGGACACCTTTCTGCACAAAAACAATAATTAATGACCTTTTTCTCTTTCTATGAGTGATGCAGTTTGAGCTATTGGCATTGTAAAATTACAATTAGTGTGCTGCGTGCAGCAGTGTCGTGCAGCATGCAGCAGTGTGCAGCAGTGTGTGGCGTGCAGCAGTGTGGGGCGTGCAGCAGTGTGTGCCATGCAGCAGTGTGTGGCGTGCAGCAGTGTTTCGTGTAGCATTGTGCAGCGCGCAGCAGTGTGTGGCGTGCAGCAGTGTGTGGCGTGCAGCAGTGTGTGGCGTGCAGCGGCATGCAGCAGTAGGTGGTGTGCAGCAGTGTGTGGCGTGCAGCAGTGTGCGGCATGCGGCGTGCAGCAGTGTGAGGCGTGCAGCAGTGTGCGGCGTGCAGAAGTGTGAGGCGTGCAGCAGTGTGAGGCGTGCAGCAGTGTGCGGCGTGCAGCAGTGTGTGGCGTGTAAGCAGTGTGCGGTGTGCAGCAGTGTGTGGCGTGCAGCAGTGTTTTGTGTAGCAGTGTGAGGCATGCAGCACTGTGTGGCGTGCAGCAGTGTGTGGCGTGCAGCAGTGTGCGGCGTGCAGCAGTGTGCTGCGTGCAGCTGTGTCGTGCAACATGCAGCAGTGAGTAATGCAGCAGTGTGCAGCAGTGTGTGGCATGCAGCAGTGTGTGGCGTGCAGCAGTGTGTGGCGTGCAGCAGTGTTTCGTGTAGCATTGTGAGGCGTGCAGCAGTGTGTGGCGTGCAGCAGTGTGTGGCGTGCAGCAGTGTGCGGCATGCAGCAGTGTTTCGTGTAGCATTGTGTGGCGTGCAGCAGTGTGCGGCGTGCAGCAGTGTGTGGCATGCAGCAGTGTGCGGCGTGCAGCAGTGTGTGGCGTGCAGCAGTGTTTCGTGTAGCAGTGTGAGGCATGCAGCACTGTGTGGCATGCAGCAGTGTGCGGCGTGCAGCAGTGTGCGGCGTGCAGCAGTGTGCGGCGTGCAGCAGTGTCGTGCAGCATGCAGCAGTGAGTAATGCAGCAGTGTGCAGCAGTGTGTGGCGTGCAGCAGTGTGCGGCGTGCAGCAGTGTGTGGCGTGCAGCAGTGTGTGGCGTGCAGCAGTGTTTCGTGTAGCATTGTGCAGCGTGCAGCAGTGTGTGGCATGCAGCAGTGTGTGGCGTGCAGCAGTGTTTCGTGTAGCAGTGTGTGGCGTGCAGCAGTGTGGGGCGTGCAGCAGTGTGTGCCATGCAGCAGTGTGTGGCGTGCAGCAGTGTTTCGTGTAGCATTGTGCAGCGCGCAGCAGTGTGTGGCGTGCAGCAGTGTGTGGCGTGCAGCAGTGTGTGGCGTGCAGCGGCATGCAGCAGTAGGTGGTGTGCAGCAGTGTGTGGCGTGCAGCAGTGTGCGGCATGCGGCGTGCAGCAGTGTGAGGCGTGCAGCAGTGTGCGGCGTGCAGAAGTGTGAGGCGTGCAGCAGTGTGAGGCGTGCAGCAGTGTGCGGCGTGCAGCAGTGTGTGGCGTGTAAGCAGTGTGCGGTGTGCAGCAGTGTGTGGCGTGCAGCAGTGTTTTGTGTAGCAGTGTGAGGCATGCAGCACTGTGTGGCGTGCAGCAGTGTGTGGCGTGCAGCAGTGTGCGGCGTGCAGCAGTGTGCTGCGTGCAGCTGTGTCGTGCAACATGCAGCAGTGAGTAATGCAGCAGTGTGCAGCAGTGTGTGGCATGCAGCAGTGTGTGGCGTGCAGCAGTGTGTGGCGTGCAGCAGTGTTTCGTGTAGCATTGTGAGGCGTGCAGCAGTGTGTGGCGTGCAGCAGTGTGTGGCGTGCAGCAGTGTGCGGCATGCAGCAGTGTTTCGTGTAGCATTGTGTGGCGTGCAGCAGTGTGCGGCGTGCAGCAGTGTGTGGCATGCAGCAGTGTGCGGCGTGCAGCAGTGTGTGGCGTGCAGCAGTGTTTCGTGTAGCAGTGTGAGGCATGCAGCACTGTGTGGCATGCAGCAGTGTGCGGCGTGCAGCAGTGTGCGGCGTGCAGCAGTGTGCGGCGTGCAGCAGTGTCGTGCAGCATGCAGCAGTGAGTAATGCAGCAGTGTGCAGCAGTGTGTGGCGTGCAGCAGTGTGCGGCGTGCAGCAGTGTGTGGCGTGCAGCAGTGTTTCGTGTAGCATTGTGCAGCGTGCAGCAGTGTGTGGCATGCAGCAGTGTGTGGCGTGCAGCAGTGTTTCGTGTAGCAGTGTGCGGCGTGCAGCAGTGTGCGGCGGGCAGCAGTGTGCGGCGGGCAGCAGTGCGCGGCATGCAGCAGTGTGTGGCATGCAGTAGTGTGTCGCGTGCAGCAGTGTGTGGCGTGCAGCGGCATGCAGCAGTGTGTGGCGTGCAGCAGTGTGTGGCGTGCAGCAGTGTGCGGCGTGCAGCAGTGTGAGGCGTGCAGCAGTGTGCGGCGTGCAGCAGTGTGAGGCGTGCAGCAGTGTGCAGCATGCGGCAGTGTCGTGCAGCATGCAGCAGTGAGTAATGCAGCAGTGTGTGGCGTGCAGCAGTGTGCGGCGTGCAGCAGTGTGCGGCGTGCAGCAGTGTGCGGCGTGCAGCAGTGTGTGGCTTGGAGCAGTGTTTCGTGTAGCAGTGTGTGGCATGCAACAGTGTGTGGAATGCAGCAGTGTGTGGCATGCAGCAGTGTGTGGCATGCAGCAGTGTGTGGCATGCAGCAGTGTGCGGCGTGCAGCAGTGTGCGGCATGCAGCAGTGTGCTGAGTGCAGCAGTGTGTGGCGTGCAGCAGTGTGCAGCAGTGTGTGGCATGCAGCAGTGTGTGGCGTGTAGCAGTGTGCGGCGTGCAGCAGTGTGCAGCCTGCAGCAGTGTGCGGCGTGCAGCAGTGTGCGGCGTGCAGCAGTGTGCGGCGTGCAGCAGTGTGCGGCGTGCAGCAGTGTGAGGCGTGCAGCAGTGTGTGGCGTGCAGCAGTGTGTGGCGTGCAGCAGTGTGAGGCGTGCAGCCGTGTTTCGTGTAGCAGTGTGAGGCGTGCAGCAGTGTGCGGCGTGCAGCAGGGTGTAATGCAGCAGTGTGTAATGCAGCAGCGTGCGCAGCAGTGTGCGGCGTGCAGCAGTGTGCGGCATGCAGCAGTGTGCAGCAGTGTGTGGCATGCAGCAGTGTGCGGCATGCAGCAGTGTGCGGCGTGCAGCAATGTGAGGCATGCAGCAGTGTGAGGTGTGCAGCAGTGTGAGGCGTGCAGCAGTGTGCGGCGTGCAGCAGTGTGCGGCGTTCAGCAGTGTGTGGCGTGCAGCAGTGTGCAGCGTGCAGCAGTGTGCGGCGTGTAGCAGTGTGCTGCGTGTAGCAGTGTGTGCCATGCAGCAGTGTGTGGCGTGCAGCAGTGTGTGCCGTGCAGCAGTGTGTGGCGTGCAGCAGTGTGCGGCGTGCAGCAGTGTGTGGCGTGCAGCAGTGTGCGGCGTGCAGCAGTGTGTGGCGTGCAGTGGCATGCAGCAGTGTGTGGCGTGCAGCAGTGTGCGGCGTGCAGTGTGCTGCATGCAGCAGTGTCGTGCAGCATGCAGCAGTGAGTAATGCAGCAGTGTGCAGCAGTGTGTGGCGTGCAGCAGTGTGCGGCGTGCAGCAGTGTGTGCCGTGCAGCAGTGTGTGCTGTGCAGCAGTGTTTTGTGCAGCAGTGTGCTTTGTGCAGCAGTGTGCGTCGTGCAGCAGTGTGTGGCATGCAGCAGTGTGAGGCGTGCAGCAGTGTGAGGCGTGCAGCAGTGTGCGGCGTGCAGCAGTGTGCGGCGTGCAGCAGTGTGTGGCGTGCAGCAGTGTGCAGCGTGCAGCAGTGTGCAGCGTGCATCAGTGTGCTGCGTGTAGCAGTGTGTGCCATGCAGCAGTGTGTAGCGTGCAGCAGTGTGTGCCGTGCAGCAGTGTGTAGCATGCAGCAGTGTTTCATGCAGCAGTGTGTGGCGTGCAGCAGTGTGCGGCGTGCAGCAGTGTGTGGCGTGCAGCAGTGTGCGGCGTGCAGCAGTGTGTGGCGTGCAGTGGCATGCAGCAGTGTGTGGCGTGCAGCAGTGTGCGGCATGCAGCAGTGTGCGGCGTGCAGCAGTGTGCGGCGTGCAGCAGTGTGCGGCGTGCAGCAGTATGAGGCGTGCAGCAGTGTGAGGCATGCAGCAGTGTGCGGCATGCAGTGTGCTGCATGCAGCAGTGTCGTGCAGCATGCAGCAGTGAGTAATGCAGCAGTGTGCAGCAGTGTGTGGCGTGCAGCAGTGTGCGGCGTGCAGCAGTGTGTGCCGTGCAGCAGTGTGTGCTGTGCAGCAGTGTTTCGTGCAGCAGTGTGCGGCGTGCAGCAGTGTGTGGCATGCAGCAGTGTGTGGCGTGCAGCAGTGTTTCGTGTAGCAGTGTGCGGCGTGCAGCAGTGTGCGGCGTGCAGCAGTGTGCTGCGTGCAGCAGTGTGTGGCATGCAGCAGTGTGTGGCGTGCAGCGGCATGCAGCAGTGTGTGGCGTGCAGCAGTGTGTGGCGTGCAGCAGTGTGTGGCGTGCAGCAGTGTGCGGCATGCAGCAGTGTGCGGTGTGCAGCAGTGTGCGGCGTGCAGCAGTGTGAGGCGTGCAGCAGTGTGAGGAGTGCAGCAGTGTGTGGTGTGCAGCAGTGTGTGGCGTGCAGCAGTGTGTGGCGTGCAGCGGCATGCAGCAGTGTGTGGCGAGCAGCAGTGTGCAGCGTGCAGCAGTGTGCGGCGTGCAGCAGTGTGAGGCGTGCAGCAGTGTGCGGCGTGCAGCAGTGTGCTGCGTGCAGTGTGCTGCATGCAGCAGTGTCATGCAGCATGCAGCAGTGAGTAATGCAGCAGTGTGCAGCAGTGTGTGGCGTGCAGCAGTGTGCGGCGTGCAGCAGTGTGTGTCGTGCAGCAGTGTGTGCTGTGCAGCAGTGTGTGCTGTGCAGCAGTGTGCGGCGTGCAGCAGTGTGTGGCGTGCAGCAGTGTGTGGCGTGCAGCAGTGTTTCATGTAGCAGTGTGCGGCGTGCAGCAGTGTGCGGCGTGCAGCAGTGTGTGGCGTGCAGAAGTGTGTGGCGTGCAGAAGTGTGTGGCATGCAGCAGTGTGTGGCATGCAGCAGTGTGTGGCATGCAGCGGCATGCAGCAGTGTGTGGCGTGCAGCAGTGTGCGGTGTGCAGCAGTGTGCGGCGTGCAGCAGTGTGAGGCGTGCAGCAGTGTGAGGAGTGCAGCAGTGTGTGGCGTGCAGCAGTGTGTGGCGTGCAGCAGTGTGTGGCGTGCAGCAGTGTGAGGCGTGCAGCAGTGTTTCGTGTAGCAGTGTGAGGCGTGCAGCAGTGTGCGGCATGCAGCAGTGTGTAATGCAGCAGTGTGTAATGCAGCAGTGTGCGCAGCAGTGTGTGGCGTGCGGTAGTGTGCGGCGTGCAGCAGTGTGCGGCATGCAGCAGTATGTGGCATGCAGCAGTGTGTGGTGTGCAGCAGTGTGTGGCGTGGTTTGTAAACAACAAGAAAAGCGGACATCAAAGGAAGGGTGGGAGGGAACGAGCATATGGGGTGTGAGTTATAAGGAAAGTTAATTGTTGTAAGAGGAGATGCAGGAAGTGAGGCCGAGCACGCGCTGGCGAAAGCAGTCTGCTGCTTTCAAGTCCGATGCCAGATGCCAGCTTCGCGCTTGAATGCCTCACATGCACTGGCCATAAACCGCATTCCTAAGGTCTTGTGCCCCTTACTAAATCTCTCTGAATGCGTGAGGCGGCACACGCGCACGAAGTAGCTGGTGGCAAATGGAATGCGCGTGGTTGTGCGGGTAACCGCCACTCGATCTGCCTGGGAAACCTTTGGGAGCATTTTCTGAAGCCCCTACATAAGTCTCGCTGAGCGATCGCTTGCGCGATAGCCAGGCGAGACCTAAAAAACAAGGAGAAAGAAAAGTATTTCTCTGTGTTGCGCCATTCCAACGTCTCCCCTAGGAAGGCGTAGGATTCTGACGCATTCCCAGTTTTACAAAATGTTGTAAATCTGAGAATGTGTCAAGTTCCATTGATGTTGCGTGGGAACACTCACAGCAACTCCCATGGAACACCCCTTTCATGCAGAGTAATGAATGAAAGGGGCCCATATTTACAAGGCCATGAAAAGTCATGCAGGGTGACTTTACGTGGCTTTGTAAATATGGGGAAGCCCATTGCCCCGCCCGTGCTTCCAAAAAAGTGATGCACATGTGGTGTAATGGGCTTGTAAATAAGCCCCAGGGTACCTATTTTAAAACCTTGAGGAAGAAGCTACACTCAGAAGGTTTTATAGGTTTTTGGAAGAAATAAGAGAGCAGGCCTTCAGCATACTAATACACCATAGCATAGCATAAACAAGCCGATAGTTTGGGAGAGGTCATGTATCTATTTGGAAATGAGTAAGACAATTAAAAAGTTACGAAATGTTCCTTTCCACACTAGAATACACGTTAAGGCTTTTTCCCAATATTTGATGTATATGGAGTCTTTGTGTACTGTGGAAGACATAGGATGACAATTACTTGCATATACACTCTAAAATCGACAACTCCAGTGATTCGTTGTCGGTTATGTTTGGCCTGATACCTTGTCTGTTGCAGCGCCGGGACGCCCCTTTGCTGGGGCAGCTGTGCGCATATAAATACGGATAACATAACATAACATAACATTACACAACAATATTAGGCACTCACCAAGTCATGGCACTCGAGTGAGATCTCTAGCAGACCCACCACCCCCAACACCAAAATTATATGAACTCATAAGTTCATACGTAGGCTTTATGAATGTGAAAGAGCGCTGAAATCATTTCATAAGGTTGCTTAATTTGAAAGAGACCGTAAGTGGGGGAGCCCTAGTATTTTCTTAGGATTAAGCCACCAGCGCCCCAAACTGGTGTTACAATACAGAAAGGTTGTGTAATCTTCAACTTCATTCCAGGGGGGCGGGGGGCAGTGTATCATGGGCCCTAGTGCAGGAACAGAAAGGGCTCCGAGCCAGGGCCGGTTCTAGGATTTTTGGGCCCCTGGGCCAAAAGGGAATGTGCGAGGCCCCTCTAATTTGCATACATGACATATTCAGGGCTCCAGAAGCTTCTTTGTTCAGACTCTTCCTGGGCCACAGCTCCTCCTCTCAGCAACCTACAAGCACCTCTTGTACAGCCCATTTTGAGCTGAAGGTGTGAGAAATGCTTGGGGGCTTAGAGTTAAACCTGTGGGGCGCTAAAGTGCTGACAATGGGCGTCCTGCAGTGTCTATGTATGGGCAGCCGGGTAGGAGGCCTAATTGCAAAATGCAGGGACAAAGCTGCAAAATGCATTTCCTTGCCATTGGGACACCATCCCTAGGATGCCCAGGGAGGGGCCCAATTGCAAAGAGATGCCTTTGTTCCAATTAAATCAGCAGGAGTACAAGGTGGCTGGTGGTGTGTTGAACTGGCACAGGGCCTCATGATGGTGGGCTGAGTACGAGGCCCTGGGCAGCTGCCCACACTGCCCATGCCTGGCGCCAGCCCTGCCCCAAGCCGCTGTTTGAAGTGTGAAATACAGCAAAAATCAGGGTTCAGGGGGAACCTCAGGCATCCTGGGCCCCGGTGTCACTGCACATGCTGTACCAGTGGAAGCTACGCCCCTGCATCATTCCTCTTTCTTCCACTCCCCTGCACTTCAAATCGCCTCCTTTACGGCTTGCAGTTTCTTTTTTTCTCTCCTTTCTCCCTTTGTCACCGTTTTCCTCTCTTTCTCGCCCTCCTTCTTCCTCCCTTTTCTGCAATTTTCTCTCTTTCTCTGGATCAACATAATAAGTCTTGGTGTACCACCTGCAACCACACGCACAAATTAAGCACTATGTATTGTTCAACTGCCGCGCTTTCCTGTTTTTTTAGCTACTCTCTGAAAAACGACTCAAAGCAGTGGCTTTCCATAGATGAACATTCTGGAGAGATCCAACTTCGGCACGTGCTGGACCGCGAGAAGGGAGAGGAAATTTACATTGTGCAGGTTATAGCACAGGAAAAAGGTAAGATAATTAACCGACTGCGTTCTTTGATCAACTGACAGGTGATTCAGACTCCCTTTAAGCCCAGGCAATTTAAATGTCTAATAAATGCATGATTAAAAAAATATATACACTCGAAGGACTTTACGCTGTAAAACATTATTAATTCATAGGTTGACTCCATTGACATCATCCCTCTGGAGGGGCTCGTCATACCCTGTGCCATCTCGCAGCATGGTAATTTGTGTTAGGGTAAAGGCCGTTGAAATCTAACGGCCTTCTGGTGGCAGCTCGCGCTCTCTGAAGCTCGCGCAGGTGATTGCGCGCGCTCTGTACACAAGCTGATGACTCACTTGGTGTCACCCCAGCTCTCTGTACGTGACAGCTTCCCGTAATGAAGGACCGGGTTTTGAGCTAGAACCACGGGCTGATCCACAAAGCATGTATGAGAAGGGGGGTAGTACTATGGGTGGGGGCTTTCTTTTGCGTACTCTTACATGCAGAGGCGGTCCGTGCAGGTAAGTGCGATAGGGTGCGGCGGGAGAGGGGAAGTCGACAGTCGACAGAATAAAGAAAATTTAATAAATAAATAAATCCTATTAGGGGAAAATTAAATAAATGAATAAATCCTATTCTGTCGTCTGTCGACATTTCTGCCCCACCGCGCTGAGTGTTTGATTGGTTCTGATGCTCCGTCCATCACCACCCCCTTTTGTACCGCTTTGTTCGCCATAATTTGGCAGGGTATGCTCAGACGTGAGTCCCTTGCTCACTTTGCCACTGGATTCAAGCAAGCCTGGCTGAAGACGGCTGAAATGCCAGAAACCGGTCCTAGGAAGCTTGTTTCCGGTCCAGGGAAGGCATGGCTTGGCAGTTCGGGCTGGACTGTTCCCATGAGGCACAGGGTCAGACTGATTTGCATATGGCCATGTCTGAACTGGGGTGGCAGAGTGGGCTAAAGAACGGTGATGGATTAAACCCAGATCTGTTGACTGGGTGTGAGTGTTTGATTGGTTCTGATGCTCCGTCCATCACTACCCCCTTTTGTACCGCTTTGTTCGCCATAATTTGGCAGGGTATGCTCAGACGTGAGTCCCTTGCTCACTTTCCACTGGATTCAAGCAAGCCTGGCTGAAGACGGCTGAAATGCCAGAAACCGGTCCTAGGAAGCTTGTTTCCGGTCCAGGGAAGGCATGGCTTGGCAGTTCGGGCTGGACTGTTCCCATGAGGCACAGGGTCAGACTGATTTGCATATGGCCATGTCTGAACTGGGGTGGCAGAGTGGGCTAAAGAACGGTGATGGATTAAACCCAGATCTGTTGACTGGGTGTGAGTGTTTGATTGGTTCTGATGCTCCGTCCATCACCACCCCCTTTTGTACCGCTTTGTTCGCCATAATTTGGCAGGGTATGCTCAGACGTGAGTCCCTTGCTCACTTTGCCACTGGATTCAAGCAAGCCTGGCTGAAGACGGCTGAAATGCCAGAAACCGGTCCTAGGAAGCTTGTTTCCGGTCCAGGGAAGGCATGGCTTGGCAGTTCGGGCTGGACTGTTCCCATGAGGCACAGGGTCAGACTGATTTGCATATGGCCATGTCTGAACTGGGGTGGCAGAGTGGGCTAAAGAACGGTGATGGATTAAACCCAGATCTGTTGACTGGGTGTGAGTGTTTGATTGGTTCTGATGCTCCGTCCATCACTACCCCCTTTTGTACCGCTTTGTTCGCCATAATTTGGCAGGGTATGCTCAGACGTGAGTCCCTTGCTCACTTTGCCACTGGATTCAAGCAAGCCTGGCTGAAGACGGCTGAAATGCCAGAAACCGGTCCTAGGAAGCTTGTTTCCGGTCCAGGGAAGGCATGGCTTGGCAGTTCGGGCTGGACTGTTCCCATGAGGCACAGGGTCAGACTGATTTGCATATGGCCATGTCTGAACTGGGGTGGCAGAGTGGGCTAAAGAACGGTGATGGATTAAACCCAGATCTGTTGACTGGGTGTGAGTGTTTGATTGGTTCTGATGCTCCGTCCATCACCACCCCCTTTTGTACCACCGCGCTTACCTGCACGGACCGCTGCTGCTTACATGTCTGAGTTAATCGGCCCTAAATGTCCAACTCCTCAAAAGGATGGACCTGGGAGCAATTTAAATGACACTGGTGTAATTCACCTAGTTTTGTGAATTTTTCATTAAGCCTGTTACGCAAAATTCCGGAATTCACGCCATTATTTCACTTCTACGTACCATTCGTGGTCAACAATAATATCGAAATGCTCCTCTCATGGTTTAAATTGACCGTAAAGGCATGTGAACAACTGAAGATGAGCGTCTGCTGTTCCCAGTGCTTTCTTTAAATACATGCTCACACCAAAAATTGACTCAAAGATGCATTCACGGATTTACATTTTACATACTATGCATAATTTCACCAAATTTCCATGTAATTGCGCAACAGCAAATTATGCAAATATCGTACACCATTATTCCCTAGTAGTAATAGAGCAAACAAGGCATAGTCCTACAGATATCTATTAGATATGAAAATTCTCTGAATTTCCTCATTTTATTTGAATTTTTTAGATGTTTTGGAGCCAATTCACACAAGCATGTAAGAGTATAGAAGAGTTCCACTTTATGTACTGTCTTTGTGAACAGGGCCTTTTGTTTTATTTGTGCAATAACACTTTTACCCTGAGGGCTGCACATCCCAACATGGTCATAAAAAACAACATTAAAGTGGGTAGAGCCAGGTGGCACATATCAATATTGACATGTGGTGGAACTGAGTGGTTACATTGATACATAAGGATAGACAATTGTTGTGAAAGGTCAAAGTGGAACAGGAAAACACTATTTACTGAGTTTGCACATTTAGAGAAAATACATATTTACACATCTAGATCGTAGAACACACTTACTTGTGAAGAATCTTGAGGGAGGGGCAGTAGATTGGTTAGCAGACTGTGTTTTCAAGTCTTTTATGGCTAGTTTTTAAGGGAACATTTCAACTCAGGAAGGGAAAGGTTCACGCAGATGTGCCTAATCTGATAGGAAGGGTTTTAACAATTTCAAATAGCTAAGGATCGGATTTATATGTTGGTGGAAAAGGTACTCCATCGCAACGGCGACGGAGTATCCTTCCCACCAACTTAGTTGTCTGCCCTTCAGATTTAAAAGTTGGTGGACCTTTGGTTTTACCATGGTTAGACCCCTCCGGCAGCCCGATGGAGTAAGTCCTGTCAGAGGTTGACCTGTATGTCCACCCACCTAACTTAGATGGGCAGAAATACAGGTCCGTTTTCACTGCCCTTACCTCCAGGAATACCTCTTCAGTAAAGGGCTCCAATTTGTTTAAAGGAGCCATATGGCTAAGTTACCATACTTTGATAGGAACTGCCTTGACGCAGGTTCCTGTCAATGCATTAAATGTCCAATGGTGCAACATACATTTATACATTTAGCAGTCAGGACTTCCGCGGGCGACAGAGGAAAATAATCCATCTCCATGGAGGAGGACGCCCGATCACCAACAAAAATATATGGGCCCTAAATCTGCATGAAGGAAAGGGTGACAGACAGAAGATCAGAGTTGATGGTGAGCAGTGAACAACAGCAGGAGAGGCCTACAAGTTCTCCTGGAAGGTAGGCGCGTATCCTTCGTTGTAATTTAAATTATTAGATAAGGAATTTATACCAGGCCCTACCACTGCCTGAAAGCGAGCTTGCATTTGGTTTGTGAGGGGATGCAAGAGAGTGAATGGGTTGATTAAATAGTAATATTATAACAAAATAAATAGTTTAGCTGAAAAGAGGTGAAGAATACTGTGGACGACCATCCCAATCCAACCTCTACATCGGGGTTGACAATGGACTCGATGGGCTGGTAAACTCGGGCAAGTAAAACCTTTGTTAGTATTTATTGGTACTAGAGATCACATATTGCACGTTAATGAAATGCCATGATAAAACTGAGGGCTGCCAAGCATAAAAAGAGACGGAGAAAGAGAAATTATGAAAATGGGGTAAAAGGACAGCGCAGAGGGGGATGAAAAGAGTGAGTAGGGGAGATGAAGGAATTAAAAAATATGGAGGAGAAGAAGTAAGGAAGATAGGTAGATAGTGGGGGGAAGAAACAGGAAGGACGCTTAGAAAGAAGTGTGGAAGGAAGAAATTGTGAAAAGCATGAAAAGTGGAGGAATAAAGGGTGAAAAGAAAGAAAGGACAAGGACTGACGGAAAGGGTAGAGAAAAGAAGGGTGAAGTGATGGATTGAGGGACTATAAAATGGGTAGATGGAAGGGTGAAAGGATAGAGCAAAGGCTGTATGGACGGACTAAAGCATGCATAAATGGGAAAGAGTGAAAGGATTGGTGGATGGATGTATGGATTGGTGGATGGTTCACAGGCTGGATTGTTGAATGAAAGAATGGATAGATGGATATGTGGTTGATGTAAAGATGGGGTAGATTGATGGATAAGAGGGCGAAAGGGTGGCTGGAGGGAAGTAAGGGAGAATGTAATGGAGAAACAAATTTATGAGCAGAAGGGTGGATAGATGGGTGGAAGGATGGAAGGGTGAAAGGATGTGCATGGACTGATCAAAGACTTTATTGACTGGTGGGTTTAAGGATTAATGGCTGTAAAGGTGAATGGAGAGATATAAAGATATGAAAAATGAATGAATAAATAAAATATTTATCATCTCAGGGTCCACCTAGAAAGTATCTTGGTGCTAAAGCAGAAAAGACAGAGCATGGGTTATAAAAATGTCTGAGCTGCAAATAAGAAGACATAAGAAGAGAAATAGTCAAACGAATTAAACAAAAAATATGTTTTTAATTTTTTGTGAAATATCATATCGTCAGACGTAGCATGGAGATCGGGAGGTAATTGGCTTCAGGGTTTGGAAGACACTGAAAGGGGAACTCGCCTAAATGGAAGAACTGAGAGTCAGTGCGAGGGGGTTGGCCAGACTGTATCTAGTGACAAAAGGGACAAAAGTGCATGGATAGCAGGGGCCTGCATAGAAGCTAAAGCTGTATGGATCTAGCACAGGGATCTCAAGACGAGAGTACAGATGTAAGGGTGAACAAATGGTGGAATTTGGTTATAGGATGAACGGGTGAATAGATGTACGAATTGAATAGATGGAGGAATGGATGAGTGGAAGGAAGGGTGAAAGGTTGGACAAATGGGTGGATGAAAGGATGGATAGTGGATGGGAGAAATGGTGAAAGATTGGACGGATGGATTGGATTGATCAATTAAAGTTTGAAAGGATGGAAAGAAGCGGCGAATGAAAGGAAGACTAAAAAGAAGGACGAATGAAAGAGCGAATGGAGAAATGCAAAGATAAAAGGATGGATGTATTGGTGAAAAGATGAAGGGAGGGAGGAGTGAAAGTATGGATGAAGGGAAGTCTGGATGCATGAAAGGATGGGTGAAAGGTTGGTGGATATATGGAGGGATGCATAATGGATGGGTAGATGATAGAAGAGTGAAAGGATGGATGGATGGGAGAAATAATAGATTTGTAAATAGAAGGTTGATTGATGGAAAGGAGACAGATTCGCGGACACAGATTTATGGAAGGATGTGTAGAGGGCTGGAAGGAAAGGTAAAGGATGGAAGGATGAACCAATGGATATTTGGGTGAAAGGGTGGATAGGTAAGTGGGTGTTAGAATTGGATGGATGGATTCCTGGGTGAATTGATGAATGGGTGAGAGGATGGACTGTTCAATGGGTCAATGAGAGGATGGATTAATGGATGACTGTTTAGGTGTGTTAGACCCAGCGGTTTCTGGCTGCGTGGGATGCATCGAAGCCAGTCAGAATCCACCGTCCTAGATAGGATGAGTACGATGCACTTGTCCGATAATCTGTAATCACCCTTGGGTAGCTTAGCACAGAGCAGTCAGGCCTATCGTCAGGGTCAAAGTGTAAAGTATTGGCTCAACACCACCCTCGCAACACACTGCATATGTTAGAAATAGACTCCACACCGTGTGTATAAAACACTGGTCTTTGTATTACACACACATTGAAATCAACACCACATACACTTTGAATATACAGTTACATGCAATTGTAGAACTCGCCTATTAGCAGTAGAATGGCATGAACATATATTCACTGTTCATAGGAATTCATAAAACATGGCATTCCCAATATATCATACCCCAAGCAGCTGCAATGTTCAGGAAATCTCAGATAAAAACAGCAACTCTTTTTTCAGAAAAACATTGCAAACCTTGTGAAACTGCGAGGTTGTTCATAGATTTTCATGGAGAATGCTTAACACCTGTTGATAAGATATAGGCAAGCAGCTTTTTTGTGTGCAAAATGTTAGCCTAAAAGACGTTACTCAAAGTTACTCAAATATTATATTATATTGTCTTCTCGCATTCACTTATTTGTTATGGTGCAATTTTGAGACCATCTTTATTTAGAATCATTCATTAAGGAAATGCATTTAACACTCAAGCATAATTTCCTATGCATTAAGGTATAATTTATGCAACACACGATTCATATTATTGATGGCATTTTCTCTAATTAGGGGTTGGTCCTGTTACGCACACTTTTGTCTCTGTCAATAAAAGAGTTCTTGGTTCAGCTTCCTTCATGTCATGGGGTCTAACTGCCAAATCCTCGATGATGGCCTTTCAGAATATCCATAAATAAAATAGATGCGGTAAGGTCCGTTCAACGGACCTGAATATGGGTTGTTTGCGTATCCATGTTATATGAAAAACGTGATTTTGTGCGGACCTCGATGAGTGGTCCATATTATTTTGATAGCGAAAGGTGCCCTCTTAAATGCAATATGGCTTTGCCCCTAAAGCCCAAGTCATCTATGCCTTGTTCTGCTTAATTTGAGCCGGTGGTTCCCGGTGCGGGACTCCTGTGCTCATTTTAGGTGCACAGCTCTTATTTTTCTGCATTACATTTTTATCGAGAGCATGACAGAGAAAAACGCACAAAGGTGAAAGACGTAGGATGATTAAGACGGAAAAAATACCACAAAGGAAGAAAGCAACAACATGCAATAGTGAGAGAAAGGGGCGTGGGGTGTCCGGTATTGAGTTAAAGAGGCATGAGGTGGATTTATAGCCATACAGCCTCTGTATTCAGCATGTCGGCATTTAATTCCACCGGCCGCACCAGCACTCACTCTTATGCAAATTAAGCACTGCGTGGGGTTTGTAGGCCTAACTTCACAAGCTCCCATATTGCAGATAGCACAACTTCCTTTTCCCCACACTTCCATTGCATAAGCTGACAACATTGGAAGTTTCCAAACAACTGTAAAAAAAGGGGGGAAATGTTTCCTCAGGGAAATCATGTATTTTTTCTGGCATGGAAAATCAAAGTTTCGGTGTGGTGCCATGTAAATCTATAACACTTTCTAATTTGAAATAACTACAAAATCCAGATCTGTAAACCGCCATTCCTGTACATCTTATGGTTCCGGAATTAAAGCTTACCCATTTCACAGGGCACCCTTCTAATAAGAAAACGCAACAAACCTATTAATTAATTAAATGTTCTGCTTTAGGTTTTTCACCTCTTTATTAAACTTCACTTGAAATAAGAACTTTCCTGGAATTAATTTTTCAGTTTACAAATATATAACTTTTTAAACAAGGTTGGCCAAGAGAACACCAATTCCCATGTTCAAAGTGATGCACCGACGGCGCAAGGGGCTTGTAAATAAGCCCCTTAGTTTGTTTCAACTATTGAGGAAAGGTTTTGGAGGTATCACTATCAGAGCTATTTGTTAGCTATTTATGGCATCGTTGGAGGATAATCTGAAGAGAATTGCAGAAAGGTCCTTAAAATTAAATTCAGAGGTTTTGTCCGAGCGGCTAATAAAATGTTTTAATATTGTTCATGGTGTATTTCGATCTGCAAATTTAAAATTGCAACAATTTAAATGGATTCATACGCTATGCTGAACACCATAAAAGTTGTACAAAAGAAGATCCGGTTTGATTCTAAATGCCCCAGATATGGTTCGGAGGTTGCCAACGATTTGCATATGTTTGTTAACTGTGATGAACAGGGGGGTTCTTGGAAGCTGATCACAGAGCAGCCCTCTAAAAGAATGAGGCACAACATTGTACATATATCTATTTGCCTTTATCGCAAAATATTGCACTTCTGTGTATCACCTGGGGGAATCAGCCAGGATACTCCATAAACCATCAGTGGTTTTCATTGCTTTCCCATAATTATGAACTATAGGCAGCTGTTTATGGGTCGAAAACTGTTCAGAGGTTGAGGCAACAAAGGAGTATATGGGGACCACTCGTCGATGTGCTATTTTCTTTGATTTGCATATTGTGTATTTAAACTAGGTGTCCTCGAATGAAATATGTAACATTGGATCAACCCCATCTCATATTTTTGTAAATTAATTGGCTTTTTTCTCAATAAAATAAAATACAAGTTAATTGCATTATGTAAGTAGAAAACACTTTTGAGCAAAAACTAAAACCAATTAAAGAACGCAGCCGCATTTCATGCAGGCCTAAAGATCTGTCTATCAATTGTGTCCAGATTGTCCTGTAAATAGAAAAGTACAGGCTCTAGTCTTAAAATTAAAGATGGCGTCCAGTAAAGCCCACCAATGTTTTCAACAAGTTCATTCAGTTTGGTGCTCTGAAGTGGCTCTAAACAGGTCACAACATCACCTTTGATCTTATTAGATGGATCGCCAAGAAAAATGAATGTCACTGGAAATAACAAAAGCAAAGGACCATCAAAGTCTTAAAATGGAAATTTGAGTAACTAAGCAGTGATCTTGCTACCAAGGATGACAATGAAGTATGTCAATGCTATTGTCCTGATGTAATCTGGCTAATTATACAGTGGCCTGCCATCTAGTGGCCTTTTTCTACCCCCTTCATTTTTTTCAAAGTAATTAAGGGTCTTCTTCAGAAATAGTGGTTCAGAGAATACGCCTTGACCCGCTAAAACTAGAGCACAGTAAGAGTTGCCGATCCTCTTTTTTCCAGAATAAATTCAGACTTTGTTTGCCACATGGATCTTCTCTGACCTCCCTGCAGCATCCGACACTCTAGACTACAATTCTACTTCACAGTTTTCAAAATGTGGATTGGCATTAAAACCCTCTTCTTTCAGAAATTACAGAGTTCCTCAAAGTTCGACAGCAGTGAATAACTTTTTCACATGACCACTGCCACATTTCCTCTGAAAATCCTTGGACTTCAGTGTTTCTCAGGACTCCGCATTGCCACTGTTAGTTGCACCGTACCCCTGAAGAAACACGGTTAGCATGATCTACAAAGATTTAATACAATATGCATATACTTTAGTCTAAATATGACATTAATATTGTGAATTGGAGAAACTGTGGCCCTGATTCGCAAAACGATTTTGGTGGAACTTGTTCTTGAGTACTTCATGCCTACTCCTGAATTCCAGGAAAGGTAAGTCAAACCTATACATAGCAACATCTTTGCGAATCAGTTCCTGCAACTTGATGCTCAAAATCCATTAGAAAGGTATCCTATGTGCTAGAAGTTGACCCTTGGATAGTAACAGTCATCCCGATCCTATGTAACAGGGTTGGGTACCACATTTTAGACACTAATACTGCCGGGACATGAATTACCAATCGGCTTGTGGAATGACCTCCATTTAGAAAACACTCAGTCAAAGGTTGCGTTACCTGAAACACAAACCAAAGCTGATAATTGGCTGCCAAGAATCCAATCTCTCACCATATTTTATGTACAGTCTTGAAGAGGTACACTCCATTGATTAATGTCCTCCACAGACCAACTAGAAAAGGAGCTCATAGGTTATCAGCAAGGTGCATATAACATAACACATAGAACTTAGGTTCATGTGGTGTCAAATAATAATAATACAACACAATAACCTCCTTTCAATTTTTAACCTTAAATTTCCCAGTAATCATTAGCCAGCAAATTCTCTCTGTAAATATCGTGAAAACACGAACATACGAATTGGGAAGATTGTAAAGTGCAGGCAGTCACAGGGGCATCTCTAGTCATAGTGATGTCAGTTGCCTGAACTTTGACAGAACATATGATACCGAACAAAGAGGTGCGTACCCTCTCATAGGAAGGTTTCATCCTGGCAATGGAAGTTGATCCACTTGCTCTGGGCAAGATCTGAGAAGTGTTTGCCGTAACTTCTTAGTCCACTGTTCTAGAGCCATATTCAGAAGGCCCTTTCCCAAGCATCTAAAAACCTAGATATTTGTGCGGAAGTTACTTTCTCTAGGACGTATTGGGAGACTACACTCCTTTGCTTTTTATCCAGTGGAGGTTTTCTCTGGCTCATGTCTTCGTACTGAGCATTCTCAACAAAAGTTTTTTGAAAACCATATTAAAGGCTATTTTCTTTTACAAATCTTATTCTTGATTATTTCCATCGGGAATTGCTCACCATCACTATCATGATTTGCCAAATATTGGCAGAGTTAAGGCTAATTGTTATATGGAATTTGGAAAAATGTATCATATTGCAACACTGATGGCCATTGATAGCTAATTGCTAGCCCAGAGGAACTCCAGGGTTTTTGATGATGGTTGCCAGTTTGACATTTTTACCTTGCTTGCCTACGGCTCTATTAAAGTCTTTCATTTTCACGAACTGTATAATATCTGCTTTGGATGAATTTAGCTGTAAGCCTCTCTAGTGCATCCAGGGTTCAAATCGCAGTAAAGATGTGGCCAGAATATTGCTTTGGTTCAAAGATCCATCTAAATCAACAAGGAATTGGCCACCATCACCATAATATTAAAAGAGGAGTCCTCACTTCTGGATACATGGTGATAATGCACAAATATAGATGTTAGACATGGTGGATGAGAGGAGGGGCCCTCGTGAAACACCACATTCTAACTTGGTAAGTGGGGAACAAAAAGAATTTAGAGGAACACTTGTGGTCCACACCAACAGGAGTACCTGGGATGTCTGTGACTGAATTTAGTCTTGGCCGAAGCAAGTGGTGGTCCACAGTATAAAATGCAGCTCTAAGGCCTGTAAGCACTGGTGTTGACAAACTGCCTATAGCTGGAATTTCCAGATATTATTTGTACTATTGCATAGCACTGTCTCTGGCCTGTGAGATATCTAAGACCTGTATATGATCTAGTTGATTCTGTATCTATATGTTTGCATATTATTCCACTGATTACATTATGGTCAGCTATAGATCTGTAGCTACGTAGGTTCTCCGGAGTCAAACATGTGTTCTTTTAACTGGGGTAGCAAAAGCTTGTGTTTTTTATTGAACAATTTTATATAGCTAGTACAAGACCTGAGAGCAACAGAGAACTTTACATAAGGCACCAATGTGATGACAGTATAATGTATACAGTGGAAAACTATGGAAAATTGAGTGGAAGATGCCTTATAAATTGAGGGCTGTAGAGATGAATAACAATTATATCAACATCAAAAATAGAGAGGGGCGGGGAGCTAAAAAGAGGTTCAGAACCCTTGCTCCCAAGAACAATTATGACAGTAGTGAGGAGTAACTGTTCCTGTAATGCTTAGTCTCAGGTTGGGTATGTGGTAAGAGGGGGAATCTTCCTTAATAGGAAGTAGTGCCCTCACACACCTGTGAAGGTGTCATGCTTCATCATCGGGTTTAGCTTCTCGTCGGGTCGGAGCTGCAATACCCCACGGGCCCCGCGAGACGGCTTTTTTGAGGAGATCTTTTCAAAATAAACTGTGATGGTGAGTGCGAGTGTGTGGGAAAATAAGTGGAAAAATGTAAATTAAACAAACCGGAGGGGTACCACAGTGTTGTATTTAATCATGGGTCCCCACAGTATGGATAAAAAGTGTATGTAGATTGTGTGCTTCTCGTGATGGAGAAAGACAATCTACCAGTGTGTATGGGTATGGTGAATAACAATTATATACAGAGGTACCTGTGAATCGGATCAAAGATAGGTCAGTGTCATAGCAATAACTTCAGAATAAACAAAGTATCTGCAGTCAAGCTACAATAGTATCGGGTGATGAGCCAGAATCTAACAAAATGCAGCATCAGTGCCTAATTTGTAATAGAATAAGTGTTGAGGTCCAAAGTTTTACTCGGAAGCCATCAGCTGGCACTGATAAATGTCAGGATTGCCAAATACCAAGGCTCGTAGTCTTGATTCCACCTCATGGCTCTTTAACCCACCACCAGACGCTTCCTGCCTTTTTATCTCATTCGTGCATGTTTTTATTTCTCCCTGCTTTCTCACTGTTTTTCTATCTTTTCATTCCTTCTTCTTTCCCCCATTTTTTGGTTTTCTCTTCTTGCTCTGGATCTCGGGGACTGCACTTTATTGTACTGAGGCATAAATGATGGCATGAAGACATCCTGCAAAGAGCTTTGGAACGGTAGAAAATCACCAGCAACAAAGAGAATCAGAAGACTGGTCTTTTGGTTGAACATTTCTAAGAAGGCTGTCTTTTAATATTATTGCATGAATTTGGAAGCGGGCTGTTAGTAGAAAGTAACATAGGTCCTTCCTCAAATCTTTTTTTCTAAAACAATGTTTCATTGATGTTATGTTCTTGCTCTTTGCCCTTGCCACCCAAAAATAAAAATAACCACCAACAAATATCAATATAATAGCCAAGCACTGGGCCCCCCAACCATGAAGCAACACAGCTATTGATTCTTATAGAGATCGCAGTGAACATGAAGTTGTCACATACAATTAATACCTTTAAAATGCTATCTTATTGCCGGTGGGGACTGAAAGATAATGATAGTAGGCACATTTACTGATTTAGGACAGACATGGTAGGGCTTACCCCATATTTGGTTGAATCTATGTAACACCTCACGTTTTTGTACACCCTTCTTCCTCCTTCTGTGCACAGCGCATAGTCCAGGTCCCTCTTCCACATCAGACACCATCCTATCTGGTCACTTGTGTGCTGTAACCAATAACACCACTACCTGGATTACACTTTGCTTGATCACAACTGTGTGCATGAAACCTTTACGTTATCATAACTCACACTTAAACATATCCTTGAAGCCTTCCTTTAAATCACAGTACTACTTCACTATATACCCTTACATTTACTTCTACTATGATCTCTGCTGACCACTTACACAGGAGGACACTTCCTTGGGTCTACACAGACTCTTCCTAATGTGGCTGGCCCAAATCTGTTCCTCGTTTCAACACCACATGCACTTTATTTTCTTTCTACATCATATTACGCACAGGGCCGACCTAAAAAAACTCCTATATTGATCTTGTGACAATAACAGGCTCCAGTTCTTCTGTTAGTGTATGTCAGCCTTCTGCCTAATCACCAGTTTTCACAAGGTGCTTCATCAATGTCAGTGTACCATGCCCATGAGTCCACTATCACCTTCACTGCAATTCCACCCATTACCGAATCACATCCAGGTAGGACACTATCTTTCTTACTTTTCTTTTGCTACTTCTTCTTCCAATTATTCTTCTTCTTCATAACTTGTCACACAATTCACAATTTGATTTCTATCAATGCACATGTTTCCAAAATGCTCTTTCTTTTTACAGCAGTTGAAAATGTTGTCAGTGACTGGTCAAATCCTGAAATTAGTTAAAAAGTTAAAACTGCCACATCTATAGCAACAATCTTTCCTATTTCCCTGGATAGTCACTTCAAATAAGTCTTCGCTCTTTCTTTTTATTCCCATTGGGATTCCATCTTGAAACTGCATTTATGCTACAATATATCTTCTTCCACAAATGTTTACATATTTTGCTTAGATCTCAATACTTCTAGCTACACATCTAGTTTCCTACAAAGGGTGCTGCAGGTCCTACTGCAAGCAAAGAAAACAGACTCCGATGACACTCCTATGGGCAGCAAAAACATATTGGAGAACTTGGACTTCATATGTCCTCTCACAGTCCTGGGCCCGGTACCACTCACTGCATCTGCTGCACCATCAATAGATACGCCCCTGCTAATAGCTCCTTGTAATGTAGTGTTGGACCCTGCCCAAAACCTTCGTTGAACTTTCTTTTATTTGTTTTCTTTAGAATCTTTTTACACAACAGCTGCAAATGAGTTATGTGCTCAAGATCGAAGTCAAAGCCATGACTTTTAACTCTGCAACACACTGGTCAATTGTGTCTTTTTCTCTTTGATCCCCTGGAATTTAATTTTTCCATACTTTTCTTGCATTTATTTTATAGTTATTTGATGCATTTGCAAATCTCCTACATGCTTTAATAAAGAGAGTTGTCTTTGATGACCACACTCCCTTTTTCTAAATCAAAACTTTAAATAAATCCACCCACATCTCTTATTCGATAGGTAGTTCATCGGGCTTTGATACAAATAGTGAATGTGTTTGAACATTCGACATTTCACTATACTGTGTACTTTCAAGCAAAACACAAAACAATAAAATAAAGTAGTCAGTGTGGTCTTTTTAAAGTGCCCCAGTAGATTGTTACAAATACTAATTCACCCTAGAAAAATTCAATTTGTCAAGGAGCATCAACGTTAACATTCTTCCTGGCCCAATACGTCACCAACTGTTGTTCCTTTCAAATATTCACATCTACATTCCATTCTATGCCACATCATCAGTAGCAGCCGGTGTGCTGGCGGGACGTGCAGGTAGGGAAAGGGTGTTCGTAGGGCTTAGGTGTCAAAAGTAATGAAAAAAATAAAAATAATAATAAAGAAAAGTACCTGCAGCCAATTGCGTCGCGCTCTTCTGCTCCTCTTCTCCAGGTGACACAGGCTCCCAGAATTCCCTGCCGCCAATCCTGAAGCTGCTCTCATGCATGAGAGCAGCTTCAGGATTGGCCTGAGTGCCCTCGATTTACGCTCTAGGATAGACAGAGTCTGTGCCTGCTTTTTCCAACCCAGCTGCATTGCTGGGTTGGTTGGAGCTTTCACTGTGAATGATCGTTTGGCCAGCTTGAGACGGCAGTCCAAACCATCATGTTCAGTGATGGGAGTGCACTACCGCTCCCGTTAGTGCCTGTCACCCCTCCAGGCCCGGCCCCCAAGACTCGTCAGGAAAGGAAAAATAAAACAAGTGTTTATTATAATTTTATTCTTCCTTTCCTGTTGTTTTTTTTGGGGGGTAGGGGGGGGGCGCTGCACATCATCCATTCCTCTTAACTCCACCATCTAATACAACGTTCTACCACCGACGGCATGCACACATGCCACACTATACTTGTAACTTGCTTCTGCCTAAAGGAAGTCCTTTGTTGGATAGATAGTGTAATGAATTGGGTTGTTGGTTAAGGGGGTGAAAACCATACTCAAGCAACAAACGCAATCCTTGTCAAAGTGAACCACAAAAGTCACTAAATTAACCTGTGCTTAGCCCTCTGGTAGTTAGGTACACAAGCAGTCAAGTTTAACTTAGAGGCACTGGGTAAAGTATTTATGCTATAGTATCACAAAAATAGGGCTTCTGTTCCTAGAGAGAAAGAGAAAAAATCTAGACAGGTTGTGTGTGACTAGAGCAAGGGCACAGGGGCAGTCAACAAGACTGTCTCATGCTGCCCTCACACATCCCCAAGGGGATGTCATGCTTCATCATAGGGCTGTGCTCCTCTTCGGGCCGCATTGCAATGACCTACGGGTCCCCCGAAGGGTCTTTTTAGTGGAAATCTTTTGTTGAAAAACGCTGTATGATGAGTGTAAGAAAGGTAGTAGGTGGGGTGGTGTAGTGAGTATGAAAAGGTGGATTAAAACTGATAGGGAAGGTCACGAAAGGAATTTACGACCACACAAGCCTTAATATATTAACCCCTTCTGTGCCACGCCCTTTCCCCCTCCTGTGCCGGGCGTTACATTAGTGGGTGGGGTTCATGACGAGATAGTCTCGTCATGGGCACAGCGCGACCGTGCTCCATGACGAGACTATCTCATCATGGGCAGTAAAGAGGTTAAAACACAAAGAAACCTCAATAACTTTCAGCAGATACAACTAGCCACACTGAATGGAGAAACAAAGCCCTGCATATAGTTCTACTTAGCAAGAGTTTTTATAAAAGAAGAGCCACTCCTACTGCCCAGAGGTATTTGACAACCTAAAGAGAGCATATGTTGGGCTGCAAAAAAATTGGAGTGCCTCCAGCATCAGGGCTATTCAAGCTCTGCTAGAGAAGCAATAAAAAATGGCTGGAAGGAATATAAAAAGTTAGCAATATGTGCAAAATGAATTAGTAGGCCAGTAAAAGTTTAAGGGCAATACATTCTTCTGAAGAAATGTTTCAAATTGTTCTGATTTCTCTACACCTAAATGTATGGCAGCATCTGTTGAAAACTCTCCAACTTTTCTGAAGACAAAATATCCACTATTCTTGACTCTTCATCTCCCTCCAAGAAGGTTCTTTTTCTGCCGTTGGCGAGTTCAGTGGTCTCATTAAGGACTGACCAGATGGAGGGCAATGAGATAGTTGTACACAGCTGTGGCCCGGGCAGGTAAGAGCGGTGGGGCCGAGTGGGGAGGATTTCGACAGATGACAACAGAGGACAGATGACGACGAGGGAAAATTAAATAATTAATTTTCCCTCTTCCTTTTCTGTCGAAATCTCCCTCCACTCGGACCCACCGCTCTTACCTGCACGGTCTGTGGCTGGTTGTACAGGCCACAATGTGGGTCAGGGCCTACACATGAACCAATAGTACATCTCTCTTTTGATCAACTTTCCACCAAAGCGGCTCTATATCAGTCAGTCAGTCAAAATTACTTTATTCGGTTCATAGCAAAAACCATAAAAGTACAGTGTACATAAGACAATACAAACATTATAAAAACCTTTAAAATAGTATTACAAATATATTAAGAGATAATATTAATAAAAAATTGATCACAATTCAGAAATTGACTACACTAAGACCACGTGATTTTTTTCCTTAGCCTCATTGAGATTACTAAAAAATTAGCTATGTTAAAAATCTCCCAAAGAGAACCCAACATCTGGAGATACAAAAGTGCTGGTTTAACCTGTCTAAATCCTTTGTTTTTTATGAGGGGGATAATACATTTTTTACGAATTAAAGACAGGTGGCTGCAAAAGAAAATAAAGTGCGTAGTGTCTGTGATGGAGAATCTGTCACAAGAACAGATCTCCAGATCCCTCTCCTTCATCCACCCAGGAGAATCAGTAAGTATAAGATGGAATTTATTCATTCTGAACCTGATTAATAAAAAGCGATGATTCATGTTATTAACAATACCCAGGTAAGGCTCTAGGCTATTAGATGTAATAATCAGCTGATGAGCCCTTACTGTGGGTTTAAGTAACTCCTTTTCTTCCCTTATTAGCATTGCCCTCTGTTTATGGGTATCTTTAGCCCATTTTAGGTCCCCCTTTATTATATTACTTGGATAATCAAATAATTCTGGCCGACCCAATTCCCTGGCTAGGTTCTTAATATAATTCAACCAGGGGATAGTTTTGCCATATTCTAGAGATAAGCAATCTTTTATGATCGCATGATTCAACTCTAGTTCAGGGTTTAGCCAAATTGAAATCCATTTCAAAAATGGGGCTAAAGCTATACGGTCTGCTAAATGGTCTATCCCACATTCTTGGTGGACAATATAACCCGAAGTTGAACAGGGGAGGGATAATAAGAATTTTAAGAATTTATCTTCCACAACCTGTAAATCAAGAACTTTTTTGATTCCCCACAAATCAGCGCCATACAATGCAATAGAAGTACATTTAGCTACATAGATGTTCAAAATAGCTTGCATAGGCTTCACCCCCAATTTACGTCCAAACTCCAGGACAGCAAGTGTTACCCTAGCAAAAGCATTACGTTTAGCTGCTAATTGTGGGGCACAGGTAGACTTATCATCAAAAATGACCCCCAGATAAGGGAATCTCGTAACCCGGGATAGAACGTGCTCTCTTTGGTTTGCTGCCCACGATCATCACATGGGATTTGGAAAAATTCACGCCAAGATCAAGTGCGATCATAAATTTTGCAAAGGAGTCTAAAAGATTTTGGAGCCCTACTGCAGTACGTGCTAATAGGGCGGCATCATCTGCATATAGTAATGCCGGGATGGAGTATTTGCCCGCCCTAGGGATATCCTTGCATGACTCAGTTAATACAGAGCCCAAATCGTTAATATAAAGTGTAAAAAGCAGGGGGGCTAAAATACAACCTTGCCTAACGCCATTAGTGATTCCAATCTTATCCGTGCAATTACCAAGGCGATCATATCTGACAGTGGCAGTAAGGTCTCTATGTAGATCCGCAAGGAAATACACAATATTTGCATCTATGCCACATTTAAGGAGTAACCCCCATAGTTTCGAACGAATTACTCGATCGAACGCCGAGGACAAGTCCATAAACGCTAAATATAACGTCCCTTTTTTAGCTATGGTATATTTGCCTATTAATAGGTGAAGGTTCAGGCTTTGGTCTATGGTCCCGCGACCCTTACGGAACCCATATTGTAGGCACGAAAGGGTATCCGTGTCTTCTAGCCAATCTGTTAGTCTGCCCAGAACCACACGCCCCAAAACCTTCACTGCTGAATCAATAAGGGAGATAGGCCGATAACAGCTAGGGTCCCCCCTGCTACCTTTCTTAAAAAAACGGGTATGATCACAGATTCGGACCAAGTGTCCGGAATACCTGCGATACATACCCTGTTAAAAACATTTGTTAATACTATGGACCAGGTCTCAAGATCAGACTTAAAGAGGTCCGCTGGGACACCATCGGGACCTGGAGCCTTGTTACTTGTCATCTTCCCAATGGCCTCAGCCACCTCTGTCTTAGAGACTAATAAAGTATATGGGTTCACAATGGGGGAAGAAGTACTCAATTCCCCACAGGTGCCCATTTCATAGACTGACTTAAAATGGGAGTGCCACGATTGTTTCCCAATACCGCAATCTAATTGGTCGTTACATGTATCACGAAAAAAGGGTTTATTTACCACAGACCAAAACTTGGCACTATTTCTGAGGACATCCACGCAGGAGAGTTCTTCCCATGCGTCCTCCCTAATCTTCTTTTTCCTGATGTCCAGAATTTTATTATATTCTTTCCTCAGCCCAGCAACACTAACCCTATTCACTGGCTTACATTTTAGGGCGGCCTTCAACTTTCTATTTGCAGTTGAGCAATTTTTATCAAACCACCCCAGCTCGGCCTTATCCTTATGTTTACCTGGGCATCTCAGGTCTGCAAAGATCTACGAGCAAATTACAGAGTATGCCACCAGAACCTCATCATTCCCTGCTTCAAAATCCAGGCACGTATTTAACTCAGGTCCTACCTTGCTTTTTAGATTATTATAAAAATCGCCTGGAATAACTTTATTCCATTTAATTCTGCGATCCTGATCTGTAGGACGGATATCAGATTTATCCATGCTAACCTGGGATGTAACAGGTTTTTAAAGAGGTTCAAAAGAGTAAGGATCACGGGATTATGGTCGCTGAAATGGGTCCAAGTCGCCATGTAACTGTTGATACTAACCCCAAAAACTGAACTAACAAAAATATAATCAATGACTGAATTTTTCCCATTTCCTTTAAAAGTGGGTATATTATCATCCACCATAAGAGGGAGTAGCAAACCATGGTCTGCCAGTATGGTTTCGAGAAGATCTCCCGCCACTGTATGTTCAAAATGTGCATCCCCTAACTCAGTCGGACCCAGAGGATCCGCGGAACAGCACTTATGTGAGCAACCATGGATGTTAAAATCACCCATTATTATGGTAAGACAATTCTTGCTATTATTTTTGTTAGTCTCCTTGTGATCATCCAAAAAACGGTTTAACGCGGCCAGGTGATCAGTCGTGGCAACTCTGTCGTAGGAATTATAAAAGTTAACGATTAAAATATCAGATCCCTCGATCAACGAAATTTGGATTGCCAAACAATTTGGCGAGCCTGTTTCTAATTGGGTCAATGACCCAGGGATACTTGCCGAAATTAAGGTGACCAACCCACCCTTCGCCCTCCCCATACTAGTCGGAGTAGCAGATACAAAGAAGCTAACATACCCGTCAATACTCAGCGTATCCTCTGTGTCCCAAGTTTCTTGCAAGCCAATGATATCACCCAAACCAATTAATTCTCTCCAAGCAGGGTCGTCTAATTTACTTTTTAAACCTGCTATGTTCCAGGTGATCAATTTAGATGAAAAACCCGGTAATCCCTGATTTAATCTTACTGAAGTGGGGACATTACTTGGCGATATCACGGCTTCAGGGACAACAGCCCGTATGTCAGGAGTAATAATTTGTTCTCGTGTTCCTAGTCACTCATTTTCTTCCAAATTGGAAAAGACATCAAATCTATTCGAGACTGGGACAGCAAAGGTATTAGGGCCAAGTCTATTGGGTTGGTCATTAAGCATCGATCTGATATAAAATGGGGGGTAGAAAAAACCCAATGGGAGAACATTCACAAACTCTTTATGGATTCTCAATGACCCTGCCTGTCTCAGTATATCATTCACCAACCTAGGGGATCTAAAACTTATAACAATACAGTCTCCCTCTAGGTGTTTAACAGTCTTGCCCACCCATGGAACCCTTCTGATCATCATAAAATGATTATCAAGGTGATGACCCAGGACCGTTTTGTTCGACAAATAGTGGAGAGCCTTATTTTTCAGGGAGGTCCAATGTTCCTTTTTATCAGACTCCAATTTAGGGATGTTAGCTAAGATTATAGTGTAAGGGCATGCCTCTACTGGTAGATGTAATGCCAAATCCCCTCCACGTTGGGGTACTAAAGAATGTGACCCCCCCCCCCTTAATCTGTGTTTGCCCTTCCTTTCTATGTGTGTTTCTCAGGATGTCTTGTGGTGATAGGGGAATGTTAGGTCCCAAACTGTTAGACACTACAGGAAGAACTGGTTGTTTTAATGGAGTAATCATTGAATTCAGCAAGCTATCAACGGAGGCCGTAACTGTACTGAGTGTGTCCCCTACCATGGTACTTGGGCCTGTCTTAGACGCCCTAATACTAAGGTGAGTTTTGATAATACTAATACGATCCTCGATGCGCTTCAAAGTATCCATTAAGGGCTGGGTAAGTAACCTAAGGTGAGCATCCATAGTTGTGACAAGGCTCGACATGAGTGTCTCCCTACTCTTGTCCGTGCCTAGATTAGAACAATCACACCTTCTCTCACCCGGATCCACTCTATCTAGATGGGGAAAACTACTGTTAGTTCGTTCCGTCCCTAAGGCGATAATACTAGTCCTTGGTTGTTTCGCCTGTTTCCGACTACCCTCTGGGTTTTTGTTGGCCTTTCTTTTCCCCGTGACAATTTTCCCCCCTTTAGCCATCAAATCGCTTTTGGCCCTGGACTGTCTAGTGTGTATAGCCACAGGTGAGGGAGCTATACTATCTGTATGTAAAGGGGCAGTGGCAATCAGTTGACAATCTTCCACAATTGACCCATTAGAAATCACACGGGGATACACTACAGCTGGAGGTGCATTGGAAGAGGGAATGTCTGCCGGAGGTAGCAAAGTACTTGGATGTCCAATGGGGTCAAGGGACAGTCGTCGTTCAACCAAGGCTATTTCATTGACTACAGCAGTTTCAGCCTGTTTTAAAAAATTGTCCAATGTCCCCATGCCCGCTGCCCTTGTACTTGGTTTGGAAGACCCCTTCGTCATATCACATATGGATATATGGCAACACCGAAGAAAGTACTTTGCAGGACTCACCCTAGTTCAAACGAATATGACAAGATGTTAAGGGATAGTCCCAACCCGACCTCCTTCGTCCTCTGATGGCCTCACACGGCCCGCCCTCTGCCCGGGCTCAGCCCGGCGCCGCCCGCGCGCGTCCCGCGACGCGGAAGGAGCCTCGGTCTTTTGAGCGCCTCCGGGCGTGTAGGTGGCGTCAGGACATGAGGGTCCGCTAGGGAGTCTGGGTATTGTAGTCTCCCCCTCTCTCTCGTCCTCAGAATACTATGGCGGCGGCGGCGGGGGAGAGACGTGTCCTAGGGAACCCCTACAGCGGCAACAGCAGCGCTGGCCGGCAGAGCAGACCAGCGAACGAGACCACCAGCAGGTAAGCAGGCTTCTGATTTGGATTTCCCGCTCCCCAGAGGGAGCCTCTGTCTTTTGAGCGCCTCCGGGCGCGTAGGTGGCGTCAGGACGTGAGGGTCCGCTAGGGAGTCTGGGTATTGTAGTCTCCCCCTCTCTCTCGTCCTCAGAATACTATGGCGGCGGCGGCGGGGGAGAGACGTGTCCGAGGGAACCCCTACAGCGGCAACAGCAGCGCTGGCCGGCAGAGCAGACCAGCGAACGAGACCACCAGCAGGTAAGCAGGCTTCTGATTTGGATTTCCCGCTCCCCAGAGGGAGCCTCTGTCTTTTGAGCACCCCCGGGCGCGTAGGTGGCGTCAGGACGTGAGGGTCCGCTAGGGAGTCTGGGTATTGTAGTCTCCCCCTCTCTCTCGTCCTCAGAATACTATGGCGGCGGGGGAGAGACGTGTCCGAGGGAACCCCTACAGCGGCAACAGCAGCGCTGGCCGGCAGAGCAGACCAGCGAACGAGACCACCAGCAGGTAAGCAGGCTTCTGATTTCTATATCATTAGATCCTCCTCTCGATCCTTTGCCACCGGCTCAGTGGAAACTAACAAGTAAGATTGTTGGTACCCCACTATCTGAGGTCTGTATTAACTCTTTCATCAGTGGACATGTACCAGTAGCTTGGAAGAAAGCCTTGATACTGCCATTACTAAAAAAACAGAGTGCAGATGACTCTGTACTCTCTAACTTGTGCCCAATATCTTTATTACCTTGGGCGGTGAGAATTCTGGAGAAATACATCAACCAGTGCCTGTCTGGGTTTTTGGAAAAAGGCAAAATCTTGGATCTGGCCCAGTCAGGTTTTCACACTTACATAGCATGGAAACTGCCCTGCTAGCGGTTGTGGACAACCTACTAATGCTCTCGGATGTAACAGAGCCTTCTGCTCCAGTGCTTTTAGATCTATCCTCGGCATTCAATACAGAAAACGCACACCATTCTATTTGACCAGCTACATGTGATTGGCTTTGGAGGAAAGGTGCTGGACTGGCGCAGATTCTATCTTATGGGAAGATCATAGGTGATCTATTTACCAAAATATATATCCGAATACAAGATATTTCAGCATGGAGAACCTCAAGGGTCTGCATTAAGCTGAATGTTATTCAACATATACATATGTCTGCTGGTGAAGTTAATTAGATCATATAGCTTCCGCTGCATGAACTGCGCAGATGATACCCAATTGATCATCGCTGCGGACACAGTGGGCAACAACCCTTTTGGGCCCTTCCATGAGTGCATAAATGCAATGTCTGCTTGGTTGCAATAGAACTTGTTGAAGTTCAGTGTGGACAAGACAGTGACCCTTTGGGCCAAGACATCTCGCCTCCCCCTTGTCCGCTGTTTTTGGCCACCCTCCTGGCATGCACCGCCCAGTCAAGCTAAGAAAGTAAAAAATCTGGGGTTCTATCTGGAGGCTGAACTGCCACTAGCAGAACAGGTGAAACATATGCTGTTGACTTATTTCTTTCTCCTGAAAGTGATCACGAAGATTTTGGCATTCCTCACTAAAAATGTCCATTGCATGGTTCTTAGCTCAAAGATTCATCAATTATACACCCTCTCGCTGTTTACGATCTTCAGATTCCCACTTTCTTCCTGTTCCACGAGTTAAGGGGGTAATTCGGGTGTTTAATCCTCACTGAAAGCAGCTAAAATGTAGGAGGAGCTTCCTTGGGATACCCTTAAAATTCCCTATTTTACTGAATTTCAGGAAGGCCTTAGAGACCTGGCTTTTCAGTAACATGTTTCTGCCTGTTGCTTTTGGTCCTATCTATTGCTTGGGTCCAAGCACACTCCTGAGGTAGTAGTTGTGCTTTAGAAATCTTGTAACATAACATAACATAACAGAGTGCCGCTGATGGCAACATTCCCACTTTCTTCAGCACTCTCAGCAGGCATAGAGGATGATTTAGAAGTGTGAGGAGAGGCTAGAGCAAGAGAGAGAGAGAGAGCAAGAGAGAGAGAGAGAGAGAAAGGAGAAAGAGAGAGTTCAGAAGTATGCCAGAAGAGGAAGGGACATAAGCTGCTTAGAACATTTTTGCCAGGGCTGCTTCGGGTTATGGGCCGTCCCTCTTGAGCTATAAGCAGAACCGGACTGGCCTTAGGAGGCATCCGGTATTTCCCCCGGAGGCTGGAAGGCAGAGGGACAGTTTTGCAGCAGTAGGGTCTGGTTTTCTTACTGGGGGCTGGTTTTGCAGCGGTGGTGCAATCAGCCACGGCCCGTGCAGGTTAGAGCGGCAGGCAGTGGGACCAGGTGGGTGGGATTTCGACAGACCTGGCCGGGGGGGGGAGGGGGGGGGTATTCGACAGATGATGAAGAGGGAAAATGTATTATTTATTTAATTTTTCCTCGTGGTCGTCTGTCCAACCCCCTTCCCCCCCAACCCGGCCCTACCGCTCATACCGGCATAGGCCGTGGCTGGGTGCACTATCGGCCCCTAGTAACAAAAGCAGCAGTGCTTCACACTTGCACCCCTCCAATACCCCTCCCCCACCGGAGGGGATTGCTGGTCCTACAAAATTTCCAGGGCTGCTTCTTGTCCCATTCCTGCCCTGGCTATAAGTACTCGATTTTCCATCCGGGCAACTTCGAGAAATGCAAAGTGCAATCGTTCAGAAGTATATAATCATGACCCCGCTGAGGGGCTTGCTTTGCGGAGCCATTTCCTTTGTGAAAGAGCTCGCAGCTGAGAATAAACGCTAACGACAGGATTCTAGGTAATGCGCCTGCTGACAAGGCAATGCAAGCCGTATAAGGGCATTTCTAAAGCAAAAAAGCATTACTCGTGGTATGACATCTTTTATAAATATATAGTTCTATTGTGGATTGCCGAACATTCATCAGAAGGCCTGTTATTAAAACCGCCTTTCAGTTTCAATTGGCAGGAGGGGTTAGCTGACTTACCTATGACTCACGCGCGCTGTCACCAGCAGGACAGACTTCTGTCAAAAATAATGTCTTAATTTTGACTTCCCAGCCCTGGTGCTCGACTGAAGCGAAGGCAACCTGCTTTGTATTCTGTGTGAGCCGCATTGCGTGGGCGGAAGCAGTGATGTGACTTTGTGTAGATTAGTTACCGTAATGCATCTGACCGCCTTTGTTAAGTGGATTGTCTCTGGTCATTCCATGTTTATTCTTGTGTGCGCATCTCTGCGGTGATTCACACCTCCCCGATGACATCAACAAATGCACAATAAGAAGAAGAGAACAAAGGAAATTACAGTTCCCTCACTTCGTTTACCTCACCCTTGGGCATGACGCAACGAACTTTTTTTCCCTTTCATTTGAAATATACAATGCAGCTGGGAGATCGGGTTTCAGATGGGCAAATCTTTCTTTATAACGAGGGAGATGCATCTTCGCATGAAGCTTGAAATAAAATGCCAACATCTAAAAGCAGAAATTGATAAAGCGCGCAACAGTACTGGATGGCTATGAGGGATTTTTGATTCCAACCGTAACCTATTTGGAGGGGCCAAGATGGCGAATTAGCTGCAGCCGAGTGCATAGCCCTGTCCGCCTGTGTGCATATTTAGCTGCAAATTGACCAATTAAGATCCCGAATTTCATTAGATGGACATTTAATTGAATGCAGCATGGTCTGGTGTTGAACAGGAGTGATGCCATGGAAAATATCTAGCCGTTGCATAGCCACCTGGCATTATGCCGGCCCATGGTCTGCTGAGGGCTTTGACCGCTGGGAGTGAATATTGCTGACTGGATAGTTCTCAACTGCTCTCCAAATTGGTGCAGTGTTTGTAGCACAAAGGGCAACAAGGCCGTCATCACCTGTGACTGCTGGCCCATGTTGCGGTGCACAGGGCACGACAGGCGATTCCTGTTAGTACGAGTTCTGAGATGACTCCACTCCGGTGTAGTGAAGTTGCTGGCCAGTCGTACTGTAGCCCCAAGATGGGAATTGGCCAGTTCCTAGCTGTTTGACACACCTGTGGTTGATGAAAGGAATGAGACAGTGGAATGGGAGCTAACCGTGCAGCCTTCTGAGAAAACAAAAAAGCTGTTGAGCTGCAATTAACCATGGTAAGGACAGGTAAGAGTCGAAACCGGTCGCCCTATTGAATTCTCTCGAAACAATAGAAGAACATAGCGGATCACAGAGCGACTGTCTGACGGATGCGCTGTGACCTGGCAATATAATGTTGTGGGGCCTGTTTTGTTGACCTATGCTGAGTTAGTTTCCTGGGCCAGTTTTGGCACCCTAACACCACGTGTCACAATTAAGTGTGCTACACTCCCGCTGGCCTCCATGCAGATATTCAGTTAGAGAGATCTCCCATCATAATGGTAAAGTGAATACATTGTTGGATGAAGCAGTGTTAGCCTCTTTGAGTGCTGAGCATGGCATCACCAATGCATAGTTACTACTTCCTATTCTATAGGGTAATAAGTACATCATTCAAAATACCTAAACCCTCTTCATCATCTTGAATCTGACGACAGAAGACAAGGGCAGGCAAAGAGCCAGGACAACAGGGCTGGAATGTTGGATCTCTGATGCTGAGGATTTGATCTAGGGACGTGTGAAGCATCAGTGGATTGAAGACAAAGATGAAGCAGCTAAACACGGCAACCTTGAGGACAGATCTCACAGAAATTATGTTCATACAACAGATAGTCCAGACAGCTTTCAAAAGGGCAACATGGACTCATTTCTAGAAGCATTTTTCTTTATGTTATTTGCTGATCCTGTTGCATTGATGGACATGTCAGTAAAAAAAAGTGCTGCGACACCAACGATAAGGCTGTCGCATCAATCCATGCCATTCATGATAATAGTCAGATGGAAGACGTATGGTTCCACATCAAAGCACAAAAGAAGAGGAAAATATCGTATTCTGGAAATAAAGTTTCCTTTTACCTGTTTACGGGTTGGTAACATAGAAGCAGGGCAGAACATTTTATGATGTTAGGTGTATTTGCCTTACTTCATAGTCTCCTACTAGCAAGACATAGCATGTGGATGTGCATGGGGAAAGATGTATGTCATCTTTACATTTATAAGAGGAGAATGGGAGTGGGGTTATGTAGGAAATTGGATTATTAGTTGTGCAGGATGTGAGACCTGTGCAAATAATAGGTCCACAAAGTGACCTTACTGGGAACAAAGCACCCCATTGTAGCTCTTGACTCTCTGAGGGTAGCGGAGCAGAGCAGTCCAAGACTTACTCAGGGGAAGAGTGTGGGCTAGTAATCACCATTCGCAGGCACACAACAATAACAATCAATAAATAATTGCTCAGTCAGTACTTTTTTCTTTAAAAAAAGGAAACATACATTTTGTTACACACACACTATTAAATACTATGCATTAATTTACAAATGTATACATCAGGCATATTGAAAATACCATGGGTGACATTGCCCTACTTGGATGACATCGAGTAACCACATTTGACCCCTAAAGGGTCATGATCCCTGAAATCACTGTACCCCCTCCACCTATACCAGATAACACATCACAATATAGGGGGTTTTACTTGAGATAAACAGGCCTATTGGGATTATCAAGGGTTTAAGATCAACAATCCACATGTTAAAAACACCATCATAAATACAATAATCAATGATGATCATGTGTAAATGCACTTAATAATGTTAATGAAAAATGTCCATCTTGATTGGTAGTCTTTGTCAACATTATTATGTCATAAAGCATTTGAAAATAATCTATTTATTTATTTTACACATTTATAAAGCGCACTGTTACCCAGAGGTGTCCTGGCGCTGATTGACAGAGAGTGTACGGGGAGGGGATTAGTGTGTAAAGAGCCACGTCTTTAAAGCCCTCCTAAAGGACAGGAGGTCCGACAATTGTCTGAGGTGCAACGGCAGAGCATTCCATGCCTTAGCTGCACCTAGGGAGAAGCTCCTCCCTCCCCAACAAGCTTTCCTGACTCTGGGGATGACTACCAGACCCTGCTAAGCTGACCTCAGCAGTCTTATTGGTCTGTGCCATTGGAAAAGTTGGGAAATGCAGTGAGGCCCCAGGCCATGCAGGGTCTTGAAAGCTTAACATGTTTGTGTGATGTAAATATACTTTCAGACAAGTTACAATGCAATCATGAAAACAGTCCTCAGAAGGCAGAACTTTCAGGCCACAAGAAATGCAACCGTAGATCCAGCCCCTAAAGGGTGCTCATTCCATATATCTTCTTTAGACCCCTTCAGGCCACATAAAATGCTGTCATAGTACCAGACCCTAGAGGGCACTGCACTACCAGCTGTAGAGCAAAAGCTCCAGCCTTGGGAGTGCTTTGGGATAATATGTGAAAATCCTAAAGTGGTCCTAAACTTTATCTCCTGCAAATTACTTTGGGGGGGGGGGCTGCTGTAATTGTTGCCGTTCCCACAACACTTTCCCAATATGTTGGTGGTCATCCTGGGGCCAATACAAGGCAAGACAAATATACAAAGTAGAGAGTATCGTAGAGCATTATGGAGTGCTCCAGCGGGAGCAGTGAATTTTCAAGTAGCCGCTACTCTGCTGTGTAGGGGAGAGCTGCAAAGTGGAGGTGAGCATTTCATTTTTGTTTTTTATTTCTGGGGGTACCTGTTTCCACCCTGGCATCCTGCATTGCTTCATTAGTTGGGGGTAGCTGGGGAGCCCACCCCCGGCTTCTCCAACTGGCTCCCCGCCCTGCCAGCAGTCTCTATTGCTGTTGGTGCCAGAGCTTGCAGCTCTTCTCAATTTTCTCATCAGTTGTGGGCGCCTACTCTCCCTAGACATGGGTACAGGGTGTGGGGCAGGCCCAGCCCGGTTTGGAACCCCCAGTCCCTGTGAGCTCTGGGGAGGGAGCACCTCGCACACCCCCTCCCAAGATAAACATTTAAAAAGCTCGTTGTGTTGACCCCAGGCCCTGGCCCACCCAATGGATACGTTTAAAGAAATGGGTAGGCCACGACATGCTCATTTTCTCCAGGGGGCGGGTCAAAGGTTGCTAACCTTCAAAAGGTCATAACTTGGGCCCTGTTGGGCCGATACAGATGATCCTCTGCTTGTTTTACTCCTGGTGGTAAGTTTTAGCCAACAGGAGCCGTCCTAGTAGGCCTACTGGCCTACAAAGCTGTGTACCTTGCAGGGAGCTGGTTCTACTGGCTCGCTGCACCAGCTCTCCTCCTGGTATTTGTTCATGGGTATAGAAATGCAGATCTTTTTCACAACTGGTCCTCAGAGGGTGTTAGAGGGGGCAGCCTCACTGGCTGTTGGAGTGACCCAATGGTCCTGGGGTTCACTGGGTGAGGAGAGTCATTAGTCCTTTGGGGAATCAGGGGGTTTCTCCTTCCAGCAGTCCATGGCTGTCACAGTCCCAGGGTCCAGCACTGAAGAGCACAAAACACCAACAGCTCTTTCTCTCCCTTTGTGGAAGAGTTTTTAAGGAGGGAGGGAGGAAGGTTCTAGAAGCCAGGCACCAATGGCCAATCCCAGGGTGCCACATCACCTCTGCCCCCCCGTCCCACCCTCCTGCACTTTATGATGGGACAGTTCAAGATGGCGTCATCCAGGAGTCACTGATCGCATCTGCTCCTGGGGTCTCAGCTCTGTCCTTCACTGACCTCATTGTCAGGGCCTTTCCCACCAAAATTTCATAGTGGAGCACCCTCCTGTCTGGGCTTCCTCCTTTCTTTAGTGGGCCTGAGTGGCCCCAGCCCTGGTGCAGTGTGCCAAGTAATTAACAAATGCACATTTTCATCCCAACCCTTTTCTGCTCAGGTCTGAAGGAAGGACTGTTAATTGCTCCTTTTGCGTGGGGCAGCCTTTGATCCTGATGCTGGAGACAATGTAACTAACTTGGCACAGCATGGTAACAAAAGGCCTGGGCTCTGAACCTGAGTTCAGCCAGAGAAATATGACAATTCTGGATGACTCATGAGTTGTACAGAAATCCTCTTGGAGCTCTCAGAGTTGGGCTTCTCGCACATTTTCCACCCCATTGTGATATGTCACTGGACTTTGGAGGCCAAAGAGAAGTGAAATTGCCCTCTAAGGCAGTTTTCCCTCTCTGAGTATAATGAAAGTGTCACTGCAGACAAAACAGTAAATCAGACTGACTTTCCCTATGAGTGTACACTAACATTATAAGGCCTACTCCAGGTCAATATGTAATCCTGCAGAGTTCTCTCTGCACCAGGCTACCTCTGCACAGTTAAAGGGGATGTGCACAACAGTGGCCTCACATGTGCAGCCCTCACACATGTGGACACATGCACATGTGTTCACATGTAACAAGCCAAGCACCTCTGACCCTTGCTGCGTTGCAGCAGCCTCCTCATAAATGGCGGACGCTAGTGATAAACATGTTACATGTTATGTACTACAGTTGGTGTTTATGTTTTAGCCTAAAAGTATGCATAAGCAGGAGAGTGAACACAGTTCCATTTTTGTCTTGTTGTTCACTATTCACACCTCCTCCTAATTTTCTTGACCCTATTTCATCCCTCCTCACTAGGGCTCTAGAAGACTGGTGGCCCATTTATCTCTTGATTGAGCCCTGGATGATGTTTGATCTTTCCCACCTCATGATCGGGGTCTGCTCAACATTGTGTGGTCTGCTGATGTTGTTTTCCTTTCATGTTATTGATGTGTAGCAGAGATAGTAGTACCTGATTGTAAATTGGCATTATTAGGGGACATTGAAAAGTTTAGAAGTTAGCTAGTTTGGGTCGTCCTTCACTACTGCAGTCCATTGAGATATGGCAAACAAAACAAGATGATGGACGGATTGCTGAGACTTTTCAACCTCTCGCTTCCTGTCAAGAGATCGGGGTTTACTCTATCATTCTTTTGCTCACTATGCCATTCCAGTTTGTACCCATCCATATGTAAATCAGTTTTGACCTTGCTCCTCATAGGAACAGTCCAGCCCGAACAGCCAGGCCAGGTTCTCCCTGGACCAAAAACAAGCTTCCTAGGACCGGTTTCAGGTCTCACCTCATATCAGCTAGGCTAGCTTGAATCCAATGGAACAGAGAGCAAGGGACCCATGTCCGGGCATACTGTTGGCCACTTAGGGTGCACTTAGCATAGTCCATTGGGATATGACTAGATGTGTGCGTTAAGTTTGGATTTTGGAATGGGTTGTTTATTTACTATGTACATTTCCAGGTGTGTGTTTTGGCAGATGGCTTCTTGTCAGCCTTATAGGAGGGTAGACTTTATATATGATATATTCACTTATAATTTGGACTTTTGGGGCTAGATAGGGGAAGTACGCTTTTGTTGAGTGTTATGGGAATAAATATGTTGATATAAAGACCAACAATACTATTGTATATTAGGAGACATACTTTGAGTGTAGTGACATCTCATGAAATATACCTAACACAAAATGAGCATGAGTTGATATTTAGGAATTTAGGCAGGTTAAATATCTGAAGGAGTCGAACTCTACTTTTTCCGATATGCTAAAAGTGCTGGAGGAGTTCGATTTGGTTTTGAATTCAATATCAATCATAGAAAAACAGTAATGTACCAATTTTCCAGCATGAAATTGTTATTTGTGCTTGATAAAGCCAGTCTTGCTCTGTAGGCAGGATACCACTGCATTTGGCTGGACTGCACTTGGGGGCCAATAACAAACGCCCTGTAATCCTGAAGGGGTCAGTGACAGACATTACCAAATGAAAAAAACAAGACCTGTGGTAAAACCGTGATTCCTGTACACATACCAGGAAGTAAAGGGCAAGAAGCAGGTAAAACTGGAACTTTCAACTTCCTGGCAAATACTCATTATTATTGGATTCCTCAGAGCCTCACTTGAACCCCTTTTATCTTTGCCACCCTGGAGTAAGCAGTGCCCCCTGTGTCTGTAACTAGGTGGCAGCAGACTTAATGGAGCTATCACTGGTACCCGAACAATGAGTACCTTGTTCAGCTATTGGCAAAAATAGATTTAAACTGTTGTAAGCTCTGTGTCCCATTGGCGCATTGGTAAGTAGAAACTTTTGCTGTATGTCAGTAAGCAGCAATGTGAGTAGGGCATGACCTCATTTTCCTTCTGGAGCTCATGAAATACAGTGTTAATCAGGTAATATTGGCAGTCACTTAAGGAGTAACTGACATAAATAAGCAAGGCATGTTTTTGCCCTTCAAATCTCTGCAACTTTGGATGATACCAACGATCTTGTTTTGCTTGTCTTTGCGCATCAGGCATAAAATATATAAGCACATAAAATAACTATTCAGAGTATTACCAGCGTATTTTAATTATAAAGAGTGGTGACTTCTGAAAAGATGAAATAAAATCTTCTGATGAAGGTTTGACAGTGTCATGGACTAAGTGACTAGGGAGCTAAATATCTGAGGGACTCCAATATCTCTAAAGGTAATGGAAGGGATGTAGTAGGTCACGGGTGGAGGGCCTCACACTGGATGAAAACTCATATGTTGAAGATTCGAAAAAAGCTTGGCCTTTGCCCTTTACCATGAACTGAAGAGTCTCATTGGAAACGTAGGGAATGTCAGCGTTTTTACAACCCTTTTTTGCAGGGTTCTCCAGAGTCCGTCCCGGAGGACCGGATTCATGACAGATTTTTAGCATATCCCCATTTAGATAAATGAAGTTATTTTAAAAATCTGGCATGGATCCGGCCCTCCAGGACCGGCTTTGGAAAGCCCCGTTTTATTTCGTAGATGACATGTTACAGATGCAGTGCCTCCTCCCAGTTCTGTATTATCATAGAGTAACTCTGGCAGGTAGCATTCCTCACACTCTAAGATGATGTAGTAATTTAGAGTCTCATTCAGAGCCAGTAATCCATTTCTATTTGTCTAAATCCCATGGACTAGTATATCTTGGACCAACATTTCCGTGCACCTAGGCTAGGATTTATATCTAGGACCTCCCTTTGATCAGGCCATGATTCTTTCGTAATAACAATACTGCTTTTGCCCTTTATTGTAGCTGGGACAGTTGGTAAATATTATAGGGGCTTTTTCTTTTGCCCATTGGGAAGTAAAAGGCAGACAGGGAGAGGCGTAGGGAAGGATACTTTTTCTTTCAGCAGGGGGGAGGTTCTTCTGCTCTCCCATGCCAACGGATGGGGTGGCGGATGGGAGCTGAGCACAGCAGCTGCATGCAGACCCTGCAGCTCCACAGATGCCTTTACGTTTGGTGTTATCCAGGCCCATAATTATAATTTCAGGCCCAGAGACTCTGGAAAACTTGTAGTTACCCAGAACAGTACACCCCCCACTAGATATTGCTACAGGCTACTCATTTTGTGGCCCTCACTTAGCTTTTCCCAACAGCTTGTTGCTTCTTCTATATAGCCCTTGTATACTCTGGAGTCTTGCATGTTCTCCACTGAAACATGCTGTTTCGCACAAAGGACCTAATTCAAAAAAGAAAATTCAGTAATAAACATCAGTTTCAGCAGCCGCCCCACTGCTCTTTGAGCAGTGGAAAAAGGAAAAATAAAATGAAAACAACACTATTTTATTATCATTTTATTTTCACGTAGTGAGGCAGGTTTACGGGGCGAGCGGGGCTGCAGTCACAGCCAGCGAGGGGGGGGGGGGGTTGGCTGGGGCACTTAAGTGCGCATGATGGTTTGGCCGACCGTCTTGGGCCGGCCAAACAGTCATACGCACTTTGCATGTACTCCACCAGCTGTATTGTACAGCCTGGGTGGAGAACATGCACAGGCTCATAGTCCCGTCTGAGCAGCAAACCACAGCGCTCAAACCAATCACGACCATGCTGTCATGGTGACAGCAGCGTTGTGATTGGCTTAGGGAAGCCTGTGCGTGCTTCCTGCTTCCAGAAGAGGATGGAAGCAAGGTGAGGCGGCAGCCAGCAGCAAGGTAAGTAACTTTTAATGTATTTCTCCACCCCCCCCACCAGTAGCGGCTGGCAGGGAATGAAGGTGGAGGGGCGGGGTAAGGGTGGGTAGCTAGGGGACATAATTTTAAAAAAACACTTACCTCTTCCGACAGCCGTCTCTCTTTGCTTCTCTGGAGTCTGGGAACCAGGAAGCACCCAGGCTCTCCATAGCCAATCACAACCCTGCAATGCAGCGTTGTGATTGCCCCCCTAGGCAAATCACAATGCTGCAATGCAGCATTGCGATTGGTCTGAGTGCCATGGATCGGCGCACAGATGGGGAATGGGGGCCTGGGCATGTTCCCCACCAGGCTGTGAATTGCAGCCTGGTGGGGAACATGCTAAGTGGACATGACTGTTTGGCCCGACCCAGACAGCAGGCCAAGCAGTCGTTGCACTTAGTGTGCACAAACCACTCATCCCTCTGTGCCTCCAGCCCCGCCCTAACCCAGCCCCTATCCTGCGAAAAATAAAATAATATTAAAGTTATTATCATTTAATTTTTCCTGCTTGAAGAGCAGTGTGGCGCCGCTCTTCCGCCTTAGCGGAGGAGCTGCCCCTGCCCTCCACACCTCTGCCTCACCTTTACTACTCAGTGGCAGCCGCCACTGATAAGTTTAGTTCCAAGTTAACCTTGTTTCACCTGCTAGAAATTCATATTGATGAAGAGATTCCCTGCAGGTGTAATCCTATTTGCGTGTGCAGAGATCTGTCAACAGTTTGGAATTCTATGCACCTGTAAACCTCACTCAAGGGGTGAAAAAGTGAACACCCGAAAGTATTTCTTGCCCTGTACTTTTGTCTACAAACACTTCTCATTCACCTTTCCACCCTGGAATGGGACGGATGTTTACCTCAGCCAATATCTGGTGCACATGCCTTTCCAGTGTGGGAAGAGGAATGACATTCCGAGAACTGGAAACCCGAGCTCTAGTCGAACTTCTGGGACTGTTTATGAATAGAAATTTAAAAAAAATTCCAGTGAAACTGGGCCTCAGAAAATTGCAAGTGTTATTTTTAATAGCTAATCAAGAGCTGGGGAGGGTAGCTTTTTTAGAAAACATGCATTTCTATAGCGATTAGAACAGTAGCAGATGGACGTGTTTGATTATGTGCGTGCTGTCTGTGTCGTTGAGCCCAGGTTTAACTGGGACACCCCTGGGTGCTGTTCCAAGGCTCTCTGGTAAACACGTTTGAATCTGATGTTTCTTGTCCAGCGTCAGCGATGATTCTGTTTACGGCGCGCACTAATGGAATTGTCCTGGGATCAGGCCTCAGGTTGTCTGAGTACTAGTGAAAGTTCGGTACGACCATGGCTGGAAGCACTTTCCACCACATAATACACACAGGTTGTTCCTGGAACAGAGTTATCAGAAGCGTGAACGATCGTGACCCACTTTTTAATGCTGTGGTGTAAAAACATCACTTTCGCCTTGCTTTGGACATTTAATTGAGATTATTTAAACCTGCTTTTAAATATAGAAAACAGTTGCAGTGGAAAAAACATAATATACAGAAACACTTGGCAGGTTGTTCACTACTGAACAGAGTTAATGCATGCACTTCCTTCCAGTTATTTCCCCAAAGTTGTTTCAAGTAGATTCAAACAATGTTTTGCAGGCAGTTTTCACGGTTAGCTTATTCCTTCCCACCTACCTGTACATTAGTTTAAAAAAAGCTCTCCTTTCTCACTCTGCTGAGAAACACCGCCATACATCACCCCACATTTCCCTCCGCAGCTCTTTCAGGCTCCTCCTCACTGCGACCCTTTCCCCCTCACACATCCAAATGCCACAATCAGCACTGCATCTTTATATCCTCTTGAAGAAGCCGAAAGCGGACTTCTGTAGGAAAGAGCCCTTTTCGCACCCCCCCCACACACGTTTTGATCCAATGCTGATAGTTATGACTCTGAAAGTGCACTGGAGCCTGCGGTTGAGACCCCAGCGACAGTGCTCTCTCCCTATAAACTGATATCTGTGAATTGACAGCCTCCATTGGCAAGGACTTTAACCCCTCTTATAAGTCCCTAGTTTATGGTACTAGTGGTACCAAGGCATGGGAGTTAAAGGCATCACCGGACCCTGAAGCACTGTTTGTGCCACCCTGAGTGGCCCAAGTAAACTGATGACAGCAGGCCTACCATTGCAGACTGCAGGAGCAGTGCACACTGCTCGAACTCGACTTTACCCTCAGCATGTGTGGCAAAGTCAATGCACTATCTTTAATATATGGTAAACATCCTTTACCATGAATCCTTTTCCCTGCAGGCTATTACAACACGGTAGTTACAACGACCGCGTTGTAACAACGCATACCATTACCCCGCAAATAATAACAACGACTTGCAGAGGGGTCAGAAAGTGCTGGATTTAAAATCCAACACCTTCCCTACTGTTGCACAGACTGGAGTTGGAATAGTAAATTATACTATTCCAACATCCAGCGCCCCCCCTAGAGCAAGTCAATGTTATTACTTGTGGGGAAAAGGCATGTGTTGTAAGGAGGCATATTCTTAATATATACCACTCACCCCATGGAAGGCCTCCTAAGCCCAGTAGGCAGGGTGCATTATAATAAAGGTGAGGATATATCAGTGCAGCCTTATATTCCTCTATAGTGGCCTTTACCAGTAAAGGCTAATATAAGTGATACGAGGTCCATAGGATAACATGAGATGGCACCCGGGCAAATTCGTGGTTGCCAGTTCCATTAAGGTACCACTGAAATATGTCATGTTCGTTATCAAACAACATGCCTCATCACCCCCGACGCAAATATTGTGTAGAGGTGAGCGATAAATTCCTCTCCGCCGGTGGTGGTTGCGGATTTTTTCCACTCCGCTCGCCCTTCGGAGAATGGATTTTGGCAGCAAAAACGTCTCCAACCAACGGCGGAGCAGAGTTTACCGGCGCACTTCCCAGCAAATGACTTTGCACTGCTTGTAAATCTGACCGTGGCTGCACAACGGCACATGCTTTCCATGGACCTTAAGTGTCGAGTGCGATGGGAGGAAGCTAGCTCAGGCCTGCCTTGAGGGGTCTGTTACCATGGCAACTAACCCCACCCTAACCATCCCCAGCTACACACCGTGCCAGAGTCCCTAATATAACTCTTGCATTGGGGGGGGGTGTAGCATTGTGCTCTGACAAAACGGGGTATCGCACTCCAACATTGACAGAGATTACTCCCCTTCTGGCTGCATGAAGTGGGCTCCTCCTCATAGTGCGCCTTAAAGATAGACACCCCCACCTGCTGCTGTCACTCCCTCCCCGTCTTGCTGCCGCCGAGTCTCTTCCACTTGCTCTGCTCGTTCCTCGCTTGCCCTCTTGCTGCCCCATCTAAACCTGAGTGAGACTTTGCTTTACCCTGGAAGGGTTTCTTGGTGGCAGCAAAGCAGGACAGACCTGTGTGGCTACTCAGAGGGAAGAGGAAACGTAGGCCAGCCAGCAGCAGCCGGTCCCGCACAGCCTGCGAGGCAAACCTTGCTAAATGTACCAGACTAGAAAGACACCGACTACAGGTTCATTGGGCTGAGGACAGTTGAAGGTTAAAACATATTTTCCATTATACTCGATTTTGCAAGTTATTGCACAGATTCTACTGGTCTCCAGTTCAAGCATAACATAGTTTCTGTTTTGAGGTACACGCCAATGTCATTTTTCTATATAAGGTGCCCCAGCCTGTCCTCCATGCAAATAAGTGACTGGCAGTTGTTTCTAGATGAAAGTCTTTACCAGTGCATAGATAGCTCCCCAAGAAAATGTATTTATTTTCCAGCTCTGTTTGCTTGAACTTAAAGTCACTGTTTGTGTGTCTACAAATCTGATTAAGTTTTTGAATACACTGGTGGTTGGTTTGAGTGTATTGATATTTGCCTCATGTCAGTTACATGCGACTGTGTTTTCAAGCACTATATACAGGTATTGTTTAGCCGTTCTTCATAGCAATGTGTTGTCTGTGTAATCCATTATTTATGGGTTCTCCATGATACTTAGAAGTGTTCTCAAATTAAGTTTAATATTCTCGAATATTCAAGATTTTGGAGCATTGATTACACGTGTCACTTGAGAGACGAGGAAGCTTTGGACTACAATTCCCAGCAGTCTAAGCCATACAAGTGCGGGCTTTCTACAATTCTGACACCTTCCTTTGTGTCCACACTGACTGTAGCACAAACACCTAAAAAAACCCAACCCATCTTCATTCCAGCATCACAACAATACACTGGGCGACAGATGATGTTACTGTCCACCAGTCAATCTCCTTGATGAAGTAAGTGAGTCCCCATCGGGGCAAATTAATTAGCGGCAGTGAGAACATAAAAGGATGGGATAACTTGCCATGTTCTTCACGGGCATCTCCTACTGCTTAGGTACTTCTTGATGTTACCCGGGACTACTACATACAATCGCATGAGTGATAGCTGCTGCCTGAATCATGTGCCTTATTATTAATAACTAAGTACGCCTAAGCTGCCAATGATAGCTGTAGGCATGAGTAATTTCCCCCAAATCATAACAACATAATTGGTGTGGCAGAGCAATACTTCACCTGCGAGCGGAACCTCAACAAATTCATCAGCGTTTTCCGTTTACTCTGCAGAATTGCACGGAGTGAATCTCCGCGAACTCCACCCAGGGCTAATATTGTATCAAGGACGATGTGACATGCACCCAGGTGGCTACCTAAGAGGTTGCCCACCTGGTTGCCCAGCCTTTCCTGTGCTCTGGCTGCTAGCCTGCAGCTGCTGTCACCAAGACAGTAATCTGACCCCCTGCTAGGAGATGTGAATTCAACCAAGAGTCAGAAATAATGTCTGAAAAGGCGCATTAAGGCGGTGAGCATCAAAGCCTCCCCCACCAGTGATATGCAATCAGACTGTTTCCCAGAGGAGAGAACAAACTTCCCCAGCCCCCAGATGCATTTGCACCAGGACAGCTGGGAAAATGAGGTATTCAGGAGGTGTACACCCCCAGGATGGTAGACAACCCTCTAGGGTAAGCTACCTGGTGTGTATAGTTTCTGCCATTTTTCGGCAGGAGATGAGGCGGCGCGGGACCCGGTAAGGTACATTTTTAAAATTTTTAATTAAATACATCACCCCCCAGGAACCCTTGCGAATCCCCCCACCATCCCCCCACCTGCGAGTCATGCTGGCTGTGACATGTTCTGGGTACAAAAGGTGATGCACATCCCCGGATGTGATTACCTCAGGGCGGATTAGTCACTGGGACTAGTAGTCTAAAGTGTGGTGTCTAAATTGATATAAAAATCTGCTTTATTATTATAAATTCTCTTTAAAGAAAGGGGGGACCCAAATAATTAACCCTCCGGCATCTGGGTATAAAAACACTAGTAAATAAAAATAATGCTTCGGGACAAATAAAGTAACATATATTTTTGGTGAAAAAGATAGATAAATTATCTCTTCCCCCGAGTTATATTCTTTCTCAAACAAACTTATTTTGATATATTTCACATAAACGTCAATGGCAATTTCCAACAAGAAAAAAATCTTTATAAACTGTTGAGTTGTGTATGTGTGAGTATATTTATTTTATACTTAACATCTTCCACACAATTATGTAAAGATCATTCTTTTATATATATATGCACAAACATTTACAAAATTTACAATACTTACATACATAAAAGACAAAACTAAACATATACATTTCAAAAATGCCCTATTTTTCAATTAGGATGCCTATGGAATTATTTTACAGAAGCATTCCTATGTATAGAAGATCACTCTTTGAGAGATACTTCGAGATCTTATAATTACAACCTCCACCTTATTGAAGTACTCTTTACCCTTTACTACAACACCAAAACAAAATCACACGAGTGTCTTCAAAATCGTTGTCGACGCGTTTCAGCCAAAATTACTCTTTAGGCCTCATCAGGACTAGGGCAGTAGAACGTATAAACTCATAAAGTTCAACCTAAAGGAACAAATTAAGTATTCCTTTTAATCAGTATATACAACCACACTTGTATTTATGTACACTATATACACAGGAACATATCGTACAGGAGTAGAATTCAATTATGTTACAAACTCTGAAGTGGCGGGCCACAAGAAATACTAATAAGTAACACACACCCAACTGTGTAATTCCACCTTTTTTAACGTGTTCTGCCTAACCAAGAAAGTGAGGTGTATCTAGAAAAGCCCTTAACCAATACCATTCTACCTCAATTATATATCAATTATATTCCTACACAAATCTCGTGTAGCCCTATGCCAGAGGAAAGATATATTACCTATTTACTGCAAAAAATGTTTCGAAATGGACGGATATAGTCCTTCTTAGTTTTTCTCTGTCTTAGAGCGCTGAAAACAAATGAGCATTATGTTAAAAGCGCAATTTTATGTATAAGTATAATGATCTAACCACCACTATTGTATATATTTACTTACTGCTGAATATCATTATGTTATTCAACATTTTTTTATCCTGGAACCTTTTTATTTTCTTATTTTCCGTAACGCTTCAAGCAGATCCTTTATATTCGTTTTCTAGTACGAAAAAAACCCAAAACACAGATGTAATTTGCCTCAACGCTTGACCGCACTGTCTAAGCCACTCTAAAAATAATCCAAAGCACTTCATAACTTTCAAATCTCTATTACCCCGTAATATAGAGCCTCTTCGTATTTTTCATTTTTTCAAGGAAATATTCGGAATATCGTTTAGCTTCACCTGTGTTAAAAAAGGGGGAGTATAGTAATTACTCTAAGTTCCTACTGTCCTAATTAATATCTATACCTCCAAATTTCTTTTAAACCCTTGCTTACCTTAAGCAACTCCAACAGCCACGCTACTCACGATCCGTATCTGTACCGCACTAACTGGTTTCACATTTTCTGTATACGTCAGAAATCACGTGATGCGGAAGTATGTATATATACTGCAGCGTAAGTCATTGAAAGAATAGAGAGACTTGGTTTTTACCCATTTAGCCAAACGTAAGTCATAGAAACAGTAGAAGGACCTTGTTTTTGCCCATTTAGCCAAACGCAAAAAGGGACTGATGGTTTTATTTAAAAAAAGGGGAGAGGGGAACCCGTTTACCGACCTAGAAGGGATTTATGGGTTATTTCAGATTTTAGTCTGAAAGGTACTGCATAATCTAGTCTATGCATGTACTTAATATGAATGAATATCCTCTATCGATTATGTTAAGAACAATTTAGTACCGAATGCTAAATAAAGAACAAAAATAAATATAAATAAAGAAAATATAAACACACCTTATAACCCAATGTGGAACCGCCACTCCTTACAATCTTTGCATCGGCAATTGATTTTTTGCTTTATTGGATATCTCATTTATAGAAATTACAATACACGGAACATGCAAACAATCATATATATGTTTATTAAAGTGACTCACACCTATTCTAATGTTGGCTTAATTACTGCAATAGTGCCCACATTTCATCTTTATCATTAAGGCCCAATGTTGTTGTGTGATATTTTTCTATCAGCCTTGCTTCCAACCTGTTGAGTTTCATTTGAAGTTCTGCTCTTTCTAGATTTCCAACTAGACACAGTACTGACCATTTTAAATCATTTTCAGAATGATTTTGGTTCAGAAAGTGTTGTACCAAGGGAGCCCCTTGGACTTTGCATTTGATCCTAGATTTGTGCTGCAATATGCGTTTCTTTATAGGTTGTATCGTCTGCCCTATGTAATATTTATTACATGGGCATTTTACGCAATATATTGCATTTTTAGAATTACAATTGGAAAATATATTTTGGTAGTGTATCTGGCCATTGATATCCAATTGTTTGGAGTCTTCCGTTAAATTACATGCCAAACAATTTTGGCATCGAAAATGGCCTACCACCGGTGGTAATTTAAGGAGGCCTCTCAAATCTTTTTTAGGCAATTCAGTCTGTCTTGCGGCTTTCACCAGTTGTTGCCGGATATTTTTACCTTTTTTAAAAGCAAAAAGGGGTTTCGGAATTCCTAAAAGTTCAATTAATTTCCAATTTTTTTGGATTATTTTCTTGACCTTATTTGCTTTAGGATCATAGGTCAGTACACATGTCAGTGGAGTATTCTTATCTTGTATTTTCGGGACAAGTAGAGCTTCTCTTGGGGTGTACCATGCTCTTTTAAGTGCACCCTTCACTAATTTTTTTGGGTACCCACGTGTTATAAGTTTGTCTTTGAGTATCTCAGCATTAGTGAAATAGTCTGTTTTGTTTGTACAGTTCCTCCTAACGCAAAGAAATTGCCCATATGGCAAATTTTCTTTTAAAGTACGCGGGTGGCTACTTGTAAAATGTAAAAGGGTGTTACGGTCTGTAGGCTTCGTATACAGACTAACCCCTAATATTCCACTCTCCTGTTGAATAAACACATCTAGAAAATGTATCCTCACGTGATCGACACTCTTTGTGAAATTAAATTCAGCAGTTCTTGAATTTAGCCAATTGTGGAAATCCGTTAATTGTGTGTCATCTCCATCCCAAATCATGAAGATATCATCATATAGCGACACCAAAAACTAACATGTATTTTAAATAGATTGGTGTCGCTATATATCCATCTCTTTTCGAATTCTGACATAACCAGATTTGCTATTTCTGGTGAGAAACTACAACCCATTGCAACTCCTGAAACTTGGAGGTACAAATCTTCTTTGAAGTTGAAAACATTTTTTTTAAGCACAGAGTTGATAAGGCTATTATAAACTCAGTGGGAACTTGGTGAAGGCGATCTCTTTCATCCAATTTGTATTTCATGACTGCCAATGCCTCATCCTGAGGTATATTGGTATACAAGGATTCGATATCGAAGGATACCAAAAGTTGTTTCTCTTTATTATAAGGTAACCCTTCAACCTTCGATATCAAATCCATTGTATCTCTCACATAAGATGGAGTCTCTTTTACCAAAGGTATCAAAAAGGTATCGATGTACTTTGCAAGTGGTTCTAAGATAGATCCACAAGCAGACACTATAGGTCTGCCTGGTGGATCTATCAACGTTTTATGTACCTTTGGCAAAACATATATATTAGGTACTTTCATTTTTTCACTATTCAGGAAATCGAATTCATTTTTACAAAGCCAACCACCTTCTAAACCTTCCTTGGTGATCTTTAAGATCTCAGATCTTAATTTGGGTGTAGGATTGATTTCAAGTAATCTATACTGTAAGGGATTCAACAGTTGACGTATAACTTCTTGATCATATTTATCTGTGTCCCAAAGGACGATCCCACCCCCTTTGTCAGCCGGCTTGATTATTATAGCCGGATTGTTGGATAAATCTTTTAGGGCTTGTATTTCTTGTTTATTGCAGTTAGCATTATAAAAGATTTTCTTTTTTTGTAATGCATCTAACTCACGTAAGATTTGTTCTTCAAATATCAGGATTTCCGTTGGTAAAAGTATACTTTCTGGGATAAACTTTGATTTATTTCTTAAACCACTTATATTGATTTGTTCACTTTTTTCTCTTTCTAAGAAAAAGGCTTTCAATCTAACTTTTCTCAGAAAGTGTAAAATTTCGGTTTTCGTGTCTACAGGATTTTGTAGGGCCGTAGGAACAAATGATAGCCCTTTATTCAGTACCGACAGCTCCATTTGAGTAGGAGTGTATTTTGATAGATTATAAATAGGTATAGTTTCTAATCTATCTGGCACCAGAATATTGTTTACATTCAGCGCCTGTATGTTTTCTGCCAGAAAGTATACTTTTACCAACGGAAATCCTGATATTTGAAGAACAAATCTTACGTGAGTTAGATGCATTACAAAAAAAGAAAATCTTTTATAATGCTAACTGCAATAAACAAGAAATACAAGCCCTAAAAGATTTATCCAACAATCCGGCTATAATAATCAAGCCGGCTGACAAAGGGGGTGGGATCGTCCTTTGGGACACAGATAAATATGATCAAGAAGTTATACGTCAACTGTCGAATCCCTTACAGTATAGATTACTTGAAATCAATCCTACACCCAAATTAAGATCTGAGATCTTAAAGATAACCAAGGAAGGTTTAGAAGGTGGTTGGCTTTGTAAAAATGAATTCGATTTCCTGAATAGTGAAAAAACGAAAGTACCTAATATATATGTTTTGCCAAAGGTACATAAAACGTTGATAGATCCACCAGGCAGACCTATAGTGTCTGCTTGTGTATCTATCTTAGAACCACTTGCAAAGTACATCGATACCTTTTTGATCCCTTTGGTAAAAGAGACTCCATCTTATGTGAGAGATACAATGGATTTGATATCGAAGGTTGAAGGGTTACCTTATAATAAAGAGAAACAACTTTTGGTATCCTTCGATATCGAATCCTTGTATACCAATATACCTTAAGATGAGGCATTGGCAGTCATGAAATACAAATTGGATGAAAGAGATCGCCCTCACCAAGTTCCCACTAAGTTTATAATAGCCTTAACAACTCTGTGCTTAAAAAACAATTTTTTCAACTTTAAAGAAGATTTGTACCTCCAAGTTTCAGGAGTTGCAATGGGTTGTAGTTTCTCACCAGAAATAGCAAATCTGGTTATGTCAGAATTCGAAAAGAGATGGATATATAGCGACACCAATCTATTTAAAATACATGTTAGTTTTTGGTGTCGCTATATAGATGATATCTTCATGATTTGGGATGGAGATGACACACAATTAACGGATTTCCACAATTGGCTAAATTCAAGAACTGCTGAATTTAATTTCACAAAGAGTGTCGATCACGTGAGGATACATTTTCTAGATGTGTGTTTATCCAACAGGAGAGTGGAATATTAGGGGTTAGTCTGTATACGAAGCCTACAGACCGTAACACCCTTTTACATTTTACAAGTAGCCACCCGCGTACTTTAAAAGAAAATTTGCCATATGGGCAATTTCTTCGCGTTAGGAGGAACTGTACAAACAAAACAGACTATTTCACTAATGCTGAGATACTCAAAGACAAACTTATAACACGTGGGTACCCAAAAAAATTAGTGAAGGGTGCACTTAAAAGAGCATGGTACACCCCAAGAGAAGCTCTACTTATCCCAAAAATACAAAATAAGAATACTCCACTGACATGTGTACTGACCTATGATCCTAAAGCAAATAAGGTCAAGAGAATAATTAAAAAAAATTGGAAATTAATTGAACTTTTAGGAATTCCGAAACCCCTTTTTGCTTTTAAAAAAGGTAAAAATATCCGACAACAACTGGTGAAAGCCGCAAGACAGACTGAATTGCCTAAAAAAGATTTGAGAGGCCTCCTTAAATTACCACCGGTGGTAGGCCATTTTCGATGCCAAAATTGTTTGGCATGTAATTTAACGGAAGACTCCAAACAATTGGATATCAATGGCCAGATACACTACCAAAATATATTTTCCAATTGTAATTCTAAAAATGCAATATATTGCGTAAAATGCCCATGTAATAAATATTACATAGGGCAGACGATACAACCTATAAAGAAACACATATTGCAGCACAAATCTAGGATCAAATGCAAAGTCCAAGGGGCTCCCTTGGTACAACACTTTCTGAACCAAAATCATTCAATTTCAAGCTTTATTTCGACTTGTATCATCATAAAAGCAACATATATAAACATTATCAATATCATATACAAATACACAATCCAGATTCCAAGTAATACATACGAAGGTCAGACCACAATGAATTATATCCGCAGCTATGCTAAAATCAAACATACATTATAAATTAGTTTAAAAGCCAGATAATATTTAAAAATAATTCCCAAATACATATTAAAAAAAGGGGGAATAGATAGAATTCATAATGTCTAACCAGGCCTGGTAGTGGTATAACCAGCCTATGTATGTTACAGCTTACAACCTATCTGATTCCTTATAAGATACACATTGAATAGGAAACTACTTATACAAAACACTATAGGTTGCGAGGTATTTGATTTAAGTGTGCGTTCTGCCTCTCTAAAGAACCTAAACCCCATATTTTTACATAAGGGTTTAATCCATCGGTCCCTTGGTTTTTTATAGACCGGACAGAAAAACAGTAGATGGGCATCATCTTCTTTTGCTTTTTGGGAACAAAGAGTACACAATCCTCTAGTATCATTGCCGCTCCAGCTACTAGTATTTACAGAAGTCTGCAAAACCCAATATCTAAATTGTAAGTATAATGTTTTTGCTAGGGGGGTCTTATCTCGTCCATAAATTGCTCAAATGCAGGAGTGTCCTTGAAAATCAAGAATCTCTGCGTCAATGGACCTAATAAGGAACTAGTAAGTACTTCCTCCTTGATATATATCCAAAAAGCGGATTTCAAAAGTTTTTTAGAAGATGATGACATATTCTGGGGTTCTTCCCAAAAATGGGACAACCCTAGCCATTCTGAAAATGATTTAAAATGGTCAGTACTGTGTCTAGTTGGAAATCTAGAAAGAGCAGAACTTCAAATGAAACTCAACAGGTTGGAAGCAAGGCTCATAGAAAAATATCACACAACAACATTGGGCCTTAATGATAAAGATGAAATGTGGGCACTATTGCAGTAATTAAGCCAACATTAGAATAGGTGTGAGTCACTTGAATACACATATATATGATTGTTTGCATATTCTGTGTATTGTAATTTCTATAAATGAGATATCCAATAAAGCAAAAAATCAATTGCCGATGCAAAGATTGTAAGGAGTGGCGGTTCCACATTGGGTTATAAGGTGTGTTTATATTTTCTTTATTTATATTTATTTTTGTTCTTTATTTAGCATTTGGTACTAAATAGTTCTTAACATAATCGATAGAGGATATTCGTTCATATTAAGTACATGCATAGACTAGATTATGCTGTACCTTTCAGACTAAAATCTGAAATAACCCATAAATCCCTTCTTGGTCGGTAAACGGGTTCCCCTCTCCCCTTTTTTTAAATAAAACCATCAGTCCCTTTTTGCGTTTGGCTAAATCGGCAAAAACAAGGTCCTTCTACTGTTTCTATGACTTACGTTTGGCTAAATGGGTAAAAACCAAGTCTCTTTATTGTTTCAATGACTTACGCTGCAGTATATATACATACTTCCGCATCACATGATTTCTGACGTATACAGAAAATGTGAAACCAGTTAGTGCGGTACAGAGACGGATCGTGAGTAGCGTGGCCGTTGGAGTTGCTTAAGGTAAGCAAGGGTTTAAAAGAAATTTGGAGGTATAGATATTAATTAAGACGGTAGGAACTTAGAGTAATTACTATACTCCCCCTTTTTTAACACAGGTGAAGCTAAACGATATTCCGAATATTCCTTTGAAAAATGAAAAATACGAAGAGGCTCTATATTACGGGGAATAGAGATTTGAAAGGTATGAAGTGCTTTGGATTATTTTTAGAGTGGCTTAGACAGTGCGGTCAAGCGTTGAGGCAAATTACATATGTGTTTTGTTTTGTTTTCGTACTAGAAAACGAATATAAAGGATCTGCTTGAAGCGTTACGGAAGATAAGAAAATAAAAAGGTTCCAGGATAAAAAAATGTTGAGTAACATAATGATATTCAGCAGTAAGTAAATATATCCAATAGTGGTGGTTGGATCATTATACTTATACATAAAATTGCGCTTTTAACATAATACTCATTTGTTTTCAGCGCTCTAAGACAGAGAAAAACTAAGAAGGACTATATCCGTCCATTTCGAAACATTTTTTGCAGTAAATAGGTAATATATCTTTCCTCTGGCATAGGGCTACATGAGATTTGTGTAGGAATATAATTGAAATATAATTGAGGTAGAATGGTATTGGTTAAGGGCTTTTCTAGATACATCTCACTTTCTTGGTTAGGTAGAACACGTTAAAAAAGGTGGAATTACACAGTTGGGTGTGTGTTACTTATTAGTATTTCTTGTGGCCCGCCACTTCAGAGTTTGTAACATAATTAAATTCTACTCCTGTACGATATGTTCCTGTGTATATAGTGTACATAAATACAAGTGTTGTTGTATATACTGATTAAAAGAAATATTTAATTTGTTCCTTTAGGTTGAACTTTATGAGTTTATACGTTCTACTGCCCTAGTCCGTATGAGGCCTAAAGAGTAATTTTGGCTGAAACGCGTCGACAACGATTTTGAAGACACTCGTGTGATTTTGTTTTGGTGTTGTAGTAAAGGGTAAAGAGTACTTCAATAAGGTGGAGGTTGTAATTATAAGATCTCGAAGTATCTCTTAAAGAGTGATCTTCTATACATAGGAATGCTTCTGTAAAATAATTCCATAGGCATCCTAATTGAAAAATAGGGCATTTTTGAAATGTATATGTTTAGTTTTGTCTTTTATGTATGTAAGTATTGTAAATTTTGTAAATGTTTGTGCATATATATATAAAAGAATGATCTTTACATAATTGTGTGGAAGATGTTAAGTATAAAATAAATATACTCACACATACACAACTCAACAGTTTATAAAGATTTTTTTCTTTTCGGAAATTGCCATTGACGTTTATGCGAAATATAACAAAATAAGTTTGTTTGAGAAAGAATACAACTCAGGGGAAGAGATAATTTATCTATCTTTTTCACCAAAAATATATGTTACTTTATTTGTCCCGAAGCATTATTTTTATTTACTAGTTATTATTATAAATTGGCATCAGATTTCTTTCGAGTCATGTCAATTACTTTCATCCATGTTGGTACTCTGAAATGTTTAACACATGTGCCTCTCGTAATGCCTGACTACTCTTTTCCACTCTATCAGGACTGAGCTAAGAATTTATTATTTTGAATCTAAGGACCATCTTTGGGGCATTGTGAGAGAATTGCATGGTGAAACTTAACCAGCATCACCACATATTACTCCACATTTCTACAACTTCTATGCAGTCTTAGACACTCTTCCATGCCCCCTCAGAAGCTTCTCACCAGCCCTCTTCTAAAGGCCTGAAGCATGGCTTACACATAACTCAGGTAAGTGCCTGACACATTACTACAAGTAAAATCACCCTTCAGTGTCCCCAAAACACCTCTCCTCTATTCTCAATCAAACCCCTCCATCCCTACCAAAAAAGGTATTAGGGTGTAATCCTGGAGTTTATCTCCATACTTCCCTCAGTAGTGGCTATATTATGTGTCTCATTTCTTCTATTATATCGAGGAGATGATGGACACATCCCACATGCATATTCAGTGACAAACATGGCAGTAATTTGTGGCTCAACTAGGCACCTGATGTGACAAATATAATCATTAACTAGCCCCGTTAGGCAACGGCACAGTTCAGCCTATTCTTAGGCAGTTTGGTTTATTCACTTGTGCAGCTGGAATTTGGTCTCTACCGTCTTTCTCACAAGCGAAATTGGTCCTTTCCAGCTAGTGCTTTCTTTTATGTGAGGTTTTCTTAGTTCATATATATAGCTACACTCAATCAAAGATGCAAGATTCTATGTAGCACCAACAAGAAATTATTATGAATCCATTCACCTTCTCATCACTAACCGCTTGACCCATCACTAACCGTTTGAACCATCACTAACCGATTGACGTTGGATTAGCAGTTGGCCTTTTCAGTCTGTTCTCTGTTGTGCGTGCGTTCGTAGATCACTGCGTAACGCGATCCCGTGACCCTGACCCCGGGAGCTACACGAGGACGCGAATTGAATTGAATTCAAATCAGGAACCCGGAAGAGTCCGGAAGAGACGTCGTATTAATTATTAATTTCACCAATTTTTGCCGGGGGCGCCGAAAACGCCGAAGCGCTGAATCCGGGCCGGAACCGGGTAGTCACGAAGGCCAGAGTGCCTGGAGTGGTTACATTGCCCGGTGTGTCCGGCTTCTAGCGAGGCGGCGCGGAAGGGCGCTGGAGGCATAGGGGACGTCGAGGAGGACTTCTATCTCTTCTTTGATGGTGGTGAAGGAAGCGGAGCAGCGCGGAGTCGCCATGTAGTGTTTAAAGAGTGCAAGTCATTGATTTCACAAGTGAATTAAAGCGAATCTGGCAGGAAGAAGTAATCTGCCTTCAAGAAGGGTCCCCCATGTGCAAGAGCGGAAGGGCACGGTCACGGGTTTACGCATATCGCACAACAGAGGTAAGTGAAAAAGCTTTGTTCCTTTAATAAGCATATTTTGGTCGCCACCCCTGTCCTAAGGACTGAGTTGGAAATAGGGGAAAGCGCCAGGAGTGGCACAGGAATCCGATTAGAGAGAAGTTGTTTAATAATTTGAAGAGTCGTAAGATGGCCCCCAGGAAGGATAAAAGCACACTGGGACATATCCAGAAGCTAAAAGAGCCCTCCATAGACCAAAATGCCTCAGGAGAAAGTTTATTATGCCCAGGGACAAAACCTAAACCAAAGCAAGTGCAGAAGAAAAAAGAGAACATTTCTAAGGTGCCATCGCAAGTGGGTCACAAGGGGGATACAGCATCAAACTCCCTGAAAGACTTTGTGGCGATGCATTTTAAAAGGGTCTTTTCAACCGCAAAGTCGCCAGCTGCTGATGTAGAAATAGTTGGGGAGGAATCATGGAAAGGGGATTCCTCCTTAATTCTTGATGAGCATATGACGGCTTCTGCCAACTTGGCCAACAAATACCTACAGTCCTTAATAGGTCATAAGGGACTAATAACGTCACCACGATTATCCTCATCTCTGAGGTTGTCATCACAGTGTGTATTCCAGGCCACCCAGGAAACAAATAGCGGGGATTTAAGGAAGACGAGGAAGAAGTCCTGGACTCGGACGCAAGCCCAAAGGGAATGGTAAGACAAGGACTGTATGGTGACCTGAATCCTGTGTTCAGGGGCAGTAAAGGCTGTAATCATTCTTCGGAGCTTAATTTGGAATCCTCAGTAACACCGGACTCCTCAATGTTGGAACTAATGGTAATGCTGAAAAAAATCGCTTCAGGGGCTCCTAGAAGTCACAATGCTAAATCATGACATTTTAAAAATACAGAAATTGCATCTCTCTAAGATTGAGGGGGAATTACAAGGTATCAGGGGCCAAATGCCTCTAATGTTAAGACCAGTCCCTGACCCCCTGCCTCCTGCCCTGGTTGTGATGGAGGAGGAGGCTGGGAACGCAGAACCCCCAACTGCCAACAACGAAGTTTATATTTCGAGATGGCCGATGTTGGTAAAAAGAAGGGGAGACCTTTCTAGATATGGTTTACTGAAATGGGGGAGACCAGTAGGAAGAGGTGTTAAAAAAAAAGGTAATGGAAGAGTTGCGGAAAAAAGGAGGGAAATGGAGAAACTATTAGGACTAGCCAAACAAAAGCAAAAATTAAAACCTTTTAAAACCCAGAGAGAAAGAGTGAGAAAAGTACGAACGGAGAGTTCAGAGAATCCAGTAAAGAAATCAGTAACAAAGGGGATTCATAGTAGTAAACAATTTTACCAGGAGAAGTCAAAGTATATAAAGCATATAGCATCTAATACAGTTAGAAAACCTGGTATTACTACAACCCCCAAAGAGAGGTCATATTTTGGAAACAAATTAGAGGAAGGGGTTAGAAATAATACCCAACAGCCTCTCTGGGTGCCCATACCGGTAGGATCCGAGGACAAAGGGAATAGATGGCTATATTTCGAACAGGTGAAAATGGGAAGGGGTGGTAAAAAAACAAAGAAGAGGTCGTTTGTAAATAGGTCCCTTTGCCCTAGTTTGAAAGGAATAGGATCTAAAGACCTCCGACAGGTGGGCTTTCATTCAACCACCGATGAAAAAGAACTGACCAGGGTACAAGTTTATTCTGACTTGGTAAAAATAGCAATACAGAAGGCAGAGAGAGAGATCTTAAAAGAAGGGATTAGGTTAGTACCCAAACAAGAAGTAGAGACAGAACATAACGTTTTGCAAAAGGAATTTTTCTTAAAGTATCATGCAGGTTTAGGAAAGAGGCAAGTGAGATAATTAGAAAGAGATGTAGGATTAGGTCCGGGAAACCTTAATATAGTGATAAACAATTCAGAAATAGAGGAATCCTGGAAGAATTGGAGTAATAGTACAAGCCTTGCAGGGCATTCCCAGCGATTTCTAGAGGAAATTGATGAAAACGGGTACCTTAGCGATGTAGAATAGGTAACGGGGTTGCCGCATGGCATAAAACTTGTCTCTTGGAATATAAATGGATTAGGAAATCAAATAAAGCAAGATCTCGTAAAAGACCTGGCAAAAAATAACGAGATCATCTGTATCCAGGAGACCTGGCTATGTAGTTGATGGCTTCCGCCTACTCCACCGCCCGGCAATAAAACCAAGGTCTGGTCGTCCCGCAGGTGGCTTAATGACACTACTATCTACAAAATTAGTGAAGAATGTACTTCAACTCACTGTAACATGTAAATGGTTGTTCGGCTGTAGGATAGCCCTAATGGTTACTGATAAAACTTTTAAATGTATATATGCAATGGGGTACCCAGGAGGAATATGGTGTAGAAATGGAACATTTTAAGAATGATATGGATTCACTTTGTGAAAAGTATGGCTCAGATATACTTTTGTTGGTGGGAGATTTTAATCACAAACTAAACCCAAAGCAGCTAGATATCTGGTATTTGGAAATTTTGGAGTCCCATGATATAAATCAAGCAAAGTTTCAAGAAAGCCCCTGTTCAATTCATGATGTAAAGCTGGGAAATTACCTAGCGACAAACGGCCTTTTTTGCTTAAACGGTAGGCTAGTTCAAGACTGCCCGGCAAAGAAAACTTTTAAACTGGGGTCACAAAATTGCCCTATAGATTATGTTTTTATGTTAGCATGGAATTTTGTATTAGTAAAGGGCTTTGAGATTAGCCACATAGAAGGCAGTGACCACAATTTAATGGAACTAGAGCTGGTGAATCTCCATCAGACTACCTGCGACAAAGTACTTATACAACAGATGGACTATCCCAGGCGAATAACAACACCGTTAACTGAAGAATACATAGAAAGGCTAACCAGGTTGCAACAAAATATTGATCTGGGATGTGCGAGTGGCCTGAACTTGGCTTGGTACGTTGAGAAAATAAATCAAGTGGTACAAAGCCTTCGTGCAGAACTCAGAACAGATGCGAGGGTTATCAAGAGTAAACAAAACACTCCGGCTAAACAAGGAAAGTGGTTTAATATAGACTGCCTAAATAAGAAAAGAGAATTAAGGAGAGAAGAGTGTAGCCTGCGCCAAAAATTTGACCATACCAGGGCAGAAAACTTCGTCAAGCAAAGAGAGACTACACCATGCTAATTTGTAATACTAAAAGAGCCCACAAGGAAATCTGTTGTGGAAAATTATTGGAGGCAATCGAATCTAAAAACATACGACAGTTCTGGAAACTGATACAAGCAACAACAGAACCCTCGGCTGCCTCAATGAACTGCGTGGTGGAGGAGGGTGCTTGGGAGGAATATTTGCAGGAATTATATACCCCGGGGAGAGAAACTGAAGGGGAGGCATTATGGGACTGGAGCGGCCTGGTAGAAGGTCTAAAATTGGATTTTACAGTAGCACATGTGCTTAACACGAAAAGGACCTTGAAACTAACAAGAGCAGCAGGCCCAGATAATTTACCAGCCCTGATAATAAAATCAAACCCGTCCTGGTGGGCAGAATTTTTTTCACTCATGTTTTTAGTAATCCTAGAATCTGGGACGATCCCAATAAACTGGAAGGGAGCGATAATTAGGCCGATTCATAAGAAAGGTGATGTCTATGCCCCAAAGAATTACAGACTAATTAACTTACTTGATATTGGTGAAAAGATTTTCGCCAAAATAATTTTAGGTAAGTTGAAAGACTGGGCAGCTCAGGGATCAATTGTCCCAGTAGAACAGGGGGGATTTAAAGAAGGACATTCCACCATAGATCACTGCTTTGCTCTTTGGGTTTTGGCACAGAAATCGATAGAGCAAAATGGAAAGCTGTATTGTTGCTTTGTCGATTTTCGGGCAGCTTTTGACTCTGTCGATCGCAATTGCCTCTGGGAAGATTTGAAAAAATATGGAATCCCGGATGGCATATTGATGATCCTAAAAGAGTTACATAGAGGGAACTAGGCCCAGGTAATTAGAGACACACAAGGGTCATTGACGCATAAGATAACTGTAGGGAATGGTCTCAGAGAGGGGTGCGTATTGGCCTCTTTGCTATTTGCAATCTTCTTAGCAGACCTCCCTGTGGTATTAGAAGTAGAAAGAAGCGCAAGCCCCAGAATGAGCGGAAATAAAGTGTCTTGCCTTCTATATGCAGATGATTTTGTGATCCTTGACCAAACAGGGATAGGACTCCAAAGGAAATTAAATGTTTTTAAGAGTTATTGTGATAAAAAGTTTTTAACTGTAAACATGGAAAAAACAAAGGTTCTATGCTTTGGGAAGAGAGGTAAGAATTTTAACTGGTTTCTAGGTCAAGACAAATTGGAGGTAGTTAAAGAATATAGATACCTGGGCCTCTGGTTTGATAGTGCGCTAAAATGGTGCACTCACCTGGAGGCTCAAAAAGCGAAAGCTTTCTCGTCAGTCTGTGGACTGAAAAAATGTAATAAAGAATATGGTGATATGTCACATAAACCTCTGTTAAAAGCATTTGAAGCAATGATCCCCCCGCAAGTATTGTATGGGGCAGAAGTCCTTTACCTGAGTGGTAAATGCGGGTGGGATCGTGAAGAAGGAAAGATCTTAAAAATGCTATTGTCGTTACCAAGCTGCACAATGATCCAAGCAATCAGAATGTAGTTAGGTTTAACAGCATGGAGCGTTCAAATCCAAATGTCTTTGGTAAGATTCTGGAAACGCAAGGATTCAGGTGGTGTGCAAAAGGTCTCATAGTGGTGCAGAGAGGAGATTCAATCAAGTAGCCTTAAATGGGCAAAGGATGTAAGAGGTAATCTCCAGAAAATAGCAGGGTGCCTTAAGGTGAGCCTTTCGCTACAAGATTTCACAAAGAGAATGCTTAGAGAGCAAGGGCAGATATATTCAAAATCGTTGGACCTTGAATATATGGCAGTGAAAAAATCAGTTCAGTGGCTAAAAAGCTCATGGGTAAATGAAGCTTGGCTCCCGTCCTTGGATATCTTGCCCAATCAAGGGTTGAGATATGTAATCTTAAGGGCCCGAGTTGGTATTAATCCCTGTAAGACGGAAGAAAAAATAAAGGTAGCATTGATTCAAACAGATGGTATTTGTAAATGTGGGTTAGGAATAAGAAATTATATTTTGCACATATTGCTTGATTGTACCTTGGTTTTAGATATACGGAAATTGTTTTTACGTCCTTTATTCTTGAAACACGAGGTAAGCTCTCGTTCCCAAGCTGTTTGTTTACTTACGGAAATGCCATTCTTAGACATTGCAATTGCAATGGGAAATTTTTTTGAAAGCAACAAAAGATTTCGTAAGGGAGAAATTAAAGGAGGGGCATTGATTTTAAACGTATTTTAGTGTTCTCCCACTGAAAAGAGTCCTAGGGATTTAGATGTTTTTATAAATTTCGTTTAATAAATTATGATTGTATGAGGTTGTTACCTTGTTTTTAAATGTATTTTAATGGTAACTTATTTTGCTATAGAACTTATATTGTTACCAGTAGCTGGATCCTTATTGTGCTTTGTGTATTGTTTAAAGACTATGGTCTAAATAAACAAGTTTCTCTCTCTCTCATTCACCTTCTCATGACCCAAATCTTGAGCTTCTTGGAGCAAGACTGGGGAATTCACTGCAGTCATATGCTAATGGTATTGTTTCAACTGATTATGAGTAAGCAGAACCACTTGAATTATGCGATTTTGTGTCCGCTTCATTTTTTGCATGGTTATAGGTTTGCCACATTTTCCTCATAATCCATTATCTGATTGACAATGTGCACATTTTAACAAGCAAAACTTGTTTCTAGTTCAAATTGATCAAAAGACACAAACATAATGTGTAAAATATTGTGATGTCAAAAATATTGAGGATCAAAATACCACAGGTAAGATTCTTTAAAAAAATATTTTGTAAGATCGTTGTTAAAAATATCATTGTGTGGTATATCGATGTAATTAATGTGATTGTTTTTAGTGTATTTTGTGTATTTTTCAATATATTGAACTTGTTTTTAAATTGTGAGAATTTGTTTGGTATAATAATTTTAGGAGCGGGATGTTAGTGTTATAGGGGAATAGGGAGGGGAGTAATTGAAAAAAATAACAATTCTAAAGTCTGTTATGTTTAAAATTGTTGTGTCTGGTTTTGTTATTTAAAATCTTATTTTGTGTAATACTTTTTATGAATTTTTAATATATTTTTAATATTTCTTGCATTATGTATAATTGGGATCTTTATTTGTAATGTTTTTAAATTAACGATTAAAAAAAAATAATCATATTGTGATTTTTTGAAATCTTTTATTAATGCAATTTTATGTTCATAATTTGTTCAAAATGTCTTTGTTCCTTGATAATTTAACATTTTAGATATATTTGGATTTACTACATGTATTCTTTTTTATTTACAGAGGTTTTGTGTATTTCTTATAATGGAGTTTTTAAATCTAAGTTATTTAATCAAAAAGTTTAAGAAATGTTCTATTCATTTACTTGTGATTTTTTATTATAGTTATTAATTTTAGATTTAAAATAAATAATTTCAACGTATTTAAATATGTTGCTAGTTATTTACATTCATTTTTGTAATTTTTGTGTGTTTTAGGATAATGAAAATGTATTTTTCTAAAGTATACTTTTTAATGTAATGTATATTATAAGTTTGTCATATTAGTTAGTTTCTTAATTAAAAGTATAGCATTTTCCTTATTGTCTTTAAATTTGGGGTGGGAAAGTCTACTACTTCCACCAATAAGATTAAGTTTGTAGTGGGAAGGGTAAATTATGCCCCCCCTCCAAACATCAACACTTTCCCAAAAGTGGGTACGTTTGCAGTTGGAATAATAGTTAAGCCAAACCCTCAAAGTCTAAAACATTCTCCACTATGGTTACGTTTGGACTGGGATACTTGATCAGAACCTCCAAACTCTAACACTTTCCCCAGTGTGGTTAAGTTTGGACTGGCAGTAGAAAATCTGAACCTTCCAAAGTCCAACACTTTCCCCAGTGTGGTTACGTTTGGAGTGGTATTAGTAAATCTGAACCTTCCAAAGTCAAATACTTTCCCCAAAGTGGTTTAGTTTGGAGTGGGAATAGTGAATCTGAACTTCCTAAAGTCCAACACTTTCTTCAATGTGGTTTAGCTTGGAGTGGAAAAAATAAATCTGAATCCCCCAAAGTTTAACACTTTTCCAATGTGGTTAAGTTTGGAGTGGGAATGTTAAATTGTATCTCCCCAGGATCCACCACTTGCCCCAATTTGGTTACGGTTGTGGTGAGAATAGTAAATCTGAACTCCCCAAATTGAAACGGTTTCCCCAATGAGGCTATATTTGGTGTGCGAATAGTAAATTGTATCTACCCAAGTCTAAAACTTTACCCAATTCGGTTACATATGGAGTGGTAATAGTAAATGAAAATACCCCCAAAATACAACACTTTCCCCAATGTGGTTAAGTTTTGAGTGTGAATAATAAATCGGAACCCCTCAAAGTCCAACACTTTCTCCATTGTGGTTTGGTCTGTAGTAGAAATAGTAAATCTGAACCCTTGAAAGTCCAGTACTTTCCCCAAAGTAGTACGTCTGCGATGTTAGCGCTCTATATATTTTTTATACATCACTCTTTCTATGTACTATTATTGATGGTACTTTATTTTTCTACAATTACTATAGGTGTTTTAGATTTTTCTCATTTCCAAGGAAAAAAACAACTTGTAATTCGGAATATTTAGAATGACACATGAAATAGTTGTAGTGTACATACATTTTTAATTGTAGTTATCCAATTTAAAAAAAAATTGTACAGTGATTGTAACAAACATCATCCTTTAGATGCGTTATAGTTTTAAACATTGTTTTTCCTATTGAGTATTGAAAAATTGGAGATATATTTTTATCAGTATTTTTAACTTGTTTATAAATAAAACATTTTTGTACATTTTTGAAACAAGGAAAAGTTAAAAAGTGTTCATATTACTTAGTATTTTATTAACATTATTGAATAAAATAATTTTTTATTTAACATTGATTTCTGTGGAAAGGAAGTCTTTTTTTCATTGTCATTTACTACCATTTTTTCTAGTTTCTTCAATTGTATAGTCTTTCTTCATAATTTTGGTCTGTTCCTGGAGGTGCAGCTGTGGTTATCCCGTTGCAGTTCTCCGGTTTGGATAAAACTATTTCAGCGAGGGTTTACTGCTAGGGGTGAGGTGTTTAGATTTAGTTAGGCTAGAACTGCTGCTGTTTAAGTGTATTTGTATTTAGTGCACTGTGTGTTATTTAGTTTAAGGTATTGTGGCAGGTCTCATTGTGAATGTGATGTTCAATTGTATTTTACATGTGTGTTCTATGTGTTTAAAATTGATAGTTTTTTTATGGTGCTTTGGTTTGTAGTAGGGGATGAGGGTGTTTTAGTGTAGGTTCATAGACATTTAGGCCTGGGTTGTTAGTAAAGAGTCTTACTTTGAATATTAGAAGTTTATGCATATGTTTATTGTGTTTGAAAACTTATGGTTTTGAGTTGGGTTATGAATTGTTCCATTCTTGGCTTAGTAGTACCTTTTTTATTATTTCTAGGAATTGGTAGAGTGTAAGTAACGTTTTCTATGTGTTCTGCCAACTTATTTGTCTTTGCTTCCCTGGGACATAGCTCTGTTATAGACATTCTACAATGGAATATGATATTTGGGCTGGCGTCTATGGCCTGATTACGTGGAGGGGGGGGGGGGTTGGGCAATTGACCAACCTAAGTATCCGTATCATAATCTATAAGTGTAAGTTTCCATATCATAATCTATTAGTGGAGCTAATTTGGTTTCATATTGTTGATAATCGGGTTATTTAAGTATCATGTCATAATGTTCAGTGACTTCTGTTAGAGAGACATATGCTAGAGCTTTTATTTTTGTATTTAGTGTGCAAATTCTAGGTTAGTTGCATATTGTATGTAGGATGGATTTTTGGAGGTGCCTCCACATGCTCTGATGGTAATAGCAGCCCTACATTTCAATGTGTGGGTGAATCTTAAGTATGGTCGCAGTCATTACCTCTTCAAAATCTATGTTGATATTTTCTGGGTTATTGCTGTTACTGTGCTGTTTTATACGTGTTAGCATTTCATTTTAAGTTGCACTTTGTTAGGTAAAAGTGCATGCACTAATGAGATGCTTGTATTTTGATATTTACAATGTATTCTGTATACTTATATTAATGGTGGTGGGGCACGACTTAAAAGAGCAGTCCATCATCCATGTGTTACATTAAGTTAAGGTTAGTAACATAATTATTTTAGTTGTCATATAGTAAAAACATTTCGTTTTTAGGCATGATTAGTGAGTGTAGTGGTATGTCTATATCTACATGTTTTTTAGGTCCTACAGGTGTTTCTCTGGTTCTTCTATGCATTCTGTCAGTTAATATTTTTAGGGTTGGTGTGGCAGGGAGTTGACCTGTTGCTTTCTCAGGAACGGTTGGTGTAATGTTTTTAAGAATTGATTCTATTGGCTGTTGTGAGCTCGTATTGGCCTCCTTTAAGCCATAAAAATATGTCTGACTTCTATTTCACTAACAGTAGGAGAATGATTTTGCTCACTAATGCTTTCAACTATTTCATTTTTAGTGGTAGCCCTGCCTTAGCATGCACTTGAATGATATTTGGTGCTTTTCCAGTGTGTTGTCTCACTGGTGTTACCCTCCTTACTATTAGTATACCTTCTATAGTTTAAGAACAGCTTACCTTTTTGTGACTATGGGGCTTATTTAGATTTTGGGAAGAATTGCTTGCGCCCAACACTGACTCGGTCCTGGGACCAACCAACACCCGATCGGGGGTCCCAACCGGCCCATTATAATGCGACCAAACACTTTTCTCAATGGGAGCTCGCGTTACCAACATAAACCGGCCGTAACACAAGCTCCCATTGAGAAAAGGGAGGTGCAGTTCATCCCTGCACCCCGTGGCAGGCACCTCAAGGTACCTGTAACAAAATGTGGAGATCAACAGGGCCTCCAACCGAAGGCCATGCACCAAAGGGGCCCCTGCTGGGGGACCCCAAGCACGCTTTCCAACATGTTTTTCATGTCGGACAGGCTGGAATAGAAACCATGTTGGAAAGCGTGCATCGTAATCTCAAGGGTGGAAAGGCCCGCCCTTGAGATTACTGGCCGGCTTCCGACTGGCGGATGGGCTGTCCGAGCCAGTTGGAAACCAACAGGAATGACCGGCCGGTTTTCTCTCTGGCCGCGTCTATCATAAGGCGGTCGGAAAGTAAACTGTGCGGCCCATTATGATGCGGCCTTGAAGTCTTCGACCACTGGTTGGAGCCTTTACGGGCCACATCGTAATCAGCACCTATATGTATTTTGCTGTTTACAACATTTTAGTTGTGGGAGTACAGAAAATGTAAATTAAATAAGTTTAAAAAAAAGGTGAAATTATATTAATGACAACTGCATTACATTGCAGATGCACATTGGAACTAATATTCTGAATGTTGTCTTTACTTCGTTTTTGTTGTAGAACTCTGTTTTGCACATTTGTTTGATGGAGTTTTGGCACAGTTTTCTTTTGTTGCAGACTGTTGAGAGGAAACATTTGTTAGCTGGGCTAGTTTAATTTTTAACCTAAAGTTTAGTTTGAGGGGGGGCGCTAGGTGGCACCGAACCACTTGTGTGAGGCTCTGGCCGCCCGACCCGGAGATCCGTCAGTTATTTGCTGCTAACCTTCTCACCTGAGACCAAACGCGCTGGCTATGTGTGCCCCGAGCGGGGGGGAAGCCTCGCTCCAAGTTTGACGCTGTTTCGCTGCCTGGCCCCGAAGATATCTGGCCCGACAGTCTGCTGGGGAGATCGCGTCCGTTGCTGCTGGAGGCGGAGGCCGGCTGCGGCCGCTACGCAAGACCCAGTGCGACCATGCGGCGGTAGGCCTCTCGCCAGGAGGAAAGCGGAGCGTCTCCCGTGATTTGGTGGCTTTTGAGCTGGGAACGGCGCGGAGGATCGAGAGCCCACACGGGGCTGCTGTGGCCGCCCTGTCAGCTGCGAACGGAGTAGTTGAGCGAAGTGCTGATTCTGCGAGGACGGCCCGGCGATAGGCCCCGGGGGACTGCGAGGCTGCTCTGCTTGTGTATGTCCCTGGTGAGACTGAGCTGAGCCTTTTGGGCAATGATAGGACGCCCGGCCCCACAGCCTGAAGGGACGACTGGGTGACCATGGCTGGTATATGCCCCGCACCGTGATGATCCTGCCAGTAGGAGGCTGCGAGACACCGCTGGCTGGGTAGATGCCTGGCGCCGCCGGTGAGTGATTTGTGCCGATAATTCAGGCCTGGGCGACTCAACTACATGTATTATTGAGCTGTCTGCCAGGAGCAAGAGGTTGCTGACCTGCACGGGGGATGGGGCCGAGCTCAGTGAGTGCTGGTTGCGCTGAGGCCTGGGGAGGGACAACGCTACCTCGTGGCGCACTGTTGGACTGTGCTGCGCTGCCCCCTGGACTGCGCGCATCATGGGAAAGACAGACGCACGGCAATCTAAATTGCCCTTTGAGGGGAAATAAACGACCACGCGATCTACCACTGAAGAGCTGACCGCGCCTGTCCCGATGCCGCAAACCTCTCAAGATGCCTCCCCAAACGAGGAACTGAAGGCCATGCTTACGGTAATGCAGCATAGCTTGAACGCCCTCTCAGGGAAAATGGATACCATGAATACCCGGCTGGACTTCCTGGTGCTGAAGGTGGACAAGCACGAGGAGCAGCTCAAGGAAGCCGAACAGAGAATCTCGAACACCGAAGATGCCACCTCTAACATGGACAAGCTACTCAAGGTAATAGCGGCCAAAAATGAGGACTTGGAAGCACGCAGTCGAAGGAACAACATTCGCCTGATTGGTATTCCAGAGACCACAGCCACGGGACGGATGGAGGACTACGTGGAGCGGCTCCTGAATAGCACGCTTGGTGCGGACTCTTTTTCCGCTCACTTGACAGTTGAACGAGCGCACAGGTCACTCGGCCCGAGGCTCCCCGGTTGGCGCGCCGCCTAGACCTATAGTGGCTAGATTGCTGAATTACCGCGATAGAGATGTCGCCCTGCGAAAAGCACGAGACACGCCGAACTTGCAGTACGAAGGAAATTCATTCTCTATTTACCCAGACTTTACTTTGGCTGTCCAGGAGGCACGGAAGAAGTACGTCCAGATCAAGCAGAAACTGCGCACCGCCAACATAGTGTATGCCCTCCTTTACCCTACCAAGCTGAGGATCCGTCACCGCGACCGCACAATCATCTGCACTAACCCGCAGCAGGCGGAGGAATTCCTCAGGTCGACGAGGCAGTCCTCCCCGAAACAAGTCGGCGATGCTGGGCGCTCCGGATCCCAGTCGCCGGCGGACAGAGACTGAGAAGTGGTTACCGAGGAAGCAGATGCCCCTGTTGTGTCATTATGGAACCATTGACACGTCCTTGAAGCACTGATGGGGGAGCCGACTTGACTCGCCCTGCGCCTGGGATGGAGTATTACGAACTGGGACATGGCTTCAATATGCTACTGGGCGCGCAGCAAGCGCTGGACAGGACGGTAACGTACTGAGGCACTGTCCAGGACAGATGAGTACTGGGGCATGGGCTGTATTGATTTATTATCAAATTGCGGATGTGGGGAGGCCATGCACTGGGAGGCTAACTATGACTCACCTCCCAAGGGGGCTACAGGCATGCTTTACTGGTCCGGAGGGATAGCAGCCTTTTGACTAGGGGTTGGGCGCCCTCCACCCTGCCACTCCGCCGCCTCAGGTCCACTGGGGAGGGAGCAGGGAGTTCCGCTGGCTGGCGGGACAGGAGGGTTTGAGAGGCACGCCAGCGCCCCATTACGGGCGGTCCCCACTGTTCACTGCTAGACAATTTTGAACAGACTGTTGTTTGTTAAGGCTGTTTCCTTTTTTTTTCTTTGTGGCTCAGGGCTTCTGTTCAGTCACTGGGCTATGTTGAGGTTAGAGGGTAAGGAGGGAGGGACCTGGGATGACGGCGCGATTGGGGTGCTGATGTGGGAGGGGAGGGAGGGGGAAATAGATGCGAGAGGAATTCATGCTCTGCAGGGAAAGAGCCATAACATGCACTACTCGCTGAGCGCTTTGATGGTACCACAGCACCGGCAGGTGCCCTTGGACAACGCATTACACACCGCGCTATGGGGGGCACACGGGGAGAGAGATGGGTATGCGTGCACAAACATGTTTGTTAGTGGCTTGCGCACATGGAGGGGACAAGGCAGCGCATATTGAAGCTTTTATCGTGGAATGTGAGTGGATTGAGCGATCCTAGAAAGAAACGTCAAATACTATCTTACCTTGAACGGCACGACATCGGTATAGCTGCTCTGCAGGAAACACACACCAGGCCGGGATCCGCCCCAACCTTTGGCAGCCATTGGGCTTCCTGCAGGGTTTTTTCATCGTACTCTACATACGCCCGGGGCACGGCCATTCTGGTAAAGAGGGGCACCCCCTTCAGGTGTGGGGGGACGCGCAGTGACGAGGGAGGCAGATTCTGCATGATGTGGGGTTCTCTTGGCGCACACTCGGTGGCCATCGTTAGTTATTATGGCCCCAACACCGATAACCCTGATGTCTTAACTGCTCTGTGGGGACAGATCTTAGATATCGGAGCCACCCATGTACTCTGGGCGGGGGACTTTAACACGGTTTGTGACCCCACCATGGACCGCTCTGCGTACTTGCCTCACCACCACACGCGCAGCCAGGGGACACTTAGGGGCTTGGTGGAGGATGGCGGACTAATTGACATATGGCAGTACCGCCACTCAGAGAAACGGGAGGGCACCTTCCACTCCTCCGTCCACGCATCATGGTCGAGACTTGACTACTGGCTTGGGTCCCGAGGGATTTGCCCATGGGTGCGGGGCGTCGAGCACTTGGCGCGAACACTGTCTGACCACGCTCCGGTGTGCCTCGCTCTGGCGGTCCCTGGCTCCTGTTCGGACCCCGGGGGCTGGCGTTTGGCCCCCGAGGCCCTGCTTGATGAAGTGTTTAAGACGGAGCTTGGCGAGGCTATAACAGATTTTTTTGAGCGGAATAGAGGCTCGGTTGCGCAGGTGGGGACCATCTGGGAGGCGCTCAAGGTGACCATGCGGGGCATATGCATCTCTAAAAGCTTTGGAGTATTGAGGGACGTTCGGAGACGGCTGCACAGGTTGGAAGGGGAAATCAGAGATTTACAGGCGAACATCTGGCGGGCGGAGGCTGGGGAGGACAGAGCTAAGCTGTAGGAGGTGATGTCTGACTAAGTCGAGGCGGCGGATAGGGAGGCGAGATTTAGAGGGAAGTATGCCCAGGCGAGACGATATGGCGAGGGGGGGAGACCTGGGACGGCATTGGCCCAGGACATTAGACGGTCCGCTTCGCTAATTACATCCTTGAAGTGGAGGACGGGGAGGGTAACTGTCACAGGGACAGCGCCAGGATATTACAGGCCTTTACCTAATTCTATAGGGAGCTATACAGATCCAAGGGGGCCAACACGGCTGACTTTTCGTCTTTCTTTGGGGACATCACGCTTGGGTATCTGAGTGACAACCAGAGGGAGTTTCTATGCGAGCCATTCTCTGGCGACGAACTCCGGGAGGCGGTGTTTCAGCTGCAGTCTGGGAAGGCGCCGGGCCCGGATGGTCTCCCGAGTGACTTCTACAAGTTGTATCTAGATCAGCTAGCCCCTGTGTTACAGGCGGTATACACTGAAGCTCTGGAGACACAGTCTCTGCCGCCCATGATGAGGGAAGCCCTCATCATTTCCATTTTGAAGCCAGGGAAACCGGCCAATAAGTGCGACTCGTATCGGCCCCTGTCCCTCATCAATGTGGACAGCAAAATCCTCACTAAGTTGCTGGCGAACCGGCTGAACCTCCTAATGGACAAGTTGGTATTGCCAGATCAGGCGGGCTTCATTCCCGGCAGGTCCACGTCACATAACCTTCGCACCCTTTTTTCGATTATCCAACAGGTAGACCCGCGGATTCCGCTGGCGGCTGTGTTCTTGGATGCCACCAAGGCTTTTGATTTGGTGGAGTGGGATTACCTGCACGCCGTGCTCCGCTGCATGGGGTTCCCGGTCGGCTTTTCAGCTTGGATCAAATTGATATACACTGACCCGAGGGCCCGCGTGCACATTAATGGCAGTACGTCCGGGACTATACCGCTGTCTCGGGGCACCAGACAGGGCTGTCCGCTGTCGCCGCTGCTATTCGCCCTGGCGATGGAGCCGCTGGCGGCCAAGGTGCGCCAGTACCATCAGGAGAAGTCCCTGAGATGCCTGCTGCGCCCCATCCTGATATCGTTATATGCGGACGACGTCACCTTGTATGTTAAGGACCCGCGGTGTAACCTCAACCCGTTATTGCGTGAGTTTGTGCGGTTTGGGGGGCTCTCCGGGGTGCAAATTAATTGAACGAAATCTCAGATACTCTCTCTTACTCCGGCTGCCACCCCTTGTGTGGTGGACTACCCACTGGAGTGGTGCGACACTTCTGTTCGATATTTGGGGGTGACTGTCGCCATTGACAGAGAGGAACTGATTCGTGACAACTACGGGTGCGCCATCGATACGCTGCGCGACACGATCACGAGGTGGATAGCAATGCCACTGTCCATGGCGGATAGGATCTCCCTGGTTAAGATGGTGGTGCTGCACAAGTTCCTTTATTTTTTTCTCAATATTCCCTATCATCCGGGACGCTACTTCTTTGCTACCCTGCGGACAGAACGTCTGAGATTGGTTTGGGGCGGCAAACAGCCTCGCATAAAATGGGAGACTCTGGCCAGGCCATACGCGATGGGCGGACTTGAGCTCCCTAACTTCGAATTATATTACACGTGCGCGCAGGCGCACTATGCGCATTACTGGGTTCGCGGTCCAAAATACACTGTGCATGTTGCTACTGAACACTGGCTGGCGCACCCCATCCCGATACAAGGGGCGGTATTTCAGACGATGTCGCAGCGCGACAGAGACCCTACGACTATCGGCTGCACGGTGCGGGCGTGGCGGTGGATCGCGAGCAGAATGCAGGCCCCCATGATTTATTCCCCCCGGCTGCCACTTGTGTACCACCCCCGGCTGACCCTCTTACAGGAGGGTATCTTCAAAAAATGTAAACGGCAGCGGGACATACAAACGTGGGGGGATATATACCGACTTGGTAAATTTGGTACGCTGCAACAGCTGTGCGATGACCCCCCGCCGACAGCCATGGAAACGTTCCTCTATGCCCGGCTGAGAGAGGGAGTGCGGGCCTGTACCCCGGACTACCCGCGGGAACCACCGTTGCTTCCCCAGATGCACGCATTATTAGGCGCAAAGACTGCGTCCCATCTGGTGTCCATCCTTTTTCGGTCCCTCTACGTGGAACTGAGCCCATCGCACAGCGACGCTCGAGCTAAATGGGCGGGCGAGTTAGGGCAGGAAATCTCTGATCGCGAGTGGCTCTTCTGCTGCACGCAGACGGAGAGGGTGTCTGCTAGTAGCAGACTGCGAATCACGCACTTAAAATATTTACAGCGATACTATTATACGCCTGCCCGCTTGCATCGGTATGGGCTGAGGAGGGATGCCAGATGCGATAGGTGCCGCGCTGATGACGCTGATGTGCTGCATCTGGCCTGGAGCTGCCCTGCCCTTCAGGACTATTGGGGGCAGATATTTGATGCGGTTGGGAAAATGCTGGATACGACATTGCTGCCGACCCCGTTGATGGGTATACTGGGCTATACAGAGCTGCTCCCGGCGGCGCACAGGAAATTCGCCTCATTGAGTTTCCTCCTTGCTAAGTGGAGGGTGGCTTGCAGGTGGGGCAGAGGGAGGGCACCTAAGTTTAAGGACTGGCTAGAAACAATGATACTTTGGCAGGATCAGCTGGCCCTGTACTCTGACCTACTCCCAGCGGCCTCCCGCCCTCGAGATATATGGGGGCCCTTGAAAAGTTACCTATTGCGCAACCCGCTGACTCCGGATGCGGCTCCCCCTTCCGCCCTTCCTAGCTAGACGGTGGATGGCTTACCGGCAATGACCTTCTACGCCCTGTCGAGTACTGGCGCTGCGAGAACTGACTTGTGGCGGGGATGCCTGTAGAGGATGGCGCGGTCCTCTGGGTGCTGCACTGTGCTTACAGCTGGGGAGGCGGGAAGGGTTTGTGGGGGAGGGTTGTCCCTTGCTGCGCTGGTGCGCCTGTGGAAATGCCCTGTCCCTGGATCGCTGCTTGGCCTGATTCCTTTGGGCTGCCCTCGTTTGGCTGCCTCTATCTGTGTCCCCAAGGTGTGGTTCTTATTGTTATTTTGTTCCGAGGTGTGGAAGACTGTGTCCCCCTGGCTCATACACCAGAGATATCGGTTTCTGCCAATTGACGCGGCCGGCCCTTATGGGTTGTTGGCACCCCGCTGTGTATACTTGCTTTACCTTTTTTTCCACATCATTAACTGCTGCCGGCCACGAATGGTTGTAGGCGAGATGCTGTGTATGTGCTTCATATGTTCAATAAAGGTTTTGGAAAAAAAAAAGAAAAAAAAAAAGAAGTTTAGTTTGAGTTTCGTTTGTTTTATTTTATATTTTATATTTCCCCTGATCCCAGTTCTGGTGCGAGTTGGGTACCAACCAGACGCAGCTCACCTACCAGGATCCACGATGAACTCTAAGAGAGAATAGCTAACGCTCTCCTGAATATCTCCAGACCTACAACGAGTATGGACAACATTCATACTCATATCTATGTGCTTAGTTCTCACTTTTTCTTTTGATGTAACATTTGTAAAGCGCTCGCCGGGTCTAGTTAGCGCAATATAAAACTTTATAAATAAAAAAATATTTTACATTTGTAAAAGCATTATTTTGTTTCTATATTACTTTTGTGCTTTGGTTCCTATGTGTACATTGGAGGTGGTCATTTTTAATTGTTAGTTATTTTAGAATTATGAGGATTTTCTGGTGTTCTATATGTGGACTGCGTGATTGTTGCTGTGTTTCATTACTTTTAATGAGTAGGTGATATTGGCTATTTCTTTATCTTTATTTACAATATTGTTGTATTTTAGATATTTTCTCATGATATTATTGTCATCAATATTTGTGCTTTTACTGTTTAAGTACCGTGTGATGATATTTATATTTTCAATATTTTTTTGGCAATATTTATGTATGTTGATATTGTTTTTCTCTTTATAGTGTAATGCAAATAAAATCATAGTAACACAAGTTAGCATGCAGTAAAAGGTCCATTGGTCATTTATAGGGGTAAGTGGAATTTGCGTAGTCGCGCTACGCAAAGCTCCACAAAACTGTAAAAAATCTCCAAGGGGCACGCAGAATTTCCGCGAACATGCGGAATTGCTTGTTCGCGATGCTTTTTTCCTGTTCGTGAACGTTGGTCGCGTGCTCGGGAGGAAATATCTCGCAAACACACATTTTAAGAACGCGAAGAAGCAAGAAATTCCGCGATGCCGGGGAACGCAGAATTTTGGGCAATTCCGCGTTCTCCTCAGAATGCGAAATTAGCCAAATTCCGCAAATTCCGCTAGCGGAACAGAATTTACCGCCCAGGCCTAGTCATTTACTGATGCATATTGCTGAAGAATGAAGTAATACTATCACAAAATGTGCTACATCACACCGCAGAATTTGGCCTTTCCCTGCTGCATAATTCCAGTGGCCCTGGGAATAGGTCATAGAGACCGATGCTGAGACAGGACAAGTGACCTGAATTTCTCTGCTACTTGTCATAAAAAGACAGAAATTGTTGTGTTGTATTGAATTTTAAATTGCTTTTAAGGAATGTTCCAATTACAACCAAGCTGCAGTTAGTCTATTTTTGCCTGAGGTTGCAGTACTTACGCTCTATTGTATACAAGAGCTGCCTGCCTAGAGCTGTCTGCCTAGAGCTGTTACTCAACAGGGAGAAACATCCAGAATTGGGAAGAGAAGAGTTGTGTATTTGTGTTGGTTGTAAACAGAATATTCTAAGAGGGGGTGATGGCAAGAAGATTCAAAATGGTGGGTATGGAGGTGTACCTCCCATATACTGAAATACCCATATACTGAAATAAATATATGAAGGAACAGGACTTGCGAGTCATGTTCCTTCATATATTTATTTCAGTATAATGTGCCTTACTGTTGCCTCTAACAGCCCGATTACTATGTCGGACGGACCTGAGTCCGTCCGACATCGTTTGGGAACTAGAACCGACCTCCTTTCGACGGTCCCAACCCAGCAAGTAGGATGGTCACAATCCTCTTCTTTACAAAGGGAGCATGCATTCTGACCAAAATGCATGTTCTCATTGTAAAGAGCTGAGGTGCAGTCCATCTATGCACCCCGTGCCACCTGCCACCGGGTGCAGGGATCAATAGGAGGGCACTATAGGTGCCCCCAGGCCACCATCCGGAGGCTTTGCACCCATGGTGGTCCTGCTGGGCCCCCCAAAAGTCGGATTGCCACAGATTTTCTGTGTCGGAAAGGCTGCCACAAAAAGGCTGTGGGAATCTGCCATTTTAATCCCTCAGGCGGAAAGAGCAGTCTTTGGGATTACAAGCCCTTTTCTGAATGCAGACAGACTCCCCGAGCCCGTCGTAAGCCATTCTGAAATCCTATTTGGATTAATTTCCAACGACTCCATCAAAATGGGTCGGTCAGAAATTAATACAAACAGGAGATTATGATGCCATAGGAACGCCTCTGACCAAGGGTCGGAGCGGTTTCCTACGGCATCGTAATCGGGCCCTAAATTGTGAAACACAATCTAATACGAAAAAACTTGTGGGTACACTGTGGAAGGCTACACCCATGACTCCACCTGTAATTATTTCAAATTCACATTGTTTTTTGTGGGCTTTTTTAAGAGGTTTCTCATTTCAGGTCAGATTCACAAACGTTTTTGGCACATAACCTTGTCTTACGTGTGAAAGAAAATTGAATTATCTTCGGAAACCTGAAGGAGACGCTTTTGATTACAAATTTCACTTGTGATTGAGGAGAATCCACAAGAACAGTGGATTTCTCACAGTCTTGGCTTAGTAGTAAGGGCCATAAAGTGAGTGCCAGGGAGGAGGCGGTAGCTATTGGCTTATCCCATCCTAGAAACATGTGTACCTAAACTCAAACAAATAAAGTAGGAGGGTGTTTAAAAGATGTGAATAGCTATAGGGCACTCCGCATTTCACAGGGTGGAGTTTATCCACCTTGCAACATATATTCTAGAGAGCAAAAATATGTAAATTGGTAGGATGCTGCAACATATCAATGTAATAAATGACTGACGGGTTGTACACTAGTGCCAACTCTGCAGTTTCAGGGAACACATATTTTTATAGATTTTCATTTACATGCCATGGAAGTTTTGTGAGTTACAAGAAAAAAAATAACAATCTGAAATTCTTAAATGTAACTTCATGTTGTGTCAAATTAAACTTTTCTTAGTGAATCTCCTCCCAATAAGCCTTTTGGTGCCTGAAAAGTTGATGTTTCTCTTATAAGCGGATATCCCATGCATTAGACCTGATACACAACCTTTCTGATGGAAGTCTTCGTGTTTAGATTTATAGGGAAAATTACTTTGGTATTTAAATCATAGCTGATTAGCACAAAGACCTGGGGAGCAGAACTTTTCTGACACATTTGTGTAGTAAGCACCCTAAGGTCTCTTGGGGCAACACATCTAATGTATTTGATCAAACACTTTCATACATTGTTATGCATGGGTCTCAAAGAGAGCCTTTATCGTTTATATCACTTTCTAAAACCGATAACTCACTGCAATGACATTGCTTCGCTCTCATTGCTTATTTGATGTCACTCAGAATCCTTCAGTGAAAAACATCCCCGCAACTCACTGTTCCACACCTATAATTCTATGTTAATTGTGGCTTTCATAGGAAGCCTCCATCGTTTACATCCATTTTAAAATCTGGTAATTCAATGCTATGACGCAGCAACAGTTGATATCACTATTTTCCCACTGTTTCTGCGTATGTACATCATAAAGGGTTGTCCGAGAGCCTGTTAGTGAAGCGCTGCTTCTCTGCTTTGACTGAAAGCAGAAGGCACAGCTACAGTAGGTGGAAGGAAGGTAGGAGTTGTTGGGGTGGGTTAAGGATGACAGGTAAGGTATATATGTTCACATGTGGGTCAGGGAAGAGAGGTGATGTCATATCAGGCTCTCCATTACTCCCCAGCCCCTGCAAAGCAGTTGAAAGCAGAGACAGATGATTTTGAGGGCATACATAACATAAATTTATGGATGGGTAAAAAGTGAATTACAGGGTTGTTTTTCAAGTCAGGGTTCTGAGTGGCATCATAGACAACTTGAGCTTCTCTCTCGTTGTCTATTCGATGTCATTCAGAACCCTTTGGTGAAAAACACCCCCTTAATTCACTGTTACCCATCTAAAAATGTATATGTTGTACACTACTGTCCTGCAATTTACTGTAGAAACCCTGCTTTGATCTTCCCTAGGAGGGTATTCATCCTGAGCTACCATGCTTGTACCTGTTATGTTATTGTACTGTAGGTAATCATTAATAAAGGCTCTCACTTCAGAATGTTTGAAGACTGGCACTTTGGAGACAACATTTGGAGATCTGATCTTTATTTAATTAATTGAATGATCTTTTTTCTCTTGCTTCCTTTGTATCTTGTGCATGTGTTTGTTTACTCCCATTACAATCTCTTCTAAAATTCTGGTCTACAACTGTGTTTTATTTTCCTTACTTGAATACCATTTTTATATATAAGACAAAGTCGTAGAGTACATTGGCAAAGAAATGAAGGTCCAACGTAGATTTTTAAAGAATTTCGCTGGTTTCATCAAACATGTTAAATAACTTTTTTGTTTTAATTGTTCATTTTTTCTCTTCCAGTAAAACTGCAAGTTATCTCATTTGTGTATTGATACTATCATAAAATAATAACCCTCTTAAAAAATTCTGGTATCTTCCATCTGACACACAAACTGCCATTTTCTGAAATTCCAAATGCCAACCAACCAAAATGTCAAAAGAAAACATTGTTACTGTGTCTCCATTTGCAGCCAGCCCATCCATTTCAGCAACAGCAGAAGTGGTGATCCATATCTTGGATGTCAACGACAACTCCCCGGTTTTGGTTGGCGATTATTCTGGAAAATATCTGTGCACTCCGCAGAGAGATAAACAGTCCATCACTATTAGCGCCTTTGACCATGACTCGGTGGAACACAGCATCCCTTTCATTTTCACCCTAGCCAATGATCAATCAATTCGAAATAATTGGAGAATTAGCTCCATTAATGGTACGTATTCAAGAAAGATCCTCAACATATGTCCACCCGTCTATTTGAATTGCTTATGTTGCTTTGCAACTCATCTAATGGACTGCTGTACTCATGTTTTGCTCTTTCTCCAAATTATCCTAGATACACATGCTTTACTTACGATGGGAAATACTTGGCTGGAACCAAAATTACATATTGTGCCTATAATCATCACAGACAGTGGAAAACCATCGCAAAAGCAGCGTATTCACCTTCCAGGTAGGAAGACATTTGCTACGTCAAGAGAAATGGCTGTAGGAAAATTAGATGATGATAAGGGTTCTAGAGAAGGAGCTCTTGGATCTTTTGATAAATTAAAGGGATTAGTGTAATTGATGAGCATACAACTCCAAAGGTTTACTTATTTCTTTCAGATTTCTCTTGTTTGCACTAACATCTGACTGAATAGTGCCACTTGTTTTGAAGAGAACGAATCAACTGTAGTTACATATTGACTTGGGCTGATTGCATTACAATAGAGCTAAATCAGTGGAGCACCTCTTCAATGATGGTCAAATGAATGGGAGTTGACAAACCCCTCCTCTTTGATGGGGAGGTTGTTATATCAGAATAACTCACCTCAGATGTCTGAGGGGACAGCGTAGATCTTATGTTTAAAAAATGTCATAGGTTGCAGAGATTCAAGCAAATTCTCCTGACATGACAAATTTGGAGAATCCACAAATCTCATAGAAAACTGTGATGTTGATATAATATAGAAAATAGACTATTTTCCTTTTTAAACATAATGCAATGAAACACAGCACGATGCAGAACAAAGAAAGTCACATAAACCAATGTCTACTTTTTTAAATTTCAATATCATTTTCATCTGAGACTGGGAGCTGCAAGGGAAAGTGATCTGGATAGAAGGCTTTCCATAGCAATGTTGCATTTTTGATAGCAAGTGCATCAGAGTCTTTCTTTGGAAGGTTTTCCCACACATTTGTATTCCTAATAATGAATGGAACGTCCCACCTCCTTATCCATCGTTTCCTGCTTGGGTGACTTTGGGGGGACATCAGGGAACTGAAAGCTGGCAGACACACTCCAGTTTTAGCCTTCCGTAAGACTTCACTGGTAGGTGTCAGAGAAGGCAGACAGCACAGTTTGAGGAGTGCTAGATCTACAGGAAAATTATGTCCCATACCCTGTCTGGAGTGACTGTCAGGATGTAAGCTGGAGTGGGTGGGCACTGGGCAGTGGCCAGTTACCACTTTGCATGGGTATCAGCTGTCAGCTGTTAGCAGGGAAGATTGTTTTGCAAACAGTTATTCAAAGTTGCAAATTATCAAACTTTGTCCACCTCTAATTAGTGTCCCTAGAATGCAATTCAATAGGGATCTGGCTCTAAAGAGAGACTTGATTAGGTTCTCTCCTAGGACGCACCACAGTGGGATGTGTAACTATCATTAGAGTGCAGTGTGGCCAGGTAATGTGCGTAGGACACAATGTGGTGTGCTGAGGTAGTCACAGCCACCATGAAATGTGGCAACGCATTAGAATAGTGGAATATGTGTTCTAGTTACATCATGAATACAGTCCACAAGTCAAGACAGAACCCCAGTCAGAACTTAAAAACACCTCTTGCTTGCCGTCATTTCAATATCCATTGAAATAGTTGAAGAGAAACAGCTTTGCTATGTATTACAGCTAAAACCCACTTGAACCAAACTTAAAAAGGAGTGTACATTAAATATTGCAAAGTTTGTGTGTGTGTCTTTTAGTAATAATAGCATCCACAATTGAAGCTCCCAGAAACAATCTGGTTTGTGACCTGCTACATACAAATGATTTTGTTCACATAGATCAATTGTTTCGCATAATAACGCCATGTATATCCAATGGCAATAGGATTTCTTTTTTCCTCGCCTAGGCATTAACAGAGCGCAGCGATAAGAAAATGCAATGACTATGAGTTTTTGCATGTAAGACTATCAACCAAATAAATATTGTGGTAAAAAAAATGTCACCTAAATATCGAGAACAACAACATTGACTTTCAGGGCACACTTTGTAATTCACTAATATATGGACAACATACATATTGGCAACACAAATGCAAATGTAATTAAAAAACAACAATGTTGCACACCAAAACATGGATAACAAAAATATATATTTCAAAATATCATACTAAAAAGTTTACAGACCATGTTTAAGAAAATACCACAATAAATTTATGAACCAGAATGAAATATACAACTTAAAAATGCCAACTTGGATCCCTGGATACCTATTTGATTTTCTTGACGAGACGCATGGTACCAAAGCAGGTTCCACATATGGAGTTAATATGGTCCCACACAGATAGTTGGTCATCTATGAGTAAGCCTAGGTTTCTTGAAGTTTGGCTGGGCAAAGGAGAATAACATGACATAACATAACACGTGTATTTGTAAAGCGCACGTTCACCACTACGGGCGCTGAATAACAGATGTTTGTTGTTACCCAACTCAACGGTACTCATTTTATCGACCTCAGATGGATGAAAGGCTGAGTGGACCCGCCGGGATTTGAACCTGTGACCATGAGGTCGAACACAGGCCCCTGCAGTAGACGCACTAGTCCACTGAGCCACTAGACCCAGAATAACCAAGTTCTGACGACCACCAATCCTCCGTCCAGTAGAGCTGCGCTTTGCCAAACAGTAGAATCTCTGTCTTGCCCCCATTAAGTTGGAGACAGTGGAGGGACATCCATATGGCAATCTCTCTCATATAAGTGAGGAACCTCAGTTTGACATTCTCCATGTCCTGCCCAAATGAGATGACCAACTGCGTGTCATTGGCATATAAAAATGTCTCAAACCCAAAGGACTTGACTAGTTGGGCTAAGGGAGCAACATAGATGCTAAAAAGAGTAGGACTTAAGAAGTGGCCCTGCGGAACTCCCCTGTCTATGGAGGTGGTGTTGGAGTGGAATGTACCCATAGAGACTGTTTAGACCCCATCTTTGGGGAAGTCCACCAGCCAGTTAAGGGTGGATCCCTGGATACCTATTTGCTGAGGACTATGCATCAGAACAGAATGTGAGATGGTGTTGAATGCTGCTGATAAGTCAAGCAAAACTAGCATGGCAAGATGTCCAGCATCCAGGGATAGCCTAATAGTGTTTACTACTGCCAGTAGAGCCAACTCCGTGCTGTGTGATGGACGAAAGCCTGATTGCGAAATGTCCAGCAAGCTGTTGTTCTCTAGGTAGACAGAGAGCTGTTTGTTTACGTGTGTCTCCAGTATCTTTCCCTACCGAGAGAGGAGGGATATGGGTCGATAGTTAGTCGGGTCTTTGGGCTCTGCTGTCGGTTTTTTCATAATAGTCATCACATAATCCCCAACTTTTGTTCAAACTCATTAGATCTAGTAGTAATTACATTTGTTCGTCCATAAAGTTTAAATAAAATTTAAAAAACAATTAGGCTTTAGAATATTATCATTCTCCAAATACCCCACTCTGTCTGCTGCCACATAGCAAGCTTGTTACCCCCTCCCACGGCAGCAAACTAGTAAACTCACCCTGTCTCCAGAAAGGATGTGCAGGCGCAATACACTCCACATTCAGAAGAGGACGAAAGGAGGGTCCCAAAAGCTGCAAAAGCTGCATCAAATCCTGCCTTTTTTGCCAGCTAAGCCCACTTATTAGAGACCATGTATCCTCAACAATGTCTGCTGAAATCCATGATACCGGGAATACAAAGTAATTAAAGGGCCTGCCTGCCTGACTCCCTCCTAGCATGATTGGCAGGAAAACATTGACTAGAGCTTCCTCCCCCACTCTGGCCCCAAGTCACAGACTGCGAGGTTCATTCTGTAATACGAGTGCAAAGGCTCACACGATTCCCCACCACAGGGACAAGGGCTCACTGAGTGACAAACTTTGAGACGGTTGAAGAAACTGATGATATGAGGGAGCCTCTATCCATCTAAAAATCCTGCTATGTCACTTTGGGCCACATGTATCAAAAAAAGCTTTTTGGAATTACCAAATAGTGAGTTTTCTACTGAATTTCTATTTTGTAATTGCAAAATGCTATGTATGTAAGGAATCACCAAAGATTTAGCGATTACTTAATATTACCAAATAGCAATTCGGTAAATAGGTAATCGTTATTAGGTAATACCTCCCCATTCGTTCCTAGGTGCGACTGGTTTTGCATTAGGTAATTTGCAATTACCTATTTGGTAATCGCAAATTAGACAATGCAAAGCCAAGGGTGCCCAGGGGCCTAAGGACCCTCTGAAGCACCCCAAAAAATAAATGCGCACATGTTAAGTGAGCACATGCCCTAGGTGCATGTGTGCGCTACAAGGCACTTTGAAAAATTCATTTTCGTACATTTTTCGAAATGTGTACAAGGTTAAGATTGAAATGAAGTCAAAGGTAATACCATTTTCCTAAATGCACAGTTTGCATTTAGAAAATGCTTGGTACATGTGCTAAGGGAATCGCAATTAGCGATTCCTTATTTGTAGTTGCAATTAATTGTATTGTATTGTATATAGTATTTATAGAGCCAAACAAACACCCTAAGGGTACCTTGGCGCTAAAGATATATGAACACAGACCAGCGTGGAGCGAGAAGGACAGAATCTAAAATGGACATTACTCGGAGGTGACAGGATCAATTTCTGGGGAACAGCCACGTTTTGATCCTTTTCCTGAACAGGGACAAGGTACTACATTGTCTGATTTCAAGTAGCAGTTCATTCCAGAGTTTCGCAGTGGCAATACTAAAAGTTCTTCCTCCCAGTCTGACCCTGTTGAACCTGGAGACCTTTTCCAGACAGGCAGAAGAGAATCAGAGGCTCCGGGTGGGAGTGTACCAGACCAATTTCTTCTGTAGTGGCTTAGGACCGAGTCCATGCAGAGCCCTAAACCCTATACAAAGGGATTTGAAGTATATTATTTGCTGCACAGGGAGCCAGTGTAGCTCAGCTAGGCACATTGAGGCAGAAGAGCCTCGTGGTCTGGACAGAGCTAATTTCGCTGCCGTATTCTGAACACGTTGCAGTCGCTGGATCAGATATTTGGGGGACTCCATCAGTAAGGCGTTGCAATAGTCAAGTCTGCTTAAAATAACGCCTCGTACTATCAAGGCTCTGACCGAGATGGGAAGCAACGGAAGGATCTTTCTCAAAGCTCTAATAAGGCCAAAACAGCACTGCACCGTCTTATTCACTTGCATCTCCAGTGACAGGTTGGCATTGAACATGACTCCCAAGTTTCGCACCGTCTTAGACGGCGCCAGGGGAGTAGATGTACCAAGAGGCCAAAAGTTGTGAGGAAGAGGCAAAGGAATTGTAGGTAAATGTAATTTTTGTGATTACCTAAAATTGTGACTACAAAGCTTTTCATACATAATGAAAGGCTATTTTGCATTCACACACAGACGAATTTGGTGATTCACACCGTTTGCAAAGGCAATCTTATTTCATACATGTGACACTTTATCAGGCAGAAGAATGTCGCCTGGATCGCTAAAGTGGGGTAAGCAAGCAAGCAAGCAAGCACGCACGCACGCACACACACACACACACACACACACACACACACAAACACACACACACTGTACCAACAACTTTAATGCAGAGAATTTGTTGCGTGAAACAAAGTGAAAGACAGTAAATGCACTGTTTTTTTTACTAACCTTACCCCTCAATTGTCAGTATTAGGTTACTGACTGATCATAGCAGTACACGAAAGTGCTCTCACCCCTGGCTATGTTTCAGCAATAATAGGCGGGTGTGATAGAAATAGTGTGGTACAGTGTTTGCAAAAGAGTGATTATAATAGTCTTGCTTATATGTTAACGGGTTCCTCATTTCTGTCATTCACCATGCCAGGAACTGTGCTTGCGTTTATATTCCCGCAAAGTGAGGATCAGCCCGTGCTTTCCTATGGGTGTCACTTGAAGTGATGTCCGGGTAACGTAGGACGACTCCTGCCTCCTGGATCCAACCTGTCAAAGATAAGAGGTGACGCATTCGGAGTCTGTTGAAGCCTAGTTCTTTCACTGAGAGGGCTCTGGGCGGTTGGGAAATATATTGAGTGCGTTACTATGGGAAAAACAAATACTTTCAAGCAACAGGTTGTAAATAGAGAAAGTCGTTTAGCAGCTGCTTCAGCGATCAGCGGGGACCAGGAGGTATCAACTTCAGAGAGTCCAAAAAAAGAGTCTAGCTTTTCACAAAGAGTGACTGACCCGTGATTGCAGTTTATTACTAGGGTTTTATACAGGTATGACTGGTATTTTAAACTTCCTGTTGGTCCAAAACTAGGAAAACCGCCTGGTATTTTCCCCCCTTTTCGGTACAAAATGCAATCAGTAAATGGAAAAAGAAAGTACTTTTAAAACATGTTCTACAGCTGCCTTATTGACCACTGACTGATAAGCACTGCAGTAGAAAAAATAAAATGATAATAATAGAAGTTATTATCATTTTATTTTTAGTGTTCCAGTTGCCGCCAGGTTAGGCCAGGGCGGGGCTCCCGTGACGTAGGGGAGGAGGAGTGGCTGCTGCTGCACCTAAAGTGCGAATGACTGGCTGACAGTCTCGGGCCGGCCAAACCAGTCATGTGCACTTTGCATGTTCTCCACCGAGGCTGCATTACAGCCTGAGAGGAGAACATGCCCAGGCTCCCCCTTTCCCTCTCTGAGCGCTGAACCACGGCGCTCAGACCAATCACAACGCCTCTATCAGCAGAGTCGTGATTGGTCAGGGGAGTCTGGAAGCCTGGGTGCTTCCTGTTCCTGGTTCCTTCGAATAGAGGTGGCATCTGGTTATGGCGAACAGCAGGTAAGGATTCTGTTTTATTTATTTCCTAACACCTCACACCCACCTTCCCCGCCACCGCCCTCTACCAGATGCCACTACTGATAATTAGAGTAAATAAACACAGAAAGGATATGTTAAACATGAGTATAGGCTATTTCATGTAAAGCTCTGCTTAAGAATCATGTTCGGGCCTTTTGCTGAATCTTAAAATGTTAACAGGTGGCCAATAACTTTCTATGGGAAAGGCGGCAAACCTATTAATTGCCCACCCCTTAAGTATTTTAAAGTTCCCTCCCACTCCGATGAACACAACATTATTAGCAGGTCTAATACCTTTGTATTCCCTATTCCAAAATCTCACTCACTTCTTGTGCAGCCTGCCCACACTAAGCCCAGACTGACACCAGTTTCAGTCTTTTTTTCTGCTTCCCTGATGTTTACCTTCCCTGCCCTTCCCTTGCCTTCCCTTCCCTTGTTTGCACACCTCTGGTCAGAGCTTTCTTTTTTTTTAAAATCCTCATTCGCCTCAGACCCCAGTTTACAGAATAAGGCGTCGGTACCGTTACTCGGTTTTAAGGAGACGTAGGCTATCGGAAGGGCACCAGGAGGATGCGCCCCGCCTACCGGTATACAACAGTCCTGAAAATGTCACTGGCCCCATGTTGGAATGAATGAATGAATGAATGTGAGTTCTTATATAGCGCTCGACTTACCCTTGGGCATCTCGGCGCTTGCATTGGGAACCCGTCCTGGTTTTTTTCCCTGTGAGATAGCCCGTACTGGGCATCCCCAAAGTGAAAGCCAGGCATCCCGCCGCGGGGGGGCCGTTGTGGAGATTAAGCAAGCTTGTTGCCCAGAGCTGCATAGTGTGAACTCGTGCTTAGAGTGGGCACCGAAGCGAGAATTATCAAGTCTGTGGACAATTGGGCTCCTGACCATGCCGCGTCAGGAATCGAACCCTGGTCCCGGGTCTGACCTCTGCTTCAGGGTATGCCTCCTCTAACCAGTGAGCTACACTTCTCCAAGGGGTGGTCACATTCTCCTCTGGTTTAAATATAGCCGGTGACTGTTAATGTTGGCCTACAAAGGGATGAAACTTGGGGGGCTCAACACAGTCAGGGAGTTTCAAAGAGGCCTAATCATAGGATCCAAATTATTTTAATCCTGACAACTCAAACCCCTAAATTATAATCCCCAAAAACTGAAGCTTAGACCAACTTAATAAACAATCCTATAGTGCTCTCTTCTTACTATTCTGCAATCTACCCAAATCTGTCCTGGATGTTTTGAATAAAGAAAAACAGCCACTCCGAATGTGTAGGGGGTGCGACCTCTACCCATCTCTTTCAGATTTCCGTCCTAGCCAGCAAGATTGCATAGAAAAGGAACCCCCTAGCAGGGCCCGTTATCACACTAGATATGCCAAAAATTATCAGAGCAAGAGTGATTTGGACTGGAAATCCCAAAATATCAGTAATGGTTGCCCTTACCTTTTCCCAATATTCTGTTATCGCTGGGCATTCTTTAAACATGTGGATGTCAGAGGCACTTTCTAAATCATATTTCTTACAATTGACTGGAGGTCCTTTTGATATTTTGGACAATATTAACTGAGATAAATAGCCCCTGTGGATAGTGAACAAGTGGTTCCTCCTAAGCAAAGCTGGTTTTATAACAACAAACAGGGTGTTAAAGGTAGTTTGCCACAGGTCTTCCCACTGATCATCTGGCATGGAGACCCCCCACAGTTCTTCAGCTAATTTAAAATCTCCATCAATAGCTTCCTCTATGGACCAATAAAGGAAAGAAACCTTTCTTTTCCCCGCGGGTCTTACCACTAGCTGCTCCTCAAGGGTGTTTACTATGCCTATGGGTTTTTTTAATTTCTGGGCCCAACTCTGCAGCTGTAAATATTTAAACTTGGACATGCCCTCTTCTAACCTATTGTGTAGTGACAACCATGATATAAGTTATGTTATGTTATTTTAATTTATTCAGCGCACAGCTACTCGGAAGTGTCCCGGCGCTATAGACCTCTGGGGAACCCGTCCTGGCTATCCCTGTGAGATGGTCCCTTTCTGGGTATCTCCAAGGTCAAACCAGGCATCCCCAACGTCTGTGGGGGGCCGTTGTAGAGATGAGGCAATCTTAATGCCCAGAGTTGCCGAGTGTGTTCCTGGTTAGAGTAGGTACCGAGGCGAGAATTATCGAGTCCGTTTTTGACCCTGGTCCACGACCCTGCCGCGTCCGGAATTGAACCCTGGTCCCTGGCCGATTCTCTGCTTATGGGTCTGCCGCTTCTAACCAGTGAGCCACACCTCTCCACTCATAAGTGAGCCATCAGGTGACAAAACCCCTCACACCTTTAATCCTGCTGTTCTATAGCTAGTTTGTTTTTCAGGCAATTTGGAACCCCTGGGGAATCCCACAGGGGGGGCCCGACTAGAAAAATTGTTAAGACCAGTGCACTGTTTGATTCTAGCCCATAATCGAGCCATCCCCAGCAGGACTTTCAACCTGATCTTTTTGAAGTACTTCGGTTCTAAACATTGAAAAAGAAATCCCTCCTGCGACAGACCCACACCCTTTAGCATTACGGAGAACATGGCCCCAACCCATGTATGGTCTGGAGTTTTCAGCAGCATTCTCGAGTGCGACAACTGAAATGCCCATGCGTAGTACTGCAAGTCAGGGAGTGCAAGACCCCCTTCTCCCTCCTACGCCTCAGCTTCTTCTAGGCGATCCTTGTGGCCCTATAAGCCCAAACAAATGAATTGATTGTTTGCTGAAGCTTATCTATTGCCGACTTTCAAAATGTAAAGGAATAGGATTGAAAAAGAAGGTAATTTTCGGTAATACTACCATCTCAATCAGATTGATCCTCCCCAGAATAGTCAATAGGAGATGGGCCCATGATTTCATTAATTTCTGGCATTCCCTAGAAGCATTTGCCAAGTTAGTCCCTGAGATCTTATCTACGTCCTGAACAATTCTGATCCCCAAGTACCTCATGTCATGCTTGGTCTGGTACCGGCACTCCGGCAGGTTCCAAGACATGATCTCTGTTTTTTCCGCGTTGACCTCATAATCCGAAACCTTCCCAAAGTCCTGTGCCAACCTGATGACCTGAGGGAAAGACATCTCTAAATCAGAAGAAAGAATCAAGACGTCATCGGCATACAGGGCTACCTTCCTCTCCCAGGTCCCATACTTGAATGGTAGAATGCCAGGCTCCTCTCTTAAACGATGAGCAACAGGCTGGCCAGAGCTTTCTTTAAAAAATCTGCAATAGGTTGTTCATGCACCCCAGTGCTTAATTTGTAAAAGGGGCTCTCGTCGGGAGGCCACTGCAGCTTGCACCTCACATAACCAATTCCAGCTGCCAATGACAGTGCATACACAACTAACAACCTTCACACTCCTACAAGTGTGACAAGTCATACTATTCCAGTCCCCCAAAGCCCGAAGAATGGCTAGAGAGGCAGGAATTAGTCGTTGTTAATGTAAATTGAACAAATAAACCGCTGTTGCTATGTTCATACCTAAATGAGCATGACAGCGCCACCATGTGGCAGTCTATCATAGCCCCGGTGCCGACAATAATGTGCCAGTGCGGAGCAGCGGAAAGCACCTGCTCAAATTAAGCACTAATGCACCAATGAAACCTATATGGGGGGGTTTCCATAGATTCAAGGCTGTGTATTGGTGCAAACCCTTCTACAGTATTTCATTGCAGCCTGAAGATATAATGAAAAATGCAGAGGTATTTTCATGTTTTAAGGTATTTACTGAATATTTAGTTGCATTTTTCAAAAGAACAAACATAAATCCTGGACCACTAACTAAGGAAATGCTGCCAGGAATGTCTGAAGTGTTGCAGTAGTAGCAACTATGTGTTGGTTTTCCTAGGGAATGTAGTCTGCACAAACAATTATGTAATATTAGCACATATCACAGAAGTTTGGCAGAATCACTGGTGGTGCACTGTTCATTTGAAGACAAATATCAGACTCAGTATTATAAGTGGAAAGTGCAAAAACAATCTATATTCTAATTCTGTACACACTACCCAATGTATTGGTTGAAGTCAGACCTCCCTTGCCAAGACTGGCTGGCCAGTAAAACTCTCTGAACGTGATGTTTGTCCGATTTTTAATAATTTTGATTCCAAAACATGGTAATTCCCACTAGTTTTCTTTGCCCAGGAACATATCCCCGCCAACACTTGACCCCTAGTGTTTTTTCCTCTGGGTCTCCTGAGTGTGAAGATATAATACATGTATGGGTTTTTATTGGTTCAGTGTGCCCACAGTGGATAAACTGGGTGCATTGCATTTTGGACATTTGAAAAGCAGCTGCAACCAAAATGTAAATTATAGGGTACCTGTTGTTGTACTTGGTCCTTTCTATAGGGTCACCCCCAGACTTTTTGCCTTCACCCTCCTGTTTTCTGAACCTCATTTTTATTGGCTTTTAGGTCTCTGTGGGTCAGATGTACGACCCATTTTTGCCTGTGCAAACAGCTTTGCGACCCGTTTGCGTATGCAAAAATACCAATGGGCCATGTACAAACCCTATTTAGCGAGTCACAACTTATTTGAGACTCGCTAAATAGGATTTGCGACTCGGTATCAGGAAAGGGCGTCCCAAGGGCGTCCCTTCCTAATAGCGACTCGCTACCGTATGTAAGAATGTTTTGCGACCGCAATTGCACTCCCCAAACACTCGCAATTTACCACCCTCTTCAAGAGGGTGGTAAAGCACTAGCAAAAGGGAAGGGGTCCCCACAGGACCCCTTCTCCTTTGTGAATGCAGGGGAAAATATTTTTTAGGGGCATGCAGTGGTTCCAGGGACCACTATCTGCCCTTAAAAAAAATGAAACAAAAATGTTTCATTTTTCTTTTTTTAAATGCATCCCGTTTTCCTTTAAGGAAAACGGGCTGCATTTTAAAAAAACTGCTTTATTTAAAAGCAGTCCCAGACATGGAGGTCTGCTGAGCCCAGCATGCCACCATACCTGGGAGGGCCAGCCATTCCCAATGGGGGCGCAAATGGCGGATGCCTCCTGAATATTGATGAGTCATGCAATTTGCAACCCCATTGGGAATCACAAACAGTGTCTCTGACACTGTTGTACATTGGCATTAGCGACTCGCAAATTGCGACTCGCAGTTTTTTGCAATTTGCGAGTCGCTAAAGCCAATGGTCGTACATCTGGCCCTGTGTACTTTACTACTGTTAACCAGTGCTAAAGTGCTTGTGCTCTCTCCTTTAAACATGGTAGAATTGGCTTACACCCAATTGTGGCATATTGAATTTACTTGTAAGTACCTAGCAAGTGGTGCTACATGTGCCCAGGGCCTGTGAATGAAATGCTACTAGTGGGACTGCGCTGCGGCAAGAAATGATGGGCGGAATGCGGAATCAATCAATCATTTACCCCCAGTCAAGAGATCTGGATTAAATCCATCTGACAAGCCAGGCCGTCTCTGGACCGGAAACAAGCATCCTGGGACAGGTTTCGGTGTATTACCCCTCATCAGCTGGGCTATCTTGAATCCAGTGGCACAGCAAGCAAGGGACCCACGTCTGGGCATGCCCATCCCACTTAGGGCAAAACGTGCCACAGCAAAAAATTATGGACGGGATACTGAATCAATCAAACATTCACCCTCCAGTCAAGAGATCTGGGTTAAATCTATTGTTCTTACGCTCACTACACAACTCCAGTTGGACCCAGCCATATGCAAATCAGTCTTGACCCTGTGCCTCATGGGAACAGTCCAGCCCAAACTGCCAAGCCAGGTCCTCCCTGGACTGGAAACAAGCATCCTGGGACTGGTTTCAGGGTATTACCCCTCATCAGCCGTGATAGCTTGAATGTTATGTTATGTTAAATCCTTTTATAGCGCGCAATAGCTACTCCAAAGAGTGTCCCAGCGTGGAGCCAAGAGGAGTATCTGACTTAGTAGCCAGCAATTACGGGAACAAATTAGTTTTTAATAATTTCTTAAATACTAACGGGTTTTGAGTATTACGCAAAAAGAATGGAAGGGCATTCCAAGCCTGAGAGGCCTTGACAGCAAGAGATCAGCCACCCAGTTTGTGACGGGAGAAGCGAGGCACCCTTGCCAACAAAAGGGCAGAAGACCGCAGTTGTCTGAGCAGGACATAAAAAGAGAACCGTTTCGGTAAATAGGTGGGCCCGTGATCGTAAAGTGCACGTTGAGGAATTACCAGTGATTTAAATTTGACCCTCTCCGCCACGGGCAACCAGTGCAGGGCGCGGAGATGAGCACGCACACTTCTCCTCCTAGCGATTCCCGAAAGCAGCCTGGCAGCCGCGTTCTGGATCACCTGAAGTCTTTTCATAGAATAACCAGGGATGCCAATATACAGGGCATTAGCATAATCCAAGCAAGACAGAACCAATGCCCGAATAACCATCTCTTTGGCAGACCTAGGAAGGAGAGGGAGAAAACTCCTGAGTGTTTTAAGGAGGCCAAAACAGCAGCCTGAAATCTTTTTCACCTGAACAGAAAAAGAGAGGTTATCCTCAAACCACACTCCTAGATTTTTTGCGGATTTCCCATTAGAAGAAGGAAAGGAAAATCCAGGAGGCTAAATCATATTTCTGAAATCAGGGGGAAAGTTGCTGTAGAGAAGGATCTCAGATTTGTCTTCGTCACACTTGAGTTGTGCCCTTGCAAGCCACCCAAACACCGAAGACAAACACTTCTGTACTGGCAGTACTGAGTCCGCATTCTTACCCCAAGTAAAGAGGAGCTGGGTGTCGTCAGCATATGCTATCACCTTAGCCCCCAACTCCTCAGCCAAAAAGACCAGAGGAGTAACATAGATATTAAAAAGAAGGGGGCTAAGGGAAGACCCCTGAGGGACACCCGTAGTAACCACCTGCGAGGTAGAGACAGCCGGTGGCAGTCAAACCTGTTGGGCCTGCCCTTCCAGGAAGGACCTCAACCAGCCCAAGGCCAAAACAGAGACACCAATCTCCGTGAGACGGGTAAGCAGCTTGGAGTGCGGGACCATGTTGAATGCAGCCGACAGATCGAGCATAACCAAAGCTGCTCTACCACCGGCATCTAAATAGTCACGGATGACTTCAGAGATCTCAACCAGCGCTGTCTCTGTGCTGTAAGAGGCGCAAAACCCAGACTGCGCCGGATGCAAAGCGTCGGATTTGTCAACAAACTCAGTAAGTTGTCTGGTGACCACCTTCTCACAGACTTTGGCTAGGCTGGGGAGGAGTGAAATAGGGCGATAGTTCCCTGGAATCAGAGGGTCGAGAGCAGGCTTCTTCAAGACGGGAAGAATTTTGGCCTGTTTCCACTCCAACGGAATCTGGGCCTCACCAAGGGAGGCGTTGATAATAGCATTAAACCTCAGGGTTAATAGTCTCCACTACTGCTGCCAGCAATCTCGCCGCACAGGGATCCGTGGGTGAGCCAGACTTCATACCCTTGAGGATCTTCAGAGAACTGACCAGATCCATAGGGGCAAAAGCTGACAGCACGTGTTTTAAAACACCCTGCGGTGGAACAGTGGGCCCCAAGGCAAGGGGAGGACCAGGGCAAGAAGTGAGGGTCTCCTGAATCAAGCGTATTCTATCTAAGAAAAAATTAGATAAAGTATTGCACCAATCCTCGGTGGCCGGGAGTGCACACGTTTGAGCTGCAGGAGACGTAAAACTCTGAACTATATGAAAAATCTCCATGGAGTTGTTACGGGCCTGCTCAATACAGGCTGTGAAATATTGTTTTTTAGCCTATAGTAGATTTTTTGTCTGCCCCTAAGAGCGGCCTTAGTCAAGGGACAGTAACTACTACGGCGCCAAATCCGCTCAAATTTTTTGTATTCCTGCTTAAGCAGGCGCAAGTCCGAGGAAAACCAGGGATTAGAAGGCGAGGCTCTCGAGAATCTAGATGAAGTTGGAGTAGCAAGCGAGGACATAGACTTGACTAACCAATTCGTGAAGCCCGCAAGACTCCCATCGAGGTCGTGGGTAAGGGCAGGTCTAGATGCCGCCAAAACCACTGCCAAATTAGAAGGATCCACTTTTTTAAAAGCTGGTTTCCGAGAATTAGTGCCCATCACACAAGCCAAAGCTAGCTTCCAGGAAAAGTAGGTAATAAAGTGGTCAGACCATGAAACTGGCAGAGGGTCCTCGACCGAGATACTAAAATTAGAGCATATAGGGTCAAGGATATGACCACCCTGATGAATTGGATGGATGACCCATTGCGACATTTGGGCAAGCTGTAGGATATCCCCCAGCGCAATGGCATCTTTTGACTACGCCTGATCAAGGTGGATATTCAAATCCCCTAAAAACTGAAACTGCGAAAACCGAAGAGCCCTGGTGGTCAGCACATCACCCCAAGACTGCAAGAAAGAATGAGCAGAGCCAGAGGGGCGATAGATCAATGTGCCTCCTAGCAGAAAATGGGGAGAGAACCTAATGCTAAAGTCCAATGTCGCCCCGTCATCCCAGGCATGGGTATCACCCCTAATAAAATCCCACTTCACTCTGAATATGATCGCCACTCCTCCACCCCTCCCCCCTCCAGGCGATCAGCCCTGGCGATTTTATATCCCAAAAGGATGGCCAGAGTAACAAACGGATTGGATGTTTCATCCAACCACGTTTCAGTAAATAACAAAAGGTCGACCGGTCAGTCAGAGAGAAGTTCAAACACTTCACGATGATGTTTGTTCAGGGAACGCACATTGATCAGGGCCGCTGAGATAGAAAGTGGCTTAAAGGGCTTGGGCCAAGAGCCCGGGTGTTGCGGGAGAGCGAGAGGTGCTGGGCATAAACAAAATCCACAGGCACCACAAGTATTATCCTGGGCAGCCTGCAAATCAAACTGGAAATGGATAAGACCAGTCGACTTGCGAAGAGCTTCAAGCACTTCCCTGGAGTAGGACAGCCTAGCCTGGGCAACCGTAGGCCAACGGACAGAATAACTGAATCCACTGGCACAGTGAGCAAGGGACCTAAGTCTGGGCACATCCATCCCACTTAGGGCAAAAATTGCTGCGGCAAGAAATGATTGATGGAATGCTGAATCACTTAAGGTGCCACCCAGTTAAGTAGCCATTTGAACATGTCTCTGGCCTGCGGTTGTGTGCAGTTTTAAACTGCCGTTTCAACCTGGCAAACGAAACCTTTTGACAGGCTCAAACCTTCCCTTTCAATGCTTATAAGTCACCCCTAGGGGATGCCCTGGACAGCTGAGAGGTCAGGGTGAAGTGTATTTAAAAAGTTGGACATGCACGTTTAGGTTTTACATGTCCTGGAAGTGAAAAACTCTTGAATGTGTTTTTCACTACTGCAATGCATGCTTTTACCATAGAATAACATTGGAGTTAATTTATTACATTTAGTAAGCTGTAATTTCCAAATAGGAGCAGGTGACCAGTTCATGTTTGTTGTCTTTGTAATTGTAATTGGTGCTTTGTGCTTTAGGGTGCTAATTTCACTTAAACCTTTAAATGTGCATACCTCCAGTACAACTGATTGGATTCTTATTTTATGCTTTTTGTGGGGTGTTTTCACTTTATTACCGTTTGAAGTGTTGCATAAATATTTAAAACATTACCTCTAAGTTACGTCTGACTGCTCTCTGCCAAGCTACCAGAGGGTTGAGCGCAGTTTAATTTGGGGTTTGCTTGTGCCACACCCTGACAAGGATTGCGATTGAAGCTTGAGTAGGATTTCACCCCGCTCAGCCAGTGACCCAATTTCTCACACCTGTCTTTTGTTCACAGATAAAACCACATGGGCTATATGGAAACATACCACAATCATGTATTTCGAAAATCTAAATATCCTGAGGTTTCTATTGCTGAGTGCCAGAACTCCCGACCCTGATTAGATTGCTGCAAAATGGTGCAGAACACGACGTTTGCCTGATTTTTTAACATTGTTTTTCCAAAAGATGGTAATTCCATTGAGTCTCTGTCATGCAGCAACATATTTCTTCCTTTGTTCCTTTCAATGTCCTGAGCATAGGGGTACCAAACAGGTATGGGATTTCTATAGGTTTAGGGTTCCCACATACAGTAAACTGGGTGTAGTGCATTTTCGAAATTTTGGAAAGCAGCTGCCATGATTGGCTTGCAAAGTCAACATTCAGAATTGTCAGATTTGTTCCCAAAAACATGGTAGTTTCCTTCAGTTTTCCTTATAACTGAACATATCTCTGTAAAGGCATGACACAAAACTATATTCTCTAAGTTTTCAGGGTGTGGGGTTATCAAATATGAGTGGGCTTTCCATGGGATTGTGCAGGGACCCACACTCTAGACACTAGAGATTGTTTTTGATAGTGGAGATATTAATCGGGATGCATTTGGATGCCAGTACACGGGGAAACTTACCAATTCCAGACATTTCTGAAAGCTAGGGGCACAGGGCTCTCTACAATATTGTGGCATTCTGAATCCCAAATGTTTTTATTACACACAATCCCCTTCAAATGTCAAAGTATAGTTACACAAAATCCCAATTTCTTCTACTTTCTGTGAAAGAATACTTGAGAACTTCAGTTAAATGGCAAAAGCTCTAGTACAAAACATTCAAACACTCACCCTGAAAAATACGGTACCTCACATATTTAGTTGGGACTATTACAAGGGACAGAGGTAGACCCTGTGAACACTGCAAAGCACTAGATTAGCTCTACGTGGTCACATATTTGTCCTATTCTTTTCAGATACAATAGGCCCACCAACAAGTGTGAGTTACTCTGTTTATTGGTAAACATGTGGAAACACTAGGTGACAGGAGTCTTTTTATTTCCTAAATGATCTATCACAAGAATGTGAGGATATCCTTTTTCCTAATCAATAGTTGCAGGGAATTATGTATAACAAGTGGTGGTATCCTCACAAGCCACAGTACCTATGACTCCTCTAGGTGTTTAGTTTTCAGAAATGTCGATGTGTTAGACGGCTGCCTAGATGTGGGGTGACCACACACCAAAGATACGTTTCTATGCTCCAGCACTGTTTGGATTTTGTCTTAGACTAAGAAAAAATCCAACTAGCATCCAGGCACATCACTGGGGTGCAGACATGTAGACATGTGTGTGTCTGTGCCGTAGTGAGGAGCCAGGCATGATTTATATTTTTTCTGAGGCTCAGAAATAATCCAAACAAGATCCGGGCTCTGCGCTGGCATGCAGTGAGGAGCCGGACACTTTTAGGATTATTTCTGAGGCTAATAAAAAAAAATCTGAAACTCACGCAGGCTCCACCCTGGGGTGCAGACGTGTGTGATTGTGCCCAGTGAGGAGCCAGGTGCAGTTTGTATTTGTTTTCAGGTTAATTAAAAATCCAAACATTGTTTGAGCTCCTCCCTGGGGCACAGACGAGTGTGTGTGTCTGCCCCCAGCGAGGAGCTGGGTGCTGTTTGGATTTTTTCTTTGGATAAAAAAATTCAAACACCATCTAACTCCTTGCTGTGGTGCAAATCCGCGTACCTGTGCCCCATAAAGGAGTTAGAAACAGTTTAGTGTTGTTCTTCGGCTAAAGAAATTCCAAATAGTTACTGGCTTTTGCTGGGGAACAGACACACAGCTCCTACTTTTGAAACTCACTCAGGAAGTGGGGACTGAAAGGGGAGGGAGAAGGGCCACTGAGTTCTCTCCTCTTCCAATTCCCATCACCTGGTTCATTTCTTCAAATGGGGGGCTGATAAGAGTGATGGGAGGGAGGGTGGGAGGCCCTGGGTTGCTCCTCCCACCCTCCCTCCCTCCCTCCCTCATCCCTCCCTCCCAGCAACAGATACAAGCATTGGCATAGCCAATAGGTCTTGCCTTTGGGACCTTATAAGTGTTTAGCCATATCTATTGGCACTTGTGGAGGATGGTTGCACTTGAGGCAAAGGCGCACGTAAAGCATCAGGCACGGGAAGGTGGGTACTTGTGGAGCAGTGTTACACGTAACTCACATAACACCAGCTTTATAGATCTCATAAAGGGTGTTATGCAGCTGCAGCAAGGAGTTCCAGAACCAGTGTGTTTTCATAAAATAATTGTAGGACAGAAAAGAGGTGTGTTCCTGAAGAGTTTCCAGAGAAAGGTCTGTGCAAGGTGCACTTTTTGAAAAGTGGGGTGCAGGGCTTTTTTTTTATTTTTAGGATTACGTGTTTTGAGAACTTTCAGTCATGTGCTGCATTTGAATGGGCAGGTAAAGTTCATGTATACCCTGCAGGACTTACTGGCTTTGAAACCCCGGCCATCGCCTTGTCATTATCGCTTTTCGCCCAATGGTCTACTTTGCTCCTTAGAATGTCACACCTGCAAGGTCTGTTGGTCGGCTCATGACCCTAATAATGAGGTTAATCATACCTCTCATGCTCCGCCCAACATACGTCCATTGGGAAGTGGGTTCCTAATCAATGCGAGATCATTGATCAGAAATAACGTTGCGTTCTTTGATTTTGTGACTGCTAGGGATCCGTCTTGGGTGTTTATAACAGAAACATGGGCATCGGAGTCTTCGGGTCACGATCTATTGTTGGCTATTCCGGAAGGCTATGCACTTCATAGACTGGATAGAACTAGATGTAGAGGGGGTGGGCTGGCTATCCTTTTTAAAAGCTCATTTACTTGTAGTATAAATGCCCTATCCGAGCCTTCGGATTCTTTTGAAGCCCTGTATTTCTCTATCTCTGGTTCTCCGTCACTATCTTTCACAGGCATTCTCATCTATAGACCTCCGGGACCTAGATCCAATTTTAGTGGGGAATTGTTCAGAATTTTGGAACCATATTTTGGTAGGCCTTCCTTCACTATACTTGGGGACTTAAATTTCCACCTAGAAGATATGGGGTCTAAGGATACTCATGCCCTGTTGGACTCGCTTAACGCATGCGGCTTCACTCAATTGGTCAGTACTTCTACTCATCAAGCTGGCCATATCCTAGATGGGGTATTTTCCAGTGATCTGAGACTGTCAGTTGGTCCTCCTATCCGTCTATCCTGGTCTGACCATTTGGCAGTACCCCTGGAACTAACATCTTCCTTAGCATGTGCGCCCAGAAGGAATCCCTGCAATAAACAACTTAAAAGGAACTTCAGGAATATTACCAATGATTCCCGCTCTCCTTTTATAGGGGATGGGTCGTCTTTCTCTCTCGGGGAAGTGGGGGAAGCGGCACAAGAACTTGCTAATTCTATTACTAGAGCGGTTGATGCGTTAGCTCCCGCTTCTCTCCGATACTCAGCAAGGCGCAACCCCTCTGCCCCTTGGTTCTCTGAGACACTAAGACTTATGAGGCAGAACTGTAGGAGACAGGAGAGAAGTTGGAGAAAATCATGGGATCCTACTGAAGGCAAGGCACATAAGCGCCTGCTGCGAGAATATAAGGCTAGACTAATAAAGGAAAAGCAGGAGTTTTTTACCAATCTCACTGCCTCCCTTACTTCACCCAGGGAGCTATTTAAAATTGTGGAGTCCCTTTGTTCTCTTCAAATGCCCGACCCAGTGGTGGGGTCTCAAGTGCTCTGTAATAAAATCTCAGATTTCTTCCATAATAAAATCGAGGACATATACATTGCCCTGGAAGCTCAGAGGAGTGCCTTGGGCCCCCAATTACCCCTGGCTTCGGTAAATCTGGAAGTTCGGACTTTGGATCCCCCTAAGACTCTCTCCTGTTTCCCGCTGTTATCTCCTGAGGCGATGGATCTTCTTTTGAATAGAATAAAATCGGCCTCCCCTCTTGATCCTTGTCCTCTGACAGTGCTGAAAGCATGCAGGGATACCTTATTACCCCCCTTGATGGAGGTGATGAACGGCGCTTTAACACAGGGGGTCTTTCCAGCAATATGGAAAAAGGCAATTGTGAAGCCCTTGCTTAAGAAGCCCACTCTTGATCCTGAAATACTTAAAAACTTCCGTCCCATTTCCTTGCTCCCTGCACCTGCGAAAATGCTGGAGCTCCATCTGAACCATCATTTGTCGGCCTTCTTAGATGCTTCCGGATATCTAGATGATTCCCAGCATGGCTTTAGGAGGTGCCATAGCACCGAATCGGCGCTTACTATGGTGACAAATAATATCCGAATGAAGGTGGATCAGGGTCAGACCACTGTCTTGGTCCTTTTAGATCTCACGGCGGCATTCGATACCCTCTCTCCCTCGACTTTAACATCACGTCTGAGGGAGTTAGGGGTAGTGGGCACTGCCTTGAGTCTTCTGTCCTCCTTTTTAGTTCAAAGGGAGCAGAGGGTCAAGCTTGGTGACTTTCTTTCCCCTGCTAAGGTCTTGCGATGTGGGGTCCCACAGGGGTCGGCTTTGAGCCCGGCCCTGTTCAATATCTATGTGGCCCCTCTGGCAAGGCTAGTGAAATCGCAGGGGATGGAAGTTGTGTCATACGCCGATGACACCCAAATCATGGTGTCCCTGGCCCACTCGAAGGATTTATCAGCGTTCAACTTTAGGAGCTGCATGGAAGCAGTCTCCGAATGGATGATTCAAAATTCCTTGAAGTTGCACGGTGATAAGACCGAAGTCCTGATTTTTGGGAAGGATCGGGATTGTTGGTCTAATGAGTGGTGGCCCCCCTCTTTGGGTACCTGCCCTATTCCACCCCACTCGGCCAGGAACTTGGGTGTCATATTTGACACCTCACTGTCTATGGCTCTCCAGGTGAACAGAACAGTGGCCACCTGCTGGGGGGTCATCAAGATTCTTAGGAGAATCGTACACTATCTTTCCCCTCAGTCACGTATGCAGATCGTGGTGGCGCTGGTCGGATCCAGATTAGACTATTGTAACACTCTATATGCAGAAATCAATAAGGGCCTTATTCATCGCCTCCAGGTGGTACAAAATGCTGCTGCCAGATTTGTTTTAGCGGCACCTACTGCCTCATCGGCCACCTTAGCAAGGAAAAGCTTACACTGGCTCCCTATCCAGTATAGGATCTCCTTCAAACTGCTAATTTTGGTGTTTGGAGCTTTAAGGGCTACTCCCTCTAATGCTCTGGGTTCTCTCTTAACTCGGTATTTACCCAGCAGATCTCTTCGTTCTGCAGAGATGAACCTACTGGTGGTCCCCCGCTTTAAGAAAGTCAGATGGGGAAGCAGGGCTTTCTCCAACGTGGCTCCCCGGTTGTGGAACGCCCTTCCATTAGAGATTAAAGCCCTACCTTCCATGATTCTTTTTAAGAAAGCACTCAAAACATGGTATTTTGCTAAAGCCTATCAATAAGCAACTGTCACTCCCTTTGCTGATTTTATCTCGGTTAGGCGCCTTGACGCCCATTGGGCTAAGTTGCGCGGTATAAGTCTAATTTCATTTAATTTAATTTCATTTCATGGATCACTACTGAGGACAGTAACTGGGAGTGTTGACATGTATCCAGATTTCTCCTTAAACCACAATGTAAATTTGTGGGTACGTCGAGGCGCTGGGCTGCAAAGAGGTGGTACAAAAGGGGGTGGTGATGGACGGAGCATCAGAATCAATCAAACACTCACACCCAGTCAACAGATCTGGGTTTGATCCATCACCGTTCTTTCGCCCACTCTGCCACCCCAGGTCAGACATGGCAATATACAAATCAGTCTGAACCTGTGCCTCATGGGAACAGTCCAGCCCGAACTGCCAAGCCATGCCTTCCCTGGACCGGAAACAAGCTTCCTAGGACCGGTTTCTGGCATTTCAGCCGTCTTCAGCCAGGCTTGCTTGAATCCAGTGGCAAAGTGAGCAAGGGACTCAACGTCTGAGCATACCCTGCCAACTTATGGCAAACAAAGCGGTACAAAAGGGGGTGGTGATGGATGGAGAATCTGAATCAATCAAACACTCACACCCAGTCAACAGATCTGGGTTTGATCCATCACCGTTCTTTAGCCCACTCTGCCACCCCAGTTCAGACATGGCCATATGCAAAGAGGTGGCGCTATAAAAAACGTATACATAACACGTTAGCCCTTTTCATTGAATGAGCATATTAGCACACATTGTTATTAATCAGTTGTGCCAGCACTGTGAACACGCATCTAGGGCGGCTATGTAGCGCTACCCACTCTCATGGAAATATGCACTGTTAGGATCTTCAACATGAAGCCCGTTATGGTGCCCACATTTGGGTCTCAAGATGCAGGCCGAGTGAGGTTAAACATCAAAGCACTTCGCCTCTATGAACATGTCTGCACAGAGACTCTGAACCGATCCTGGGGGGAGGCCAGTTAGAAAAAAAAAGATAACAACGAATTGCGGGCATCAAAGGCCAAAGGGTGGTTAAAGTAGTGACGGGGGAGGGAGTGATTTGTGGACAGTGCAGGCATAGACGGGAGGGAGGAGGTGGGTAAAACCTTTAAACGTGCACACAAGCTATCTTGCCCTTTTCCAACGTAAACTAGCAGGAAACAAGAAACGCGAGTGGTGCGCGCGCGCGAAAAGTGAAAGTAGGCTGCGCGCGCAAGTGAAAGTGATCGCGGCTGGCTGTACACATTGCAAAGCTGCCGGCTGCGCGCGTACATGCTCGCGTGAACGCCAGCGCTAGGCCAGCCAGCAGCACTTTGAAAACTCATTACAAAAGTCTCTCCGAGCAGCGCATGCGCGCTGACTCAGAGAGACCTAAAAAGCGTGTCACATGTTGGTTGGCCTGGCTAAATAGAAACCAAGAGCAGTAATTGCTACCCTTAGCCTCTCAGGAGCCTCTCCCACCAGCGGAATCCTTGGCTGTACTGAGGGAGGCTAGGGAATCCCTCTCTAGTGACCTCACTAGGGAAGCCACACGCATATTACTGAGGCAGCCTGGACGTGTGCACCGGACTGCCTCATTAAGGACCTTGCCAGTGTGCAGAAGGAATTGTGCAGTGGCAAACTGCTTCCCCCCAACCTATAGGACAGAGAGGGTTTTGTACCCCACTGGGGGACAAATAACAATAAAGAAATAGGCACTGCTCCTGGGGCAGCAATGGAAACAATGACATATATACATCATCACAGTGCCATAACAACACTTTTAGGGCAATGAAGGGGCTAACAGGTGCTCTCCCTCACCACGATCAGAAAAACCCTCCACTGCGGTGTTCTTTCTGTCTCCACTTCACATTCTCTTACCCCACCAGTCTTTCAATACATCTATTACCTTCATTAAATAAATCTTTCTTGACAGCAGGGCTAAATGCATCTTGTCTTGTCTTAACAGCATGGGTCATTGTTACCCGATGCACAGAGACTCTGAACCGATCCTGGGGGGAGGCCAGTTAGAAAAAAAAAGATAACAACGAATTGCGGGCATCAAAGGCCAAAGGGTGGTTAAAGTAGTGATGGGGGAGGGAGTGATTTGTGGACAGTGCAGGCATAGACGGGAGGGAGGAGGTGGGTAAAACCTTTAAACGTGCACACAAGCTATCTTGCCCTTTTCCAACGTAAACTAGCAGGAAACAAGAAACGCGAGTGGTGCGCGCGCACGAAAAGTGAAAGTAGGCTGCGTGCGCAAGTGAAAGTGATCGCGGCTGGCTGTACACATTGCAAAGCTGCCGGATGCGCGCGTACACGCTCGTGTGAACGCCAGCGCTAGGCCAGCCAGCAGCACTTTGAAAACTCATCTACAAAAGTCTCTCCGAGCAGCGCATTCGCGCTGACTCAGAGACTTAAAAAGCGTGTCACACGTTGGTTGGCCTGGCTAAATAGAAACCAAGAGCAGTAATTGCTACCCTTAGCCTCTCAGGAGCCTCTCCCACCAGCGGAATCCTTGGCTGTACTGAGGGAGGCTAGGGAATCCCTCTCTAGTGACCTCACTAGGGAAGCCACACGCATATTACTGAGGCAGCCTGGACGTGTGCACCGGACTGCCTCATTAAGGACCTTGCCAGTGTGCAGAAGGAATTGTGCAGTGGCAAACTGCTTCCCCCCAACCTATAGGACAGAGAGGGTTTTGTACCCCACTGGGGGACAAATAACAATAAAGAAATAGGCACCGCTCCTGGGGCAGCAATGGAAACAATGACATATATACATCATCACAGTGCCATAACAACACTTTTAGGGCAATGAAGGGGTTAACAGGTGCTCTCCCTCACCATGATCAGAAAAACCCTCCACTGCGGTGTTCTTTCTGTCTCCATTTCACATTCTCTTACCCCATCAGTCTTTCAATACATCCATTACCTTCATTAAATAAATCTTTCTTGACAGCAGGGCTAAATGCATCTTGTCTTGTCTTAACAGCATGGGTCATTGTTACCCGATGGCAATGTGTCTAAGAACCCCTATGTAATGTGCCTTACAAAAAAAACATTTTTCTGTTATCCACCTTGCAAGCTCTTAATGGCAACCCATTTATAGGCACCCAGGCAAACCTTCCTTCGTAGCAACTGAGCTAAAATATCTCTGTGTTCTCTATTTATCCTGGATCACTTTCATGTCCCTTTTATTCATTTTTAACAGCTCTAACTCCAACAGTTGCACTTGATCATTGGTTCACATGGTGTTTCAAAATCATATGTAGCATGTGCCCCTACTCTCACATTTCCAACAGTGTTTACAGCAGCTGACCCCAAAGCATTCCCTAGGTACCATGCCAACTAACCAGCACCAATTTATTTTCCAATCCAACTTGCTGTCCATACAACTGCTGCTTAACAGGTCCTCGTGCCAGCTTTACAATGAAGTGGCTGCATATTCAGTCCACCTTCATTTGAGCCCCACCATTCTCCTGCCAGTCAAAAACAAATCCCATTATTCACCTCTTTACTCCTGATCTCGCTTAACCTCACACTTGCTTCAATGTACACCTGCCCAAAAGCATCAACCTGTCCTCTCGCAATCCTAAATTGTGCTATGCTACTGTGTACCCTACCCTAAAGGAATGCCACCCAAAACAGCCTTGTCACTCTGTCATGTTGCTGCCATCCTCATGCTTGAATGCCCTGCCTGATTCTGGTTCTCTCTCATCCACAAGCTAACCATAAACTGACACTGGGCATATCTCCATCTTACCTGACTACCCCAACCTCACCTGTAACCCCCTACCTCTCTGGTCCATTTTACATCCCTGTACAATTACCTGAATGAAATTATCTTGCCCTGTATTATTATGTCTTTGACACTCAGACCTTTGTAATCCCCGGCCTCATTGCTTCAGATATCCTCGGCACCCCTGAAAACAAGATGGCAAAACTCACCTAAAATAACAGGCCTTCGCAGGTGAACATACATGTCATTCTCGCCTTTCCCATGGAGCTTTACAATATCTCCATTGTTGTCACTCACCTGTTTTCCTTCTTCTTTCCTGTGTCTCTTGCCTATTCCTCCAACACTCATTCCACAAACTCCCCCCATCCCCATTTTGTTCATATCCACAAGACTACTTCTCATAAATTGCAATCCCTGCCAGTTTCCCCATAGTGGTGGGGCTTGGGGACAGATTCCTGTTTATGATAGACATCATAAAGGTCACCACATCCAGTCTCCTCAAAGCTATCCCTTCTCTGTCACGGCCTCTCCTCATAGGACTGTGAATGTAATCCTATCATAACTGGTAATAATTGTTTGGTGAAAATGCCAGTGAGCCTTCATCTAACATCAGTGCCCTCACCAATCTAAGGTCTACATCTCCTCTGTTCCATATCTCTATGTCACAGAGCATCATCCACTTTGCTGACAAGGCCTGGAATGCGTTGTGTTTGAAACACAATATTCCATTGTAAACATCTCAAACCTAATTCCCTCAGCAATTTAAAAAACACCCAACTGTCATTGGGTAAAAGCGTGTTAGTGACAGTCACCAATGTCTCAGTGTCAATGACATAGGACACTTTCTTGTTTTTTAGTTTGTTTCCCCACATTCTCTCAGCCAGCAACAATGTAAATCATTTCATTAAAGAAATGCTATGATTGGACCTTAACCAAGTCCCCTTGCCACCACTTGTTATTTATTTATTTATTTATTTATTTATTTATTTATTTATATAAAGTTTTATATAGCGCAAACAAGATCCCAAGGGATATCAGAGCGCTTAACAATCACATTAATACTGGAATGCAAATAACGTAACAATCACAAATAAAATACACAAAAGAATCATAAAGTGCACGAAAAATCACATGGATGATATGATAAGCCCAGTACAGTGTAACGACAAGGAAGAAAGAATAATGTCAACGGGCCCCGGGGTTAGCCCAATTACTGAAGGAGTTTATTCAACAGGAATGTTTTGACTTCCAGCTTGAACACCGTTGTTCTGGTGATTCTGCGCATTTCTGGAGGAAGAGAGTTCCATATCCTAGGAGCCGCGTCAGAGAAGGCTCTGTTAGAGGTTCTTTTTTTGTTAAGGATAGGTGGCTTCAAAAGAAAGGTAGTAGCGCTTCTAGAGTCTCTTACACCACAAGATAGTTCCAGTTTTTGCGCCAGATACCTTGGCGTCTTGAAGTGGATAGCTTTGTGTGCCATCGTGGCAATTTTTAGCTGGATTCGTGCTTCATAGGGGAGCCAATATAGAGATTTTAGGACTGGCGAAATGCGCTCATTGCGTTTGGTGCCTGTAACCAATCTCGCAGCAGCATTCAGTGAGGCCCTTAACGGAGCCAGAGTGTATTTGGGCAGGCCACAAAGGGTAGCACTGTCGTAATCTAGCCTCAGTAGGACAAGCGCTTGGATCACCTGCTTGAACTCTTTAAATGGAAGGAAAGGTTTGATGTTTCTTAGTGTCCTTATCAAGTGGTTTGCTCCTTTACATGTGTTGCTGATATGATTTTTCATATTCAGGTTCTTGTCTAAGGTGACTCCTAGAGATTTGGCTGAGTTTACGATGAGCGGAGTGCAGTTGAACGCAGTGAGGTGACTCATCCAGAGGTCAAGGTTGGGGGTGTAATTCGGAGGGGAGACGAGCAAGAATTCTGTTTTTGAGGTGTTGAGCAGGAGATGGTTCTCAGTTAGCCAATTTTGAGTAAACGTTAGGATGGAGTTAAGTGATATTAGGTTTTCAGGGGATGAGATTTTCAAGTAGAGTTGTGTGTCATCGGCATACATGTGGAAATCAATATCCATGGAGTTCAGTGCGTTAGCTAATGGTTCCAAGAAAAGGTTGAAGGGGATAGGGGATAAAGCAGATCCTTGGGGGACCCCCATAAGAACAGGCGAGGGCTTGGAGAGAGAGAGTGATTTGCCTTGACTCTTTGCGATCTGTGATGGAGGAAGGACGAGAACCACTGTAGCACCTGATCGCCAAAACCCATCCTGTTTTGCAGGATGGTTAAGAGGTTGTCATGGTTGACCGTGTCGAAGGTCGAGGAGGATCAGGAGGCAGGATTCATTTTGATCGAGAATCTTTAGAATGTCTTCAATCACAAGAATGAGTGCCGATTCAGTGCTATGCCCCTTCCAAAAGCCAGATTGATGTTGGTCCAAGAGCTGGTAGTTCTCAATGTGTGCACAGAGTTGGAATTGAACGCATTTTTCAAGGAGTTTCGCAAGTGTAGGTATGTTGGAGATAGGTCGGAAATTGTTGAGGTCGTCCTATCCGCGTTAGGTTTTTTTAGTATGGGGGATACTTGGGCGGCTTTTAAGCACTCAGGGATTGTGCCTTGTGACAGAGACGCGTTAACAATCCTTGTCCAGGTGGGAATGAGTGCGTTCTTGATTTCCTTGAAAATGGATGGGGGTAACGGGTCACTGAAGTGATTGGAAGGGTTGATATTTAGGAGAATCTTTTTGATGTCTTGTTCACTGAGCGGGGTAAAGGTGTCCCAGGCCGCGTTGTTCTTAGGGATCAGGGGGGTAGAGTTGAGCTTTTCAAAGAGGACAGGTGACGAGGCTGCCCTGGAGGAAAGGAGACCAGTATTCTTAGCAGCGAGGTCGGATGATATGCGTTTAGATTTCTCAATGAAGAAAGAGGCGAGATCGTCACAAGAGGGAGGACTGTTTCCATGTTCCGATAGGTTAGGACCTACAATTGATTGTTGTTTGACCAATTCGAAAAGTTTCTTAGGGCGGTTTGCAGCTTGATCTAATTGGTGTCTGAAATAGTTAAACTTGGCGTTCCTAATTTGTTTGTAGTAAACGCTCCTAGCATCTCTTAGGAGTTTAAGTTGGTGCGTGGAGGGATTCGATCTCCAGGCGCGTTCAGATGCCCTAAGATTGCGACGTTCCGTGTTTAGGTTTTCATTAAACCAAGGTTTGGATATTTTGGAGGAGGCATTTTTGAGTTTGAGTGGAGCAATGTCATTCATGATGTTGGAGATGGTCACATTATAGGAGTCAGTGAGTAATTGCACCTCCGTCAGGTCCGCATGAGCGTCAAGGGTCGATGTACAGAGGGCTGCTAGCTCAACAGGATTTACTAGTCTGAGGTCCCTTTTCCATATCTTTGATTTTGTTGGTTGGGCCCTCCACAACTGTACCTCCTTGTTAATAAAAAAAAGGATGTAGTGGTGGTCAGACCAGTCACATGGGGTAATAGAATCCAATGAGACGGTTTGCCCCTTCGAAATAATGAGGTCAAGAATTTTTCCTTTATTATGGGCTGGTTGGTCACAGTGCTGGGTCAGTTCCTGATCATTTAGAAAGGCTTTAAGGCTTGAAACTGCAGGGTCTATGGAGTTTGCCCAGTGCAGATTAAAGTCACCGAGGAAGATTTGGGGCACGGCTGAGTCTACATTGCTAGAAATGATTTCAAATAGTTCCTCAATGAAGGGGAGATTGTCTCCAGGGGGGGGTGGTAGAAAGTGTGGAGTTTGCAGACTGGTAGGTTCTTACTTGAGATGTTGAGACAGAGATATTCACAGGAGGAGGGCGCAGAGGACTCAACGGGAGGGATCGAAAGTGAGTTTCTATGAATACAGGCTAAGCCCCCACCCAGTTTCCCAACTCTATCTAACCTAATAATATCATGAGTGGGAGGTACTAGGATGTCGAGAATTGGGGTGGAAGCGGGATTTAACCAAGTTTCAGTGAGGATGATAACGTCTAAGTCCAAGTGTTGTATGAGATCGAAGATATCAGTGGCGTGTTTACTGGCTGATCTGCAATTTAGAAGTACACATTTAATTCGTAGTGGCTTTGTGGAAGGAGGAGTCTGGGTGGTATTCACGTGAGTGAGGTTGATCTTATTACTGCCTCTGGGATTGACAGGCGGTCCTCTATTTGGGTTAGAAAAATGGACTGTATTTGTCTCGGCGGGCTCCTGTTAGGGGTAGACCAGGTAGGGTAAGAGTTGAGCAGGTCCTGTAACTCTGAGGCCGCAAGGTAGGTATCATATCTTCTAGGGCGGGAGGAGTCATTAGGTAGGGGAATGGATCTCAAGATGGAGGAAGGTAATGGCTTGACCAATGGGTATCTATCGCAAGCTGGAGCATTGGACCGGTTGGCAGCGGTGAGGAAAGATCTTAGCATGGGGAAAAGGTCATCTGAGAGGGCTTTCAAGCCATGTAGCTCAGACGTTAGAAGGTGTAACTGAAGATAAATCTCATCTAGGTGAGCCGCCAAATCAGTGTGTTGAGCAAGAGGAGGAGAGTGTGAAAGGGAGTCTATCAGTAGGGGGAGGTCTCGGTGACTATCAGCAAGGTCCGAGGTGGTGGGCAGGAGATCCTGTGGAGGAAGATGGTCCACTGAGTCTGAATGAGATCCAAGCGCTTTTAAAATTGAGGAAGGTGGCTTGGTGAGGGGGGAGTGATCATTAGGCTGAGGGTTAGGACAAGGACTCAAAAGATTGCTTGACGTTGACTGGACATGTTCGGTGGAGGGCATTAGCATGGATTTTAGCCTCTTAATAGACAACATGGGGGGACTGGGGAAAGATGCCTCAATACTTGGTGGCCCGGCCAGATGCGTAACAAGGGTGCTCATTATTCGGGGAACAGATAGGCATGGACTGGCTAGATGTGCGTCGGGACTCGATAGTTGGGGTGCAGCAATCTGAGATGAGGACTCAATGATTGGAGGCAAGGCAGGCTGAATAATATGGGTACCCACTGCTCTGGTGACCGCTAGGCTCGTCCTGGCTAGATGTGCGTCTGGACTCAATAGTTGGGGTGCAGCAACCTGGAGAGAGCCCCCTCTGTGGTGAACAGGTGGTGAGGCATGATTTAGAGGGAGGTGTGGAAAAAGACTTCCTAACGTATCAGGGCGTGGACTCGCAGGGACCTGAGAGATTTTAGGGTGTGTCTGGGTGACATAGGGTTTCGAGGAAGCCGCGGTTTTGAGTAACGGGAAGATGTTGGTTATCTTAAGTAGATTGACATTAGACGCTTGGATTAGGATGATACCATTGTTATAGAGGGTTATGGTGGAATTAGCGTTGAGAGAGGACGAAGGGGCTGTTGTGAGCTTGATACCATGCGGTGTTTTCCTGTCGCTTGTTATTCGGAGCAAAGAGTAGAAGACTTTTCGCCAGCAAGCTCTTTTCCTGGTGTAGAAAATAAGGTCATTGACTTTTGTACCGCTGATAGTGGAGAAGTAGACATCAGAGATTAAGGTTTCGGGCCAGGCCTTGAGAAGGTGATGCTTATATTTCTTGGCCGCATTTTTCGATAAGTTGGGTGGATAGTTGATGATAGAGGCGTTGGAACCAGATGGATCCGGAATCAGAACCATTGTGAGGAAAGTGACTATTGACCCAAGGATAAGAATTGATGGTTGGTTGGAGGAAACAGTAATCCAAAGGTGTGGTCGGGGATATGTTCTAGTTTAAAAATGACTAATGGAAAAGTCGTTCAAAGATGGCTGCTTGTTTGGTTCCGGTGTGAAGTCCTATCACTCTTTCTGTGTAATTTTCTCTCTGGGTAAAGTCCTCTGTTTCTTTCTATTGGTTGCAGTGATAGTCCTCTCTCTCTCTTTTGGTATTGGGTAGAGCGCGGTGGTCCTATGTCTATGTTCATGACTTTAAGTGTAGGTGTATTACGACATAAACTCTATCTAGTAGATAAGCCAGCCATTTTGAGGGGAGGAATGCAGCTATTTAAAGCTAGATCACAAAATGGTGGATTTGCTGAATGAGATGGGAGGAAAAAGATTCACATATACCGCAAAATAGGGGAAGGCGCCCCAGTTAATCAATAAAACCATACAAAGTCCATATGGCCTGTACCTTGGAGCAGTAAGCAATTTAAGCAAGTGAATGTTGCAGCTTGCCCGTATTGCAAAAACGCTGCATGAATCGTAGGTAGTATTAGCGGCGGTAATAACAGCTGTGTATATCGACTTGTGAACGCTGCATGAATCGTAGGTAGTATTAGCGGCGGTAATAACAGCAACACTGCATGAATCGTAGGTAGTATTAGCGGCGGTAATAACATCAGTGTCCTCTCCAGAATAGTCCAAAACCCACTGCCCCAGACAAGTTGGAATACATTTTAGTGTCTATGTTACTAAGTCCTTTTGAGGGCACATGCCACACCACTTTATTCCACTAGGACCCTCACCCATGACATGTCTTGTCCCATACCTCCTGATATTATAATCCTGTGATGTGACTTGCATGCCTCTGTTGTGACAGAAACCATGTTATGCCTTCCACAGGATCTTCCTGGAGCAACCACATTACATGAAAACGTCAGATGATGTAGGACTTGCTGCAACATCTCTAGTTAATCTATAGCAGCCTGGGAAATGGATGAAATTCAATGCTCAGGGAAGTCACAGTAATTGCAAGCCCCTTCACTTCCTTCAGGTCTAAATGTCAGTGCAGGATTTGCTTTTTAATATTCCTGGAAGGTGTGTTGAGCCCCCTTACTGATTCACCTTTGCTCCCTGGGACCCCCATGTCCCCGTGGGCCAATGTAAGGGGATGGGGGAGTGCCTTTGAGCTTCTCCAATTGCGGTGAACCCATCCCCTGAGTCTGGGGGGGGGCGGGGTGGCCACCAAAGAGCAACATCCTGCCCGCAAGGAGCAGGCAGGAAAGAACAGAGCTGCCGACTCCCTCTACAGCAGGCATAGAGGCTGCCATGTGGGAGCCAGCAGGGCAGCGAAGGGGGTTAGGCTCCCTGGGCTGCCTCCAACATTGGGAGCACATGGAGTGCCCAAGTGTTACCGGACAGCCCCAAAAAAGAAAAGAAAGCACAAAGGAGGTGTGCTTCCCCTCAAGAAAAAATAAACTGTTCTCTCCGACACAGTGAGAGAGGCACTCATAAAATATGCACTGCATCATAAGGAGCACCCCCTAATGCCCTGTGGAACCCTTCGATTTTACATATTCCTTTACCCGTGGTGGCCCCAGGATGGCAGGGGCACCACCAACAAAATGCAGGAAATGTAGGGGGATGGCAGGAGTGCAGCATCTCCCCCCTAAAGAGGTTTTGTATAGGACTGACCCTATGTTTACGGGCCATAAAAAACAGGTCCCTTCTGGGATTTCACCAATGTTTAAAACACTCCCAAGGCTGGAACTTTGACTGTGCTGCTGGGAGTTCTGTATCCTCTAGGGGATGACTTTATGGTTGGAATTAATATGACCTGAATATGTTTAAAAAGGTAATTGTGGTGCAATGTTCTCTAGGGTCTAAGTGTATGGTTGCATGTAATGTAATCCAAATACTATGCCTTCTAAGGGCTGCTTTTATGATCTTGTTTTTGGTTGGAAAGTTTATATAAATACACAGATGCTTGTTTTGGCAATTTTTAAATGCTTTATTGATATACTAATGTTGACAATGATTATTGATCACAGTGAATATGCTTTATTAACAGTTATAAGTGCATTTACACCTGATGATTATTATTGGTGATTGCATTTAAGTTTCAAATGATGTCTTTAACATGTGGTTTATTCATCTTGAACTTTGACCAAGCCAATAGACTTAACTTATATGTTTATATGAACAATTTAGGGGGTCAACGATGATTTTGTGATGTAATCTATGGTATTTTCCACCTGCTTTTGTCTCCTATAAAGAATATCTGTCAGACACTCTTTATTTTCAGGTCAGGCAGCCAGGAGCTAGACATGCTGTGAACGTGCAGGCTCCTGGCAGCCTGAGCTGAACTTTGTCGGACTGTCGGACTGAAGAAGTCACAACTCCTGTCGGCGTGACATCTTCAGCCTAGCAAAGCACCATGAGTCCCTCCCCCTCCTGACGAGGGGGTGCATCACTGATCGCCTAGGACCTGGGCGCTTCACTTTCTAAGCCCTGAAATGCTCAGGGCCGAGAGTCAAACGCTGACACCTCATCACAGAGTGGGGTGGGATCAGCAGTCTCACTGACCCTATCCTGCTCTGCGACCAGTAACAGAGTGCTGCCTTCCTTCATTGGGTGATCTAAGGTCAGCCAATGAGGGAAGGCAACACCCTCAACCCTCCTGGAACCTCCAAGGCTAGGGACTGCCTTCCCTCATTGGCTAGGTAGAGCTCTGCAGATAGGTATGATTTTATTTTTTATGTTTGGTGGGTGCATGCATGCGTGCATGAATATTTGAGAGTGAGTGTTGTGAATAGATATGTGTGTGTGCATGTGTGGATGCATGAGTGTGATTGAGGTGTGTATGTTTGGACCTCTGCCCATCTCCCTGGCAAAAGTACAGGCAGCCACTGTTTGTAGGGCCCTCTAAGTGTAGCAGTCCCCCAAAATCTCAGTCACAATAGCTGTACATTCTTTCAGTTGAATGGGCAGTGAAGAACCACCCACCCCTGGACATGGTCAGTCCTATAAAAGACAGCGTCGGAGCATATAAGGGGTCGCTCCTGGCCTTCTTGACTGCCCCTTTCCAGCAACTGAGGGCTACGGCGAGGAGCTTTGGTTTTTGAATGGGATTTAGTTTCACCCCCAGCATTAGTGCAAGCAGGGTCCCTCCAAACCCGACTCTCCAAATTCCCCCAATTCTGCCAAGCTCACCCCAGGTAACAATCTAGCAGTCCATTGCAAGTGCCCTGCCAAATAATACATCTTATGGTCAGGAACACTAAGTCCTCCACTTTATGTCGGCTGCTGGAGTATACTCAGAGAAACACTGTGGCGTCTCCTGTCCAATTCAGCTTCCTATGTAATCCATTTAAGGATGTAAGCCAACTCTAGGGGACCCAAACAGGTAGGTTTGCAGAATAATATAAGACTCTTAGCAAAATGATCATTTTTCTATAAGAAATTCTTGCCATGATGGGGAGTTTCAGCATATGCCACAAGTTCATGCTACCTCCCAGGACTCACCAGATTGAACTCCTAGATGCCCACATATGAGTGATGAATTATAACTCCAAGGTACTTGAGAACCCTGGGTTCCCATTAAATGTCCAAGGTCTGAACCACCCACTGCACATTTTCCTCCAATTGGTGCACAATCTGGAGACTCTTCCCAGATCCTGTTGGAGCTCTACACTCCATGGAACCCCTGTGTCAGCCCTCACAGGTATAAAAGCACATCATCGGCATACAGTGAGATAATATGTTCTCTGACTCTTAATGGCATACCTTTATTTAGCTCTTTCGTTTGTAGTACACTAGCAAGTGGCTCAACTGCTAAGGCAAATAGCATCAGTGAGAGAGGGCATCTCTGCCTAGTCCCTCGATAAATTATGTATGCACCTGACATGCACTGGCCTGTACGCATGCTTGCCTGTGAATTGGTATACTGCAGGGTAAATCATTTATTCCATCCTTATTTCAGCTTTAGCCTATGCATGACTACTTTCAGATATGTAATCACCAGAGAATTTAAGTATAGTGACTATTAAGGCTTCCACAGGGGTATCAGGTAAAAAACCATATTTCAGCTACTCTGCATACATTTCTGCCTACCGTGGCACCAGAAGAAATACATAAGTCTGATTTAAAAAACACTGGCAGGCCACCTGAGCCAGGCAATTTGCCCTTTGAGGACTTCCCTGATTTTAAGTTCTGATATGGTTCATCCCTTAGCCTAGCTATCTTCAACAGACTCCTGCAGGCATATAGCTGTATCTGGAAATTGATGTTATGATGCCTGCAGGTACCGGTACTTTTCCCCATATAAATCCTGACATTGTTGAATAAATATCTCATAAATATCTTGTTGGATACATACAACCTCACTGGCCGCATCTGTGATGTGACAACTGGGGCATCCACTGAAATCCAGTTGTAACAACCAGGAGAGTTATCTCCTCAACCTGTCCCCATCAGATTGTGCAGAAACCAAATAGGCATGCCTGTTAAAAGCCTGTATTATTACCAACGTGTTTGCATGCTTCTTACTTTCCTTCAGCAATCTGGGGTTGCCAATGGGTTCCCAAAAGTCTCTCCCTCTGGTTTCCGAAAATTGCCTTCTAGTTTGGATAAATCAAGTGATTTCCAAACCCTTAACAATTGATCGAGACAATAGCGTTTCACCACAACTTTGAAAGCATCCCATTCAACATTTGTGTGTGTCACCATATGGTGGTTAAGTTGGAAATATTTTCTATTCATGTTTATCAGGGGCCCTCTGAATATGAGTTCCTGTTAGTAGGATGTTGGAAGTCTCCATGTTGGGATGGAGGATGTGTGCCTTCCCCACTGAACACACATTAGTAATGAGTTATGATCCAAAAGCGTCGACTCAAGTATTTTATGTGTGAAATGTTTTCATTAATGATAGGGAAATGTACTCGTTTATCCAGGAGACCGTGCTGATCATAAATTGAGGAATACAAAGAATATTCCCTCTGTCTGAGGTTCGTTAGCCTTCAAATATCACTTTCCCCAATGTCCCATCCATGCCTTGAAATCATGTGCCAGCTTAACAGCCAGAGCTGGGACATTGACCCCTCTAGGGTAATTTCCACCATTCAATTATAATCATCTCCCAGAATTAGTGTGGCCCCGGTATCTAGAGAGAGGATGGACGCCAACGATGAAAGAATTGCACCTGTCCCACATTCCGCCCATATACGCTGCCCACTGTCAGTTGTAATCCATTATGCTTCCCATGAAGGAAGACATAGCATCCCTCTTTATCTATGCAAACTCTTTTGACATCCAGTGGTGTTCCCAGCTTTACACAGTGTACCCCCTGACGAAACCTGGCCCCTCCATCTCCTTTACAGTTTGGCCACTTCTCCTCCCACCAAGTGAGTCTCCTGAAGATGGGCTACATCCACACCTCTACGCCTCAAAACCACAGAATTTTGCCAGCATTCCCATGCCTCTCACACTCCAGGTAAGGAATTAATATTTGGTTATACTTGTGGTCATTGTGTGTGGTGTAATTGTATCTTCTTGTTACACCCACCCCATCCAAGAAACTGGTAGCCAGAGGAGCTTAGCGCGTGATCAAGATGGCCGCTTGAGCCTAGAGCTCCCGAGACCCTCGCTCCCTCCGGCAGCTATCCTGTCTATTATCCTGCTTTTGATGCCCGGAATATTGGAGGGGAGCTGTTGCTGAGGCGAGAGTCGCTGTCCGGATCGAAATCGTCCACCGGAGACCGAAGTTGTACTGACTGGAAGTTTGTGGCCTACTCCCCGCACGGTGCCCGGGCCTTGCGTTGGCACAGTGCCCGTGCACTAATTGAACAACAGCGGCCGGGCTGGGGACGGGTCGGCGGAGGGAGGGTGTTTCCACTTTCACTTTCACTTTCACCTTCCAGTCTCCACAGCGCCCGGGACGGGGCGTGCGTAGTGCCAGCCACTGGTCGCATGGTTGATTACTCTGTATGGGCAAGGAGAGTGTCTACAAGGCAGATTGCGATGTCGACCAAATCGGACGCCGACAAACAGAAGCCCAAGAGTACCAGGCGGGGCAGTTACACCCAGACTAACAACATGGACCGGTATGCCCACCAGAAGGGGTCTCCGGGCGGATCGGGCCCGATACTGGACGTCTCGAAGGACGCGACACCTCCCCCCACAGAACTGACCCTGCAAGATATTATGGGGGCCATCGAAGGGATGAAGTCCTCGATTGGGCAACAATTTGAGACCCTGGCACAAAAAGTGGATGCCATATCGATTGACGTCAATCTGGTTCGGGCAGACCTGGGGAAAACTAATGAGCGGGTTCAGTCCTTGGACCTCAAGACTGCCGGCCTCCTGGGCGACGTCTCCGGCCTTCAGCAGGAAGTCCGTACCCTGCGGACGGCAAATGATCACTTCGCCCGACGGTTGGAAGAGTTCGAAGGCCGTGCAAGGCGCAATAACGTGCGCATCATTGGGGTCCCGGAAAATTCGGAGGAGCAGTCGGTGGACCTGTTCGTGGAGGACCTGGTGGTGAACCATCTGGCGCCCAAAGGCCTCAGTAAGTTCTTTGCTGTCGAACGGGCCCACAGAGTCCCGGGCGGGAGGCCCAAGGCGGGGTCCCCTCCGAGGCCGATTGTCGCCAGGATTTTTAACTTCAGGGACCGAGATGCCATTCTGCAAGCATCGCGGGTGGCCGGCCCGCTGCCATTCCAGAACACTACTGTAAGTTTCTATCCGGACTTTACCCAGATGGTGCAGAAGCAACGGCAAGGCTTCCTGGCGGTCAAAAGAAGACTACGTGAGATGGGACTAAAATATGCCATGCTCTTCCCGGCCAGGTTGCGGGTGGTGTTCGATGAGCGGACTTTCTTTTTTGAGTCTCCTGACATGGTCGGAGACTGGCTGGACAGGTTGCCCCAAGGACGGACTGGCGTGGAACGCTCCGGTGGCGCAGATGGTGGTGGAGATGAACACTGAGCCAGGACTTAAGTACTAGGACTCCGGTTCCTCCGGGAGGTTGATAATCCGGGGGGTAGCGGGGGCAGTAGGGGAGCCTTTTCCTCCTCTGGGGTTCTTTTCGTAGATTAGTAGTTTTAAGGGGCGACAGGCACACTGCAAGTTGGGGGGCACTTTAGAGCTTACGCAGGGGTGCAGGGTGGGGGGTGGATGTGGGTTGTTGTTGGGGTTGTTTTTTGTTATGCAAGGCGTAAATATGCAAGCTTCTGTGACTCGGGTCTGGTTCCACGCGGGGGGTGGTGGTCTCCTTACATGTTGGGATGGGGGGTAGGGGCCTAAAAATACTCAGCTGGAATGTAAATGGCTTGGGGGATCGTATAAAGCGTGGGATTGTCCTGCAATTTCTGAAGCGATGTACCCCTGATATTGCCTTATTGCAAGAGACGCACTTGATAGGTAACACGTGCTATGCACTCAATCGTAAAGGCTATAAATTTGTTGCACATTCCGGGTTTTCATCGGGTTCTAGAGGAGCGGGAATACTTGTCAGGTCCTCTCTGCCATTCGAGGTTGACTCCACTATCGTTGACGACAGGGGACGCTTTGCGGCAGTAGCGGGGCGGTGGGAGGGCAGGACCCTGGTCCTGGTGTCGGTTTATGTCCCCCCTGCATTGCAGCCCTCTACACTAGCGGACTTAGAGAGGACATTGTTGGATCTCCCAGAAGGAATGTTGGTGGTGGGTGGCGACTTCAATGCGGTTGGCTCTGGCCTGCTCGACAGACACCCGCAGAGGAGTTCGGGGGGGGCTCAGAAGTGGCTTCCTGATTTTATAGATACCCTTGGGCTGGTTGACTGTTGGCGACTGTTGCATCCCAAACAACGACAATATACTTTCCACTCAGGGGCGCATGGCAGTCTCTCTAGAATTGATTATGTTCTTACCCTAGCTGCACACGCCTCCTTCGTCTCTGAGGCCAGGCACATGGCACGAGGTATTTCTGACCATTCCCCGGTGTGGATCTGTATGGATGTTGGCCGAGGAGTGGGTGGTAGGGTGGCCCCAATTAACCCGTGGTACTTCAGGGACCCTGCGACTCGTAGTGCGGTATTGAAGGCGGTCGACCGTTACTTTCAAGAAAACCTTGGTTCGTCGGCGGTGTCCTTGTGGGAAGCGTTCAAAACAGTGCTTAGGGGTGAGGCCCTCTCCTTGATAACAGCGGCCAAGCGTCGTAGAGACGCGGAGGTCGCCCAGCTTGAGGCGGAGATCGCGGACCTAGAGTTGGCTCTGGAAGGGGAGGTCACGTCGGAGGCGCTGCACAAGTTGAGCCTTAAACAATCGGAGTACAGGGCCCTCGTGACGGATGCGGCCAAAGCCCTGAGTAGGGAACAGCGGGGCCGTCTGTACGACGTCGGGGACAAGGCCGGGAAATTGATCGCGTGGCTAGATAAAAAGGAGCGGGCCAATCGTGTTGTGCCGGACCTTGTGACGGAGGATGGCGTCATGGTCACGGAGCCGGACGGCATAGTCCAGTGCTTTGCGGATTACTTCCACACGGTCTATACCTCCGTGTCTGACAGGCCTGTGGAGGATTCATGTGAGCTCCTGCGCGATCTTGCCCTGCCTTGCCTCTCCGACATAGACAGAGACGATCTTGATGGTGACATCACAGTCGACGAGATTGCGGGGGCTATCCGCTCTTTGCGCCCGGGCAAGGCCTCGGGTCCGAATGGCCTGCCAATTGAGCTTTACAAACTCCGACCGGACAAGATCGCTCCGCATTTGCGGGCTATGTTTGTGGAGGCGAGGGAGATGGGCTGCCTCCCACTTGACCAGCGCCTGGCAACGATCGTGGTCATCCATAAAGATGGCAAGCCCAGGAACCGGTGCAGCTCATACAGGCCGATCTCGCTCCTTAATGCTGAGCCGAAGATCCTTGCCAAAATCCTCGCAAACCGGCTGGTCAGGGTGGTCGGGGATCTGATCCACCCTGACCAATCTGGCTTCATCCCGCATCGTAATACCGCGTTGAATCTTAGGCGCCTCCATGGAGTGATCGCAAGGGTGGGGACGATGCGGGAGCCGGCCATGGTGGCTGCGCTCGACGCAACGATGGCATTTGACACGGTGGAGTGGGCATACCTGTGGGCTGCGCTTGCGAAATTCGGCTTCGGGCCCGGATTTGTGGGCTGGGTAAGGCTATTATACGAAGGACCTCTCGCCAAAGTCGCAGTTAACGGTAGGGCGTCCCGTCCCTTCGATCTGGGGAGGGGTACCAGGCAGGGTTGTCCTCTATCGCCGCTGTTGTTTGCTCTCGCCCTTGAGCCGCTGGCGGCCTGGATACGATGGCACCCAGACGTGAGGGGGATTCGATGGTCCCCTGATCACGAAGACCGCATTTCCCTCTATGCCGACGATATTCTGCTCTATCTTACTTCACCCCGGAAGTCCCTTATAGTTGTTTGCGACATATTGACTTCTTTCGGGAGGAACTCGGGGCTAACCATTAATTGGGGTAAGTCATATCTGTATGCCCTGTGTGGGGACGTCCCGGTTCCCCCGCGGAATTGCCCGATCCAGATTGCCCGGGAGGGTTTCCTATATCTTGGGATTTATATCTCTGCCGACCCAACGGTGCGGTATGAGAGGAACCTGCTCCCTCCGTTGGCGCGCCTGCGGCGGGACGTGGCGGGCTGGCGGCGGCTGCCGCTTTCCCTCCTTGGCCGTGCGGTGCTATTCAAAATGATGTCTCTTCCCCGTTTTCTCTATGTCCTGCAGAACACCCAGGAGCTGGTTCCGGCCAGCTACTTTCGGGAGGTTGAGAGTCTGCAGCGTTCGCTGCTGTGGGGCGGCCGCCCGCGTATAGCGATAGCAAAATTAACTCTCCCTTGGTACGACGGGGGTATCGCGCTTCCCGACATCCGGAGATACTATTGGGCCTCCCAACTGAGCGCGATCAATCATGGAGTCTACGGTCCGGCGCTTGGCCCTGGCTTTGCTATGGACCGGTGGTTACTGCGGGGTGGTGGCTATTATAGAGCACTTTATTCGAAGCCACCGGCTGGGTCCCTCACAGGGCCGACCGGGGTGGCGGTGCACGTGTGGAAGACAGTCACGAACTCCCTGGGATGGAAGGATAGGCTCACCCTCGCCACTCCGTTGTATGACTCGGACATGTTGGGGAACCTCTGGCACTCTAAGGGATTCGACAAATGGGATCTGATTGGCATCTCCAGGGTGGGGGACATGCTGACCAAGGGGTGGATTAAGTCGTTCGATGAGCTGCGGTCGGAATATGCGCTTGAGGGCACGGAATACTTCCGGTATGCGCAGGTGCGCCATGCGCTGCAGTCGGTCCTCGTTCAGGGGGAAAAGGTGCCTGAGTCCTCTCCATTGGAGGACCGGATCCTGGACGGCCATATGCCGGAGAGCACAATCTCCCTAATTTACAAAAAGCTTGTGAACGTTCGGACCGACCTCTTCCTGGGGGTGCGGGACCAGTGGACTAGAGACGGCCTTGAGCTGGACGATGAGGATTGGCAGTACGCGGTCTCCTCTCCTAAGGAGGTCGCAATCCCCGCCAGGTTGCGGCTTGTCCAGCTTAAGATACTCCACAGAGTCTATGTCACTGGGCCCCGATTGGTCCATATGGGTTTTTCCGAGGACGGGCTGTGTAAGAGGGGCTGCGGGATGGTGGGCACCTTTCTGCACATTATATGGGAGTGTGGTGTGATTGCGGAACTATGGAAGCGGATTCACGTTGTTATGCAGGAGGTCACGGGCATTGTATTGCATCCAGAGGCGCGGCGCTGTCTCTTGAATGTGTGGGGTCCTACAGACTACGACGCGGCGCAGACTCAATGGGTGACCCTAGGTAATATGGTGGCTAAGCGAGATATTGCAAGATTGTGGGGATCCCCTAGCCCTCCCACCCTGGATGGTTGGAAGGACAACATGGACTGGTGCATGTTCCGGGAGAAAACGGTGTATGGTGCGCGGGGGAGGCCCAAGAAATGGCATAAGGTATGGGGAGGTTGGAACCAGTATAGGGGGTACATATGTTTGCCTCCTGCCACTGAACCACTAGAGGAGCAACTTTCCCCCTAGCCTCACGTCCGACTTGGGTATTTCTGATGCACCTCTGCTAGAATGTTAGCGCCTCTGCTTCTCCCTCCTCCTCTCAATCGGTGGCTTGAACTGATGTTGGAAATGGGGCCGCCCCCTCGCTGGGAGCTGACGCGAACTTATGATGTATATTGCCTTGCTTGTTGTGTTCATTTTTAAAAATTGGAACCTTTGTTTTTATCCTGTATGAGAGCTGTAGATGACTGCACGTGTCGATTGAGGAGCTGCCGAACCTCCGGGTTGTCGGCTGAATAGCAGTGTATCTGAATTATACGAATAAAGGTTTTTAAAAAAAAAAAAGAAAAAAAAAAAAAAGAAACTGGTAGCCTCCTTCGCTATCCGGTGTCAGGCACAAACTTCTTAAGGTAGTGGCTCTGCACCTCAGTGGAGTATATAGTATGAGTGCAGCAATGAATCTGGGTTTGCACAAGACACCAGTCTGCAACTCCCTATCCCCAGGTCAGATTGGCAGTGGCCATTTGTCCAATAAACTGTAAATTTACCATTAAACTAGACCAAAGCTAGTTCAACTCTAACGGTCAAGGGGATTTTGAGGGTTGGCAGCCTGGATGATGTTGTGCTAGTCTACTCTGTCTCTCATTCCCATTGATAGGATTATACCAGGATTATCAAGCCAGAAGCTTGGTCACATCATCTTTTACCTATGAGGAACCATTATGACCACATCATTATGTACAGTATTAACAACTCAGTAGGACATGAAATTCTTACAGCTTCAAATAGTCTGCACATCAGGGACACTTACTATGAGTCATCGCCAATCTAGGCGTCATTTGGGGCTCAAGTACTAATCCTTGCTTGCTGGGCCGCATCAGAGTCTAGGCTCTCAAATGTGGAGTCAGTGTGGTGTCAATTTTCGGTCTGTTGCAGCGGTGCATGAAAGTCTCAAGTGCAGCTGTTCTTTTCTGTTCGGTTTGACTCATAGTGGCCACTTGGATTATGCAATTTCCCATCTCCTGAGACAGGATGCTTCAGGAGCAGGTGACTTGCTTGTCTCCGGTATCAGCTCTTGCCATATATTTCTAAAACCAGTCCTCAGGTGCTTTTGATTAATCAAAGACTGTTGCGATCGTCAACTATGACTTTGAGTTGTGCGGCAACCAGGAGCATAAACTGAGGCCAGCCTCTCATAGCTCCTTCTTGACATCTAGAAAGGAGGATTTTTGCTAGCAACTGAGGCGTTCTTGACCAGGAAGCTGACCACCGTTCGGGTATCCTGCAATATCAAGTCTCTATTGTGGTAATGCAACAGTCGTGCCACTACCGGCCCTGGTGCGGAGGTCTTGCTGGCACTCTGTGCACTATTTCCAGTTCTTAAATGTTCAACAGTTCTTATGGGGTCACCTCCTTTGACAGCCCTCCCTCCAGAAATGAGATCATGGCCTTACTCTCCACTTTTTCTGGCAAGCCAACAACCCTAATATTTGTCAACGACTACATCCTTCTGATTGAAATGAAATGAAATTAAATGAAATGGCGACTTATAGAGTGCGAACAATCACCCGAGGGTGTCAAGGCGCTTACCAGGAGTTTATGCTTCAATTCAGCAGACTACCCTATTGTGGCACCAGCAGTATCCAAATGTCGTGTGTAGGACCCCAAGCTCCTTGTGGGCCCACTCACCAGCTGTGTGATTGAATTCCCTCGGTCAGTGCAGGCTGCCTCTTCAGTGTTCCAGGTTTTTTATGACGCTGCCAGCCCTGGCGTTGCTCCCCATCAGCCTGCATGATCCCTCCAAGGGGCCCCCTTCTGCACCTCCAGCTTTCAGTTGGGATGCCCCAACAAGATTTGTCAGACTTGTGTAAATTATTTCCCAACAGAAAGGATCCAGTTTCCTCATTCTCCCAGGCATCCACCCCTGTATACTAGACCCAACCGTGTCTGAGCCGTGTAGTATCCACCTCATGTAGTGCCACCACCCTTGGGCCTCATCAAGCACCTGGGGCTGCTTCCAGTGAGCTTGACCACTCAGTCTCCTCACGGGCACCCCAGGGAGGTGGGCAAGGATCCATCACCCCATAGAGGACTCCAACTATCCCACTAGGCCCACTTACCAGGATCGCTGAGATTGAACGCTGGCGGATGCCATATTAAATCCACCCGATGCAGGACTTCTCAGCCACTGGACCACAGACCCCAGGAGCACTGCAGCTGTTAGTTTATTTACGCTGGGTGTCCTCTCAATTTCAGACAGCCCAGAGCCCAGATATCAGGTGCTCTTAGCACCTTAAACCTCCAAGACGGACAGAGATCAGAGGCGGATGGGAGAGTGCTAAAAGAAAGTGCAGCCATCGTGGTTCATGGATAGCCACGGCCCCCCCATCCTTTTTTGTAGTCATCCATGTATGTTTAAGCTATCTTTTGAGGTGAAGGTAATTCAAAGCCAGGAGTACCCATTCATTGTACTCAAAACAATCACATTTTCCTTTGAAATTAATCAAAACTAAAAAAGGTTCTCTATTTCTATTCCTGTTCAATGTACACCTGCATGCTAGAAAGCACCCATGAAATTCTAATATAATTATCAGAGAAAGTTGATGTTTTAAAACGTAACATTTTTATTGTAATATGGCCACTGCATTTAAGTGGCAGCATGTTTTCTTTTTTTCTTGTTTTTATTTTTGTGGTGAAAAAAATGAAAGAATGTAACCACTGCAACAGCTAACATAGGTCAGATATATTTGCTTATAGCTGTTTCCCTTTTCCTTTGTGCCTTGAATTTTTCCTTTTAGCCAGCGCCGGGCTGGGATCGCAAACGAGCCCTGGCAATTACGTCTGACCGGCGGGTGGGGGGTCTGGCGGGAACACTGCTGCGGCGCTCGTGTTACAAGGGGCTAATTTTGCAGCATTGCTGCGAAACCAGCCCCCAGTAACAAAAACACCCCCCACCGGTCTAAAACCTGCCCCCGACCTTTCGGGCCACCGGGAAACACCCAGTGCCCGCTACTGCCAGTTCGGCCCTGCTTTTAGCTACTGTATGGCCCCTACCTCGACCCTCCATAACCCGTTTCTTACTATACCTGTATATTCCTCTGATAAACTAGTTCACACCCCCAGGTCAACTGAGCATCCTTGGTTGTTGCTTTCAGCATTTGTAAAGGTCTCTATTGAAAAGGCTTCTGCACTACACCATTCAATAGGTTGGCTTTTCATCCATTTAAGATAATAGCGCTATAATTGAGCTAAGTGAGTTAAATAGCATTGCTTTTGATAAATTAATTTAATGGACTAGATCTAGGCTCTAACTTATTTTGCAGCTGAAAACTCTGTGACTCATAAAATAGGTGCATTTGCAACCTCAAATAAACTGTTTTCCCTAATTAGAGCACTTGGGCACCTACCTAGATATTTCTAATATTGCTAATTTGGAAAAGTATATAAATTTAATGCACGTGGTAGTGCATTAAAGCAGCCCTACCATAACGCCATCCCTCCTGTTTGTGATGTGAATGGCCGCGGAGGCAGGGAACAGTTTCGGTTAAGAACAAGCATTAGCAATTCCTATAGACTTGTAGATGCAAGAGCTATTGGCTTTGCCAGTGTCTTTTAACCATGTTGCGCAACAGCATTTTTACTGGGCACCCATTTTAGGAGTCTGCAAACTTTCACTGGCTCTTAAAATGGAAATGCAAATGGATACCAATTTGAAAGGGCTGTGATGTATGCATCGCTTCCAGTTTGCAAATCGGCATGAGATGTATCAAAGTTTTACAATCGTAATCCATCTGCAAAACATTGAAAAATTATTGATTCCTGAGTTGAAAAAGGGAAGAAGTTTTCCTGTACCCCTTCTCCGTTGTGAATATAAAAAAAACAAAAAGGTTGTTGGGGAGCAGGCGGTGGTCCAGGGAACCACTGCAAACTCCCAAGCAAACCTTTAAGAAAAAGTCAATTTTTATTTTAATACAGATCCATTTCATTTCAGGGATATAGTCTGCTTTTAAAAATAGGAAATTTACTTTATTTAAAGGCAATTTCAAACATGGTGGTCGGCTGACCCCAGCAGGCTACCATGCCTGTGACGGTGACCAATCGTAGTGATTCACAAATTGCGACCTGACCCTTTTAAAATTGATTAGGGAGGGCGGTGTATGACTCACTACAGTTCCTTATTTTTCAAACTGACTTATCAGCACGCAGGACAGTTCGCAAAATCCGATTCCACTCGAAAATGTGCGCACTCTATGCAGCCACTTTTTGTGAATGGAATTTTCATACATCGGGTCCCTCGATTTACAAAACTCTGTCATCAATCTGCACCTGCAGCATTACACTCTCACTTGGGTGCAAATATAAAACCTTTAGGAATGAACTCCTGGAAACTCCCGATAGGTTTCCAGACCAACTCCAGAAAAACGTTTCAGACTTAACTATTGTGACTATGCAGTTTCACTTACACTTGCAAAATATATATGAGATGCAAATTACGTTTGGAGGAAAGCATTCATATTTGTAAAATGGCTGTTATTTGTCACATTTTTTTTTCTCCAATGAGAAACACTTCCTCTTACACCTCCGCCAATTGTGATGGTTTTTCCTTTTCCATCCCATTGTGGAAAGGAATTTACACCTCCCCTGTCAGGAAAAAAATTCCAACCAATTCAAGGATGTGAACGGCTTGGAAAAATACTTTTGAATAATCACAAACTCTTGAAATGTTCAAGTGCTTCCCAAATTTTCAGGGTATTCTGCCTCAGGATTGTTCATTGCACACCCCTTTCTGGGATTTACTCACACACTATAGTGCACCATCATGGTGTAATGCTGCACATGCATGAATGTTAGTTAGAGGTCACAGCTGCATCCCTTAGCTTGCCCCTTGCACCCCTGGCATTGCCTTTGCGACAACTGGCTTAGAGGTGGCAACATCATTGCCAGGAGCACAGGGCTCTTTTGGCGTCATGCTCTCCTCTTTTGTTTTCTGTTAATTTTTTATTACATTAATAGTGAATAATTCTATATTATTCACTATTAGTGTAATGGAGAAATTAACTACAATTATCTACACTATGTTCTGGCAGCACAGTTAAGTAAAAATTGCTTTTAAATGTATATTTCATACATGTTTGCGGGTTAGTATGTTTATTTAAAAGAGAGCATGTGTATGTGTGTGTTTGTCTAAGTGTTTAAGTGAGTGAGAATATGTGACAGGTAGTTCATGAGACTGAGTGTCACTAAGTGAGGAAGAGTTAATCAGAGCAAGTGAAAATGAGTGAGCGAGTGCAAGAGTGACTGCAAGTGAGTGTGAATGATTTTTTTAAATGAGTGTGAGGAAATGGGAGTGAGAATTAGCATGAATTGGTGATAGTGAGTGAGTGTAATGAGTAGGAAGGAGTGATAGTGAGTTAGTGTAACTGTGATTGAGAATGAGTGAGTCAAGGGGAGAATAAGCAAGAATGAGTGAGTAAGAGTGTGAGTATGGGTAAGTGAGAAAATGTGTGTGAGACAGTAAGGGTGGATGTGAGTGAGTGTGAATGAATTATTGAGAATGAGGGAGTCAGAGTGAGCGAGAATACCTGAGAGTGAATGAATATGTGAGAGTGAGAATAAGAGTGAGGGCAAGTAAGATTGAGTGAGTGAAAAAGTATGAGTGAGTCACAGTTAGAATGACAGACTGAGTGCAAAGGAGTGTGTGTGTAAGAGAGTGAGTGAGAATAAATGAGTGAAAGAAAATGAATAAGTTACAGTGTTAGTGAGAATGAGAGTGAGTGAATGTAAGTGAGGTGAGTGAGAATGTGGTGTTATACTTGTGTGCCTGCCATTGGCCCTGGCATACTGAAAGCATATCATCTTTTATAGAGGCACAAAAGAGCCTTATAGAGTGGCCAAATACTGGTGCTGGCTTACTGGAGGTTTTTATCAGAATAATGAGCAACCAGGGTAAAATACCATTACTGGCATACTACAGGTAATTCTTTGTATATGGGGCACCCATGGAAAAAAGCTGACAAAATTGAAAAAAATCTTGACATGGGGGCACCAGTGACAAAAGGCTGCTGCTAGCACATTGGAAGTAATTCTTGGCAAAAGGTAGGAAAATCGTGGCACATGGGAATGGGGCAACCATTACAAAATGATGGCCCTGACATACAGGGCCGGACTGGCCATAGCGGGCACCTGGCAATCCCCCGGTGGGCCACATGGGTGGGGGCCGGTTTTGGGCCCCTGGGGGCCGTTTTGTTACAGGGCCGTTTTTGTTACAGGGCTGGTTTTGCAGCATAGCTGCAAAATCAGCCCTGTAACAAAACAGGCCGAAAACCGTCCCTGGCAAAGAGCTCGGCAGCACCCCCAACCCCCCGGGGAGGGGCCGGCCGAGCACTTTGCCAGGGCCGGTTGTGGCTCCCAGTCCAGCCCTGCCGACGTACTGAGGTATTTTCTTTATATAAGTGTCACCTGTGGCATATGGACAACATGAATGACAACATTCTGGCACTGAGGTATTATGCAATTGTTGATATAAGGGGGCTGGGGGGGGGGCATGACAAAGTGCTGGTCCTGACACATTGGATATCATTTTTGGCATGTGACAGAAATCCATAGCACATTTTGAAGAAGATGGGGTCCAATCCTGGTGAGTATCAGGTTTCACTGTTTTGAAACACCATGAAAGGACTTGAATATTTAATGAGCACCCTTACAAAATGTTAGCAAATTTATGTGAAAATTGTGCTTTAAAATGCATTATTTGACTGCATTCTTTCAAAATTTTCTGGGGCGGAAAACTCCTGACCCCACAAGAAGAGATCTGGTTCAGTCACATCACTTACTGGCTGTAATTCAGAGTAGTATTACACATCACCACTTTCAAAGATCATGTCAGCACCCCATTATATATAGTATCAAAAAAGATGTGTCTGTGTTGTTTTATTAATCATGCAGTTATTACCGAACATCAGCAGTGTCGATTATTGTGACTTCTTGAGGGCTACGGTCATGTGGCATTACTTCCTAGGACGATTCAGGGTCTAACATAATATGATGTCACTTCCTGTGATGTCATTAAGGTCAAAAGGTATGCATTGTAACTTCCTCTACCACTGGTGTTTTGGTGAACCGACCTCTGTGCCGGGAGTAAAAGGATTTACAAGTGCAAGGTTATCTTTTGTAAACACTTTGTAATGGTAAATCGACCATTTTCAGGTTATAAATGGGACCCATTGTCTTCAAATTAGTAAACAGCGTCTCCGAATATCTCTGCCAGCATGCCTTCTATGACTGCGTTCCAAGAACGGTCCCTTTATACAGAAACAGAACTGTATATAGTTACACGATTTCAATAACAAAGCTAATGAAAACCTACGTGTGCTTTTTATGCAGCTACGAGGCACTATTGTTTATACTGGCGCTGAAAAACAGATGTGTTTGACAGAAAATTCATCGTTAGCATCCATTTTTTCTGGGGGCCTAATGCTTCGCTTTTAAGTGCATTCCCACTGTTTCTATTTATGAAGCCGTATTCTTTTCTGAGTGCCAGGACAAATACTCTGGAAGGCAGCCTTGTTTATGTTTCAGCATGCTGGTTGCAGATAATTTATTTTTGATGCCAAGAATTACTCATTCTTGTAAAAGTTGTGGAAAATACTTTTTACTTGCACAAACTGGATTATGGTTTATTTCTAAATCTATTTTAATGGACTTTCCCTTTCTTCCAACAAAGACCCCGCAGTAAATCAAATTGCAGCTCTTACAAAATAACATCAACAGCTCCTTCACTACTGCTGCATGATGTAATGATACTAAACATATTTTTACTAGTCAATTTAATGCTTCAATTTTCTAGTTTTCACAAGTGGCGTGATCATAATAGAAGACTTTTGAGGCTACAGGCATTCATAATGGTTGTGAATATCAGGAATGTTTTTTTCACCTAGTATCAGAGTGTTAGGGCAGTTTATATGGGAGACATTGTTTACAACTAATGCGATACAACGCATTCCATTACAACGCGGTTGTTACAACGACTGTGTTATATCGCAAACCATTACAACGCAAGTTGTTACAACGACTTGCGACTGTTTGACAGACTGGAGTTGGAATAGTAAATTATACTATTCCAAAATCCAGCGCCCCCTACAGCAAGTCGTTGTAACGACTTGCGTTGTAATGATATGCAATGTAACAACGCGGTCATTGTAACAACCGTGTTGTAATGGCATGCAATGTATGCATGCGTTGTAACATCGCATATTCAGTTTATAGTTACAACCATCTTTAAAAAATGTGTAAGACCGTGATTGTTATCCGTTCTCTGTGGAAGTGTTGATGCAGCTCGTAAGAAAACTGAACTATTATTTGGATTATGAATTAACTCGAGTGATCAGGCTATAGATCTAGAATAGTTCTGAGCATATACCGTCTTTGTCCTGGCCTTTATTCATCATTTATTAATCTTTTTCATCCTTCTCTTAATCGTAACAAAGCAGTTTTTTCCTTGATTTCCGGGAACATAATAGATCTTTCACTGACAAAAGAACTCTGCTCTTATGATGCTCCTGGAGACCTTTACACCAAGTATGGTTAAGTAGCAAGATGGGGTGAGTGAAAATGCAACAGTTTACCCTTGCAAAAGAGGTATCATTTTTGTAGAAATTAGACGGATTGTGTGAAATCAATTTCCCCAGTCATCCTTGTGAAGATTTATGTGCAGGCAGACATTGTGTACAAAACAAAATTGACCCACCGGCAGGAGATTAGTTTGAGAAGATGATGTCTTGCAGCAGAGGTAATACGATTTAGGCAATAGAATGAGGAAAGCACATTATCACCTTTAGGGTTATCTGGGAAAGCTATCCACTGATCCGGGAGTGGAGGGTGGTGTTGGGAGCGCATCTGATTTAGGATTATGAGATATTTCACGTTTTGCTCCTGACTACTTCCTAGCATAGTTGTTAAACGATCTGGGGGCAGATTTTGTTAAGACATGCTGTAGGTAGTACTAGCTAAACGGTATTCTTGGAATGTCTATCTTTTAATGCCCATTCATAAGAAATGTCGAATGAATATGACTTTGATTTGTACAATTATTCTGCTTAAGGTGTCTTGTGTTAAAATCTTCAGCAAACAATTACTATTCCATCTTACAGCCTGGGACACTGGTCAGAATTTCCATTTGATTTTGCAAATAGGATTGTGTCACATCGGAAAGGTATTAATCTGAATTCTAGGTCTGATCATAGGGGACCTGCTTTGATCAAGAAGCAAAACTATTGTTTTCTTAGCTGATTTAGAGGTAATATGATTTTGCACTGGGAATGTGAAAAGCACATTAGCACCTTAAGTTGAATCTGACAAAGCCATTCCATGATTAAGAAAGGGGGTTGAGGGAGGGAGTGATGGGGCTTGGTCATGGTGCTCATATCTAGTTTGAGAGATATTTCACATTTTGCTCATGATGTACTGCGAAGGCAATTTACTAAAACATTTCGGGGGCGATTATGGTGTTGGTCGGAAAGCCTCCAACCGCTAATCGGAAGCTTTACGACTGCGGTCAGAGGCTTTCCAAACGACACGGTCGGTTTGCGGTCCTACTGCTCGATTAAGATGTCAGCAGTCGATAGTAAACCGGCCGGTCATTCCGACTTGGTTCCGACCGGCTGTCGGAGTCCTACTGCTGGCTGGACCCGCCCCGTAATCTCCTATAGACAGCTTTTCTGCCGTCAGGATTACGATGTTGGTTTCCCACAGTCTTTCTGTGCCAGCCTGTCTGACATGGAAAGGCTGTTGGAAAGCAACTTTGGGGGCCACTAGCTGGGCCCCCTTGCCTCTGCAGCCTAGGTCTGTTGGTCGAGGGGGTACCTAGGGTACCCCCCTGTAAAACCCTGCACTATGTGGCAGGCACCATGACGTGAATGCCACAGGCTCAGGGTTTTACAAGCCCCATGTCTCTATATGAGCCTGTATTACGGTTGTAACACAAGCTCCCTTAGGGAATAGTGAGTATGCGACTGAACAGTGTTCGGTAGCATCGTAATCTGACAGTCGGAACCGCCGACCAGAGGTCGGTCGTTCCCGAGATGATGTCGGTCGGAGGCAACTCCGACCGACATTGTAATAAGCCCCTAGGTGTCAGGTGGGTGTAGATTCTGATTTTATATACCATGCTTTAGCTATTGCAAAAGTTACCCCAGACCCTTGGAAAGATTCCTTCATGCAAGTACATAAACAAGGCCAAAATAATCTAACAATTTTTAATTATATACTAATAGTGCTTATGATTTTATTTGTTAAAATCTCCATCAAATATTTACTATTGCATCTTAAAGCCAGGCCACTGTGAAATAATTATTGTGCAGTCTTCCTGAAAGGACTTTGGGCAAGGCATGTTGAGCCTTGCTGGGCTTATTGCACTTTGATGGTGCCCACAGTGGAAGAGAAGACAGCAACTTCACCTTACGGTGCATTTATTCTGTGTCCTGAGTCAGGGTCTGTTATGGTCAGTGATGGTCCCATTCTGGGTTACAAGTTCTCAAACACCACTTCTGTAAATGTGGTAGCCTATCTGCTGATGAAGATGTTGGATTCCTAAGTTTAAGGTCGTATTATTGAGAAATAACCATGCCAGCATCAGGTTTCATACCGCCAGAAACATGCTTTTCACCTTCCTAAATACAGACACAGAACCTACTGTTTAAGGGTGACAGTTGCTCTACCAACCATCAGTGCTATCTTCAATATATTTTAAATTCACTACACACTCTTAGACTTTATGGGTACTAGTCGGAACATCCAGTCCAAACTTAAACAGGAATGTCATCCCAAGAACATTGTGTGGTTACTTTACAGCTCATCAGCCAAGGAACCTTGGAGCAACATGATGAATTACAAGGAGCAAAGGGGCCTTCTGACAAACTGCACTTTGTGGTACATTTAGTAGAACTGCAACAATACTACTTACATACTGCAAAATGCTGTTCGCAACCCTACGTGCAGAGATTCCACTTTTTCTATGCAGAGATCTCCATCCCAATTTTGGATATCACTACACGCACAGGTATAGTTTTAGTAGTAACAGTGAAAGGAACCCTGGGGAGTGACTGGAAAATAGGGAATGCTTTCTACTAAATGGGTGGTCACTAAAGAGGTGCAGGAAGGGGCTTAAGAAGGGCTAAGAAGGAGTTTAGTGAGGTTTGCAAATACAAAGCCCTTCCAAAAAAGAGTAAGTCCATTACTATTCACAAGCTGCCCTTCTAAAGCCAAAATGGATCCAAAATAGTTGTAAATGTACTCCTGCCTGCCTGTCTTCGAGTAAGTCCAGCACCACACATGGCCACTCACAAGTACTGCAACACAGTGGTATAGTAAATAATGGAGGCATGGACCTCAAATAACACAGCAGAAGAAATAATACTTAATAAAATAAATTATTTATAATATATAAACATATATTTATTTTGTTAAAAGTTATATTTAAATAAAATGAATTTTATTTTAAATTAAATTAGTATTTAGTTTTTTGTTAAAATATAATTATATATATTTTTCAATAAAGCATATAAATTAAGTAAAATTAATTAAACCAATGCATTTTTATAACACTCAATGATTATTAAATATCTAAAAGGAAGTGAGAGTGTAATGTTGTAAAAATATATTTTAAATAATAATGATAAATTAATTAAATATATTTTTTCATTTAATTAATTATTAACTTTTTTGATGAGTTAATGTGTTGTAGCATTTTACTGTGTTAGCTCTAGGCCAGTAATAATTATTTTAGGTTACGTTACATTAACATATTTTTAAATTGTCTTCATATGTATTCAACTTTATAATTGTTCCCTATATTCATTGACATGTTGACAGTTACTTGTAGTAATTTTGCACTTGTAAATCTTGTTCTTGAAAGCTACACTCCCAGTTTTGAGAGGGGTGGAGACATGAAGTTTGCACAAAGTAGTATATTTACTCTCCAGTTAGCAAAAAAGTGTGAAGTTACTACTAGGTGCAGAAGTAAGTTTACACATGTGTAAATCTACACATTTAGATTTACCTTTGAGACTAAGCCCGACTCCTGAAGGGGCAGTAACCAGATTTTCCGTTTTTGACTGAAGAAGTGCTCTCTGAGTGTCCTCAAAATTGGCATACGGAATTCCAAACCTGGGATGTCTGAACCCAGAAGACTCAGCTTCCAATTAGAATAAAGTATATTTAAAAGCAGATAGCCAAAATGCTGGGTCAACAGATATGAGCATATGGCACTGTGCTGATGACACTGGGTTGTAATAAAACAATTCGCAAAATGAGATGCAACTCTGTCTGTCTTACACACTGAAAATATTGGAAATGAATGATGTTTGTGAATAGAGGAAAGGAGGAGAAAAGGTTATCAGTTATTCATCCAACCAGCAGTGCCATAGTCAATATATTTTTTTATTAACTACTAGCTCTTAGACTTTATTCATTACTAGTTGGAACATCAAGTCCAAACATAAACAGGAATGTCATCCCAAGAACATTTTGTGGTTATTTTAGAGCACATCAGCCACGCACCTTTTCAGCAACATGAGTAGAAGGAAAAAAGGGGCCTATTGGCAAACTACACTTTGTAATACATTTAGGGCCTCATTACAATGAGACTTGGATCACTGTGGCGGGTTTCACTTTCGACCGCCGCATTACGAAGCAGGCGGTCGAAAGTGAAACTGGCCGGTCATTGTGGCTTGATTATGATGGGCTCAAGAAGCCTGTCGGCCAGTCGGAGCCTGTCGGCCAGTCAGAGCCCGTCGGCCAGTTGGAGACCTGACTGTAACCCCTGTAGCGGCCGTCCCGAGTAGGTCAACGGAATTCACATGGACAGAGGCATATCATAGCCTTATGACTTCGTCTTTACATATTATTGCACAGGAATTTTGGTTGTTATGTGATGCGATAAGACGTAAGTTATTCTAGCTTCTGAAGATAAATATTAGATCCACTGAAAGTGTGTGGTGCCACTACCGTTCCGGGCTAGAGATATAAATTAAACAAATAGGTGACTGGTCAACTTTTAACTGGAAGACTCTGAACGTTTACGGATTACTTCTGAGTTTGATTCAATACTCGTATAAGCCTCGAAAAAGTTACTCTGTAACGAAACACGTGTTGGCTGCCGGTCCAACGTTCTACAGGAGGATTACTGATTTGTGCCCTCCATCTATGAAATATAGTGCTATTGAAATTATTTGCTTTCAAACACATTGTCAAACTTGTATGTTCCATATCTTTATTAAATTGAACAAGTCAAAAACTGTTTTCTGAATTTGATTCATGTAACAATAAGAGAAATATCTATGAATGAATCTGAACTGATTAGAGTGCCGAGGTTTACTCTTATGTAGAACTACAATAGTACCGCTCACATACTACAAAATGCTGTTCACAACCCTACCTTCAAAGATCTCAGTCTCGTCTATCTTTTCAATACCGAGATCTCTGTCCCTATTGAGGAGCTCTCCAAATACGTAGGTGTACATTTTAGTAGTAACTGTGGATGTAGCCTTGGGTGAGTGGCTGGAAAATGTGGAATGCTTGCTACTAAATGGGCAGCGACTAGAAAGGTGTAGGAAGGGGCTTAAGGAGGGATAAGAAGGGGACTAGTGAGCTTTGTAAACAGAAAGGACCTCCCACAATAGAGTAAGCCAGTGAACAAAATGCACTTCTAAAGCCAAACTCGACTCAAAATAGATGTAAATGTACTCCAGCCAGCCTTGGAGTGAGTCCAGCACCACGCATGGACACTCAAGAGTGCTGCAACACAATGCCATAGTAAAAATTGGAGGCATGGACTTCAAATACCACCACTTAGGAAATAATGCTAAATAAAAAAAACGTAGTCATTGCTAAAAGTTGTTTAATTTCAATTTATTTTGTTTCAAGATAATTAATATGTAACCTTTTTCAAATATAATTAAATACAGTTTTTAATAAAACATGTAAATGAGGTGAAATTAATTTAACAAATACGTTTTAACACAAAATAGTTACTGAATATATAAATGGCAGTGAGAGTGTGTTTTTTATAACAAAATATATTTTCAATAATACCGATAGATAAATTGGATATATCTTATTTACTTAATTATTAATATTTAATTTGATGAGTTAGTTTGTTGAAACATTTTACTTTTTCATTTCTAAGTCCATTTAAATTATTTTAAATGTATTTACTTTTTATTTTACATTAAAATATTTTTAAATTGTCTTGATTATTAAACTTTAGTATTTTCCCCTATGCTCTGCCAAAGGAAGATCTGGTTGACATGTGTAGGAGAGTAGGATCTGCACTTATGTTGCCCCCACTGTTTTTCTGATGTATACTCTGGTTTCTGGCTATAGTCAGGCTGGGTTCCTGCTAATCAGGGCCCCAGTCTCTCTGTTCTCTCTAAACGACTTGGTGTGCATATTAGATGCACTAGTGATTGGATACTGTGGTACCTTATGAGCCCCAAGTATATGGTACCTTAGGTACCTACGGCATAGGTACTTCACAGGCCTATCAGGGGCGGCAGCATGTATTATGCCACCCCTGGGAAGCATTCTCAATCTGACACCACAGGCCTGCTACTGCAGCCTGTGTGAGGTAGTGTTAGCACTCCTCACTGAGATATAGGTTTCTATATCTCACCCTACACACACATATAAACCTATCAGCCACCACTATGGAAGGCCCTATCAATTCTGAGGGCAGGGTGCTTGGTTTATAATGATATTTTGTATTAATTTGATGAATTCCTTATTAATAAATAACAATGCAAATGCTACATTTAAGTTTCCAGAACATTAGTGGTATGTTTTAATCAGAAACTATTAGGTGAATACAGTTCTCTGAAATGCTAAGTAAATATTCCGACTCAAATTCTATGATATGTCAGAATGTAAAGCTTATAACAAGTGGAATGAAATAAAGGTCCAGTCTGGTAAAAAAAAAAAAACACTGTGCGTGAAGCAGAGCAAACTGAAACAGACTATTTGTCCACTGGAAGTCAATTGAGCTGAGGCAAGCCTGGATACATGTATTGCCTTTTGCCACCATATAAACGATCTCATTTTGAATTAGCTGATGGTGGCCAAGAGTGGTTATCGAAGTCTCTGCTAGAGATCTATGCAATATTCTAAGACCATTATTTGTATAACTTGTCTTAAAACATCCATGTGACTTTGTCTCAATGCCCCAAAGACCGAAGTTCGGCAGTTTGGCCAGTCAGAAACTCAAGGTTAGTTGTTCAGATGGCTAGCTTCATTGAGCCACCTCCCTTAAGAGATATGAGAGGTGAGCAATCTTGGTCTTTCCTTTAATTCTGAGCTGTCCTGCGAATCCCAAATGAATCCCCATGTGCATTCCATTACCTAGGAATACAGTGTGGGTTCCTCACTCTACTGACAGTGCCTCACAAGGTTAAACTCATTCCAGACATAGCAGTGCCCAAGTGGAGACAAGCATTGCAAAATAATTATGTTGCACCTAGACTGGCGCTTAAACAAAAGAGGCAGTACATCTGTAAACTCTGTGAAAGTGAGTTCTGTATAGCTCAGAATAAATTCTGAGTACATGTACCCCATCAAAACTGTTAAGTGCAGTGGCGGCTGGCAGGGAACGGGGTGGGGGGAGATTGTGAAAATATAAAAATAAAAATAAACTTTTCTGAAGGCTGGGTCTCTCCTCTACTTCTCTGCTCTTCTTGACTCCAGTCTGGAAGAAGCTGCAGGAAGCACCCGGCCCACAGGCTCCCCTGAGCCAATCACAATGTTGCAATGCACCGTTGTGAATGGTCTGAGCGCTGTGGATCGGTGCTCAGATCGCGACATAGAGCCTGTGCATATTCCCCACCAGGCTGTCCATTATAGCCTGGTGGGGAATATGCAAAGTGAGCATGACTGCTTGGCCGGCTGAAACGGCTGGCCAAGCAGTCATACGCACTTAGTACGCACAGTCCACTTCTCCTCCCACCCTGAGCAACCAGCCCCAATCCTCCCTAACCCAGCCTGCAGCAACCAAAAATATAATGATAATAACCTTGTTATTACCGTTCTATCTTTCCCCTTTCCACTGCTCTGAGAGCAGTGGGGTGACACTCCCCCACCTTAGTGGAGGAGCCGCCACTGGTTAAGTGTTTTTGCATAGTGCTACCGTCAGCAGTTCCTTGGGCATCCTATCTCTTTAGGCTCTCGCAGTCGAACCAATATTCTGCGATTATGGGTCTATCTCATGGACTGTCTCCGTGGGTAGGGCAGGCAGATATTCATCCTTCCTCTGGCCCTTGTAAGTGTAGCTGATTTGATGTGTAAGGTAAAACTGCAGATTCCACAGCCGAATCCATACAAAATGGACGTCATCGGTACCTAGACTTTGTGGCAGACTACAATAATAATTGTGCTCCTTGTTCTCTTAGGGGCAGAGCTCAGAGATTACAATGGGAGGAGGTTGCTATTTCAAATTGGAGGCAGAGTGAAAGCCAGCAGTCTTGGGAGGCGGCTGATTTAATCTCTGAGCACCAGGGCAGCGGCTGATTTCATCTGTGAGCCCTAGAGACATTAATAATCTAGAAGAAACGCGCTACGTTGCACTTCCATGTAGTAGGCACTGTCCTTCTGAGCTCCCAGGACCGATAGCAAAATACACCACCTGCGATCCACTACTGTGGGGGACATTATACTTTTATTAATGGGATGAGATGGATCTCAAAGGCAATTTTGCAAAATGCAATCTTGCTTGTATACTAAGAAGCACTTTACATGAGACCAATAGCTCGATACAGATCTCCTAAGCACTGCACAGCTTCGTGCACGAGGAGGAATTAAAAGCCTCCCTGAGAAAGCAAATATAATACACACCCAGCAAATCTGAGCCTCAGGATACGTACTAAAAGGGTAATTTCTCACAAATGCATTATGATTCATGCCTCAATTAAAGTATTAAAGTATTAAATGCCACAAAATGTCTGAATTTATTACTGTCATCTACAATAATCCCTTGACATGGGTACAGTTTTAATTATTCTGTAATAGCTCTTTAAAGTCAAAGTCTGCTCATTACTACCTGGGTCGCTGCTCTTTGCTAAGGCCTTCAAACGCTCAATGCACTGTCGGATGAACCACTGAATAACACACTCAATAGAGATCCTGTTCCTTTCAAAAATAAGAATGAACATAGATATTTGTGTCGAATTAGTCTTGAAACTTTAACATCGTTAATAGTGGAATTGTTTATCGTCTCAGAAATCAACATGCTACTATCTCATTATTGTTTGTAGTTATTCACGTTCTGAACTAATTAACATTGTATTATTTACTAAAGAATGGTAACACTGTTTGCTTTTTGACGCTGCACCATGTTTACAAGGCTGGAGTAGCGCCAAAAAGTAAAACCAGGGAATACCTGGTCTTAGACTGGCGACTTTAGGAGAAATCATTAATTCCTCCTCGTTTTTTGCTCTTTCCATGTGGGCTGCATTCTGCAGCACATATAGAAAGAGCACATCGCCTTTCAAGATTATTTATATGAAGAAAGGTGTCCCTTCCTGCACATAAACAATCGCCCCAGCAGAACAGGCACCCTAGCAACATTGTGCAAGGGTACCTGCACTGGCACTAGTCAGCTTTATTAGCACCAGCACTGGGGGAAGTACAGGGGTGTGCCCTATTTTTGAAAATACGGCACATCCCTGCATTTTAAAAATGTCAGAATTTTCCAAAATTCAAACACAGTAATTTCATTTTGGTTTCTTGACCTCTTCATCATTTCTGTCTGATGGCTTGAACCCACTATGTATTTCCAAGTTATGCTGCCTGCAGCTCATTCACTAACTCATAAAGATATTACAAAATTCATGTCACAGCCTTATTGTTTTGAAAACGAGTGAAAAGTCTACCCATGTGCTGTCATAGAACGAGATCATGACAAAGTCGGAAGAACTACCACTTTCAAATTGTGCGAAACAACTCTGCTGAGGAGGCATACCTGGTGACTGTGAATCTGCACCTGTGCACATAGACATCATGAATTTTAGTAAATAATTAGCAGTGGTGGCTCCTCTTAATGGGCTATGGGGCTACGCACCTATACTGCTCGATTTTTCCGGTCCTATTGTGTTGAAGGGTGATTTAGGTGACTTCAGTCTCTTCCCATTCAAGTCTAAGGGTTAGAGTAGTGTATAGAGCCTATTTATTAGGCACTTCGACATGATCCTGTGTTCTTCCCCATAGATCAGGGTTTGCATATACATCCTAGGGGATAGATTCGTTAGCATTAGGGGTAATCTGTTCTGTAGTGAGGGTATTTCATGGAGCCGTGCTGAATTCAGGCCTGGTAGGCCTTAAACGGGAGAGACTCCATCTTTCCTCCTGCTCTGGCAGCTTGGGATGTTTCTAGGTCATAGGCAGTGTTTTAGTTAGGAGGTGTTATTCGCTTGGAGAGAACCGGTTCAGGCCGGCCCTTATCGAAGGATTGTATTTTTCTTCATGCCGAAGACACTACATCAGGCCGGCCGGCTGGGAACGTGTCCTTGGCACGGGGAGGTACAAGAATTTGGTGGGCGGCAGGTTACGGGCTGGAATTTTCCATGAGGAAATGCACATCTATATTAGTGAAAGTTTGAGGCAGATACTAGCACTTGCTTCTAGTCCATGGGCGGCACCTGGCCGTTAGTAGTAAAGCTGCTACTTATTCCAGGGAAGACAGATGACAAACTTGGAGGTGGAGAAAAACCGAGAAATAGATATTCCAAAGAGAAGAGAGTAGCCGATGAGGAAGAGGTCCCAGTGACTCGGAGAGGGAGACGGGAGTAAACCCGTGATTGCGGAGGTGTGACTTCCAGGCGAAGCCGAGGCGCAGACGAGAAGGGAACCTAGATGACCATTGAGTGCAGGCTACATACGACCAAGGTGATGTCAACCCCTTACTATTAGAGTGTACAACTCAATCTTTCACTTTTCTTTGCAGGATATGTGATATGTATTATGTTCCGTGAGTGTGTATGTAATAACTAAATAAAGTAGTAAAGCAATATGTGCTACGTGTTCTTGTGTAAGAGGGTAACCTATTCTTCTAGTCAGCTGTGACTTGACATGGACAGATGTTAATCCTGATCAGGTAGGTGGTAACTGAATAAGGGAGAAAGGAGCCCTTCGAACTGGGGAACAAGTTGTGCTCAACTAGCTGTCTTTGTGTGGTCTGATATATAGTAACACTGATTATGTCGTGGTAATTATAGGATGAACTCGTGTTAAGGCTGCCGTCTGGGCAGGAAGTCCTGGGTCCGTTTGGGACCGCGAGGCTGTGACTGCCGTCTGGGCAGGAAGTCTGTGGCTGCCGTCTGGGCAGGAAGTCCTGGGTCCGTTTGGGACCGCGAGGCTGTGACTTGTCTAAGGCTGCCGTCTGGGCAGGAAGTCCTGGGTCCGTTTGGGACCGCGAGGCTGTGGCTGCCGTCTGGGCAGGAAGTCCTGGGTCCATTTGGGACCGCGAGGCTGTGGCTGCCGTCTGGGCAGGAAGTCCTGGGTCCGTTTGGGACCGCGAGGCTGTGGCTGCCGTCTGGGCAGGAAGTCCTGGGTCCGTTTGGGACCGCGAGGCTGTGGCTGCCGTCTGGGCAGGAAGTCCTGGGTCCATTTGGGACCGCGAGGCTGTGACTGCCGTCTGGGCAGGAAGTCTGTGGCTGCCGTCTGGGCAGGAAGTCCTGGGTCCGTTTGGGACCGCGAGGCTGTGACTTGTAGGTCTTGGTATATATAGTAGGAATTCCCTGTCCTTAGGTGGTACATATATGTGGTTATTTAGGTGTGAATAGGCCCTAGGGAGGGGGTAACGTTCTGGTTTGGGTTAGAGAGGCTCTGCTGAGCGGGTTCTATCTGATCCGAAAACCCAAGCAGAACAGCACCCCTCGTTTTCTGGCCTGTTTGTTTTTATTACACCAAGCAAAAATAATAATCTATTACTCTTGTAACGCAGAGTTCCTGCCAAATTCCGCCAATCACCACGTGATAGAATTTTTATCACATTCGAGCAACGCAATGACACCAGGAACAAAGCGAGGCTAAAATCCAGCGAGCTTGTGAGCGTGAGCGAGATTCAGTGGCCCCTGGCACGATTTCCAGTCGCAAGGGAGCCTACCGGAACAATTTTGTTAATGCAGGCAGTCCTGAGCGCTCAGAGCTGCTTCTAGAGTCAGTTTTCTACTCGAGAAGCAGCTAAAGCAACTCAAAAATACCTTTTCAAGTGAATATTCGATCTAAATGGACATTTCAGGTTGTTTGTTTTAGCACAAAATTTGTTTTTATTCCGTTTTTTTTTTTAACATGAAGAAAGTGCCATAGAGACTCCAACTTCCTTTTCCTGTCAAGAAGTCTCCTCCCAGTGCTTTGTAAATCACCCGGTCACTCTCTTTGTCTGCGATTTCTGCTGCATATGTCATTGGATTTTAAAGACTTTTTTTTTTTACATATCAATCAAATAAGTTGAAAACAACTTTTGGATAAGGGTGTTGTTGTTTGATAGAGGAGATGCACCACTACACATTTGTACCTTTTTAGTTTCGTAATCAATATTTAAATTTGAGTGTGCTTGGCCTGGAGTTGCAATAGGGGCCTATTTCTTGCATTCACTATTTTAGTTTTTAGAAGTGAAAAAGTTGCACAGTTAAGTACTTTTTCTTCATGTTTGTAAAATTTGCACTATTCTTTCATTTTTAACATGTGGCCGCAGTCCATCCAACCAGTGCTAGGCATTGGGTATATAAAACAAATGTTTCTGTGGTATATGTTGTTTTTCAAACATTAATGATTGGATTAATTGCAAAATGTGTATTTTGGAATGTCACTTTTTTCTGAAAAATGTTAAATTGTATTTTGGTGGGTTAATTTCTTTTTATGCCTCGGGAAGATGGGTGCTGTTGGGGAATTTTATAGCTGACTTAATTTTAATTTTTGGCATTGCTAAATTAATGGTAGTGATTTTTACTTTGTTTACCATGCCTTCTTTATTTGTTGGCCAAGTGGCTATTTTTTTGTCTGGCCAGTGTGTGTGTGCCATAGCCCACCTTTTATATTTATGCTCCATGCCATGTGGCCGGCGGCCATTTTATGTAGTCAGTGTCAATAGGCCTGCATATGTTCTTTGTTGGTCATGCATCCTTGCTTGATATTGTTTTAACATATGACTGGTGGCCATTTTGTTTTGCAGTCTGTGTGCTTTTTGCCATAGGCCTGCATGTGTTCTTTGTTGTCCATGTCTCTTTGCTTGTTGTTGTTCGAACATGTAGCCGGTGGACATTTTGCATAGTAGTCATTGCGCTTTTTGCCAAAGGCCTGCATGTGTTCATTGTTGTTCATACCTCCTTGCTTGTTGTTGTTTGAACATGTCGCCGGCGACTCTTTTGTGTAGTGTCAGTGTGCTTATGCGAAGAACTGCATGTGCTCTTTGCTGTCCATGCCTCTTTGCTTGTTGTTATTTAAACATGTGGCTGGTGGCCATTTTGTGTAGTAGCCGCTGTGCTTTTGCAATAGGCCTGCATGTGTTCTTTGTTGTCCATGTCTTCTTGCTTGTTGTTTTTGAACAGGAGGCCAGTGGCCAATTTGTAGTAGTCAGTGTGCTTTTGCCATAGGCATGCATGTGTTGTTTGTTGTCCATTCCTCCTTGGTTGTTGTTGTTTGAGCATGTGGCCGGTGGACACTTTGTGTAATAGTCAATGTTCCTTTGCCATAGGCGTGGATGTGTTCGTTTTTGTCTGTGCCTTCTTGCTTGATTTTGTTTGAAGATGTGGCCATCGGCCATTTTGCAGTAGTCAGTGTGCTTTTGCTATAGGCCTGCATATGTTATTTGTTGTCCAAGCAAATTTCTAGGTCCATTGACATAAAAGGGCTATGCCTTTTTGTTTCTTGTTCATTCTTTCTTTTTCCCCTGATATTAGTTTAATGTGCATGAAGATGATTGTAGTATGTATGTACAGTGTACATATATCTTATATGCATTGTTCCATTTTCCCCTGCACTTCCTTGTCTCCCATAGGATTTCTCATAGTCCCTAGTGAGACACCAGCAATTCTTTTTTTACACTATTTGATTTTTACTTGCACCCCCTGCCTGTGATAGGTCTCCCAGGCCATGGGTGCACACCATCAATACTTTTTAAAAGGATTATTTAGTTTTTTCCCCTAACCCCTTGACTGCAATAGGCGCACACCAGCATTACTTTTTGTAAGGATTATTCAATTTTCCTCTGCACCCCCTGCTTGCCATAGGTGCACACCAGCATTACATTTTTGAAGGATGATTCAAATCCCCCCTGCATCCCCTGCCTGCCTTAGGTGCACACCAGCATTAATTTTTTTAAAGATTATTCCATTTTACCCTGCACCCCCTACCTACCACAGGTATCTCATAGGACTTAGAGGCACATAAAGTAAACCTTTCAATCTGTATGCTATTGACAATTTATATAATTATGGTTTGTAATGGATACACAATTGTGAATTATTTGTGATGTGACTTCACTAAATTATATTCTCTGTGGATTCAAACTGCAAACGCAGAGTCCTCCTCCACTTCTGCTTGTGCAGCTAAGTGGCAACTGCCAGACCTAGGAAAGAACTTGAAGATGGCCCCAAAGAAAGGTGTTCCTGCCAAGAAAGTGGCCAGCGAGGGAGATAAGAAGAAGGATATTACCATCACTGACGTGCTAGCCTCTTCCCTTTACAGGAAATGTGGTGTTCCTCCTGCACCCACCCCTGGACAGCAAAAGGCTGGGAGCAGCACTTCTGCAACATCAACGGCACCACCCCAACCTAAGGCTTAACTTAGCTCATGTCTCTCAAACATGCAACCACTGCAATCATGGTGACAAGCAGTGAGTCTGAACTGGATTTGTTTCAGCCACAGACAAGTACCCAATCATCGTGGACAACAGGAGTCACAGCCAGCAACAGTTCTTCCTGAAGTAAAAGCAGAACAGGAGGTTGAGCATCCTGCTGAGCAAGATGTTGCTCCTCAATCCTCGGCTTCACAATCTCCAGCAAAAAAAGAAAGGGTACTCCATCATGTTCTCCAAGCCCCCCTTCTTATGAACTGGACATGGATCCGCACCGAGAGACAAGGGAAAAAGCAAGTTTCTGAAAGCCTTAGAATTATGGAAAGTGACAGTGAGGAGAATGAGCCAGTTATTGTCATGGAGGCATTGAATAGGGGTGGCAACGCAGCCTTAATAATGTTGGATCTCTCAGCAGCCTTCGACACGGTCCACCATGATCTCTTAATGGACCGTTTGTCGACCTTGTGGCATTCAGGGACTGGCCTGGAGGCAATTGTCTTCCTTCCTGACAGACAGAAAGCAAATTGTGGCTTTAGACAAGTTTATTTCCAAACTTTTTTCGCTCCCTTGTGGGGTTCCTTAGGGATCCTCAATGAGTCACACTCTTTTTAATGTGTATGTTTCATCTCTGGCCACCTTGATTAGAACATTGGTGTCTCTGCTACCAAATCAGGAATCAGAAAGTGTGAGAAATTCCATGGCCGCATGAGGTCAGTCAGTCAGTCAGTCAGTCAAAAAGGCTTTATTTCGATATGAAAATATCTTAAAAAGTAATAATACAGTAAGAAAACAGTAAAATAGTAAAAAGGAGCCAATACATAGTGAGGTAATCGTACATTTCATACTACAACTGGCACCAATAAGTTAGATAAGAACCATATATAATTTTGTTAAAAAACAGATTAAACAAGATACGAAAGCCTAGTTGATCTGATGCGCCAAGCCCATCCTAGAAACTTTGCTAAGCCACAGGCAAAAAGGGGCCGTGGGTCGTTTTTCAATATTCGTAGGGCCTCCTGGTAGTGTCTAGTTCCAAGTTCTCTACAGAGTGGCTTTAACCATCTGCTCCGAGGGGCTGAATAGTCCGGACATTCAAACAGCAAATGGGGAACTGACTCAGACCTCTTCTCGCAAAGTGGGCAGAAGGAAGTTGTCTGGTTCGGGGCCTTCCACCTGGAAGTCAGTTCTCCAACGGGAAGTAAACCTATCCTGAATTGGAAGTATAATGCCCTATCCCTACGGTTAGAGATGACATCCAGGTATGGTTCACAAGAATGCACCTCCTTGACCAAAAGAAAATCCATGGTGGATCTGCACAAATTGGCGTTGCTGCTTCTACCATCGGCTACCCATCTCCAATATATCTTCTTCAACTCAGACTTTGGGGGTGCAGATCTATTATTCCAGGCCTCGCCAAGACCAAGATTGACGAGAAGACGCTTGACTTCCCTCAGCCAATAAATCTTGATCCAGCCTGGTGACCCCAACACATCGATTAGACCGTCCGCATAGCTGGACAGTTCTGGAGTTCTCCAGATTCTCGCCCATAGGAGAAGGGGACGGAGCCTAGCCAGGTCGCTGATCGGCCGAGTACCCATATCTAGAAGTAGTGGAAGGGTTGGGGTGCTATAGGGGAGCCCCATTAAATCTTTATGAAATTTGCTTTCTGAGTGGGATAGGTGGTCCACATTGTATACATGCATGAGGTCAGTAAAGACCTGAATGACGAAAAATTGTCTAAGACAGAATTCGAGCAAAACAGAGGTGATCATCTTTGGACACAATGCCAATTTCTGGTCTTCGAGATGATGGCTGGAGGAACTAGGAACCCTCCCAACGCCTATCAGGAAAACTAAAAATCTAGGAGTAGTATTTGACAATAAGCTCACTTTTGGAGATCAGGTGAACGCGCTCACTTCTGCAACCTTCCAAACGCTTAGTATGATAAGGAAAATATTACACCTATTGCCTCAGCAAAGCCAACAAATAGTGATTTCCTCCCTGATTTTATCTAAACTAGATTAATATAAAAGCTTATACCTGAAAACTCAGCAGCAACATTTGAACAAACTTCAATTACTGCAAAATGCGGCAGCTAGGCTGCTAACAGGAGTCCCGAAACACACATCAGTCAGAAAGAGAAATTAGAAAGCCCCACTTGTTGCCAATAAGGCAACTGGTCAGATTTAAAACACTTTGTACTGCCTTCAAAGCTCTGCATGACGTGGGACCAAACCATCTTAGGCAATGTTTCAGTTGGTATACCCCCACCAGAACTCTTCGTTCCATTGGAGCGAAGATGGTGACAATGCCTAAATTTAAAAGAGCTACTTGGGGTGGTAGAAGTTTCATTAGCTGCATCACCAGGGAATGGAATGAACTTCCTTTCCATATCCGGGCCTCTCCAGACCTGCTGTCCTTTAGGAAGGCACTAAGGACTTGTTTTTTTAGCAATTAGTTTTATCTGGGTCTTCCATTTAAATCTGCCTTCCTGCCTGTTGAGCAAAGTGCCAGGACACCTTCGGGTAACAGTTGCCTTTTATTAATTTAATTAACATAACATAACATAGTCAGTATGGAGGGCGGCTCAGAGGACACCGAGATGAACACTTTAATTGAAACTGTTCAGAGGGATGTGGTTCCACCACAACGACAGCCGGCTTCCATATTTGTAAGACCCCCTTTAAGACCTGCATCCACTACTATCACAATCAAAGTACGCACTACAGAGAGGCAAATGACACACCCACCTACCCCCAGTTCTTTAGGCTTTGCGGTACTAAGTTCTCCTCCCCACTTTGGGACTGCTTTGCGATTAGCAAGCCAGAGGATAACATTGCAATATTCTCAATTTGCTAAGCGAGTGTTCATCGAGGTAAGCCAAATTCACACTATGATACTTAAGGCCAAGCATCCAATCTGAGAAAACAACACACAATCAGATGGGAAGAGCTCCTTAAAATGATAGCCTCATACATAATACGATTCCTGCAAGACACACATTGAGCCTACCCCCTCCTGGTTTTCTCTGGTCACCTGTGTCAGTGGTACCACAAAAGAAAAAATTCAAGCTATTATTACGTGCATGTTTAGGCAGGAGGGACCCTACAAATGCACGATGTGCTGCAACTGGTTGGCCAAGCTATAGAGCAGAGTGCTGTTTACACTATCCATCAGATGACAGACGTGGACAAGTTGTCAAGCAACTGATTACATGTGTAGCACTGCACACTTTATCTCTTTTGTCGGAGTTAGGCAACAGCTATCTGCAGGTCTCAGAGCTGAAGAAAGTTTTAAGGGCATTTGGTGGCATGCAACAGTAGCGATGTCGCCATGAAGAAATCCCATACAGCTGCAAACATCTTGGAAGACTTTAACTGCAAGGTGTTTGAATGACCCTGAGGTCTCAGAATTGGCTTTGTTGCCACAGACATTGGCAGTAATATAGTCAAGTCCATGGCAGGTGATGGATATTTCAGGGTCCTGTGTTTGGCACATTGCATCAACCTGAGTGTACAGGATGTTGTAAAAAAACAAGACATAGTATACACTTTGATAGGTGGCTGGGTGCTGCAAAACCTCATCAAGCAATAAGGGAAACAGAACTAGTCTCTTCCCACTCTGGTAGTGGGGTATAGTGTACTGCAGGAAGAAGTAAGTAAAGTAATGTACTGAAGAATAAACACATGGCAAGGGACTTGAGGTAGGGAAAATCTTGGGAGGAAAGTCAATGTAAAGTATAATATGTGACAATTTCAAAAGGACAGCTTTTCATTTATGAAAAAAACACAATGCTATGCTAACTAGCAATGCACAGACAAAAACCATGACTTTTTTTTAACAGTACAGTATACCCACCCTTTCTACCCACAACAGGCCCACCCCTCTACCCGAGCGAAACCCCCAAATGTCCTGAGTCGGACCCTTTACCCGTCTTCCCTTCCTAGTTTCCACCCTCTCAATCCACAATGACACCGTCACTCCCACCAAAAAAGGTTCAAGAAAAATAGGCTGCGAGGGCATCCATCCGGGAGTGTAGGCGGGCCACGTCCCGGGCCAGGTTTTGCTGCCCTAACCAGAGCAGCACCAGCTCCAGTACGGAGTGGTGGTGGAAGCGGTCTGTTGTTGGCGATGATAAGAAGAGGGGAGGTGGTCTGCTGAGTAGCAGTGCCGGCATTGGTGTGGCACAGTAGCAGAACATTGCTGGGCCCCTAGGGTTCTTAGAATTTTTGATGCAATTAGTCACAGGGCCAAGTTTTTCCCACACATGCATCACATAATACAAGAGCACTGACTGCAAGGAATTAATTCAGAATACCAAAATAATCAAAACATGATTTTCGTTTAAAGGATTTCATAGTGAAACTGAACAGACACATTGATGAGTAAAGCGGCTATGCTGCACAATTAGTAGTACACTTGACTATAGTATATGTACAACATTAATGAAGGCATGCTGGGGGTCTGCTGCGCTGCAGCATATTTTTTAGGCAGCTGTAATGGCATGATAATTTATTAACTTATTATAATTAATTCTAATGGTCTTGCTGATTCACGACTGCCCTTCAATTCTACCCTGACTCCAAACTTAGGGGCAGATTGGATACTCCGTCACACAGGTGATGTATAATGGATATCCATTCCACCGTAAGTAGACAGTGCACAAATTATTATAAATAATGCACTGTAGTATAGTGAATGGGATATATTCTATTTGTCACGTTTGTCACAGAGAATCGCGTTTGCAAAACTCTAAATCAGGCACTTAGTCCCACACTACACCCTGGTCTCCACCAAAAATTGTTTTCAACAAATACCTTCACTTGGCAGTAGGGAAAGTTACTCTACAGAAAGGTAAGTCAGAGGGAATTAAGCTAAATAGAGGTTTAGCTATGGAATGGTTGGGTGTCATTGAACATGTGCTACGCTTTTGCTTACTCACATTGGATGACGGATGACGACTTGATGGAAGGAAATAACTGGAACAGATTTAAATCCATGATGGAAGCCATGACATATAAATCACTTTGGTGAATTTCACTGGTTTTGCATGAGTGAAATTTGAGCCTAATTATTACGCCCCTGTAACCACTGTTTTTTTCAGTGAGTTTCTAAGGGTTTTTTAATGTTATTTCCTAACTCTAACGTCCATGTAACATCTGTTTTTTTAGTGAATGTCTTCTTTTTTAATGTTATTTCCAAACTATAACGTCCCTGTAACCTTTGGTTTTGTTACTGAATTTAAGGCTTTTTAAATTTTATTTCCTAACTGTAACCTGTAAACTTTGAGAGTGAGTGTGTGAGTGAGTGCATGAGTCTCTCAGTGAGTGTGTGAATGAGTGTCTGAATGGGTGTGTGAGTGGGTGTGTGAGGGTCTTAGTGGGTCTGGAAGTAGGTACATAAGTGTCTACCTCCATGAGTGTGTGAGTCAGTCTATGAGTGGGTGCATGAGAGTCTGAATAAGTCTGAGAGTGGGTGCATGAATCTCTGAGTGGGTCTGTGAGTAGGTACATGAGTCTCGTATTTGGTCTGTGAGTGGGTGTGTGAGTCTCTGAGTAGGTCAGTGTGTGGGTGTGAGAGAATATGCATGGTTCTGTAAGTGCGAGCATGAGTGTCTGAGTGGGTCTGTGAGTGGGTGTACACATCTGAATGGGTCTGTGAGTGGATGCATGAGCATCTGAATGGGTCTGTGAGTGGCTGTGAGAGTGTCTGAGTGGTTCTGTGAGTGGGTGTGTGAGTCCCTGAGAGGGTTTGTGAGTGGGTGTGAGAGTGTCTGTGTGCAGCTGTGAGTGGGTGAATTAGTGTGTGAGTGGGTTTGTGAGTGGGTATATCAGTGTCTGAGTGGGTCTGCCAATGGGTATGTGAATGCCTGAGTGTGTGAGTGAGTGTCAAAGTGTCTTGTGTGTTAGTAGCTGTGTAAGTGACTGAGTCATGGAGTAAAAATCATCATGAGGATGTTTTCACGCCCCCTCCTTAGCAGCCCCCCACCCTGAGGTGAGCATATCACCGTCACTGGGCATGGGACCTTTCATCCCTAAACTCTTCTCCTTTCTTCCATGTGTGTTTAGGGAGTGGGGGCTGGGGCTGCAGTGTCCAGTGTCAGTCTTAGATGAGTAGAGCAGGATTAAAGGGCACTGATGTGGCCCATCTTGCTGTGGCTGACAACAGTTGACGATTAACTCAATTTGCTAAAGGGCACCAGTCAACATGGCTAGTGTGTCCGGTGGATTAAGGACTGATACAAGGCTGGGAACCCAGCTTTAATTCTTTCCAGGCTGGAATAAGAGTAGGGGCCCCAATCTGCATTCTGCATTTTGCCAAAATCTCATCATGTCTCTAAACATGCCTGTAAATCTCCATTATACTCTCTAACTTGCTTGTCTTTGAAACAACTGCAGCCTATGAATTAAGTAATCTCCAGCTGTCAGACCCTCCCTTTGACAAAGCATGAGGTTGCAGAAAGCATGGTTGTGCTACCAGGATTATAGCACCAGTCTCACAGCACCATGAATCTAAACCATGTCCTGTAATCCTCAAATATTAGTGGATGTTTGTTCGATGTAGGAGCCATAATTAATATGTAGTCAGGAAAAGTCCAAGAAACGATTCCTTTCCTCAGAAATTAGTTACACCACACGTTTCCGTATGTTTGTCTCAAAGTCCCACATTAAGAGGTGTGTATTGGGCATGCCTCGATTTTATGATAAAAAAGCACACCAATATTGAAAAAAATTTGCAAGCAGCTCTTGGGGTAGTGATTTGGATCTTGCACGCCAATAATGTACATCTGGTCCAGTAGCAGTAATTATCAGGTGGATACAAACGTGTGATTTTGGAGAGATTGAAGAGAGAGATCTAGTAGTATAAAGAGAGAGAATCATGTCTGCCTTTTGACCTGCTCTGCAGTAAAGGTCTCTTTTCAACGTGGTTTTGCCTATCACCCTTCCTGTTTGACCTAATGGTATGATCCTCAGTAAATAGTTTATTTCACTGGCCGTTCCTTTATTCATTATCACATATGAGAGCACAATCAAACTTTTGAGTTTTAGATTGCAAATATTTCTAATAAACTGAACTAAGTTGAAACACATTTGAGAGAAAAGATGTGTTGCACTGCAAGATCACCGCTGGCAGCTGTTACATTTTCCCAGTTGCTAAGTCAAAGTGGGCAGTCCAGGAGCTCAGCTAGCTTGTTATGTTACTGTGAAGGAGGGTTGTGCCGGCAGTATGTTGTTTTTTCTGCAGTCTGCCTGCGTATCGAGTTCTGCCAGCCCCCACCTCCTCAGACGCCTGGATAGTTATTACAGCCAGGGGCCCTGGCAACCAGTTCTAGATGAGAAGCTTGCAGTCACCTACAGCCTACTACTTATCTGTCAGCACTGTGTGCAGCTCACTTGCCTAGCCTGGCCAACAAACCCAGCAAAAGGTACTCTTCTACTCAGCCTGACACTGGAGAGTGGAAGATTTCTGGTGGCAAAAGAGGTGAGAGTCCAGCAGAGCACAGAAGATGAGTGCTGTAAAATCATTGCGGGGGTAATAATGTCTTTCAGAGTGTATTTGAGAGGGTCAAATACGTCACATGGCTTTGCGAACAAAATGTTCTACAACTATTTTGGTCTTTCATTTTCAGGTAACCATATATAACACTAACCATGGTACACTTTAAATAGAAGATGTTCATATATCATGCTAGTTAAATTGATGGGATAATGCAGTATTGTATGTTTTACGTTTACCTTATGAAAACTCAATTGATTAATACAATCACTGTAGATTGTCTGTGTAACTAGAGATGTCATCAGTGATGTCACTGACCATGTCATGAGTGATATAATATGTGAGGTCATAAGCAGTGCATTGTGGGGCCGTAAGTTGTAGTTAACTCCGGTAACTAGAACTGTTGAATTTCTATGGAGTTGGCAATGTGAAATTTAAGCCTAACTATAACGTCTCTGTAACCTTTTGTTTTTTGTCAGTGAGTATATATATAGTTGCCACTGGGTACTTATAGATAAGTCAGCGTTTCCATGCGAAATGCATTTATTGTGTTGCTAATAAATTTGGCACTGTTTGACAAATCCCCACAAATCTTTCCAAAAAAAGTGCTCTGTGTGGCTGGGGCTGGATTTACATATCGTAATTAAACATTACTTTATGTTAAATAAAAAACCTATAAATTTGCTGAAAAAAACTAAAGGTTAAATTAACGTTATGGTTAGGTATGATGATTTGGATTTGTTTAAACAAACAAAAACATTAGAAATTCACTGGAAAAAACAAAGGTTAAAATAACTTAATTGTTAGGGGAATTTGTCCATGACAACATTAACATTTTAAACAAAACACAGAAATTCACCAGTTATAGTTAGCAGCACTAACTATAACTTGCACCACCGCCATGCACTGCTTATGACCTCACATATGATATTACTCATGACATGTTCTATGACATCCCTGATGACATCTCAAATGACATAATTGATGACATCACTGATGACATCATGAAATTAGTGTTTTAGTATGTTTTATAGTTTACATAGTGGTGGTACATACCATATTACTGGTCTACCTAATTGTGTACAGCCCGAGTCCAGCTAATTGGTGTATGAGTTTACAAAATTAATCTGCTGCTAATGCCCCATAGCTGTGTAGAAGTACTGAACATCTTATAAATCTTTGCATACAATAATAACTGTGTGTGCAGTTGACAGTTGATTTGTTTTCATTATGTCCTATACAAGTTTTTTGGTTCTGTAGAAAATGTTTTCAACAGGAGAAAGATTCTACGTAGCAGATACTAACTTTTGTAAGCAGCCTTGAGTTATTAGACAGAAATGTGTCAGCATATCAATTTCTACATAACATAGAAGACTGTGTGTACCAGGTATTAACTTAGGTGCATGTGTTTGTCTTCCTTCAGAAGATGGGCTGTCTGTATAGTTTTCACCACAAGTTGCAGGGTGCAGGTAGCATGATCTTTAACACCTTCAGATCTTGGATATTTTTAGCAAATAGTGTCTTTTTTGCCAAGTGTTACATAGAGTGTACACTGTTGTTAGTAGATAATTTGTAATACTTGGTAGGGTATTTCTCATGAGAGTTTCACTGTCTGCAAACAGTGTGGTACAGGGTAAAGTCTCTCCACAGAGTGAACACTGTTGACAGTACCCACCTCTCTGCTCATAGCAACCTCATTTCTCAATGTGGGTTTGTGACTGTCAGGTGTTTGATACAGATAACATCTGTCCATAGTAGGGCATTTGTTTTGGAACAGATGTTCAGCTTTCTCTGAAAAGCTGTATATAGATTTAAAACCATACATAATGAGGGTTTCCCATTTATCTGTGGTTGATTGTTAATGTGAACTATGCTTCCTGTAAAGTGTATGGTATAGGGTCAATGCACATAGTGATTGCTTTCTATACCTAAGGGAATTGTTTGTGTGATGGCCCTTAGATGCCTGATATTCTCCTGAGCTATTTGTACTTACTGCCAGGCCAGGTAGTAATTTATTGAGCGAAATGTGGGAAACAAAGCATGAATGATGTCATCAGTGATGTCAATTGAGAGGTCATCAGTGATGTCATAAATGATGTCATAGAATATGTCACGAGTGATGTTATATGTGTGGTCAAAAGCAGTGAATGGTGTGGCATAAGTTATATTCAGTGCTGCTAACTATACGCATTGCCCCATGAGCATATCTCTGCACCAGAAGAGGGATCTGTCATTACTAACGCCCCTTGTGGTTTTTTGCCCCATGACCAAGTTAACCAAGTTCTACTGACTGGCCATGTAAAAATTCTTTCTTGGAACGTGGCGGGCCTTAAGAGCAAATTGCCCATTCCAGAATGGGGCTCTTTTATGGCCCTCCACGATATTTGCATGTTACAAGAAACCTGGGCACTAAAAAGCAGTCAAGCTCAGGGATTTGCTATATTTGATATCATGGCCAGCAAGGGCGAGAGGGGTAGACCTGCAGGGGGTCTGTCTATATGGGTTGGTACGCACTTGGGAGTAACTGCATCACAAATAAGTACTAATTCGCAGGATGTTCAGTGTGTACTGTTGACTACACCAAATGGGCCAAATATCGCCCTGTTTAATGTATACTCAAGGCCAGTTAGGCGGGGTCTTACTTCAGAGGCCATTGAAATTCTGTTGACCTTTATCCAGACAATGGACCCCTCTACTGTGTTAATCGTGGGCGGTGATTTCAACTGCCACTTTGAGCCACTCATGGATTCTTCCACGGGTGACCCAGATGACATTGATTCACTGTGGGCGATTCCCCATCCATTGACCCCTTCGGTCAAGGTCTGGACCCCGCTAGTTTTACAACTGCAGTCATTTGCCCTTACAACCTCATTGCGAGCTTGCAACGGGAGGGTGGAACCCGACAGACCGGGAAATGTAACATTCAATCGGCATAATCAGTCCTCCATAATCGATTACATCTTTTTAGAGGCTAGGCACTGGGATAAGGTGCATGAATTTAGAGTTATTGAAAGAATTGATAGCGATCATAACGCTCTGGTACTCTCATTTTGGCTAGGGAGCTTTGGGCTCAAATGTCAAGCTTTGACTGAACATTCTGCCACTGTGCCCTTGACTATATCAAACTGTAGACGAAGAGTTAAATGGCTAGACTTCCAGATGTCCGACCCTAAGCTAGCTGCCTTATATAAGATCATTATCCCTTTTATTGAAGAAATGGGAAAAGTTGGTCATGTAGGCAGGGCTTCAGAAATCCATGTCAACCTGGTAGCAGCAATTAAGGATATTCTTTGCCCTGAGAGAAGGGCCATTTGCCCTCGAACTTCGTCCCCTCTGGGATACAATGCTCTCTGTCGGACTACCAGGAAGGCTCTCTTTAGTGCTTTAAAAACTAGTAATAGGGAAGCCATTAGGCTACATCGTTCTGCGTATAAGAAGGCGCTTAGAGACGCCAAAAAGGATTGGGAAGTTGCTAAGTGGGAGAATCTGGGCTCTGCACTTGGTAACAATAACTCTAAGCTATTTTGGACTATAGTAGCCTCTGGACTCAGTGGCCATAGTTTGGCTTCTGCCCCTAATATTGCTCCTTCCGTTTGGGAAAGCCACTTTTGTGCCCTTTATGGCACTTCCGAGTCTGGTGATATGGTCACTATTGCCACTGAATCCCAGCAACTTCGTGTTAGTGTACTTGAAGAACGTTCCCGGTTAACTGTTGCTAGTCAACGCCCCTTACTAGATGAATTAATCACCCTACGTGAGGTTGAGATTGCTTTAGGAAACCTGCTCCCAGAAAAAGCTCCCGGTCTAGATAAACTGCCTGGGGACCTTTTTAGGTCACAACCAAAAATGTGGGCTCCCTATCTAGTTACCCTATTTAACGGGATTTTGCTGGGCGATGATTTGCCGCCCACGTGGTTAGGAGCCGAAATTGTGCCGATTCTTAAAAAGGGTTGCCCTCTAATCCCGTCAAATTATAGACCCATCAGTTTAATTGATACATCACAAAAACTGATGGGGAGGGTTATTTTGGATAGGATCCTCGGGTGGATCGAGGAAAAGGGGATACTTTCTACGCTCCAGGCAGGATTCAGGTCTGGTATATCTATCTTAGATCAGATATTCCGCCTGCAGGTCCTGTATTGGAAAACAGCTAAGGTGAAGGGTGGCAGCCTCTATCTTGTATTTGTGGATCTGCGGGCGGCTTTTGACCTGGTCCCACGTGCGAAGCTCTGGAAAGTCTTTGCGGAAATGGGTCTCCTGCCCTATTTGTTAGCCATCCTCTCAAGATTACACCTAAACAATTTTGCACAGGTTAGGTCCGGAAGGAACGGAGAACTCACAGATCAATTTCCAGTTTTAAAAGGAGTTCGCCAAGGGTGCGTTTTGGCACCTACTCTTTTTAGCCTCTATATCAATGGCCTTATTGAATATCTGAATGGTGTACCCAATACCGATGCCCCAAGACTGGCCACAGGCAGAGTGCCCGCTCTGATGTTCGCGGACGACACTCTTTTGTTGTCCAGAACATCATCGGGCATTCAAAAAACCCTTGATGGTTTTGTAGAGTTTTGCCATCTTCGGGGGTTGGAAATCAACATAGAAAAAACAAAGTTTATGATTTTCAACCCCCCAAAACGTACCCGCCCTAATCCTGTGCCTTTTGATAGTCCCTTGGAAAGGCTCAAAACGTTTATATACTTGGGTGTTACCCTCACAGAGAAATTTGATTGGCATAAACATATTGCTAGATCAACGCTTAGGCTCACCCAGTTAGCAGGGGGACTAAGTAAAGTTTTTAAGGAATCTACATTTAGGCCGGTTTCCCCTGCACTTACAATATATAGTCGCCAAGTGAGAATGTCAGCAATGTATGGGGCTGAACTCTGGGGGCATATGCAGACCCTGACCCTCGATCTCAAAAGGGTGGAGCAGTCTTTTATCAGAAACCTAATTGGTCTACCGCCTAGTACACCGTTGATCCCTCTTAGATTGGACCTTGAGCTAACTCCAATAGAGGAGACAATAGGCGCTAGACCGATTATGTACTGGAAGAGGCTGTGGTCTGTCCCTGAACTGGCCGATTATAGAGTTGAATTCCTTGAGATCTGGCCTTTTCTCAGATCCAAAACTATCCCGTGGCTTAGGCATATTAATGCAGTTTGTACTCGGCTTGGTTTCCCTGGATTATGGGACATGCCGGAGACCAACTGTGCTGGGATACCTAGGAAGACACTCCTTTCCCATATCTACACGTTAAACTTTTAGACGCTAATGAGTTCATCCTCCTTGGGTAGGTTATCATCTGAGTTCCTTCAAGTAAAAATAGAGCCTAGGGCCGAGGTTTTTATGGACTCAATTGAGCCTCCAGTTGCCCGTAAGCTGTATATCCAGTTGCGTTATGGCACTCTTCCCATAAGATCTTTTACCTCTAAGTGGACTAAATCAAACATCCTAGCTTGCCCTGCATGCACTTATCATACTGAGAATATTTCTCATGTCTTGTTTTTTTGTCCTGCCTACCTTGTATCCAGAAAACGCTGGTTGATTCCCATTTGTAGGAATCTGGGATTTTTGCATTACACACAGGCTTGTAGGATATTGACTTATGATACTCATCCTCCCATTGTAGTTGCTGTTTCTCGTTATTTGTTGTATATGTGGCGTATTAGGCAGTTTTAACTTAACTATTTTAATGTCTTTTTACTGTTTTTTTTATGTGTTTGTACTTTTTATGGTCTGTTGACCGAAATAAAGTTACTACAAATGGCAAAAAATGGCTAACTATAACTGGTGAATTTCTTTTTTTTTTTTAATGTTAATGTTGTCTTTGAAAAATTAATTTAACTAATAATGTTACTTTGACCTTTGTTTTTCTGTGAAAATATATAGGACATGTGATCAAGGCCGCTTGTTCGGCTGAAACACGTATGGCAGGCAAAGACAAATAAACAAATATTTGCATCATGTACTTGAGGTCTGCGCTCGTTCTTTCCGACGAGAATGGAGGTGTGACGAGGTGATGGAATATATATATATATATATATTCACTGAAAAAACCATAGGTTTCACACATGTTATAGTTAGCGGAAATTTTACTGATAAAAAACCAATGAAATTCCCCCATTATAGTTAGTGCAGGCAACTATAACTCACGCGACCGCAATCCTCTGCTGATGCTAATACTGTATTTAGACACTTATTTGCCCATGTCTTCTTCCATACATTTTTAGCTATACATATATTACAAATATTTTTTTTTTCATAAAGACACATATGTCATCAGCAGAAGATTGCGGTCGCGTGAGTTATAGTTGCCTGCACTAACTATAACGGGGGAATTTCATTGGTTTTTTATCAGTAAAATTTCCGCTAACTATAACATGTGTGAAACCTATGGTTTTTTCAGTGAATTTGCAAGGTTTTTTAAATGCTAATTCCTAACTATAACGTGTGTGAAACCTATGGTTTTTTCAGTGAATTTGTACGGTTTTTTAAATGCTAAGTTACTTTACGCCATTCGTGGCGTGCGCGCCCACTTAACGCAGTTCGTTCAGTGCGCGCACGGTGCGCTTCGCGCACCGTGCGCGCACAGTGAGCACGCTTCGCGCACAGCGCGCCCACTTTACGCAGTTAGTGCCGTGCACGCACGGTGGGCACGCGGTGCGCTACGCGCACCGCGTGCCCACGTTACGCTAGATGGGCCATGTACGCACGATGCGCTTCGCGCACCGTGCGCACATGGAGGACATATGATGCACTTCGTTTTGAAAGGTAATATTTTAATTTTGCGTAAAAATTATAAGCCATGCACAAATGGTGCCCTTCGGGCTCCATTTGCACACGGGGTGGAGAGAGTGTGGATAATTTTTTTTTTTAGTATTTTTTTTTTAAATATTTTAGTTTATCTCGGGTGTAATAAAACAAGCACAATTGGTGCCCTTCGGGCACCAATTGCACACGGGGTGGTGAGAGTGTGGATAATTTTTTTTTTTTTTTAATTTTTTACCGTACGCGTACGGTAAGAGTAATCGGCGAAATTACCGAAAAAATAAAAATTCCGTTTTTGGCCTTGGGGGATCTTTGGGGACTCCCTCAACATGGCTATGTGTGTGGGAGCTGTCTAAACAGCCCCTTTACATGTTTTTGGGATTTATATTTTAAAAATCACTCTCAGTGCGAGAGAGAAAATGGCGGCCGCCGCTTCCTGGTTTCGACCGATTCGAATGTTTACTAAGATCTAAGAGCCAATCAGAATCGCGCTCGCGCACGCCACCGTACGCGTACGGTAAGCGTACCGTAAGCGCACCGTAAGCTGGCTCAGATATATATATTGATTTAAAGGCTATTTTCTCAGAATCTACTGAACAGATTTACACCAAACCTACAAAAGGCACTTCCTTGACCTGAGGACTACCTCTCTGCCAAATTTCTAGTAATTCTGTTCAGCCGTTCGGGCTGTAGCCCTGTCTAAAGGTCCTATGGAAAAATGCATGGGAAAAACGCGTTTTGGGACCCCCCTTTTATCTCAGCCCCCGCTTGACGAATCCCCCCGAGACTTTCAGGGTAGGAGCGGAGCGTAGCGCCCCACCTATTTTGAAAAATTCGCGAGGATTCGTCGACCGGCGCCAAAGTTATTCAAAATAGAATGTTGCGGATTTCCTATGGAAACGTGGTCCTAACTATAACTACCTACTGGCGACCGCCAGTAGGTAATATATATATATATATATATATATATATATATATATATATATATATATATAGATAGATATAGATATAGATATAGATATATATATATATATATCCAGCCTGGATGCTTCAGCCAATGTTCTACTAGGCAGAAGACAAAGTAAATATAACACCTTTCAACCTTACTCCGGTCTTAATCACTTAGATTGTTTTTCCACTGCACAAATTGGACTTGTGGTTCTGTTGATGGTATCTCCAACTATGGCACCTTTGCTCTGAAAATACCCAACTCTATCTTTAACATCATATGTTGCAGACAGAGTTCTTGACACTTTGACTGGTACATTATAGGAAGCTGGTTACTACTATTATGAATTGTCTGGTGTCTGCCTACAGCCCTGAAAGGCCGGTTATAATAATAATATTTTTTTAATTTTAGAGTGGCAGTGACACACAGATCAGACCAGTCCTTCTTTACAAGACGCAGCACTGGGAGAAGAAAGGCACATCCTTTTGCCAGAGTATGGGTGTCTGTGCCTGTTCAGCAGGCCTCCATCCAGAGGAGAATTCAAAATAATGATTGCATTTACCAATTTTTTTTTTTATCGCATAATCATGGTCCTGAGTGCATACACTTTTGAAAGCATCCCAAATCAAAGTAAAGCATTCATTCTCAGCCACTTAGTAAAATGTATTTTTCAATGCCAGAATCAAAATAAACTGTAATTACTATGGGCATATTTTTAGAAGGTATGTGCACAATCAATACTGTCTGAAACTAAAATGAACTAATTTCTCAATAAGACTAGTTTGAATGGTACAAATATATGATTTCATTTGAATACATTTGGCAGCACATATTCAATAAAGCATGGCATGAAGCCCCAAATTAAGATATTTCTGATTCTACCGGCCAGTTCTTGCATTTGCCATATTTACTTGTGGATTAACCATCATATTGCATTAGCCTCACATTTTCCAAAGTACTTTAGGCAAAGCAAGAGCAAAGGCTTGATTCACAAAACAAGGAATAACATCTACATCTGCTGATTTTAGAATACCACCTGCACATTTTTATTAATTTTCCAATGTCACAGGATCCAAGGGAATGATGTATTTTTGGCCAGCTTGCTTGCTGATGAATATTTACAGTAATTTCCTTTCTTGCTTGATTGTGCTTTCAGTAACCAGGGGTGTAGTGCACACCCTCACAGGCACTGCGGGGGCTCCTCAGCCTTGCAGATGAGTTGCATACCCACACGTCATTATCAAAGAAACACCATTTCATATGCAAAACCTTTAGTCAATTATAGCTTTTTATCGAAAATCACTGAATTCTGGGACTTGCAGGGTTATCTCCTCCTGTATATGCAAGGGATTAATCACTGGAGTTTGTAGAAATATTTTGCAGAAAAAACAGGAGTATTTGAAAGTGTCAGACACTTGACAGCTCTGCCCACATGTCCCTTCACAGCTGCTGTGTTGTACTAGTCTGTGAGGTAGACTTGCATGTGTTCTGCCTGGTGCTTAATTTGTAAAAGAAAAATTGCCGGTGTCTGTAGTGCTGCTCAGAAGCCCGCAGCTGGAACAATTAAACGTTGGTGCGCCTAATACCAAAGCTGGTAGTCTTAAATCTACCTCGTGTCTCTTTAATCCAATACCAGATGCTTCCTGCCCCCTCATCTCACTCTTTTAGGTCACTGCTTTCTCCTATTGTGATTGTGATGGTTTTGTGGTCTTTCTCATCCTCCATCTTCCTGATCTGTGTGTTTTTCCCTGATTCGGAAAATATGTGCCAGTGGCCCCCACCGGCTCATATTAAGCACTGGTTCTGCCCATCCACCACTGTTTTCATAAAGAAGGCTTGGTCAGCTGCTGTCCAACCTCATCTTGTTTTGTGGGGGAGGCCTGCGGTGCCATTTGCTTTTCATGCTGTAGCTGTTTGGTAGGGGAAGCTTGGTAAGTTGCTGCTAATAGATTTCATGTTTTGTGCAAGGGAGGCTTGCACAGTGCCTGTCCATGCTGTCAATAGCTGTGTTGAATGGGGGGGTTCCACTACTTTACCTATTTTGTGAAAGGGAGGCCTGCACAGCTGCTCCCAGAGATGTACATGTTTTGTGCAAGAGTGGTTTTCACAGCTGCTGCCCATGCTGTGCTTCTTTCTGTGAGAGGGAATCTTGCGCTATTGCCTCTATGGTGTGTCTGTTCCGTTTGTGAAGTAAACAGGCACTGGTGCTGCCTACACTGTGCTTGGTGTGTGCCATGGATGCGTGGAGTGGTAGTCTGTGTGCTGGAAACATGCAGTGATTCTGCTCATGCTGAACCTGCTCTATGTTACGGACGTTGCAGTGTTCCTGTCTATGTTGTATCTTATCTTGGAGTGAGGTAATATTTAATTCATGTTGGAGACCTAGGGGCTTAACATGTTGATGCAGTTAGATAAAGGAAACTAGACAGTAAAAGAAGCGAGGGTAAACTAAAAGGAGAGAGAAACAAATGTATAACAGAGGTGTGAAAAAAATGAAATGGGGAAAAGAAGGGAGAAAATGCCAGAGATAAGAGAAAGGGAAAGAAAAATAGAATAAAACAACGAAAGAGAGAATATCAAAGATCGGAAGATCTAAAATGAGAAAAACCAATAAAACCAAAAAAGAAAGGTAACAGTGAAATAATGGAGAGGGAAAAAGAAAAAAGGAAATGTAAAACTGGGAGAAGAGGAAAAGAGAAAAAAAGTTAGCAACAGGAACATACATAAATAGAAAAGACATTATAAAGAGTTTTAAGTAGAGGAGGTGGCTGAAAGAAAGGGAAAACGATAGGGACAGGAACATAAATGAATAGATGTAACGTAGCAACAGAATTAAGAAAATGAACAGAAAAAGAAACGTATTGGTCAAAAGAATATTGACAATAAGAGATAAGTAGAACATTGGAAAAAGGAGCTTGAGATACTGCCCCAATCAGAGCAGAAGGCAAACGGAGGAAAAGGTATTGGGCTATCCAGTGCAAAGTAGTAAAGGATGTGACGGAGGGGGGGGGCAGAGATGTAACCAGGGTTGGACTGAGTTCACGCAGTTCTACTCCGCGGAACACCGCGAAGTGCAAGTAAAACTCAGCAGCTCTCCATAGAGTTCCACCAGCGGCAGAGTCTGTTAAGTCGCGATGCTCGCACGGATTTTCAGCTGCAGGAGTTTTTCCTGTGCTGTAAAATCAGGGCAAATGAGACTCCGCGTTGCGACGAAAGACGCTGATGCTTTCATCCGCTTGAGTAAACCTACTCGAGCAGCAGCTTCCTCAATGCAAACAATGGATTTCTAAATGTTAGCAGTCGTGAGCTGCTGCAACTGCCCACTAAAGGAATTTTCCTGGGAGGAGTTCTAGGGTGCAATTTTTCTCTCGTAATTGTTTGCCAACTTCCTGTTGGCAAGCCGCAATAGAAAAAAAACTTTGCTCTGCATCGCTTCACAGAGTTTTGCGGAACTCAAAACGCTGCGAACTCCACTGGCGGAGCAGAATTCTTCACCCACCCCTAGATGTAACAGGAGAAATGGAGAGATGGTATAACGAAGATAGGTGACGGAGTCGTAGGGATACATGTAATACATGGAAATAAAAAAGCATTTGCAATGCACTAGGTCTCACATTTACGCAATTTTAAGCTATTGGCATTGTAAATGGCAGTGCCTTTTATTTATGTTTTACAACCCAAATCATAAAAAAAGGCATTGTCATTTACAATGCCAATAGCTCAAACTTACGTAAATGCGAGAACTATTGTATTGCAAATGCTTGTTTTTAGTGGGGTTTGAGTGTGCTAGTTTTTGCTGGAGTTGCAGTGGTTATGTAGTTCCCAAACAATCAAGAGAATATACATTTCATTCGTTTTTGGTGAATGTGCGTTGCCCAATGAGTTCACTGGAAAGAGACTGCTGACAATTAAGAAAATCGAACACCTGAAACTGTCATAACAACAGCACATCACCATCCAGGCGTGTGACCGATGTGCCTCGCGTGTCTGCTGGTTTAATGCAGCATTCCCTGTGTTTAGGCAAAATTGAAGGAAATTTAAAACATATACCAACTGTGAGTAAAAGCAAAATGCAGTTCAGTACATATGCCCTGACGCTTTCTGGAGTGTGAGGTCGCTGTACAACAAATACATCAGTGACACTCGTCTGAATCGGTTCTTTTCTTTTTTTTTACCTTTTTCCCCCCCCCATATAGTCCACACGGAGAAAACCTATTTTTTGAAGCGGCCTCATTTCTTTAGGTATTCAAGCACAACTCAAAGTAAGGGGGCTGGGGCAACTCACGGGATGTAATAGTATTCGCCCACCCCACCTCACAGTTAGTTACTTGAATTTGATTTTGGTGGAAGTGAGGCCATGACTCATGGCTTGACATTTGTGCTCAAGGAAATCTGCACTTTGAATGTCTTGATTATTTAAATGTACCACACAGCGGTAATGTTATGTCTGTAGACTACCTATTTATATGTTTTGTTCATACATAACTGCTTTATTGTGCTACAGTTTTTTCACGATATGCTGTAATTTTTAGGCCTGGGCGAAAATTTTGTTCCGTTCGCGGAAATTGCGATAATTTGACATTTCCGTGTTCCGCGGGGAGCGCGAAAATGTCAAAATTTCCGCTTTCCGCAGATTGGCGATAATTTGTTTCTTGCTCGCGCTGTAAAATAATACATTCTCGAGCGCGCGCGATCGCCTTACCTGAATCCCTGCTTTCGCCACAAGTTTTCTTGATCCGGTCGCGTTCTCCATGAGATATTGTATTGTTTTTAGCCATTTGCGCTGTCTTGCGACAGTTCGCGCCCGCAGTGACGTCATGCGTCGCGCGATCACGTCTTTCTTCTCGCGATCATGCACCGCGAGACAACTCAAAACAAGATGGCCGCGCCCGCGAGCAACCACATGGGTAAGTTGGCGACCCGCAACCATGCAGAAAATCTCGCGAACATGCTGGAAAAAAACTTCCGCATCTTCGCGATATTTCCGCTTGTTTGCGATAATTTTAAACATTTTCGCGATAATTTGCGGAAGTGGATTTCGCATATTCCGCCCACCCCTAGTAATTTTACGAGAGTATTCCCGTCAACTCACGAGATTTACATACTCCACTATTCACCAGATTCACCCGGTACACGTTACAGAACTACGAGTCTTTCCTTCTCGTAGTTCATTTTAGTTGAACTCTCTTCCATCACTTCCGTGTTATGCCCGTCACTTCCGGTTCGTCCATAACTTTCTACGCGATCACCATTGGGCATTCACTTTTCCTGACACCACCTAGAGGAACGCATTGAAGACATCGTTACCGAGTTCCTAGTAATTTCTTGTTACCGGCGCACGCTATAGACTCATGGGACTCTATTACCCGCTCCGCGGTAACGGTATCTTTGTTCCATTTCACAGATACCAGAAATTTTGATATTTTGTAACCTACGTATCTCACACGTGAGTATTACACGGTCCTACACCTGTCACCGTGTCACATTTGAACAAGTCACTTGGCATGATTGTTCACCCACTCGTTCGATATGATTCTTGATCACACTTTTGTATGACACGAGTCACCCCGTGTTTCTTGGCATTTCTATCACTCGGTTATAAACCATAAGGTGCTAAACGCATTTGAAACCATCACACTTAAAAAACTCAAGAAAATACCCAACCAGAAAAATCTTAAAAATACCAACATCACTCAAAAAGAACATCAGGCACTCATGCAAATAGCAGCCAAAACAGAAATTACCATTCGCCAAGCAGATAAAGGAGGGGCAATGGTTATCATGGATACCGACTTCTATGAGAAAAACTTAAACGATCACATTCAAGATACCAATACATATATGCCTTTATCATTTGATCCGATCAACGAGTTCATGAACATCCTTCAAACCATTTTAAATGCTGCCATTGACAAGGGTACGATCAGTACAGAAGACAACAATTTCCTCATCAAAAGCAACCCCGCAATACCATACATTTACATGATCCCAAGATTCATAAACATGCCACCGTACCCCCGTTCAGACCTATTGTCTCAACCATCAATTCACTGCATGAACCTATCGGAAGATATTTGGACAAACACTTACAGCCCTTGGTACAATCCATGAGTACATACATAAGAGATACTACTGACTTTTTGAACATCTTAGAAGCTACCCAAGACAAAATTACTTCTGAAACCATCCTCTGTACCATAAATGTGAAAGCATTATACACATCGATACCTCATGACAAAGGGATGGAAGCGGTTGAATCTTTCCTCCGGACTACCGATAAACCTGACGATATAAAAGTTTTCTTAATGGACTTGATCCATTTTACGCTTTACCATAGTTACTTTGATTGGTCTGGGAACTATTACATTCAATGCTCTGGAACATCGATGGGCAATTGTGCCGCCCCAACGTATGCTAACCTATACATGTACCGTTTAGAGTTGGACCACATTCTCAACAAAATTGAGTGGAAAGACAATCTTGTTTTATACAAGAGGTACATCGACGACATAGTCATATTGTGGCAAGGATCTGCTATAAACTTACAAACACTCATTGAGGAACTAAATAACGTCGATCGTCGCATTGAGTTTACATCAACCATCAGCAATGATCAGATTACATTTTTGGATACCAAAGTAACCAACAACTATGGAACCCTCATCACTCAAGTGTATACTAAACCCACAGATCGGGATAACCTTCTACACTTTCACAGATTCCATCAGTCCTCACTCAAACAGCATCTTCCTTATTCTCAGCTACTCAGACTCAAAAGAATATCCAGTACTGAGGAGTTATACAAAGACAGCAGAGATACATGCATAGAAAAATTCAGACAAAGGAAATATCCTGAACACATTCTGATTAATGCCATCAATAAAGCAGACAAAATCACACGAGCATCCTTATTAATGAACAAATGCAAAAGCAATGTGGAACCCAGAAATGTGTTCATATCCAAATTTTTACCCAAAGTTCCGCTATCAAAAAGACTATCCTAAGATACTGGCCCATGCTCGAAACTGAAGGAGACTTCAGACACATTTTTGATACACCCCCCAGATTTGCTTATCAACAGGCAAGAAATCTTAAAAAAATTCTCACCACAACCAAGGATTTAAAAGAACCGCATTTCAAAGGAACTACACCTTGTTACAACTATGGTGACTGTAACTCCATTATAAAGGGCAATATCCTTCAACACCCCACTAAAGGAACAAATATCAAGCTAAGAGTAACAGCCACCTGCAACAGTAAAAACGTCATCTACATGTTAAAATGCCCTTGTGGTTTGGTATACATTGGTAAGACTGAACGTAAAATACGCATAAGACTCAATGAACATAAGAGTAACATCAGAACACACAATGCTAAATCGACTATTGCCAATCACTTCCAACTTTTCAAGCATAACATTAGCCAATTACGGTTCTTAATCTTGGAACAAGTACTGATCTTAAAAGGACGGAACAATACCCAATTCATGCTTCAGAGAGAAACAAAATGGATTTCATTAGTCCAAAGGGACTCAATAAACATTGTGACCGTAGCTGTTTTTTGTAGAGTCATTTTTTAAGAGTTAATTTGTACCGTTTTGACTCATGGCTTAACATTTGTGCTCACGGAAATCTGCACTTTGAATGTCTTGATTATTTAAATGTACCACACAGCAGTAATGTTATGTCTGTAGACTACAGATTTATATGTTTTGTTCATACATAATTGCTTTATTGTGCTACAGTTTTTTCACGAAATGCTGTAATTTTACAAGAGTATTCCCGTCAACTCACGAGATTTACACACTCCACTATTCACCAGATTCACACGGTACATGTTACAGAACTACAAGTCTTTCCTTCTCGTAGTTCATTTTAGTTGAACGCTCTTCCATCACTTCCGGGTTATGCCCATCACTTCCGGTTCGTCCATAACTTTTTACGCGATCACCATTGGGCATTCACATTTCCTGACACCACCTAGAGGAACGCATTGAAGGCATCGTTACAGAGTTCCTAGTAAGTTCTTATTACCGGCGCATTCTATAGACTCACGGCACTCTATTACACACTCCGCGGTAACGGTATCTTTGTTCCATTTCACAGATACCAGAAATGTTGATATTTTGTAATTTACGTATCCCACACATGAGTATTACATGGTCCTACACCTGTCACCGTGTCACATTTGAACAAGCCACTTGGCATGATTGTTCGATATGATTCTTGATCACACTTTTGTATGACACGAGTCACCCAGCGTTTCTTGGCATTTCTATCACTCGGGTTAACTTGTTGTACCCAACATCCGGAGCACATTATCACGTCTCTTTTCGTCTACACCGCATGGTCCAATCAATTTGGGACGCACATTTTTCCGCTATGTTTACCGCACAGGGACATTGGTTGTACCATCACGTGCACTGTTCACTTTTCCCATCATGTCAAAATGTTCTAGATACACTCGCAGCCGCTGCACCAATCCATTGTACTCTTGTATCAATAGATTTCATTTGCGTCTATCGCTGACACCTGGTTTCCTTTTTTTAGCACATCAACCCCTGATGAAGGGCTAACATGCCCGAAATGCATTGGGCACTTTGAATGAATGTACAATTCAAATTTGATGAAATGTTCAAAATGAAACATCGTCTGTTTAAAAAGTTTATGAAGAACAGAAAATAAAACTAACGATACTGATGACACTACGATTGAACTAATGTATTGTTACGGAGGTGGATTTGAAGTGGTGAGGCTCTGTTTAGAAATAATTCAGTCCTAATATGAATATCAAAGACCTAAAATGGACAGTGATTGCCAAAGTAAACAAAGATACAAGAGGTGGCGATCTCGAACAGAAACTTTCAAGAACAGAAGCCACGTTAATTCTCAAATTTAACTCTGCCACCAAAGGTCTGAATGAACTTTCTGAACTGTACAACTTAACTTAATATAATGATTGAGCCTTATGAGACGTCACTTGGAGACTGTATAAATCTGACTCATACTAGGACTGAATTATTTCTAAACAGAGCCTCACCACTTCAAATCCACCTCCGTAACAAATCGAGTCAAATGAGGAGAATCACCTTGCATGTAATTGAAAGGTATGGTTGTCCTTATACACTCTTTCTTTTGTTACACTTTCTCTGTTTAGATTAACTCCGCCCGTCTCCATCCGACACAAGGTAAATCTATTGAGCTCCTCAAAAAGCTGCTTGGGAGAGGCATAGGGGAAGCACTTAAACTTATATAGGTTTCTCATTATTTTACAGGTCCTGACGAGAGACCCAATGATCTAAGGGTCTCGAAACGCGTAGACCTTATATTGTGACCACAAGAAGTTAAATCACTAAAAATTAAGGATTGTTTGTAGCTATGCTCTAACAATTGACTCTGTGGTCTTTTGACTGAAAAAATTGTTTTTCTATTTGTGTGCCAATGAACAAGCTTGTGTGATTGTAGGAATGGATGTGAATGCATGAGACGTGTTTGTGATATGACAGTATTGAATGTATAAATTGTTGTAATGTAAATATTGTATTGATCACTTTTTCTAAATTCAGCCCCTCTGGCAACAGGAAGGTTCTAAAAATCTATAAATTAGATTACTAAAACTTTGATTTAATCAAACAAAAGAATAAATTCATTTTTCGTGACACATTTTGTTTTATTTTCTCTAAATGTGTGGTCCAGAATAATATGGAAGCTTCAATTCTAGGGCAGTACTAGCACTCTAATTGTTCACATATCATAGGCTCAGCTTAACTGCTCCCAGCCCACCTCCAATAGTGTTTATGACTATTTAAAGTGAAAGCACGCCGGAGACAGAATTGAAGGAAACCGGCGTGAGCAAGATGGCGGCGGACTGTCCACTGTCCCATGGACATGCGCATGCTGTCTGCTATGGACAGATGGCGAGAGCAGCCATCTTTGTCCATGCAGGCGCGTGCATGAGCCCACGGCGGAGAATCGATTCCAAAAGGTCTCTCTGACGAGAGCTGCGCATGAGCTGCTTTTCGCCAGGCGAGACCTAAAAAGAGGGAGTACTGAGGGGAGAAACATGAACTTAAGTGTGTTGAAAGGAAGATGGGAAAGATAGCAATAGAAGAGACACTGGAAAAAATTACACAGCTAGTTTGATAGAAGCTGTAAGGTGCATGTGACAATGAGAAAGGTAGAGTTGACGAAACTGAAGAGACAGGGGTTAGAGAATGAGGAATTTAGAGGGGAGAGAAGTGACAGTGGTAGCTAAACTGGAAAAGAAAAGGGGAAAGGAAGGAAAAGGAAAGTAATAGTTGTCCTTCCTTGATACCATCATGGCTACGGAAACAGCCACAGAACCACCTGCAGTAATTGTGTGTGCTTGTTGCTGGTCCCTGGTGTGAGTCTGTCTGCACTGCCCTACTGCACCACCCAGCCCAATTTGATTCAACTGTGTGCCTGAAGACTTCTACTGCCAATCAAACTGAATCCTGGGTAGTTGATCTGTAGCACCATTCAAAGTTCCTTTTGTGCCTGAACAGTGTCAGTGGGTGTTGGATTAGTTCATCCAAGTTTCCACAGGCAGACCAGCCAGGTCAAAATCAGTCACAGGAAGTCACTTGTGACAGGCCTGGTAAGCAATGGTGCATATACCGTGCAAAGTGTATAGAGCTGCAAATTTTGGTGCCACATATTTGTTGCCCTGGAACTGCTTGTCATACTTTCTATGTTTTCCAAACTGTTTGTTGTCTGATACTTTATATTGCAGTAACTAAAAACCTAAATTGAATCTTAACCAACTAATCAGAACATCTCCCATTTAACTTATGACCTACATGACTGGGGTTTCAGTATCAGAGCTTTTGGGTCCCCTGGTAATCCCAGTCGATAAGTTCATCTAAGAGAAGGAAGAGCACAGCCAGCATAACTCTATAACAAAAGAGTTCAGACCTGGGAATCTGCTACTTTTTTGTCGACATTTTCCAAAACAGCAAGTTATAAATATTGACTTAATTGGGTCAGAGCTGAGAGAAGTTGGAGAGATGAAGAACCTCAAGACAATCCCTGAGTGTCGCTTGTATCTCCATTTGTATTTGAGCATTGCTTGCTGCCAAAGAGTCAGACACGGCAGTGTCTGATAGATGCTTCCTGGGGAGGTTATTCCTTAATCTGAGTATACATAAAAGTTATTAGGTGGCCATTCTGTCTGTAACTGAGAAATTATAACCACTAATGATACACGAAAGAGTGCATCCTGAAAAACCTGATTACCCCAACATATCTGGAAATACTGGCCATAATGGAATCACTAAAGGAGGAAACTTGAACATTCAGGGAGGGCTCGCAGCACTTACACTCTGATGAACTAACAGACCACTCTGCAGCAAAAATCACTTGGTACTCAGATCACACTAACCCTGTTCACATCACAAAGAAGAAAGTCCTCTTCACCATGAAAATTATCAGGTTCACAGGCTCTGAAGGAAAATGGAGAACTGCAATCCGCACTACCAGTTCCCAAGGTAACCCTCCATTCTGTTTCACATTCTGGGTGCCAAATGCTACCTTCCCTACATATCAGGACACAATAGGGGCTCATTATAAAGAGATGTAAATGTGTCAACTTTAGATTCTGACCCCAGAAAAAAATAAGATTACAAATGCAAGTGTTCGGTTAAACCTGAGTAACAGAGTGTGCAAGAAATGGGAAATACCAAGGGTTTGACATAAAAAAATCTTGCCAATGCTTGATAACCGAGTGAGGAGGCTAGTGATGATGCCAGATTAGTCTTGTTGAATGGCTTTAATTTCTGTCTGGACATTCCTTCCAAAGTACCTCCACTAATGATTATTTTATTAGGGGCTAAATAATTTTAAGTTTCTTCAGTCACACAGACTTAGCCCCTCAATCCAAATTGTGTAACCTAATAGCACAGAACATTACATTTTGATATTTCCTGCTGTCACTCTGGCTTCACAGCCTGATGATCTTGTTGATGTTAACTGTTCCACTTAACATCCATTGATATGGCAGTTGGTGGGTTGCAGTGGTTAGATACTGATCACTGCGAAGAGGGGAGCAGTGTAGCAAGGTGATTGCATGGGCACCGCCTTTGAGAATCTTGCCAAGAGTCCTCTAAAAGTTTTATTACACCACCGTCTGTAAGTACCGGAAGATGTAAATAACCTCAATATATTGTAGCCATTCTTAAAGAAAGTACTCTGTCACCCCTTTGGGTCTTTTACAAGCTACATAATACTGTAAATAAATTAATAAAATAAAAGCTATAGATTTGCAGGCATACTGCTACTCCTCCTGTAAATGGCCGTCTGTGCTACTTCAGGAAGTTTGCCAAGGGTTATGGTAAAAGTGGCACAAGTGTTGCCCCGTTGACTGAACTGACTTCCAAGAGGCAGCCCAGGAGGCTCATCTAAACAGAAGCCTTTGACACCCTCAAACAGGCCATGTGCTCAGCCTCTGTGCTCAAGTTCCCTGACTTTTTCCAGGAATTCATTTTAGAAACAGATGCTTCACAGCATGACACAGGGGCAGTCTTATCACAGCTAAATGAGGAGGGCCATGTCAGTATTCACTTGCCCTGCACATGTATTGTGGGTGGCCGTGGGCGTAATCCTGAATGAAGCTCTACCTGAGTGGTCCTTTCGGGTTGGGTGCCGAGCTCATGCGCTGGTATCGCAAGATCACTGACCCGTGTGTGAGCTGGCAGCCATCTTGGTTGTGGAGTATTCAAAAGCTGCGTCCAAGTTAGAAGCTGTGCTTGGTTTCTCCTCCAGCTATCATTGCCAGTTTTTTACTAAACATTGAGCTCCTGTTGCCCTGCTCCCCGCATCCAGTTTTCCCACTTACCTGTACTTATCTAGAGTCCCTTCCCTCCTCAGTTGGCCCCGCTCCCTGCAACCCTGTTATTTTTTATTAACTATACGTACTAGGAGGTACTTAGATTATATTTGGGCTCTGCTTTTCATTTCTGGAATGTCTTTGGTCGCCAGCTAGTACTTGGAGTCACTTGCCTTGTCTAGCTCTTGGCTGGGTCAACACCTTGCATTGAGTGCTTCCTCAACAACCCGCATTTATCTGGAGTCTCCTACCTTTTGCAACTCCTGGTTGGCTCTATTCCTCGCTTTACTTTGATTGTGGGGTCCTCTTGCCACCAGCTTTCCTCCTCTTGACTTGGCAGCATCTACAACAAAGGGGAAACAGCAATATAATCACCAACCAGGTCAGTGCACTGAGCCTACAGCTCTAACGAACTATTCAATATGAGTTGGACAACTATATTGAGACTATAAATGATGGATACAACAAGCTGGTGATCCAGTCCTTTAATTCTATACAACTTCAAACGCATTTGTCATGTCAGCATTCCCTGGATTACTATGACCACTTGCCGGTGTTCCCCTCGAAAGGGTAAAGACTTGTGGTTCATATTGTATGGGCGAGTGGTTGCTGAAGGGGGGGGGACTTAAGTTCATACAATTTTGATGCATGCATTTCTATTGAGATTCTGACTGTGTTTCTATAATTTCATAGCAATCACAGAGACCGGGAGACAGGGTTTTCAGGCTGAGATGGGTGCCCTATAAGGTGCCAAATCCAAAAGAGTTTTAGTCTTCTCTTCCTCCCTACCCTTTCTTTCCCTACTCCCTGCTACCCTTGGGCATAATCCATGGACACCTATTTCTATTTGAGTTTTGGGGGTTGTTCCTAGAAAGCATTGGGAGGACTATCTTCACTCCTGCAGATCCCATCTCCAAGGGTTGTGTAGAGACTTGACAGCCCTAAACCAACCTGTAGCTTTTATCTTTAGGAGGCTTCTTCCCATGGAACAGAGATGAAGTACTATTGAGAGGGATGCCTATGGTAGGGCACTGACGAAGCTGATTCTATACTTGTTAGGGACTCACTTCAGGTTCAGATCGACCACAGGCCCCTCAGATGGCTTGTGCAGATTAGGGGTGAGAATCCACAACTGTTGAAGTGGTCCACCTCCCTAGAGGGAATGGGTTTCATGATGGAACCCCATCCTGGATCCGACCACTCCAGTGCTGACGATTTGTACAGGTTCTACCACCTTAGTAATGAGAACTCACAGGAGGTTCAGTAGCTCTCCCCACTTTCAGCTGGGGGGGGGGGGGGCACCTGTCAGACCTGTCAGCCTTAGGGTGGTCTTCACCCAAATCTTTTGCCTTTGTAACTGGTAGTTGGACTTTGTTTATTTCTCCCAGACAGCCACACAGTAGAGGGATTAGTTGTGCCTGGATGGGCCATCAACTGGCAGGATGGGCGTCGGAGCTGGGCACAGCCCCACTGGCAACTGAATAGGCTGCGCTCTGCCTTCACACAAAGGACTTGTCACCCCTGCATTTTTCATGCAGCCAGCTTGGAGCTAGGGCTGCGAAGTGAGGAAACTTCAAGCACTTCAAAGGGTACTCTCTAGAAATTCTTGGATGTGGATATCAAAATATTAACTGCTTATGATACAAGTATATAGATAATTGTGAATGACTACATTTTTCCATGGGTACTAGTTCTCAAACTATTTCATCTCATATTTAGGTACATTTCCCTTCCTCATATATTTTATTTGTGTAAAAACATATAGAAAGGAATGAAGAAATTCGTCTATAGAAGTGAAACAGCTATCTGGGGTAGGGTTAGCAAGTAGTATAGAGATTGCAAATTACTATGCTACCCGTAAAAACATAGTGGCAACATCATGACCTTGGAGCCCTTTTTCTACTAATCTTAATTATAATAAATGTATTTCCAATGTTGTGTATTGTTGTGTATTGCTGGGGTAATGGTGAATATTTATTGTTATGATTTTAGATTGACTTCTCTCCGAATTGGAGCATAAGAGAATGGGGCCATTAAAAATTAAATTCATCAAGCATAGTTTGGACCTCATCTAACAATTTAAGACCATGCCTTCTTTGGGACATCTTTCATGCATTAAACACTGTTGCAATGAACACAGTTTCTAATATTATGATGCACCAGCCAACGTCTGTGAACCAACAATATGATTTTTGTTTGTTTTGGGAGATGAGACAATAACAGGATTGCAATTCCGGTCTCTTCCACAATATTATGTCTGCTCCTTCGCCCTAAAACTGGAGGCATTTACATTGATAGCCATCTGAATTCTATTCGTTCAGGTGTCTGCAGTGGAATACTGAATGCATACTCATTTGTAAAATGAGTATGTCTAATCTTCTTCCCTCTGTTTATCAAACACATGCTCTTGGTTATTCCATGACATGTTACTTTTTCAACATTTCTTTATTCCACCTTGGGGATTCTTAAATATTACAATGTATAGTTACAATGGAAATTGCACCTCTCGATCTTGAAATGACTTGTATCATTCTCAACTCCAGACTCTCCTTTCAACTTCCTTCATTCAGGTGTCTATTTAAATTTGTTTAACACATTTAGATATTTCAAAGGAATTTTTCACAAGGGATTGTCTAATTCAAAGACACAATGCATTGCTCAGACTTGACATCTTTACAGGGGCATTTTCAAGAAATGTTTCTTCCTACTCCTCCTCTTTCCTTTTTTCCCATTATTATTTAGTTCTGTCTTTATCACTGTTTTCATACCTCTTTTTCCTTCCCCTTCTAGATCTTTAATTCGATCAACGGCTATATTGTTGTTTATTGTGTGCACAGTAAAGTAATGCAAGTAGAATCGCAAATTCAGTTTATGGATGCATTTGACACTCCATACCCAAAATTTCCACAGGTCAATTTGTTTGGTTTAACTACCACCTCTCTGACCTCTACCATATTTTGGCTGATTTTTCTACCAATGTTGTGTGTTTTCAACCCTTTTGCTGCTTGACAACCATCAAACTGTATCAAACTTTCATGCTGGCTTGTTTCATTTTCCATGGGAAATTTCAATGTTTTGCCTCCATTTAAAACGTATGTTTTCCTTAACGTAATGCTTCTCTCTGACACACATGCATATAGAAAATGCTTTCTGGGTTGATTTCAGAACAAATCAATAAAACAAAGCCCTCAAAATTACATTTTCGGAAGAATTTAGGACCCCTGGCATATGAACAACCGGTTTTAATTAGGTCATGATCTATTTTACAGAGCGATTCCCCGAACAGTATATCTTGTATAACTAAGGCGTGTTCAACTAATTTTTCTTTAATATACATTTTACTTTAGTGTCCTCCTTTCCTCCCTCCCTCTCCTCCTTTAGTGTTCTTGGCCGCATCAGTTGCAGGCAGGGACCTCAGCCGAGCTTGCAACTCCCTTTACTTCACCAGCAACTTTTGGGGCCAGGAAACAATGGGCGCCAAGTTCCCCAGAGGTGACCAACTTCCTCTCCTTTCCACTTCTACTCCTTCCCTGGCCCAGGATCCTCTTGAACTGGTGCAGCTCCTTCCTTCATCACTGGCATTGCCATATCTGACGACCTCTACATGTCTTTGAAATGGCTTTATCTGGGCTCAGAAATAACATCTTCCTGTTCCGCCTTAGCGGAACTACTTGGGCACTGCTTGACCCTTAGCTTCAGAGGTTGCATTTACCACTTTTGAGGTTGTCATACGGTTCTGCTATTTCCTATTAGTTCCTAATATTTCAGTAGCCTTAGTTGTAACAAGAGAGCTCCTTAAAAGTGTGGACATTTTTGCAACTGATTATGGTAGTCACAGTTTATTTTAATCCTTTACCAAGAGTCCACAGGTGCTGAGGTAGCTGTTCATAATTCCCTCACTCCTATGTTCTTGCAGTCAGGACAGCCTGTAGCCTCTCGATGGGGAGTTTTCACCCCAAATATGAATAAAACTGGGTTTCAATCAAATAAGACGTCTGAGCAGGCAAGCATCATTTTAAAGCATAGGACCCTGCCTTGGACATACCGTAAAACCCATTGATGCTAGACACTGTACTCGAATATGGTATGCTTGCACTCTTCTGATTGGTTGTTGCGCCTCGCGCATCAACTCCAAAACAAAGCGAAATAACAAGCTCTCCCTTACTCCGTTTAGTGGTGTTTATTTCACTAAATTTGCTTAGATGGAAGGCTGGGTTGCAGGGAATTAAAGTTGTGGCTTTCAGGTGATGGCAGATGTTAGCAGAAAGTGTTTTACTCCAGGAGCCACTTTTCCTGCTCAGTATTTGTGCCATCTCCTGTGAAAAACTAGATGTAAATAGCAATAACATTTGATCCTTGCAATGTTCAATTAAAATGCAGAAAAACTGAGAGTGGCATGGTGAATGGCTAATGAGGCTTAATTAGTAAGTGCATTTATTTGTTTTATAGAAAGTAGAAATTAAATGCAGATTGAAAAGTTATGTCTATACAATATACAGTAATATTTGTAAACACAGCGGGTATTTTAAATTAACTATTTGCCAGAAATTAGCATCTTGCTCCCTCTGCACTCAAAAAGGCATAGCATTTGTTGAACTAAATAATGAGTGAAGGGATATTGAATTGTGCATCTGTTGTTCAGACATTTGAAGACACCGTCTGCGCTATATGTACTTTCTTGGTTCCAGATCTTGCTAAGCTTTGTTAGTATGAAATATAAAATATTCCAGATCGTTCATATCTTTCAGCTGTATAACTATTGCCAGATCTGGCCACTGAAGAGAGGATAATTATATGTGCGTGTTCCAGAGTTTTAAGCTTTTTTCTCCTAAAATTGGTCACTGAAATATTTGCACACCAGTAGAAAGGACAGGCGTTTCCAACACAAATGTGGGTAGGCAGTCTGTTCGGCCCCAATCATGATGGGGCGTACAAATTGGGTTCAAGTGTTACACCCACTAATCTGGGATAGTGTTGGGTGCAAAAATTGGCATGCAAGCGGAATCTGCCCACTTTGCACCTCGGATGTTATTGCCCATTCTGAGCTGTGCACAGATTGCAGGTGTTTAGACAATATATCGAAAATAAAAATATCATGGGGCACAATATTGTGTTAAGAAAGTCGAGGATAAAAATAATGTGAGGGTGAGTTTCTATAGTTAAGTAAAGTTTTACAACGTAAAACTCCAGCAGCAGCTCCTCCGCAAGGGCGGAAGAGCTTCGCCCCACTTGCCAGCAGCCGAAAAAATAAAAAAGATAATAAACCCTTGTTTATTATCGTTTTATTTTTCTCTTGGAGGCGAGGCTTTGGGGGGCCAGATTGATGTAAGGCTGGAGGAGGAGTGTTGGGCGCTGATATTCAGTGTGCATGCCGGTCTGGCCGGCTGTCTCAGGCTGCCCAAACTGTCATGCGCACTGAAGCTCTCTCCAACCCCAGCTGCATTGCTGAGATGGAGAGAGCAGGCACAGGCTTCCAGTCTCACTGGGAGCGCAAATCCTCGGTGCTCAGGCCAATTCTGACGCTGCTTTTAGCAGCATGAAAGCAGCTTCAGGATTGGCAGCAGTGCACTCTGGGAGCCTGTGCCTGCCAAAGAGAGGGGCGCGATGCGGCGCGCAGGTAAGTGTTTGTTTTATTTTTTTAATTTGTTTCCTTCTTGCGTCCCCCCACCGTTCCCCAACCCCCACCGTTCCCCAACCCCCGCCTCACCACTCTGTCAACAAACCGGCCGCTACTGTATAACTCCACATGTATGTACTTTAACGATATATACATCTTCAAGGGATGTAGATCTGAAGTTAGGAATGGAATAGTAAATCTATACTTATCCATTTGTATTTACCTTCTCGATATTTTAGTCCTCTGAATTTTTGACACAATATTCTGTCTACACAATATTTTTGTTTATGATATTCTGTCAGTGATCCAGGATTGCATGTGTCCTATTTGCAACCAGTTTCACCTGCTGCAAATCCCTTTAATCTGAGTCTAAACTGCAATCCTTTTTTGGGCACTAGCAATAGTTTGAACCTAAAAGGGGATCACCGGTTGTGTCCTCCTTTTGTGTTCAGTATAGTATAGTGTAGTAAACAGACAACTTTGGCTAAGTTGATTTGAGCGTATGTTGAGCCATTTGAGCTGCAACATAAGGGGCAATCGGCCCCATATCGGGCGTGACACTGTCAGACAGTCCTGGCTTTTTTTGGCAACAATGTTAAAATACATGTTACAAGTCCCAGAATTCGCAGTTATGACTAAAAACGCTGCACAGGCTTGGAGTCTCGAATGATATGGGTTCCCTTTGTAGCCACTCTAGAATCACATTTTTTTTTCAGAATCAGAGCTGTATGCAAAGTCGAAAGCAGGTGCATTTCAGTGACATTCATTAGGCTTGGTACCAAATGTCCTGAAGACATCAGGCTGGCAGCCGGGCAGTAACCAGAGGCGAGTTCTTTTCCCGTGGCCAGCTCCTAAGCGTTGGTTTACACAACGAATCGGCTTAAGTGGAGATGGAAAGATTTTATTATGAAAATGTTTGTGTCTTTCTATTTTTGACTTGATCTCTAGCTGTGTTTTTGAAAAAAATATTTCCATCTCAGCACAGGGGTTTTAATGAAAGTTCTTCCTCCATCACCCAGATTCTCAAAACAAGTTTCTTGGCTTTTTCACTGGTTAGGTTTATTGATGTTACTCGAGTTTCTGGAGGCGTGATAATTATTGCAGGATGGCAGTGTTTGACATATCTAATATTTTATGCAGTGATTTTAAGTACAAATCGTTGAAAAGGCTGGTTAAGTGCCTAGTCACAATTCAAATTGTAATTTTCGGCAAAACACACAAATAAAAAGATAAGAACACAATATTAATTCCATAATGCTCTGTGCGGTATCAGCCAGTCACATAAACTGTATTCGACCAATTGCATCCATAAATTTACAGATAATAAAAACATTACATAAATAAATAGAGCAGCATTTCAAAATTCAGGACACATCAAGGAGATAATAAGGTCATATTCAAAGAAGACACTACATAAGGTACATTCCAATGATAAGATGCATAAAAAATGTATTAAAGGGCCGATGGGTCTCATGTTCAAGACTAAAGAATTTTTTTTAAAGTTCAAAAATGGGATCACGTTCTAACAACCATATATGAAAGAGGTGGGGTAGTTATATTGAGCCATATTTGTTTCCAACCCCCAGTAAAAGGCGGACAACATGTTCCACTTCCGTGAAACTGTGGTGTATCAAGTGAGGGTAGTTCTTGCCTGGAGTGACTCAGTGGGCCACCAAAAAAATAACATGACCTATAATGCAACCCTGCGAAATTACTAGTGGTTGGCATTAATTCAAGCATTCCACTCATCATGCTTTAATTTCCTATGTGTGACGTCCTGAGTGCGACGGTTGTGCCCAAACGTGGGCCCTGAGCTCACTGTGCCATAGGATCCAAGCTGCACCTCACTGACGAGGCCCAAAAATGATGAAATCTGTCTCGGATTGCAAGCTTCCCATTTAGCAGTAACTTAGCTTCACAGTTCTGGTTCACCGTTCTTTTTGAACCAGGACCAAGATTGATTGCATGACGGTGTTCTTGCTTGAAAGTGGCAAAATAGACAATAACATGATGAATTGTCATGTGGATGAGATTAATTCAGGTATTCCACCTATCAATGTTTTGTTCTCCTCACTACCTTGTGCTAAATTATCCACTAAAGGTGTTGAACTTGCTTGCATTGTAATATTCTTTGAGATAAAGTGAAAACATCATCTTGAATGATATTTAGTTGTCATTTAATTACGTGGATGTTGTTTTTGTGGGTATTTTTGGTGTTGTTTCGAGAGGTATAGCTACTTTAAAAGAATACTCAATGGCCAAGTGTCAAATAGTATGAAAAATCATTGTTACACTCAAATGCAGTGTCTCTTTGAGAGCCTTCAATAGATCTAGAGGGTAAGCCTGATGAGTGTGGGCATAGTGGCTGCTTAATGTTACCATATCTCTGAAAAGCAATTACACAGGAGGTGGAACATGGCTGCGAGCAAGATGGCCGGAATGCAATAAGGCTCTAATCGACTGTCATTTATCCACCTTCATTATGCACAGCTGTCAAAGGTTAGCATCTGCAGTGAGACCAACCAGAAGGGGAGGCAATTGTAGCAGAATGACAGTGGCCTGAATGGCTGAGATTTTCCACCATCAGGCTAGAGGCACGGTGGAAGGAGATCTGCTATACACAACCTGCACCATCACTTCCAGGTCCTGAGCCATGGGATCTGGTTGTGGTGCAAACATATATGATATCCCCACCTAGAGCAGAAACACCAGTTTCAAAGGTCTACCCTCCAACCATGGATATCTGTGATGTAGGTAGGTGGCCTCCAGATGACCCGAGATGGTGTGGTAGTGCCATGGCCTGCATGCGGAGGGGATGCTGAGAGAGTCCTACCCACGGACCTCACCGATACCCGGCTCTCAGTCAGGGGGAGCCTGTAGACACACAACGTGGTAATGACATAGCCCCTGACAAGACATTAACATCCAACTGACAACCCTAGGAAAGGAACGTTAAAGCAAGTGAGTGTCTTTACAGTACCTCACAAGTTACTGTACATGATGGGGATTGCGGGGAGTGATCTAGGATCATATCCCATGCTACTGTGGTGGAACGTCTAGTCAAATTAAGGTAAATCACATTTGGGATGGCTGTGTGGATTGGCAGTCTTTTATGTATTGAGGCCTACCTCTTACTGATCTCTGGGGCTTCTTTCTTTAGATAGTGGTGTGTACCTGGGAACCACTAGTGCTGCTTTGACTGGCATTGACCTATTGGGATCAGTGTCTAGTATTCTGCCCTGGTGTAGAACACTTCCCTTTACCCTGCATGCAAGTTGGGCCACAAACTGTGCTATTTCCAGTCCAGCTTGTTTGTAATCCTAATCTGGTTACTTGGCAGACATTCACAGATACTGAGCCCCCTTGCATTGTTGCCATGTTTGCCTCCAGCAGTGGATGTTGGATAATTGTATAACTTGCTACAATGCTAACGTGCCTCAGCGTTGGACTATAGAACCTTCTCCATCTACTGCTATTGGGATGCACATCTGCCCATGGGAAGACCACACACACCACACTCTGGACTAGGGTAGGGAGATCCTCACTCCTCAACGGATGACCCAAAGACAAATACTCTTTGTGGTGGTCTCTGGCAAACTGGCACACTCCGCCTCAATGGCAGATGATACGTTCGAATTGATTTTACAGGAACTCCCCTCCATCAAATTATCTATAACGGCTGTAAAAGGAAGTACAGTGAGCACGAATTCAGACATCAAGTCAATCCAAAATTAAATTACAGTATTTCTGGCCAGATTGGACTCAATAGGAAGATGCCCACATGGTGCTTAGGACCAACATGTGCAATTTAATAGAATGCCGAATCTGGGACTTGAGCTGTGTGTGCTTCATAACAAAGCAATGGAAATGGAGGACTGAAGCAGATGTAATCATGTCAGGATCTTAGGAATACCAGAAAAAGTGTAGAGCAGCAAGGAAAGCATGTCCTTCATAGGCAAGTCTTACTCCTGCTTTTTCCTTCCCCGCTATAATTCCCTCAAGCCCATAAAGTCTATTACGGGTTCCCACCCACAAATTATTTTCTCATGCCTATCAGTATATTGTATGTCCTGCCGTCTCTTTCATCAACAGTCTTGTCAGATCACAGGGTTACCAAAAGAAAGAATCGACCACAAAATATTATTTTCAGGAGATTTCAACCATGAAACAGCCATTTAGAGAAATACATTTCTAGCCTTCCATTCACAATTCCAACACAGGAACATCAGGTATGGTCTTCTAGTGCCTGTATCATGCAGCTCATAGTGGACAGCGAGAAAGGAGGTTTACAACTATGAGGACTTGGAGACTAAGAAAACCCCTATATAAATTTACCAACCAGTCGTTGTTCGTTGACCTGGCCTGGCGACACTTTGTGAAACCTACATAGCCAATCAGCAAAATACTTGGTTTCGTCCGATTTACACCTTTTTATGTTTCACTGCACACTCTTTGGGAGTTTTCAAAGTTCCTATGACCGTGGACAAGCAGTGGAATCGTGCCCAGATGAGTCCTCTAAATTTGGACGTGATCAGCTCTGATGACTTGATGGTCTTGAAGTTTGTCCCTGTCACACTCTCCTCTTTCCCACTCCTCTCCCTTAGCGCTTACACGTTTGACTGTTACGCTTCCATAAGAGTCACCCAGTATCCCGCCCTACTCGATTCTACCCCCATTTGGCCTGAGGGTCCATCTTATATCTTTTGGCCTGAAAATGCTGAACAAGAGATTGATGGCGAAAGGGTATACATACTTAGCCTTATTTATAACCGCAGGCCACTACTTGTGTTCCGCTATCCGCCTGTACTATATGGTACCATTCATGAGAACATTTTTTTTTTTTAAAGCTTTATTTATATTTTCCACAAAACAAAAAAACACAAGGATAACAAAACACAGCACATGAGAACATAGTTAAAGAGATACATAACCCATTTAGATGAAAACCAATCTACATTTAATGCATTAGGCATTACCTAAACGTTGGGTTTATTACAAGGTATAATGGTCTATGGTCCTTTGCTGTTATTCATAAACTTGGCACAACTCAGCTTGAGTACTTTGGTCCTTTCGCCCCCTGGGATTTGGATATATGAAATGTGTGTGCTATAATCCACTGTTGAATGACCCTGTGGTTTGATCAGACCCTGCTTGGGCCTGCCCTCCTCCCCACCCTCCAGCCTCTCTTTCTTTTCCCTTCACCTCACTATTTACACTGTAGTTAAGCTCCTCCCTTTCTTGTTCCTTTACCTAAATCGGGCAATACTACCTTTTTATAAGTTATAATCTTAATTAAGTTGGTTGTTGCTATTTATTTGATGCTTTTTGTTTACTATACACACCATTGACTTTTGTTCTGGATTTAGTCTCTGGTAGCTCGTCGCTGATTTTTTAAATACGTTTAGAGAAAGATGCTGATTCTTTGTATTTAACTAGTGACAGCGATGTGGGGGCTGTGGCGCAGCTAGCTGTTGTGCCGGCCACTGCGTTTGCCACCCGGCGTATGCACGAAGAGCGGGAGAGGTGGGAGTGCTGGCGAGGTCCAAGACAGGCAACCCGCACGGCCGCAGGTAAGGGGGAGGCCGCCCCCCCAAAAACTCATGCCGCCCGGGGCAGACCACCTCCTCCACCCCCCTCTTGCTACCCCACTGTGTGGGGGCTCATTGACTTTGATTACAAGTGCCATGGATTAATCCCCATAATTATCCCATTGTCAGTACTGGGGGTGACAAAGTAGGTAACAAGGATTACCTATTTTGGGAGAGTAACATGCGTGAATCTGCTAGTCTCAGCCAACATTTCCATTACACTTGCGTAATCTCAAGTAGTTTCAGAAAATTGTGATGAGAAATTCTTGATATTATGCCTTTATGCCATTTTAGCATAACTAATACATTTTAGTGTTAGGACATGGGAACAATCTGAACGACCAGAACACGAGTGCCTATGTGTTTGCTGTATTAATTTTTCTGCAAAAATGCATCCTGCGCTCAAATTTGGTGCCAGGACGCATTTTGCACCTTAAGATATAACTAAATGTCCATTTTCCATTTAGTGAAATTTGAATAATCTTTGCAAAATTTCACACAATCCTGCAGAAAGAATCAGCCAGGTTTCGTACACACCTAGTTTCCTGCATGTTTTCCCCTGGTATTTCATACAATCATTTTGGCTGCTGCTATCAGTAGACGAAATATATGTGTGAACAACCCAAACGTGTAATTCCGATTGGTCAGGCACTCACATTACTGAGCCCATCGGAATTTAAGGGTGGCAATGAGGGCCATAGTGTTAGCATTCTTATTGCTTTCAGAAAATGAAGAAGTACAGTGGCATTAAAAAGAAATAGTTGGTTAGAGATATATTGATAAGCAATAATTATCTGCTAAGCAAATAAGAAAACAACAGCTGACCAAGGTCAAGCACCTCAATTCCAATAATCTTGTATATCACAAATTAAGTGCAACAACTCCCCGCATCCGCTGTTGAGAGATGCCAATCAATAGAATAGTCCCAGACAAAAAATGGAAGGTGCACTATAATATAAGTCAAGAATAGAAAATGCACTGGAAATCCAAAACGATTCTTCTTTTATTCGTAGTTGTTTTACTAAAAACGGCACACAGCCAACGCGTTTCGTCCCCTAGTGCCACGGGAACTTCGTCAGGGCTCACTAAAGGTAACAAAACACTTTCAAAATACGTATCAAGATTCCATTTCAGTGCTTGTGGCGTGTGAAAGCACTAATACAGAAAGTCCGGTATGATCAATCAAATGAGGTTCCTGGAAAATAGACCAGTGGAAGGAAATAGTCAGCTCAAATCAAGAAAGCGTTCCTAACAATCAAAGAAAGGCAGAGGCGTCTATGGCATACGAGAACCCCTTGATAAAGGGGGAATACGGTACTGAGTAAGTTGCCAATACAGGAGCGGTAATATTCGCTCAGGTAATGAAGAAAGAGGACCAGTGGATTCCCACTATCAGGTTTATTATCAGTAAAGAGCACGCGAACGGCCTGGTAACCGTAGGCGAAGCGGATCAGTATAAGATTATTGCACGAGTATTAAAATGGCCTGAGATGCTAACACTCGTACAGCCTAAGGTGTAGCTAAGACCAAATGTTTATAGTGTGAGAAAACATATAAATGTTTGTTTTTAATTGTGTTGTATGGCGAACTTAACAGTTGTACAGTATTTATTTTTTATGTGATGAGAAGTAAATTAATTGCCACTTTTGCACAGCAAATCAGATGCTGCAACAAACTTTCATATTTTAAAAAAAATATCTTTTTATTAGTTTCATAACAAAATTATTTCGACATTGTCAGATTACAAATGGCAGCAGGTGCCCATCCGTTACCAATGTGCTCCGATCGCTCCCATAAACAAGTGAGGTATCCGTGGATCACATTAAACTGAATTGCATTTCACTAAAATAGATCTCTATAGCAGTCTCAGCAGAATCATAAGTTAGACACAATTATGACAACCAAAATCAACGAGGACCATAAGAAAGGCACCTGGACCTTAAATTTTAAAGAAAACACAGCAAAACGAATACTTCCCCCCCCACCCTGTTACCCCCCTCTCCTCCCCCCCCCCGGCATGGCACGTAGATCAGGACACTATAAACATAGGAGGGTATAGTGCAGCAGCTCGCTATACAGTTATTATACAGTGCATACCAGAGAATTCTACAGCTATAAAGCTATATACAGTTGGGGATATGTCAGGGTCAATTAGGTAGATACGGGACCTATCTCAATCAGGGCAAGACAGCCAAAGCGCTAGATGAAGACTCCACCTCCGGGTCATCCTCCAAAGCTTTTAATAAGACCACCAATGCTACCCAAGCCCTTGCAACCTCCAAAGCTTTCTCACTGCACGCGCGGCTAGCAGTTTGTAGTCTAATAGTGCCCTCACAGTCCGCCCATTTGATGAAATCAGTTCTCCATCTCAGGATGCTCGGACCTCTCTTGGCCTTCCAGTGTGCTGTAATATTTCTTTTGGCCAACAGGAGGCCTAGATCCAAGAACTTGCTAGTTATCTTGTTCTTGGAGGTGTGGAGGAACCAGTGCAGCAAGCAAGGGCCCATAGTGGGCTCTATCTCAGTAACATCATTTAAAAGCTCCACTACCTCCTCCCGATATGTTCCCATCTGGGGACAATCCCACATCATGTGGCGGAAGCTAGCATCCTCCATGCCACATCGCGGGCAGAGAGCTGCAGTCGTGTTAAAATATTGATTAATCTTCGTTGGGGTAAGATACGCCCTATGCAATATTAAGAAATGTACCAGCTGAAAACGAGCATTCCTAGAACTTTTCCATGCCCTTTTAACCAGCTGGCCCACACCTTCTCGAGGATCTCAACACCCAATCCTCCTCCCATTTCTGTTTGAGCTCCAACAAGGGAGTCAGTCGCTTGTGCGTCATTTGCCGGTATAAGCAAGTTTTATTGGTTCCCGCCGCTAAAACACATATTGGCAAGCCATGGAAGTCTGGGGTTCAGAGAGCCCTTTTCTCCAGCGCTTTTGAATAGCCGAAACCAGAGGCGAATGAAGTAGATAGTCCCCACGAATGAGATCGTACCGATCCCAGAGGGCATCGAACGGCAGCAGGGTATTATCTTCGTATAAGGCCCCTACTGCCATCAGTCCCCTCTCTCCCCAATCAGTCAACGCCGACCAGTTGCCCCCGTGTGGTAGTGCCATACACATGGTCAAAGGGATCTCAGGCATGTAGGGGCGTGCAGTCTGCGCTCTCCTCTGAGATCTATTCCAACAAAGCCGGAACGTTCTCAGTTCAGCAGTAAGTGTTTTGAGCCTCAGTGGCTGCTGTAAAATAATACGAGCCAAGACCTGCCCAGTTACCCGTCCACCTTCCCGCTAACCCACTCCTCGATATTCCCGCGCCACTGCTTGAGTAAGCCACTGCAGATGAGCCACCAAATAGTAGGTCTCAGAATCAGGTACTGCAACATCCTTTCGTCTCAGATGTTTCTCGTTTAAGAGAATCATGGACTAGGTAACATAACATGTATTTGTAAAGCGCACCCTTACCTTGGTGCTGAATAACAGATATTTATTGTTACCCAACTCAATGGTACTCATTTTATCAACCTTGTCTGGATGAAAGGCTAAGTGGACCCAATGGGATTTGAACCTGTGACCATGAGGTCAAACACAGGCCTCTCCAGTGGACACATTAGTCCACTGAGCCACCAGAGTAGATAGAGTCCAACAATAGGCCTGATTATAAGTTTTGATACCATAATTTCACACATGAAATTAGCTGTAACAGGGATTTGGTATTTCTTGCATATGAAATTATAGGGCCATAGCAATGCTGACCCTGAGAAATGAAAATGACGGGAAACTGGTATTACACCACTAATTTCCACAGCTTAAAATCTATTTATGACACTTTTCCTACATGGGATTTCATCTTCTATTTGCAGCTAAAATGCTCATGGTAGGACAGAAGACATCAGCATAAAGTGTTTTCACATTGCTTTTAACCTGTTGCATCTGGTAACCTTCAATGCCAGCTAAACCTGAATTAGATGTAAAAGGGCAAATCAATTAACCTTGGCACGCTAATTGGGTAAAACCTGAGGGATGTGTATAAAATCCTTCAAAATTTGAACACACCTGTAAAACCTTCAATGCAAATGGTTGGTTAAAGGACTAGATTCCCATGGTTGTGTATCAACATCTAACACAGTCGTAAAGGAGGTGTTTCAAAGATTTGTCTCCTTCTATAATTTAGTTTGTATCATCTCTTATTGCAATTACTCAGTTTACTCTATACATTGACTATCAATTCAATAGTCAGCTCATTCACTGCTGTTGCTTACTTTCTGATTACAAGTTCAGAGCTTAATTCCAATCCCTGTGCAATCAGAAGTTTGAAAAGAGAATGGAATTAAGATTTGTGTGATAATTATCACACCTTCCTGGATTTGCATGAAAGAGGCCAGCAGGTCGAATCTGCAGAAATGTATCTCTTAAGAAAGGCCAGAAAAGGCAAAGCATCAGAATTTGGTGTGTTAACTACCAATTCTGCATTTTGTGCCTCATTTCCAAGTTGAAAACTCAGAAAAGGAGTATTTACCACACCCGGTATACTGTAATTGGATTTTCCAGATGCGGTAAGTACTGCACCCTGTTATGCACAACTGCACACCAGGGCCTTAGCAGCTGAATAGATCTCAGCTTGCATGGCAGCAGTTTTCCCCCCACAATTTATGATTAATCAGTAAATAAATTCTGGCAGATGAACCCGCAAAATAGTAAGCATAGGATGCTTAACTACCTGTAGATAGAGATATCAAATATGGACACATCGACGTTATCAGGTAGAGTACCTTCTTGTTAGACCTGGCATAATTGGTGTGTTTTTCCCCTGTCTTTTTTGCTTCTGACCTCCTGTTTTTGACTGTGTGCTGCATTTCGTTTTGCTGGTTTTAGAATTCTGGGCACTTTACCACTGCTGATCAATGCTAAATTGCAAGTGCTCCCCATGTAAGTTGTGATTCTGATTGGGTATCCATCATTGGCATATTTGATTTACTGGTAAGACCTGAGTAAAGTGCACTGTGTGTGCCCAGGGCCTGTAATTCAAATTCTACTATTGCACCTGCAGCCCTCTTAGTGCCACCCACACGAGTAGCCCTGCAACCTTATCGCATACCTGCCACTGCAGTGTCTGTGAGTGCAGTTTTAAACTGCCATGTCGACCTGGCAAATGCACCCACTTACCAGGCCCAAACCTTCCCTTTTACTTCATGTAGGCACCCCTAAGGTAGGCCCAAGGTAGCTCCATGAGGAGGGTGCAGTGTATGTGAGAGAAAGGAAATGTACTAGTGTGTTTTACATGTTCTTCTGATAGTGAACTATGTCCAATTTCGTTTTTCACTATTGCAAGGACTATCTCTTCCATAGGTTATCATTGGAGCTGCCTTGTAACATCTTACTAGTGTAACTTTCAATTGGGAATAGATAGAGATTTGGAGTCTGGGGTCCCGCCCTGAACTCACAATTTAAAAAAATATATTTTGGTGGAGTTGGTTTTTAAATTGCATACTGGAAAATCCCACTTTTAGAAAGTGGGCATTTTCTTCCTTTACCATTCTGTGCTTCTGCCTGCATTTGGAATCCACATCTGGTTTAGACTGACAGTTGGGCTGCTTGAGCATTCACTCTAGACTGTCACACAAAGGGAGCTGAGGTGTGCCCTCCATAGCTTGATGGCCCATCACCAGACTGATCTAGAGTGGTGGGAGGAGTTGCCACTGACACCTGAATAGGGCTGAGCCTGTCCTCACACAAAGCTATCTTCACCTCCTGTAGTGTGTCTGGAGCCAGGTCAGGGAAAGACAGGGTCTTGTGCACTACAAAGACTTTGCTTTGAAGTTTGCCTACTTCAAAGGCAGAAACTGGTATAAGTACCGAGCTGTGACACCATACCTTCAGAACACTTCTGGACTAAGAGGAGATTCAGCTGGATGCTGTAGGAGGTGAACTGCCACTCTGCTTGTTGATTTGTTGTGCTGGCCTACTGCTTGCTGCTTCTGTCTTGGGCAGGGAAAGAACTGGACTTTGCTATCTGTATCCTTCTTGCCAAGGTTCTCCAAGGGCTTGTGTGTGGTTGCCTCCTGTTAAGAAGTCTTAGGGCCATCAAAGACTTCATCTGCAGCCCCTGAACTCCTCTGCTGGGAGTTCTGACCTGCGAAGTGGTGCCCTTTCCAGTTCTGGGCCCTTGGAGGTGGTTTTGCTGCAAAAGACTAAGAAAATCCACATCAACCTCCAGCACCTGTTTTTCCTGATGCAGCATGACTGTGCAGCTGAAAAATTAACTCTTTGCCTCGGTGAGGCCGAAGAATCGATGTACCACCTGCCGTGTGGCTAAAAGAATGCCGCAGCCCGAATCCTCAGCACTTGCTCGGACTCCGACGCAGGACCTGCTGTGTGGCTTAAGAAATCAACGCATCACCTGGTCGCGGCAGGGTAATTGACACAGCGCCTGTTCCGCCGCCACTGTATCGAACATGCATCGTCCCTGTGTGCCAAGTTCTTCAGCAACGTTGCCCAGCAGTAAGAAACCAAGGCCACGTGTCCAGAGATCAATGCATCACCTGCCCTCACAGTAAGGAACCAACGCATCACCTTCCCTTAGAGGAAGGAACCGATGCATCACCTCCCCAGCGCTGTAGTAAGGAATCGACGCATCACCTCCCCTGGCAGTAAGGAACCGACGCATCACTTCCCTTGGGAGTAAGGAACAGACGCATCGCTTTCCTTTTCCAGTACCTTACCTCCCCTGACCATTTTTTCAGCTTTGATTTTGACACATCCCAGGTACTTTGTGATAAAAGTGATGCATCCATAGTTTCTTATGAACTGAAAGATTTTAAACCTCTTAAAAGGGATATCTTTTCTAGGGCATGTTGGATTTTTGTCGTTTTGGTCTTCTTTTATTCAGATAAATATTGGTTATTTTTCTAAATTGGTGTGGTGTCCTTTTGTAGTGTTTTCACTCTATTACTGTGTGTGTTTGTACAAATGCTTTACACATTGCATCTGAGATAAACCTGACTGCTCGTTCCAAGGGGTTATTGCAGCAGTGTAATCCCCTTAGCCTGCCTAGAATAAGGGTTGCAAACCACTGCCAACTAGAGACCCTCATTTCTAACACTTGTTGTGAAAGATGACCCTCGGTATTAGAAGGATCTGTGTGATGTAGAATAAACTGCCAGCTGCTAGTCTCATGGAGACACCAAACCACTGTACTTTACTGTGGTCCACAAGATTAAATGTGATGAGCCACTGAAGGGATCAAGCGAGTGTGAATAATAACTAGGGTATTCTAACATAACCTTCAAGATATTCCATCCAGGGCAACAAAGGTTGTACAAATGCAGACAAAGGTCCTCATTGCAAGTTTATGGCTACATTCCGATGGCTGTGCAAACAGGCATTGGAATTAACCACGCCCAATAATACCTTACGCTGGGGAAATGGTATTTACCAGATGTGGTAAAAAACCCACTCTATTTAATACAACATGTAATAATGCCTTGTTGTTTTAAATACAAATTCTGCATGAAATGCCTTACTTTCACGTTGGCAACATGAAAAAGGAGGAATTTATAATGCTGTTATACACCCTAGCTTGTTCCGTTTAACTTTAATCAGGGCCTTGGTTTGTTATTTATAGAGTGATATACTTCATTTCCAAGGTGAAAACTTGCAAAAGGAAGCATATAGCAAACTTGCTAAATAACACACCTGGTGTGATAAGTGTCCCACCCTATAGAAAAGGGCATTATTAGCACTGCACATCAGGAAACTGGAACATTGCACTCAACAAAACACAGAACAGTTAATGTGGCAAGACAACAAATTCCAAAACACAACAGTCAGATAAAATGGACCCACAGAACATAAGCAAGCAAGTCGTGAGTTTTTCACAGAGTGTAATGCAAACAGAGCAGTGGCTATCATGGCTTACCATACTTTGGCACAAACAAATCTTACCTCTCTATCGGCACACACACCACTGTAGCCTCAGCACCCTCTGAGGAGATTACACGTAGAGCTAGTAAATAAACGCCACACCCATACCTTTCACATGATCTCTTTTAGTCAACGTGAATGCCAACATCTTCTAGTATCCCTGGAGTGGCATCTAGTTACTTGATACTGCTATGAACAGGACTTTGATATGCCAAGCAGAGATCCTGGCTTCATCTCCTTGTTTAGGTCTTGATTGATTGCTGTCATTGAAGTCACAGAGCTTCAGCTGCAGATAGGATGATAACCTCTCAGGATTCTCACCAACCTCATTTACTTTCTTACTCATGTTCTTTTAATTAGTCACTGTTTGAAATTAAATTGAAATTAAAATATCGTCTATTTTTCCACAGAGCGCTAGAAATGTTGTTTGACATTGTTCTAGAGACTTTGCTAGCCTGTGGAAAACACAAGTAAATAAATAGGACAAACACGGAAATTGTCTTTCAGTAGAAAGGAGCCTGGTCAACAACAGGGATTCATTGCCCTTGAATCCCAAATGTAAACAATAATGGAGTCTTCAGACTGTTACATTTCTATCAAGAGCAGTCTTATGTCTCGAATACATGATGACTGGAACATTACAGAGAACCTGAGCTTGGTCGCTGATAACAGCAAGAATCCGTATTATTCAGGCACCTTTTACTACAAAAGATCCAACACTGCTCCACCAGTAAACCTTCTCATTTGTTAAGTATTCTTTCAGTACGCACTGCTCATGGTAAACATAGAAGAGGTATACATTTGGCTGCCATTAAGTGGCCTAATAGATCTTCAATGCTGATGGTTAAAAACACCAGGTTCCATATTACATTTATAAGGCACACGGTCCTGGTGGGCACAGACTGGCACCATGTGCCTCTTTTCGAAATAAATGCGCGGTTGCAGGTGCAGATGTATGCCAGAATATCATATACAGAAATATCGTGTGACATAAATATTGTGTGCTAAATATCATTTAATGTTTGTCATTACTGCCCCAGAGATAATTGAAATAGGCTATTAGAATCCCTCTCCAGATTCCAAAAAAAAAGAGATGCCATGCGGACTCAGGAGCACCCTCTCATGACCCTCTCATGACAACAGTGGGAGTTGTGGAACCATTACTTGCTGCTAATAGAAAGTGTTTTTTCGTTTGTATGCCACATTTCCTGCTTGGAGCCCCTGAATCATTTCAAGTTCCAGCATTCTGGCTCCAACACTCACTTCACTCTGGCGAGGCCAAGCCCAAATGTGACAGAGCAACACGAAAAATAAGGAAACAAGGAGAGTAGGTTGTTTATTTTGCTCAACCCATTCTTGAGAAAAAGGGCCTGTATTTTTAATTAACAGCCTCTGTGTTGTACCACTTAGATTTGCAATGATGGACAGGGGCATAGCTTCAGAGGGGGTGTTTGTGGTATGACTCTTCCCAAATGAATGCATTCTTGGCTTGGCATTTGTGTCTGGGGTCCCTGAGTTGGGTCTGAAATCTTTATGTCAGTGTAGGAAAGTGCCCTTTTTTATGGTTACCACCCACTTTATGTCCCAGTGGCTGCCGAGACCCCAATGCTTGTGCTTTTTCGAAAAACTGTTAATTTCCACTTGATTATCCCACATTGAAAAGAAGAAATGGCACAGTGAGCAGACTCCGGACAGCCACGCAGTCCACAAGGACGCCATCCGCAACCACCATCACCTCATCAGGACTGCCAAGAGGACCTCCTTCAAAGATCGCCTCAACAACAACGCACACAATAGCAAGGAGCTCTTCAACATTGTGAAGGAACTTTCCAACCCCAGCTTCAACACCAACGACGTCCTGCCGTCGCAAGCCCTGTGTGACTCCCTCACCACCTTTTTCCACCGCAAGATAGCAGACATCCACGACAGCTTCAACACCCAGACAACCCCAACAGACATCCACACAATAGACTCTCCGCACACCATTGACCATGACCCCCTGCTAGCCTGGACCAACGTGAGCCTCGATGACACCATCAAGACATGAGCACAATCCACTCCGGCTCCCCGTCAGACCAACTCCCGCACCACATCTTCAACAAAGCCAGCAGCTCCATCGCACCCCATCTGCGCAACGTCATCAATCTCTCCCTTGAGACCGCGACCTTCCCAGAGAGCTGGAAACACGCCGAGATCAACGCTCTACTCAAAAAACCCAACGCGGACCCTAGAGACCTCAAGAACTTTCGACTCATCTCTCTGCTTCCATTCCCGGCCAAGGTCATCGAGAAGATCGTCAACAGACAGCTAACCCAATACCTTGAAGAAAACAAAATCCTGGACCCTTCCCAGTCAGGGTTCCGCAGCAACCACAGCACCAAGACTGCCCTCATCGCCGTCACTGACGACATCAGGACCCTGCTGGACAACGGTGAGACCGCGGCCCTCATCCTCCTGGACCTCTCCGCCGCCTTCGACACCGTCTGCCACCGCACACTACGCGCACGCCTCCATGCCGTAGGGATCCGAGACAAGGCTCTGGAATGGACCACTTCCTTCCTCTCCGGCAGAACCCAGAGCGTCCGCCTTCCCCCATTCCGATCCGAAGCCTCCGACATAATCTGCGGCGTACCTCAGGGATCTTCCCTCAGCCCGACACTGTTCAACATCTACATGGCCCCGCTCGCACACGTCGCCCGACAGCACGACCTCAACATAATCTCCTACGCCGACGACACTCAACTGATCCTCTCCCTCACCAAGGACCCCATCACTGCCAATTCCAACCTTCACAAAGGAATGAAGGCTGTCGCCGACTGGATGAACATCAGCCGACTGAAGATGAACACGGACAAGACGGAGGTCCTCTTCCTCGGCTCCAATACTTCAGCCTGGGACAACTCCTAGTGGCCAACGGCACTGGGGGCAGCCCGACACCCACCGACCATGCACGCAACCTGGGAATCATCCTCACCTCAATGCTCTCCATGACCAAGCAAATCAACGCCGTCTCCTCCTCCTGCTTCAACACCCTCCGCATGCTCCGCAAGATCTACAGGTGGATCCCGACAGACACAAGAAGAACAGTCACCCAGGCCCTCGTCAGCAGCAGACTCGACTACGGAAACGCCCTCTACGTGGGAGCCCCGACCAAGCTCATCAAATGTCTGCAACGCATCCAAAACCCCTCTGCACGACTGATCCTCGACGTACCCTGCCACAGCCACATCACCCCCCACCTGAGAAACCTGCACTGGCTCCCCGTCAACTAGAGGATATCCTTCAAGCTCCTCATCCACGCGCACAAGGCACTCCACAAGACCGGCCTAGCCTACCTTAACAGATGACTTTCCTTCTACATCCCTAACCGCCAGCTCTGCTCCCCCGACCTCGCACTCGCCGCCGTCCCTCGCATCCATAGAACAACCACCGGCGGAAGATCCTTCTCCCACCTCGCCGCCAAGACTTGGAATACCCTCCCACTGAGCCTACGACAGACCCAAGACCTGCTGACCTTCAGGAGACTACTCAAGACCTGGCTGTTTGACCAGTAGCACCCCCCCCCCCCTTCCCCGCGCCTTGAGACCCTCGTGGGTATGTAGTTATCTCTACAAATGATTGATTGATTGGCAAATACTTTACCCCTCATGAGTCCCTAGTATATGGAACCTTGGGTACCCAGGGCGTAGGTGATAAAGGGGTCCCCAGGGTTGCAGCACAGTTTTGTGGCTCCCTGGATAGCCTAAGCAAACTACTGACAGCAGGTCTGCCATTACTGACTGTAGGAGCAGCACAAACTGCTTGAACTTGACTGCGCTCCCACCATGTTTGGCACAGTCAGTCTTTATTGTATGTCAGGCACCCCTAAGGAAGACCTCCTCAGCCCGGGAGGCAGGGTGCATTATATTAAAGGTGTGGACATATAAGTGCAAGCCTATATGTCACTATGGTGGCATTCCCCATTGGAAATTACTAGTGTTAGCAGTCCATAGGATAATATGGGCTGCCAACTGGGCACTCTTGAGATTCACAGCTCCATTATTGTACCAATAAAATATATCATGTTTGGTATCAAACCACATGCCTTCTCACCCCTGACATGATTCCCGTGACCTGGGTAATGTGACATGCACCCAGGTGGCACCTTGAAGGCTGCCCACCTGGTTGCCCCAGCTTCACTGTGCTCCGGCTGACAAGCCTGCACTTTCCCACACTTGCTGCAACCAAGATAGGATTCTGACCTCCTTCCAGGCAGTGTGATCACTCACAGAAGTCAGGAACAAAGGCTGGGCAGGAAGGAGGTCACACCTCCCTCCGGCCAAACAGGCTAGTGAATTGGCACATCATGGCTGTGAGCTTCAAAGGCTGCACAGCCTCTGATATCCATCTGGGCTGTGCCCCTGAGGAGGACACAGCCCTATCCTAGTCTCAGGTATGCTTGCACCAGGGCAAGGTGGGAAATTAGATATACAGTAGGTCTACACCTCCAGAAAGGCTGCCCACATCTCTAAGGTTGGCAACCTGATCTGTACGCCTAAAATAGAACTCTGCCATCCATAGGAAGGCAGAGGTAGTGGGTTTTGAGTAGAAAAGGTCACCTACGCCACCGGATGGTCCCCTCACAGTTGGATTAGCTGCATGTCACTGACCACGTCATGTGTGATGTAGTATGTGATGTCACAAGCCTAACTATATCGTCCTTGTAACCTTTGGTTTTTTCAGTGAATTAAAAGGTTTTTTAAAATTCTATTTCTTAATTGTAACGTGAGCCTCTAAGATTTTTGTATTTTCTTTCTATAATTGGATATTATATATTATATTTATATTATATACCACTCATTTTTTGATTTGGTATGTGTTTATCAGAAAGTACATTAATAACTGGTTTTATTTTATACGAATTTTTTGAGCCGGCACAACATTGACGTATATTCTGTGGAGAATTTGTGATCAGCAATTGTATTTCACATACTGAAAAATACACTTACAGACATTTTTTAAATCAGAGCCAAGAGGCCAAAATTGTGTTAATTTTCTTATCAAATATTTTAGATTTAAAAAAAAAATACGCAACGATGTTGCAATGATCGCAATCATGTTGCGAAATCGTAAAACAAAAGCAGACATTCAACGACCACCACCACATTCAAAATTTTCAACTTAAAAGAATCATTCTAACTATTACAATACACACATTACTAATCATATCCCTGCTTTCAAAACATATTTTTACTGATCCCGGGCAGAGAACTCAGCTCCGCAAGCGGTGTTTGCGGAGTTTTGCCAACTCCGCGCTTCATTGAGAATGCAGAGTTAGCCGGCCACGGCCCAATCCCAAAAGCAGGAAAAAAAAGCACTTACCTGCTGCGGCGTCTCTGGGCTGCCCTCCTCCTCACCGTTGTCTCTCCCTCCTCCTCATCCACACAAACCCCTACGATGTAAGTCTTGGGAGGACTGCACATGCGTGTGTATGCAATGCACAGTTCTCGGTAGACGTACAATGTAGGGGTTCACGTGGATGAGGACGGCGAGGACAAGGAGGAGAGAGGGACCACTGTGAGGAGGAGGGCATCCCGGAGACGCCAGGTAAGTGCTTGTTTTTATTGCTTTTCAAATTTTAATTAGGGAGGTCGGAGAGGAGCGAAGTTCCATGGTGTTTTTTTCCAAGTCCGTGGAACCCCGCGCAGTGGCACTCCACCCGGGCTTAATTTGTACACATATACGTGTAGTAACTTTTTTTAAATCTGTGTTTGAATCCTACTTCCCGTTTACCCGATTACACAGAGAGTTGCAATGACTCCGGTAACCACAAAGATTGCGCCTTTTTTAGGGGGTGCAAAACACATATATGCACACATTTTACAGTATTCTAGACAATAGCGGTTTATTACTGAACTGTTTAAAGTCATATTTTTGTAGGGAGTTTGGATAAAAATACCCATTTAAACCGATTTTCTGTTTTTGCGGTGACGCCGGGAGTTGCAATGATATCGGTAGCAGCAGTCTCTGCGAATACATTGCAGAATGACAAAACAAATGCAGACATTCAGCAGCCACCAGCACATAACCAACACACTAAACACATTACTATCTAAACAACTTTATAATTGCATGTACAACTCCCTTAATTTCTCTATAACACAGTGCATAACCTTTACAGTGTAATCTATGACTGCATGCATCACTGTATCACTAAGTCTTTCATTCACTGTGAGACAATGCATCAGTCTATCAATACTTCCGAAATGCGTGACTGCCTCACTATGAGTGGGTGCATCAGTGTCACAATGGGTCTGTGATTGGTTGCGTAAGTCTCTCACTCAATCTATGAGTAGGTGCATGAGTGCCTTTGTACATTTCTAAGTAAGTATATGACTGACTGGCTGGATCTGTGAGGGATACATGAGTGTCTAAGTTGGTGTCTGAATGGGTGAGTGAGTGGGTGCATGAGTGTCTGCGTGGATCTGTGAGTGAGTGCATAGGTCTCTCAGTGGGTCTATGACTGGCAGCGTGAGTGTCTGAGTGGTTCTGTCAGAGGGTGCATGGGTCTGTGAGTGTGACTGTGTGTGGGTGCATGAGTCTCTGAATCTATAACTAACTGGGTGCATAAGTCTCTGAGTGGGTCTATGAGTGGTTGTGTGAGTGACTGTATGGGTGTGTGAGTGTCTGAGTGGGTCTGTGAGTAGATGTATGAGTGTCTGAGTGGATCTGTGAGCATCTCAATGGGTCTGTGAGTGAGAGCATAAGCATCTGAGTGAATGGGTGCATGCATGAGCATCTGAGTTGGTCTGTGACTGGGAGGGCGATTGTCTGGGTGGGTCTGTGAGTGGATGCATGTGCTTTGAGTGGGTGAGTGAGTGGGTGGATGCCTGTATATCTGAGTGAGTTTGTCAGTGGGTGTGTGAGTTTCCGAGTGTATGAGTGACTGAGTACATAAGTCTCTCAGATGGTCTGTGACTGAGTGTGGGAGTGACTGTATGGATGTTTGAGTGGGCGTATGAGTGTCTCAGTGGATCTGTGAGTGGGTGTATGAGTGTCTCAGTGGGTCTGTGAGAACATACATTTGCGTGTGAGTGGGTCTGTACATGGGAGCGTCACTCTTCGAGTAAGTCTGTAAGTGGGTGTATAGGTACCTGAATGGGTGTGTGAGTGTATGACTATCTGAGTGGGTATGTGACTGGATGTATAAGTGTGTGAGTGGATATGTGAGTGGATATGTGAATGGGTGTATAAGTGTCTGAGTGAGTTTGTGAGTGCATACATGAGTGTGTGACAATGACCGGCAAGTGTGTACAGATATATATTTAAAAAAATATTTTCACCAATATTCGCAATAACTTTGCTATAGTTGCGATGTCCGTGCGATGGTACATGGGGGGCCATGATGTTGGTTGAGGCGTTGTCGCGAATATAGCGTGTGATTAAAAAATCAATTTGGGACACAAAACTTGTGTCACTAACACCCCTATTTCTCAAACATGGGATCAGAGTACCAAACTCTGACCCCTTATGTTAGCTTTTTCTGAAATATTCAGCCCCGGGAACCATTCCCGATCAATAAAATGGCTGCCGTACCTTTTCATTCAGGTTCCGTCCAGCCAGTTGGAGCATTCCCGTTGGCGCATGGATTCGCAATTACTCCCGAAACCTTCACGAAATATCTGCGACCAGAGATATCACTATGATTTTCAGCTAGAATTTTGCAAAAACTAGTAAACAGATTTACACCAAAAAGGCAAAAGGCACTTCCTTGAACCAACATCTACCTCCCTGCCAAATTTGGTGTAAGTCGTCCGTTCTGCGGTTCAGGCTGTAGGTGTGGCTAAAGGTTCCTATGGGAATTAACATTACAAATGCACCCTTATTTTGAACCCCAAATTCTCAATCCCCACCACACAGATCACCCCCAAACTTTACATGACAACCGGAACCTACCTTGACACTTCTTTTGGAAAATTTGATGATAATTGGTCAAACGACGCCAAAGTTATAGGCATGTCAAAAAATACTTTGCCTGTGGAAATTAAGTCCTAACTAAAACTACCTACTGGTGACTGCCAGTAGGTAATATATGCTATAATATAATATATGACATTCAGGGGAGGACTGCACCTCCCAGAAAGCGGCAGCAGCTGACACCACCAACATTGCCCTGACCGCGCACAGAGGCGCAAAATATAGCAGCAGAGGGCTCTTGCTCCGCGGGACGCCCAGTCATTACTTCCGGAGGGTGAGATGCACCTCCCAGAAAGCAGCAGCAGCTGACGCCGCCAACGATGCCCTGACCGTGCACAGAGGCATGAAATAAAGTAGCAGAGGGCTCCTGCTCCGCGGGACGCCCAGTCAATACTTCCAGGGGTAGGAATGAACCTCCCAGAAAGCGGCAGCAGATGACACCGCCAACAATGCCCTGACCACGCACAGAGGCATGAAATAAAGCAGCAGAGGGCTCCTGCTCTGTGGGGCGCGGGCAGGACTCGCTGGGGCGCGTGCCCTGGCACAGACCGGGCCAAGACAGGCCCGTCTTAGCCTGTTATAGACTGACAGAGGCTGGGCTGGGGCATCCCCCTTTCTTCTGGAAGATGGACTCTTGAGCTCCCTAAGTTGGTGAGTGGACTCTCCTGTTATTTATAGTTCCATGGGATCTTTTATACGGGAGACTCACTAGCTCAGGCCAATTGGATTGAAGTACATCTACTTCTAGGGAGAGGCGGTCATGGCACAGTTTGTGGAAAGTATTGAATCCTGTGTCAGGTACTCTGTTGCAAGAGGAAGCACACAGCATCACCAGGAGGAAGGCTGGATAGATCTGTTTGTTGCTTTTGGACCCCTTCCCACCTTCATTCACCAGACGTTATTGTGGAATATAAGGAGGCCAAAGGACTATTGGTGGGATCTCCCATTGTGTAGAGTGATTTATATGGTTAAGGCCCCTGTGTGTACTGTCAACTTTAATTGTCATAACGACGCAACCATCTTTTGAAGTTGGGGTGTGGTTAAAAACCTGGTGAGGGGGCTGGGAGTGGGAGCTGTTGCTTAATGCCAGTGAATTCTTTCACTGGAATTCGCCGTTGCATCCGCTCGGTGGGAAACAACCTTTACAACACAGTCATTACCATTGCACTACCTTTACAACGCAGTCATTGCAACGCAACATCCTTTACATCGCATGCCGTTACAACACAGCCCTTACATCGCATGTCATTACAACGCAATATAAGGTAAGTAATGGGGAATAGTAATTTTTACCCCTCCCCTATCTAACACTTACCCTACTGTTGCCCTCACTGGAGTGGGAATAGTAATGTTTACCCCTACACTATCCAACACTTACCCTACTGTTGCACTCACTGGAGTGGGAATAGTAATTTTTACCCCTACACTATCCAACACTTACCCAAATGTTGCCCTAAAAGTAATATGCATTGCAATGGTATGCGCTGTGATGGAATGCGTTGTAAATGTAGTTTCTAAAAATGTGTTGTGTTGGCATGCGATGTAAAATCATGCGTTGTAATGGATGTTGCGATGTAAAAACTGTGTTGTAAAGGCATGCATTGTAAATGTTTGTGTTGTATCGTCATACATTCCCTCTCGGCCTGTGACTTTGGGACTTCATGTCAAATCCCGGATAACCCTTAGACTTGCAGAACTATAAAAGTCAAAAGTTTATTATATCAGTGTATTTTCTTCTCACTCCTTCATTGGCAACATTACTTCAGCTGACTGAATCATTGGCAAATGAAAAACTACGCCTGCTTCAAAACTCACTGGTATGACACTGGACAGCTTTCTTCAAGAAGCTGTGGGGGCAATTACCAAGGAAATTGAGCAAGCAGAACGTAGACTCTCACTAGCCCCTACCGCTACCGCTGCCCTAACTCTAATAGCCCATGTAGTCACTAATATAGACTCCGATGGTATTGACAGTGAACAGGGGTCTCAAGCACCTGTCTCGCCCGTTGTGATAATCAGGATTAATGATGAAGCCCGGGCCAAAGAAGCCCAAAATGTGCCTGTTTTTAAGACAATTTTGGTAGAGAATAAATCCCCTCAAGTAATAGGGGGGAAACGAAAGAGAATTGAGGGGGAGGTTTAGCAAAGAAACAAAAGGGCGCCTCACCCATGACTAAAAGAACAAGACAGGATTCTGTATTAGATAACAAGACAAAAAGGGGCATGAGTAAGGGCAGAGGGTCCACAAAAGAGGGGTTAGATGTCTCCCTTTGTAAATTTATTGATTTATTATCAGAGGCATTGGCCCCCATTCAGGAGTGTCTAGATTGTATTGAAGAACAGCTTTCCCTTATGGTACGGGAGCTAATGAAGTTACCAGCTTATGTTACTCAAAGGGATAAGGTTAATGAAACAAATAGCACAGTTGCTCCAACCAATGCTGAGAAGGTCGATAGAGCTATTACTTCCCTTACCGCCATGGAAGAAGCCCCTAGGGAGGATCGACCCGCAGATCACTCCACAAAATCCCCAGATCGTCCTCCTTGTGAAATAGCACCATCTAGGAACAGTCAAAAAGGGGGGCAAGGGGCCATGAACTCCTTTAGACAAAATCTTCCAACTGGGGTCAGCCGCCATCACCTGGATCCAAATTTAAAACATGTAGTAAATACATCACTTGGCGGGGGGGCAAAGGACATACTTAATTTGCCAGCAGATTGCACCCACTAAACCCTGGTACTTACTGGAGTTGCCCATCTTCCTACTGACTGCCAAGAAAATTGCCAAAGCCTTATTAACAAATTAGCCCACTGGTGCAGTAGTGAAATATCTCCACAGGCAAATTTGTTAGACAACATTATTGTGGCTAGGCGGTGAGTTGGCTGGGCCACACGGCTAAATCTGTTGAGGGTGATTGTGTGGTTCTCAATTTTAAGGACCCCTGGTATGTGTGTTTCCTCCTGATGCACCTCAAGGATATACTTGGAGAGAATGATCACATAAGGGCCTATCCGCTGGGTTTTTCTATCCACCTCATAGGGGTAGTTGCTTGAGCACAGGGTTCCCTGCCGCAGGTGTAAGGACTCTTCCTCATTTACAGCCAATGTTGTTTACTCACCTGAATCGCTTTGAAGCTCTCCCAGGCCTCAATAATAACGGCTGACTGCAGGTTTGCCTTAGAGATGAAACGGAGGTGGGAGTTGAGGAACACGCATGTAACAGCAGAGGGAAGGCCCCAGATGATGTTGACCCCGTATCAGAAGGGCCCGCATTCTCAGCACTTTTAGCGCCCACAATATTCTATACCCCAGCCCCATTTTGTTCATCTGCATCAGGGTGAAGCCCTAAATTCTATTCTTATTGGGAAGAACTTGGATTTTATGAATGGCATGGTCACTGATTCTTTATCACAGTGTCCCACTTATACTGGCTGTGGCAGGGCCAGTTTTATTGATTTTATGCTGATCTGTAGACATTTTATTTAATTTGTTCATGATTACAGGGTGGAACCCAATTGTGCAAGTGACCATAATCCCCTCATCGCCTCCTTTAATGTACAGATCCAGGCTAGAGAGGGCGATGAATGCCCAATTTACTATCATGCAAATAAAGGCATCAGAATAAATTGGGGATAAGATTAACCCACAAAAGTTTGAGGAAGATACCATCAGAGAAAATTACCACTCAATAATGGGGTGTCTGCGGTTAGACTCTTCCCCAGGGGATGTTGTCCGAGAGTTTGGCACAATGTGCAATGATGTAGCTAATCGACTGACTGGGAGGGCACAGCATAAGGACCCTCAGGAGGCCCGATGGTTCAACTCCGAATGTACCAGAGCCCTTAAAGAATTAAAAAGGGCACACCATGCTACTCCGCGCAATAGTGATTTGATTAAAGCTGCAAGGAACAAATACAAACTTGTGATTGAGGAAAGGAAAGCTGAGATGAGAAGCTCTGCATGGGAAGATTTGGAGAGAGCAGGAGCCTTAAAAGACACACAAAAAATTTTGGGAAGTCATTAGCCGCCCGTTTTTTACTGAAGAAGTGAGGCAGATAGACTCACTTATTTTGTCCAGTGCTTGGGTAGCTAATTGTTCTGGTATTTTTAACCCGCTAGGCAAGAAAGTAGAAAATGTTTCAAGGGATTGGCCCGAAGATTTATCTGCAGCCACCCAACTTAGTCTATCCATCACAGTATGCGAGGTGGAGGAGGCAATAGCACAGAGAATCTGCTTGAAAGTGCCTGGCCCAGACGGGGTGCCCCTCGATCTTTTCAAAAGCAATCCTAAATTGTGGGCACCACTGTTAATGAATGTTTTTAAGTCTGCTATCATTGGTCCCATGCCTGCATCCTGGAAAGAGGCTCTAGTGGTCCCTGTTTTTAAAAAGGGCAATAGAAGTGACCCGGCATGCTACAGGCCAATTTCACTTATTGACGCCATGGTTAAGGTGTTGGGCAGAGTCCTCCTTGCCTGTTTGGAGACTTGGGCATCCAATGTAGGAGTCATGTCTAAAACGCAATATGGCTTTAGGAGGGGATTAGGCATGACTGAGCAATGCCTTAATCTCTCCCTAATTATTAACAAATACGTGAAGGCTAGGAAGGGTTCAATCCACTTGGCCTTCATGGACTTGTTCAGTGCCTTTGATACAGTTATTCAGGACAAATTGTGGGCCATGATGAAAGGTATGGATGTAGAAGATGCACTGGTATCCCTTCTCTAGAGGTTACACCTTAACACCACTGTCGCCATAAGATACGGCACCCAAGGGGGAAAACTGAGTTGATCGCATCAACAGAGGGTTGTTCGTCAAGGGTGTATCCTAGAACCCTTCTTGTTTATAATATATACTAATGGCTTGGAGACCATTTTATTTAACAGGGAGCTTGATTTCCCTAAAATTGGCAGCAAATATGTTCCTTTATTAGCTTATGCAGACGATACGGTGTAAAATGGCAACGACAGGTAATAGCCTTCAGAAATCCCTTGATATTTTTACAGATTTTAAGTCTTCACTCGACCTAAAAGTTAACTTCACTAAATCATATATAATGGTATGTGGGCATATGTCCACAAGAACCAGGAATTTTGTCATATGGGGCAAGAAACAAGGAACAGTAGACAATTTCATGCATATGGGAAACGTATATAACAATCAGTTGAATTGGGATCCACTTGTTACAGCAAGAGCCCATCTTACAAACAGGGCCATGGAAGGGCTATTTAGTTTTGCACGCAGATTAGGCCACAAGCCAGTGAGGGAATTAATTACTGTATATAAAGCAAAATGTCTTTTGATTGCAACATATGGGGCAGGGGTGTGGGGACACCACTCAAGCCGCCAGCTACAAAAACTGGAAAACAAATTTACCAAACGGTTATTGATGACCCCTAATAGTGCTTCCAACCACCTATGTCATCAGGAACTGGGTCTAGAGTTTGTTGAGGATCGTATATCCAGTACTCTCTTGTTTCTATGGGCAAACATTTGGCTCTCAGAAGAGTTAACATTCTCTTGTGTAATCACAGATTGCCAAAATATGGCTTATGCCCAAAATATTCCATGGCTTCGCTTTGTGAAGGTCACTTATCATGAGATAGGATTAGGGCATTATTATGATAACCCTGGAAACATTCCACTAAATGCTAAAGCCTTTATTAAAGAGGCGCTTTTTCTAGGGCCAATTCACGCTATCTTGTACACGATAACACAGGTCCACTATAGTTTTCCCGTACCCCGCTGCAATTCTCTTTAACTTTTACTACCGGTTTGCAAACTAGATTTCATTTAACCAGATTTCGTTTACGCACTGTGCACATTTTACTGGCATTTCCACGCCAAAGTGGGTGGGCAGATAAGATCATACCTTGTCCGTGTGACAATGTAACGAGCCAAAGCACTATGCACTTTATATTATCCTGTAATTCTAAAACGGAGTGGAGAACATTTTTATTCCCATTATTAAGGAAAATTCGCCCCTGCACATATGGAATACAAGAGAACCAACAATAAGGATAGACACTAAAGAAGTGCGGCAATTAAATCCCACAATCACACAGGAAGTTAGAGTACAGGGGCAGCATCCATCTCAAACAAATGATCAACAATCTGAAAAGCCTGGGAAACAACAGAAGCAAGCTAAGCCAGGAGGTGTCCCTACACAATCAGACATCGATACCCCTAGTCCATCCTCTTCATCCAAAGCACGCTCTATATTACCTTGGATCAACGACTTTGAAACCTCGTATCTCACCCCAGAGGAGTGGGAAGATTTGGTGGTATCTTACCCGGCGGCCACCAAGGGAGAACTGCCAGGAGGGACCAACAGCGTAACCAACGCAAATCTGGGTAAGGAAACACCGAAAGCAAAAGAAGACATCTGGTCATCGCTTTTGCATACAATGCAATTATCGGTAAACGCCATTCAATATCAGTCTGATAAGATGGACTTACAACTTTCTGTCCTCAACTCGCTGTCAATATTTGTTGCCAATATTGACGGAAAGTTAGCAGAGCTGAACAACTTGGTCAAAAGAGCACAAGCAGAAACCCAATTTACACAATCTAATTGCTCCTGCATAACAATAGTGGACAAATTGGCAACACTCCCAACGGCAATGGACAATCTTCTCTCTGACATTAGGGAGGTTGTAAAAAGTAACCGATCAACCAACCCCGTCAAGAGGAGATGCGAAATAAGCACGCCACAGCTAGAAGGAACGCAGTCACCAACGCAGAAGAGCTTAAAGACGACCCAAGATCCATACTCGACCAGGGTAACCGCAGAAGTAAAGAAGAGAACGGTCAGCAATACACAACAAAATGAAGGAACCCAAACAACTACACTAACTGCAAATATAGCGCCACCGGGTGAAAACTCACAAACTGAAGCTGCGCCGGAACATCTTCAACCAGGAAAACAGGGAAGAAAACAGAAAAGGAAGGGCAGAAATCAAAAGAAAAAAACAGCGGTTATACCCTGGGGTAAGGGCACTCCTAGTGAGAAAGTGATATCTGGCCTACCACAAGACAGGCTGACTGAGATGAGAGAAGACAGAGAAACAGAACACAACCAACAAGAAACCAGAAATCAGGAAGGGAGGAAAAAACCCAAAAGAAAATCGTCACAAGAAAGAAGGCTTATTACCAGCTCTCCTCATAAAAGCGGGAAAGGGACATCTGACTTATCGCAAGACAGGCTGATCGAGATGAGAGACGACAAGAAAACGGAACACAACCCACAAGAAATTGGAAACCTGGATGAAAGGAAAAAACCTGAAAGAGAACCATCTCAAGAAAGAAGGTTCATTTCCAGTCCCCCCCACAAAAAGGAGGAAAGACACCCTCGAGGAAGCCCTCAATGGGCAGCAACTGCAGTAAGCCCTATTGGACCAGAACTAACGAAGAAAAACGAAACGAGTGTTAAAAGATGGGCAGAAGCAAATGAGGAACATCAAGGCTCAGAGGAGGACCCTAATATTATAAACAACAGCCAGACACAAGACAAGGGGCAAACAAGCACTACCATAATAGTCTTCCACCCGGAGTACAAATCAAGGGGTACAATAGATACTCTAAATAGGGGGAATATGCTACGCCTACTGAATACAATCGACAGTCTTAAAAATATATCCTCTAGTGATCTGAAATCAGTAGAATTCATAGAAATGCCGGGACACTTAGGGGTAGAAGCAACAAAAACAGTATGGGCCACAGTAGAATTCCCGGAGAGACTGCTAAAAGAACAAGCAAAATTCGACTCATGGGGAATTAAACTTCAACCATTTCTAAAACCAAGATATCCAGATCCTCTAGCCCTGGATAGCCAGCAAAAGAAAGAGAACGGACAGCTTAATTCGAACTCAGTCCTAAGAGGGGCACGGAGTAAAACCCCTGAGAACTTAGTCCATCGAGAACAGGTCAATAAGAGACTATCTGCCAATCACAGTCCAACATCGCAAAATTGGAGTTGGCTATCCAGGACCCTAAATGTCAAAGTCAAAAATCAATGACAAAATAAACCAAAAATAGGGAACATGCCTAATGTCCTCAACCTGTGCTCCTGGAACATCAATGGCTTAGGAGACAAATTCTCGGACCCAGAACTAAACACCTACTTGCAAAGATTCGACATCATCATACTGCAAGAAACCTGGACCGACATCCCACCAGTACTGTCGGGATACAACTTAAACTCCCTGCCACCTACACAGAACTCATTGTTTGGCCATAAGAAGGGAGGCCTGGCCATATACAGCTCATTAAAATCCATTGTTGAAGTAGTACCCCTGGCTTACAAGCTACTTCCCCTAAATGCAATGCAAGCACTGCGAGTGACGTCTCGAGAGCAGAACAAAAAAGAGGACATAGTCCTAATAAACCTTTACTTACACCCTAGGGAAAAAACCAAGGGAGCTCAACAGCTGAAGGAAGAACTCACAAAATTAATAACAACTGAGAAATCCAACAGCCTGATCATCACCGGGGATTTTAACTTAAATATGCTCAGTAATTTAGCCTCAGAGATTAACGAAGATGAAGATCCCTTTGCCTGGGAACCAAGCCACCAAGATAACACCTCGGGAGGCAGAAGCTCAAAAACAGCTAGGAGCCTACTCTCAAAAATTAGAAGAGCTGGGTCTACGAGCGCTCAATGGCAGATTCTCAGGGGACCGTCCTCAAACCGCCACATTTCACAGCACTAAGGCTAGCTCCACAATCGATTTCACATTTCTCTCTCGAGGCCTGTATCAAAGGGCAAGAGATTTCCACATCGGTTCGATGGATTACAGTGACCACCTTCCCCAGGAAATCACGATTGAAGCTCCAACAATATCAAGCCCTCCCACCGCCAATAGACTAGGTTCTGAATTTTCAACAAATGAAAGGCGGATAAAGTGCAAAACTAATGACCTACAAAGCCTTTTATCTCAAGCGAAACAAGCACTAGGAGAGGCAAAATCAGCAACCACAGACTCAATCAAAAGTTGGGAGATGTTCACCAAAACTTTACGAGACAAATTCAATATAAATAAAAACGTAAGGACCGACAGAACGGTCAAAGCTCTAAAACACAAGAACCATCACAATTTTAGAAAAAATATCCAGCTAAAAAAGTTAAAGACCCAGATTAACAACACTCTCCGAAGAGCAAGGATAGATCCCGCCGCATGCCAAGTGCTTAGACAGCTAAAAGCTACTCGCAGGAAATTGATATGGCGACTTAAAAAAGAAGCTGAAGAGGCCTTTTGGGGAAAACTCCTACATGACGCCAAAACAAATAACAGCGCACGGTTTTGGCAAAACATTAACAGTTTGATTAGCGAGCAAAGTCAGGGGATAGAATCCTATGCCACTGAAGAGGCCTGGACAACTTTCCTTAGTGCACATCTAAACGATGCCCAAGAACCACGGAAAGATTCATACAAACCCAATAATGTCTCCGAAGCGTGGAATTCACAATACAAAGAAGTTCTCGAACACAATGAGGAATTTTCAATCACGAATGTACAGATATGTAAAAAAATCTCGAAAGGGAGACGCGAGGGAGCACCAGGCCCAAATGGCATTCCCCCAGTCGTGTTTAAACAAGAGCCGGAATATTGGGCTGCCGTTCTCAAACCAATGTTTGAAAAAATCTTGCAGACCTCATCAATCCCACGATCTTGGAGGGGAGCAGTTATCTCGCCAATTTTTAAAAAAGGAGATAAGAACGATCCAAGAAGTTATCGCCTTATAGCCTTACTTGATAATGAGGCAAAATACTATGCGGGCCTCTTGCTCCAGGAGTTAACATCCTGGGCGGAAGATACAACAGCAATTCCTTACAATCAAACTGGATTCCGCAAAAATATGGGGACGACTACTAACATTCTAGCCCTATCGCTTTTGATTGATTCAGCTCTTGCGGCAAAACAACCTTTATACCTGTGCTATATTGACTACAGTTCCGCCTTTGACCATGTAAATAGAAACATGTTGTGGCAAAAATTAAAGAAAATGAACATTCCATCATTGCTGTTGAACCAACTAATTCTCCTGCACAGCAATACCTGGGTTCAGGTCAAACTAGGTGCAGGGGAATTCTTATCCAAGAAGATCCCCACAAGCACAGGGGTAAAACAAGGATGTGTGCTCGCACCAACACTATTCAATCTCTTTATGGCTGAACTGGCAATCCTGCTGAACGAAAGCAACTCTCATGCACCCAAGTTAGGCGGCACTCAGCTGTCTAATTTATTCTACGCGGATGACTTGGTACTGATTAGCCGGACCCCGATATGCTTACAGTTACAGCGACTGTTAGATATCACCTCGCAATACTCTAAAACAAAAAAACTCAGTATCAATCAAGAAAAAACCCAAGTCATGTGCATAACTAATAGCAAAAAGAAATTATCAACTAGTTGGTTTCTGGACTCAAGGAAGCTGGACGTTACAAGAAAATATAGATACCTGGGGGTCATCTTAGACCCCAGCGGCAGCTTCAAGCCACAATGCGAGGAGATAAAAAAGAGAGGATTAATGACAGCGGTATCCCTAAGAAACTTAAAAAATAAGATAACGGGACCAAACCTCGTTCCTTTAATAAAGGTGATACAGGCAAAACTGATCCCATCAATCACCTATGGAAGCGAAGCAATGAGAGGAAGGGACGCTAAAACGGCAGACGGAACAGTAACAAGAGCCATGCGCATGATCTTTGGCTTGCCAAGGTACACTTCACCTGCGCAGATTAGACTTGAATTTGGGCTGGTAAAGGAAGAGCTGGCACGTAAAGGTGTATACTTAAAAAGCTGGTACAAAATAAGCAGGGGGGAAGCAAACACACTCAACGCTCTCCTTTGGAAGGAACTGCAAACCAAAGAAAATTGCCCCGCAAGGCTCTTCTTGGAGGACGCAATAAAACATCTGGGGGTGCGTCAACTGTGGGATCTACAAGGGCCTCTGGCGGGTTTTAAAAAAGCAGTAAACAACAGCGTTAGAAAAGAATCTCTCCTGCAGGACAAAGCTTTATTGACGGAGCGAGCTCATGGGTGGCTAACCATACAATCTTACTCCAAGCTTAGGCCACAATTATATCTTCAGACTAGCTTTGCCAAAAAAACAAAAGAGAAATTTCTGAAATATCGCCTAGGACTATTGCCTTCTGCAGACCATATGGCCCCTTGGCTACGTCCCTCAATGCCAGCAAAGTGCCGTCTTTGTGGGAATGACGAAGATAACATCATACACCTTATTACCATCTGTAAGGAGCTGTTGCAAGACCGCCGGAACCTTCTGAGACCACTATTTAACAAAAAACGAATTAGGTCATGCAGGCAAGCTGTCCTGGCATGCTTTTCGGGTGACGAAGTTCAACTGAGCTGCCGATTAGTAAAATATATTGAAGCTGCAGAAGTCCGCCTTAATAAAAAGAAAGAATAAACCGAAACAGCTAAATTGATGGAACCCAGTGCATCACTTGCATCCTTAGAGCTAAAATACTCGGATAATAATGGGGGCACAATTGGCATCTAGGAGCCCCCTGGAACTCAACGCCACAAAGAATAAGCATATGGGGATGGGAATGTCTTGCTACCCATCCGGACTACGAACTGCAACAACTAAATGCATCTTGAAGAGGAAAGCAGGCCAGCTCAATTATGTAAAGCTCCTCAATGGTAAAGATAGAACTGATCTAGCAGTGGGCTAATCTCCCTTCCCGCTATGGTTTTATAGTTTTAGACTTAGTAATTGTTTTTTAATTTTAGCCTTTTATATCTTACCACAGTATTAATATAATCTTCTATGCTGCTACAGACACACGAAACCGTTTTTATTGACGTTGGTTTGTAATGGTTTTTATTAACTGTACAATAAAGTATTACCTTACCTTACCATATGTGGATGGTTTCAATTTTTTGTACTCACTGTCTGTCCCTGACATTTATATCATGGTAGCCAATTACATGAAAGCTTCTCTGGCTATCAGAAAAAGCTATGAAGGAAGTGCCTCTGCATAATGAATGGTTCTTATAGGATGCTGTTTTAAATTGTCTATAATAGATCAAGAACTTTTATGAATTTGTATGATCCATATACTATTACTTTGTTTTAATGTAATTATTGTATGTAAAGAATTTTATTTTTTTCTGGTGTTTTATGAATTCTTTTAGTTTACAGTTTGCATTTGTTGGATACATTGTGATGATCTTGTTTTGAACTTTTATAGTTCAGATGAACCGAATAAAGTTGTTCTTGGAGATATATATATAAGTAGTAAATCTGAACATACAGAAGTGCTCGTTGAATGGGTGCAAATTTACCACTTTTTGGAATCACAATCATTGCCAGTAGTAGGCTTGGAAAGCTGCACCAGTCTCAAGTTTTCTGGCATACTACTGCCAATCCAAAACCCAAAAGATGATAGGATGAATGTTTGCAAATAGTCCAATCAGTAGCAATTGCTCTGGGTAGCATTCCAACTCTTCCTCACTCTTTACGTGCTACCTAAGATCTACAAGTGGCTACCCCTACACACAAGATGCACCGTGACACAGGCCCTCATCACCAGCTGACTGGACTACGGCAACGCCCTCTAAGTAGGAATCGCCACACACCTCCTACAGAGACTTCAGAGCATACAGAACGCCGCAGCCAGACCCATCCTCTGCATTCCCGAATAAACCACATCACACCCCACCTCAGGAAACTCAACTCGCTCCCCGTACAGAAGAGATGTCAATTCAAGCTGCTGACCCACACACACAAGGCTCTACACAACCAAGGACCCACCTAGATTAACCATTGCCTGAGCTGTCGAGAAGACTACGCTCTGACTCCCTCTCACTTGCCCATATTCCCCGCATCAACCGAAGCAGAAGTGGAGTACGCTCATTATCCCGCATCATAGTAAAGTCCTGGAATAGCCTCCACATGCAATTCTGGACCATCACCTCACTTCCGGAATTCCGAATGGCCCTCAAGACCTGGCTGTTCCAATAAGCCTCCGGGACCTGCACGTGCCTGGATACCCTATCGGGTAATAAGCCGCGGTTTATAAATCCGTATTTATGGATTCATTTTTTGCCCACTGTGCAACTCTAGATGGAGGCCCACCTAATGAAAATCAATACTGACCCTACTCCTCATGGAAACAGACCATCCTACACCTTGACCATCTCACTCCTCCACCATGCAGCCCACTTCTTTTTTGGTTGGTAAATGAGATTTAATCCCTTATTGAATCTCACGGGGTGAACTATGCACCTGTTTATACATAAATAGAAGTTAATCAGCCTGTATGGGATGTCTAAGTGTAGTATTTATGTGTATGACTAGTCAATAGAACAGGAGCGGGCCATGCAGGTAAGAGCGGTCGGACAGTGGAGCCGGGTTGGGGTGGGATTCGACAGGAGACCACGAGGGAAAATTAACAAAATAATTAATGTTCCCTCGTGGTCATCTGTCGAAATCCCCCCTCACCCGGGCCCACCGCTCTTACCTGCACAGGCCGCTGCTGCAATAGAAAGGGCCTCAGTTTACTCATTTAAATTGCAAGAAGGCACCACGCCAAAGAGTTCAGCAAGAATATGGTAATTTTGACTCAGTGACTAATGCACAAAAAGATACCAGTCATATATAATTGCAACATATATGTTGAAACGTCTTCACTTTCTTCCCAGCTATGTTAGAAATCCGATTGAAATACTAACTCCGATTGGCTGGGTGGTCATCCACCATTCTTGATGGATTTACCTAAGAATCATAGAGGGTCACTGCAGGCAGACTAGCTAACATCCACCTTCTGCCAAATTTAACATCAGCGGTTATCTCATGGTATGGTGTAGGAATAAATCTGCCATTTTTTAAAGAACTAACCAGTACCACTCTCTTCTCAGGCAAACTGTAACATGTTCCTCTGGTCCCTATACCTGTGGTGCGGATTTAGTCAATGTCTTCATGATGTTAAAATGAGGAGTCTGGCCTTGTGTAATGAATATCAGGGAAGCACACCAAGATTTCAAAAACAACTTTTTATGCCTGAATTTTGGCACTTTGCTTGAGATGCCTCTCATAAGATATTTTACCAATTGTGGCACATCATTGTTGAAATAAATTGAAATAGAATTATTTGTGCTTGTCTCGATAGAGAAACACCTAGATACGTGTGTAGCTCAACTCTCATTATTTTTGTTTCCTTCCAGTGACAGTATGCGTATGCAATAATATAGGATATTGCATGATAGAGGTTGAGGAGATGGCGGGTATGCCGACAGTCTTCTCTGCAGTTGGCATCACTGTGGGCACCCTTGGAGCTATTGGTATGTTATGCATATTTTAATGATAGAGTAATTGGTTTTTCAGCTACAAAAAATTGTTTTTATCATAGTTGCAGACCATATGTGCTATTGTCCCTTTGTCGCTTTTCAAGGAGAGAAGCCAGTTCCCCATCTAATATGCCACATTAACCCTTTTTGTCTACTCTAATGAGTTATACATCATTTCAAAATGTAAACTACAAGCTAATGTAGAGATCTCTTTAGCCTTGGTTTCACTGAAGCATTGATGTCAATTGGTCCGTTTTAATAAGGGTGGCCTTCAGTCAGTGCTGGTTTTCCTTTTCAGCCAGCAGGAATTATGTTTACCATTTTAAGGACAACCCTACATATCCTAGCATGCTTGATGCTTTGCGAAACATAGGACTGAATGAAAGTCACGTATGTGATATGGGCTAGTTGACAATTATGGATGGAGGCTCTAACAGTTTGTGGTCCCACCAAGCATACTGCGGCCAAAAGACCACCGCACCACCACCAGGCATCTCTGATCCCTGGCGGTTGCGGTGGTCTCAGGTCAGCCCGACCGCCCTGGTCATCATAGGGCGGTCGTAAGACAGCCATCACCGTTCCCATGAGAATCTGGCGGTCTGTGGACCACCAGAATCGTAATGACCACCAGACTCACAATGAGGCCCTTAATCTCAGTTTTCAAGCATATTTTCCAGCACAATCATAACATTCGACAAATCTCGATTCTATGCATCTGGGTTTGGTATTTTCGGCAGTGTTTCCATTTTATGCCCACCTACGATTTAAGAACTTTGTGTGCACTTAACCTCAACTTAGGTATACAAAACATTTAGGAACATGCTCACACAGCAGAGACCAGATGCTAACTCTAAAAATGTGGCAGTTAATTAAAAAACAATTTTAAATCTGTGACAGACAGATTCATAATTTGAGGCTAGAAATGAAGAGGTAGGAGTAATCCCAAAGCGTTCATTAAATCAATTATAGTACACCTACGTGGTAGAGACCATGAAAAACGAAGAAAGACAGCTTGTAATCACCTTTTAAAAGGAAAATAGCAGCACTGGTTAATTTGCTGTGAGGCTGAGAGAAAGTGAGAGGAAATGAGAAAAGATTGGAGGGATGTGATTGCAAAACATTAATCTACCGGCTATTTAAATCTACCACATTAATGCTTCCATTAAGAATTCTGGGTTTGAACGGGGGACAGCAAAAAGAAACATTAAATCTAAAAACACTAATAGGTTTATTAAATCTGATTCTATTTCCCTGTGTATTTGCTATTGAAAGGCAAAAAATAAAACATTGATCTTTTGAAAATGATACAACTAATGTCTTGCTATAAATTCGAGAGTCCCAGTAGAGTTTATATGCAAACATGGCAATTAGGACTGCAAGAGAATCTTATAAATTTACAGGAACTTTAGTTTCTTTGTATTCCCTAGCCATTGAAGCCCCTAGAAACCTTACTGCCTCATAGGCTTTCTCTGAAATCTCTCAATTGTTACTTTTCTTGACAATTATAGTAGCTGTTGCTTTTTTTTTTTGCTGTCCGCAACGTCAATCTCTCCAGGGTTTTCACACATAATATCTGAAGCCCAAATTTACTAAACATTCACACAACGATTCAAGGGAACTTGCTGCACTGCATTGCATGAAAGCAAGATTGCAGATTTGCATCATATTTATGAAGATATGGTGCACTTCTAATCTCTCCTTGGGCTAGCCCACTTGTGGCTGCCTAGCACCTACGCAGGCTTCCTTGCGCAACGATGCATGGGCGTCTGTATTGTGGTTAGAATAGTTTTGTTCTCAGGAAGGGATACCTTCCTTCACAAAAACTGTTCTTAGAGGCTTATTCTTCTTTGTATGTGTGCTGGCTGCAGAATGCAGCATACACGCAAAGAGGAATAACGAGGAAAAATACAAATATTTCTCCTTGTTACGCCAGCTTCAAGGTTGTTCACCATTTTGCCCAAAACCCAAGCTTACAGACTGTAGCAAATCAGAGTGTACGTCAAAATACATTGGTGGATACATGCGAACACCCATGCTCCACCCATGTAACTCCTTCCCAAAGCAAAGTAACAGAAGGAATCACTATGCGCTGATCTGCGTTACTGTTTTTGTCACAAAGCTATGCAAAGTCACATAAATTGGATTTGCACTGCTTTGGTAATCCTGAAATACATCTTGCATTGTGGCTGCGTCAAAAATTGGCACAACCTTGGTGCAAAATATTCGAAAATCTGGGCCTGAATTTCTTCTCCGCCCCACGCCACGTCTCTCTATAAGTCAAAACGAGTTGGGTAATCCTCTAAGCTCTCTTCATGCCCCTTGCACAGTGCCAGTTAGTAGTCTTTTTAGACTTTGATCTCTGTGGTACTGAGTGCATGGGGCGAGGACAGAGTGAACGCCCTATCCCTCTGTAACGTGGCGTGGTTATATACAACTATGAATATGAGTTTAGTCGTTCCTACCAAAACTCCAGTGAACATTGCATACAAGAGCCATGGGGCTCTTTAAACCAGAATACTATGCTCCCATTCGATAGTTACTATGAAAAACAAAATCAGAACCGTCAAGTTATTCTAAATTCAGCAGTAAGAGCAAGAGACATATATCGCAATCGACAAAGCCTGGTTTGCGGGGGGGAGGGGCTGTTTAGTGTAGAAGGTGTCCATATTCAAGTGTTAGTCATTTGTCTAATTTAGACTGGGGGCTGTACTGTCATGTTTAGACTCTTCCAAGTGGGTGTTATGTTTGGGGCCACCCATGTCGAAAGGCTGTGTAGGGGTGTTCAAAAGATGGACCCCTGAATTGGCATTGGGCGGGCCCGGCTGTGACGTCATGGCCAAAAGCAATAAGGATGGCCAGGACTAGACATGGTGGTTCCTTAGCCAGTGTTTAACCATACCGAGCCTGTGCCTCCTTCATTTCAAAAGTCACTGAGTGGCCTTGCGCCCTCACCCACTACAGCAGATCCAACAGTGGGTACAAGAGAGCACTCCGCGGTGCAACTGCACTGTTATGTTATGTTATTGGTGATTTATAACGCGCACGGCTACTCAGAAGAGTGTCCCGGCGCGACCAGCAAAAAAGAACAGAAAGGAAGAAGAAGAATAGGCTAGTGAAATAGAAAGGTTTTAAGTTGTTTTCTAAACAAAGCGGGGTTTTGAAGGTTGCGGAGCTCCAAAGGAAAGAGTTCCAAGACTTAGCCGCCAAATAGGATAATGAGCTACCACCTTTTCTTTTCAAACGAATTTTGGGCACAGACGCCAGGCACACAACGGGAGTTGAGGATGAGAAACATTTCTCACTATTTTGCCCTCCTAAAAAACGTGTTGCGGAATTATTGCTTAAGGCAACATTTCTATAATGAGGGAAAACACTTGCCAAGAGGCTTTGATATTCTGCAAAACAGAGGCAGATATTATTAAGGTCCAGTTATCCACTGCAAAATATAAATGCAAATCCTTGAACCATCGAAAGATGGTAATGTAAAAATGGATTTGATGATAATTCACTTTTAATATAGCAGAATACTCCACGTTATGGATTGTATTTTATGTTATGAATTTGTGATGATTTATAAAAAATATATATAATTTGAATTATGGAAATAGTGAGCATGGTTTCATCAAATGTACCCCTAACACAGAGAGTTGTTTTATGGAATTAATTCTCAGAATTAACAATAGTTGATTGATTGATTGATTATTGATTGAATCCTACTCCTTTGGCTGACAATTCAAGCATGCATTCAAATGAAGCTCGTGTCTCCTGCACACATGCCCATTTATGAAAATGCTCCTCTGTACATTAAACACAAACTAAAACTGTGGTCGCCACTGGAACTTTGCAACCTGAAATCAAAAGACATATCACAGCACCATAGTTGAAAGAGCTAGGGCTGGGGACATTCATCGGCCTTTAGAATGACAGAGCTCTGACATCCTCTCCCTTTACCCTTGCACACACCAACAAGTACAGCTGATAACAAGAAGCAAATGAATCAAGAGATATTCTCCGGCGGGACCTCTTAATCACACCTTCTCTAATTATAAATAAAAATAAGGGCTTTTTAACAATTTTTAATCTGTTCTATTACGTATTTTATATGCTTTGTTTTTGCAATGGTTTTTAATAATCACGCATAACAAATTGATTTGGCTTGACTCTGCCTGTACCCTTGGGTGAGGCATGTTCACTCTTGAAATTTAGAAAGGCTATTAAAACGCTCATTTTTTAAGCCACATCGTCCTCTTTATTCACACAGCATGCAGATCCGTATGTGTGGTTGCCAGAAGGGGCATAGCTTCAAGGGGGGTGTTTGCGGTGTTAGACCCCATAAGAAATTTACTTTCTGATCAATAGTTGGGTACAGGTGCTTCCAGTCGGGTATGGCGAGATGTCTGTCAGATTTAACCAGGAATATATACATACACACAGACAAAAACTCTTTCTCTCTCTGAAAAGAAGATAGCGGGTAGGTGAAGAAGAGCTTCTTTATTCAGATCCAGTCAGTCAGCTTCCCCGGCAGCAACTGCCAATCCCGACCGCTCCACGTTCCCTCCACGGAACCTTCATTCCAGGTTCCGTGCAGAGAACCCGAACGCGGTAAGTACCCCAACACACCCCCCTTCCTTCACAAAAAACACAAACCCCACATTACATAAAAACAAATGTAAACTCACATGTAAACGCAAAAATCACCAAATACAGAAAGTCAAAATCTAACATAATCCTGTAATTTAACAGGAGATGACCTGGCCCTGGCAGGAAGAAACCTAGTTCTCAAAGGACTCTGTTGAGGAGCACGGTTGCTCTCTGAAGAGCGACCGCCATGCGTATCGATGCTGGAAGGTAAAATTGTACCCCGAGTATCAGCACCAAATTTGGCTCTCACAAACTCCACTTTGGACATAGGTACCACAGAAACAGCAGACTTGTTCCAGACCTTGCCATTATCCAGAACAACCACATGATCTCTCACCTTACTGACCTTAACAGGAGCAGAAAACCGAGAGAAGCCTTTACGAACAAAAACAGGTTTCTTAATCCTTACCCAATCCCCTTCACGCACAGAAGACTGCTTAGGACAATTAGAACCATACTTGGCTTGAGTGGCAGCTCTAACATCCGCCACCGCACCCAACCTCAGTGGATCTACTACCTTCCTTAGCATCCAATCCTTGTTAAGCTTTGAACCCGCAACTCTCCCCCTTAACAAGGAAAATGGAGACATTCCAGTACTACAGTGTGGGGTTGTCCTCATTGCCCACAACACATCTGAAATCACAACCTTCCAATCAAGACCATTAACGGAGGACAACTGTAGCTGTTCCTTGATGACACGATTAAAACGCTCAACCAACCCATTGCTACGTGGATGGTAAAGAGAGGTAAGTGTGTGTTTGATGCCATGCCTGCTCAGAAAACTTTGCATCTCAGCAGATACCAACTGCGCACCATTATCTGTCACCAGTTCTTCTGGAAATCCCTCCCGAAGGAAAACCTCCATCAGAAATTTAATGATCACACCTGAGTTGATAGCATCCACAAATTTAACCTCTGGCCACTTGGACATATAGTCAATCAAAACTAGCACGTATTTGGGAGAAACCCCTAAACCACTGAATGGACCAGCCACATCAAAGGCCAATTTAAACCAAGGTGTCTCCTTGACTGCAATGGGACTGACGGAGGAAGGACAAGTTACCTGAGATTTGTCACTCAGCACACACGCACCACAATCCCTAACACAATGCTCGATGGACCTATCAACACCCGGCCACCAAAAATCCTCCCTCACCCTCCGCTTCATCGCACGAATACCCAAATGACCTTCATGGGCTAAGTCTAAAACTTTCTTCCGTAAAGACAAGGGAACAACCAGCAACCCACCGCTGCGCAAAATCCCATCAACCAGAGACAACTCGTCACTAATTCTTGAGTAAGGAATCAATTCCTCAGGAATAGCAGTACTGTTGGGCCAACCCTGAATTACCAAATCAATTACCCTGCAAAGCTCCACATCTTCAGAAATGGCCAGTCTCCAATCTCCTTCAGATAGAGCAGCTCCCGTATCAGCAACAGTACTAACAGCACACACCATTTCCACAAAATCATTGGCAGGTTCACCAACACTTCCAGAAAGAGGCAGCCTAGACAACAGTCAGCCACACAGTTCTTCACACCAGCAACATACTCCAGGCAATAATTGAACTCATTCAGTCTGTACTGCCATTTGGCAATATGAGGCGTAGCTCTACCACCACCTTTGGTGGTAAACAGGTCTACCAAAGGCTTATGGTCAGTTCTGAGAACAAAATTGTTACCCCACAGAAAATTACGAAAGTACTGTACACCCCACCATAGCGCTAACGCTTCCTTTTCAATGGTAGAATAGGTACCTTCAGCACCACGAAGTGTTCTGGACGCAAAAGCAATGATTTCTTCCTTATTGTCCGACCTCCTCTGCATTAAAACAGCACCTAGACCCACATTGCTGGCATCGGTGGTGACAATGCATTTGTCATTGATGTCGAAAAGTTTAAGTGGCTGTGCCTGTACTATAGCCTCCTTGAGTAACCTAAAATCAGATGCACATTGCTCAGACCAGGTATACTTCACGTTTTTCTTAAGAAGACTGCGCAAACATACAGTTCTGTCTGAAAAATTGGGTACAAACTTAGCATAATATTCAACTAGCCCCAGAAAAGAACGTAGCTGGTCTTTATTCTTGGGTTCAGGTGCCTCCTTAATGGCATCAAGTAACTTCATTTTTGGTTCTACACCCTTAGCGGAGATATGGTGACCAAGGTAATCTACTCCATCTTGCAGAAATCTGCATTTGTCCCTTCTTAACGTCAGGCCACTAGATTTGACTATGTCCAACACCTGCTTAACTCTGACATCGTGCTCCTGTATGGTCCTCCCGTGAATAAGAATGTCGTCCTGGAAAAACACCACCCCCACAGTGTTCCTGAATAAGTTTCCCATGAGACGTTGGAACACTGCGGAAGCTGATGCCAACCCGAACGGCATGCGTAAATATCGGAAAGCTCCATCGGGAGTCACGAATGACGTAAGGTGTCTGGAGTCCTTGCACAATTCGACTTGGTGGTACGCAGAAGATATGTCAAGAGAAGTAAAATACCTTGCACCCTCCAAAGTCGACAACATCTCATTGATGTTGGGAAGAGGTTGTCGATCAACCCAGATGCACGCATTCAGATCGCGCAAGTCCACACACATCCTAAGGGACTTGTCGGCCTTGCGGGCTAAAACAATGGGTGACAACCATTCAGACCCTTCAATCGCTTCAATCACCCCCAATGCGCACAACCGTTCTAATTCCAGCCTCAATTCTCCACGCATACTGAGTGGTACTTTTCGTACTTTGTGCGCCACAGCCGTTACACCATCTTTGAGAACAATGCGGTGTTGAAATCCCTTGAGTTTGCCCAATTTTCCACTAAAAACCTCAGGATAACCTTTAATCCAATCACTCTCAACGCACACATCGGACGTGACAGTGTGTACTAAAGGAACTTCCGAAAGACTAGCATAGTATTGCCTAGCCTCCCGTTTGGATAGCACCATGTCAGCATGATTTGGATCCAGGATGATTCCAAGCTCGCCTTGTTCATGCCATCCTAACAAATTCGCACCTTCCTTCACTATAAATACAGTACTGAAAATGCACTCGCCCTTGAATTCCAACTTACACTTGAATTTGCCCATTACCTCCACCCTTTTACCACCATACGCAAAAATTCTTATACTGGAATGGACTACTGGAATATCACCCAAACTCTCAAAATCCCTGACATTAATCAGAGTAAAAGGGGAACCGGAATCAGCAAGAAACTTCGTGCCGTTCCCATTCACATTTATAACGCACACAGGACTTTTCCTTCTTTGACTCTCTCCGATAGAAGCTATTTCTACAACTCCTTCATCTTGTGTAGATGATGAAGATAACATTAATAATTCGTAGCGTTCATCATCTTCATACACACAGTCCTCTTCTATGGCCCTCACTGTACGAGGGGGCACCCTCTGTGGTACAGTTGCCTTGCACATCCGCGCTAAGTGTCCTTTCTTCCCGCACTTGAAACAAGTCTGATTTATGGCATAACAAAACTTGAACTTTCCTAGATGGGAGGTGCTACCACAACGATAACACGAAGGATGTTGTTCAACTCTTGTTTTCGGAAAATTGGACACGGAAGGTGCCCGGGAAGCATTAACATTAATACTCTTGGCGGATTTAGCAGGAGCTTTTGTAGTGACCAGCTTGACTTCAGATGCAGAAGTGGTTTCGGATGTAGATGCGGGTGTATTTAACTCTTTCATGCAAAGTTGAGAATGTTCAACACTCTTTGCTAAGATAAGAGCAGTCTCAAGATCAGGATCGTCAGAGGATAGAAGTTTCTGTTGAACTTTTTTGATGCACGTACGCTCTATTAACTGATCTCGAATTATTTCATCACGAAATTCTCTGTAGTTACATTTGAGAGCCAAAGTTCTGAGAGCAGCAACAAAGTCGTCGATGGATTCACCAGGCATCTGTGCACGCTGTAAATATTTGTGCCGTTCCAGAACTACATTGCGCTTGGGATTGAATCTTTTATCAAGAGTTTTTACCAAAGAAGCATACTCATCGACAATTAGTGCATCCCCATCTTCACCACCGCTGGTGCACGTCCACACCGACTCCAGAGGTAAGGTTTGCAAAATTGACCTTGCCTCAGCACCTACATTGTACATCAGCAAGGCCTTCTTTTTCTTGGATGTGAAAGTGTCACCATCGATTGCTTCCAAATAGGCTTCAAAAGTGGCCTTCCATGGTTGCCATAACATAGGAGGTGGACCAGGTAACTGTAAAAATGGAGGTGGAGCAGCAATGTTATCCATTGTCAATCTTGCGTGGGTGAGTTGCTGCCACTAAAATTGACACTATGCTGCAATGTCACTTTAAAAAAAAAAATAAAAAAAAAATATAGTACTCTAATAAAACTTCAAAGTTGTTCTATTCTGCTTAAGAATGATTACACGTGCACATAACTCTGTATTGTCATTTCCTGCACAAACAAAACTGCTTTCACGAGAAGATAACTGCACATTCCACAGAGCTTGAGGATTTTAGTTTAAAAATATCCCTTCTGAATTGTTCCATATGCCATCTCAATACTTCGCTACGTGAAAAACACAATTGGGATTGACATTGAACTCTGCGCACTGCCTTTGTCAAAAGCGCATGCTTCTGAACGCCGAGTAACCAAGGTTACCGTACACAACAAGGCAAGGAACGTCAGAGCGTGACGCTCGCGCTTACGCCGCGCGCCGATCTACGCGCCGAAGAAATGCCAGGGGAAGAGGGGAAAACCCAAAATGTTCTCACCGCCGAAGATCAACGCTTGAGGAAGAACAGCAAAGGAAGACTTCCAATCCGACAACTCTCTGGCTCGACAACGTTCAATTTCTTCGAATTCGTCGTCGCAACAGCAGTGCAGGCAGAAAACAGAATCGCTGAACAGATGAACAGAACCGATGAAGGGGAACTGAGAGCTGGACCAGCCCGTCGCCAATGAAAAGAAGATAGCGGGTAGGTGAAGAAGAGCTTCTTTATTCAGATCCAGTCAGTCAGCTTCCCCGGCAGCAACTGCCAATCCCGACCGCTCCACGTTCCCTCCACGGAACCTTCATTCCAGGTTCTGTGCAGAGAACCCGAACGCGGTAAGAACCCCAACACTCTCCCTCTTTCTCTCACTTAAAAATACTGGTTATTTTACCAAATTTTGTGTTTTCTCCTATCAATCTGCTTTCCTCCCCCTTTCCACTGCCCCTTAGGCAGGGAGAACCTAGCCCAGAACATTGTCAAGGTCACAGTCGTTCAGAAGAGAAGAATCCCAGTGCCATCTCTCCTCAGATGATAAGTGTGTCAGAGCGACTGTCCCTCAAAGTAGAAACATCTTTAAATCAGAGGCCCTTAGAGAACAAACCTACTTTGGAGACTGCTGTTAATACTCTGAGGGAGGTTAGGTCATAGCTGTACAAGATAAAAAGGTTTCAGAGTCTGTAACCTTGAAATTATGAATGTCTGAGGGTTAGAACAGTGGCGTAACAAAGGCCCTCGCAGTGCAGGGACCCCGAAGCTATTATGCAGGGGGGCCCCCTCAAGTTTGTTATGGCACTGGGTTAGAACATTCAACCTAGGAGAGCTAGGGCTCCACACATGTGCTTAGCTATCAATAGCGCAGCAGGCGCTGCGGCACTGGGACACAGGGATGAGAGGAATCCAGTGTTCCTCAATTACAGATGTCTTTTATTACCGATTCCAGTGACAGGGAGGTCCATTTTACTTGCTTGCACTGGTGCTTGTGACCTCCTTCCTACATCAGACGTCCTACAGACCAGAAAGATGTCTGAATATTAGCACCAGAGACTGACAGCATGAGTGAATCCCTCACACTAGGAGGATCTCATAATTACAGCCCTTTTGACTAGATATTTCTCGTAGTATAAGCATATCGGAACACTTTGGACACAAAGGGCCTCAGAGTAATAACACTTTTAACTAAGAGTGTCTTTGAGTCAGAGACACTAGACTGGAATGTTTGAGATTCCGCCTCCCAGACTAAAACAATGTTAGAGTCATCTCTTCAGATTGTGAGTGTTTCATGCCTCAATGAATTAAAAGAGCCCATTTTGGAAATATCCCAGATGCAGAACTGCTTAGCCAATTAGGGTATCAAGTCAGAGTTACCCAGAAATGGTCAAAATCATGACTCTGCCTCAGCAAAGCATTATGCAAAAAAAATAATTAAATCCTCTTCACATTCCTAATATTTCATTACATGTAATCATAGCTCTGAGATGCAAGCGTTTTTGCTTCTCCCGTACTTTCAAAAACTGTGAAGTGTCCTGGATCAATGAATCTTCTATGATATTGATCCTGCTCTGTCTTCAAACTGCTATTTCCTGGAGCCACCATCATATTAAAATGGTTCCAGGGACATATTTAGAAGCAGGGCTTTACAAAAGTGATATATATTCTCGTGTGGGTTTCCTCCTCTTGGTTCGATATACAGAAGTGATGGGTAGGCCTGAATTAATCTCAACCACTGGTAATTAATTACTCAGGGCTGAATCCCAGTCCATCACAATTTTGCACACCATGCCATCTGAGTTTGGACCCAGCTGTATGCAAATCAGTCTTTATCCTGCTCCAATGGAAACGGACCCCAGTAACAAAAGCAGCAGTGCTGGGGGCCGCTTTAGTTAAGCAGCAGTGCTTAACACTTCCACACACCCCCAACCTCCCTCCCCACCCCGTCCGATAAATTTGTCAGAGCTGATTTGTGTTCCCAGTCTGGTCCTGTTTGTTTCCAATTACACTGTGCACGGGACCCACATCTAGGCTTACCCGTCCCACTTAGGCCGACATACTAAAGTATACAAAAAGTGATGGATGGAATATTTGTAATAATCTCAGCCCCTGGTAATTACTCGGGCAGCATCCCAGTCCATCGGTATTTTGCACACCATGCCACCTCAGTTTGGACCCAGTTATATGCGGATCAATCTTGACCCTGCCCCAAAGGGAACTGTTCAGCCTGAACTGACATGGTGTGCAAATAACAATGGATTGGGATGAGCCTAGGGTAATCATCAATTCAAACATTCCATCCATCATTTTTTGTACACTTTAGAATACATTTCCCACATTTTGTAGGATCATAAACAATCGCAGGAGTACGCCTGAAATCCTTCAACAGTTAAAGATTTCAAGGAGTATTTCAATTGAAAACCTGCACTCGAAAATGTCAATTACACATCTAGCGGAAGGAAATTTATTTTCTCCGCGAAGAAATATCTCCACATATACCCTGATGAAATAGGGAGGTGTTGATTTTTCACCTCGGCGAAGGAGAGGCCTTTAGCAGGAGTATTTGTTTACACACACCTTTAAAAAGGAAGACTACATCTAAAATGTTTGTATTTTACAGATCCCAGTCCCCTAAAGCCCACACCTAATCCTACACTTTCAGCAGTGAGCAATTGACTGATGTTCCCCTATTGTAAACAAAATTTAATATTCTAACAATCCATAAATCCTCTTTCTGTCAATCAAATTGTAGAATTAACTATTATAATTGAAGTTTCCACTTGAATGTGGAAAACCATTTGTGAACTGGAACAATATACAGTGTCATGTGCATCAAATATTCTATTATTTTATCACATTATAGTGAATGTTATGAATAGACCTCTGACACAGCGAAATCCATTGTAATTTTTGTATTTTCTTTTTTAAGGCTTCTTTCTGCTCATCATATTAGGACGCCTATCCCTCTCCAAGAAAGACAAGAAACAAAATGTTTCAGATACAATTCCATTGAAGTCCACGGCGTAAACCAACAAAGACCAGGACTCCTGCATTTGAAATGATTATGAAATGATTGCATGCTGGGTGATATTGGTAATCCAGAAGCCTCAGACATTTTATTTTGATTTTAAATTTCTATGTACTTAATCTTTAAAGAAACGTATATCTTTATATAGCTTCATGACAGCTGAAGGTCTAAATAAAATGTGTGAAATATTTTTTACTTACTCGTGCGTTTATAAGAACTAGTTTCATAATACTAATCCGTTGGAGGCCTCTTCAGTGCGAAGCATCTAAAAAACTGCTCTATGCCAAGAACTTTGGACTAACTACATCTTTTCCCGCCACAAAGCAGCCTTCTAGATTAGCAGCTGCGAGGTTCTCATGCTTAGCTGACTCCTGCACACCTGAAAAATATATGTGAAAAAGTAATCTGAGAGATGCAAAATTCACAAAATAATATTGGGAGAATTTGAACACTGGCGGGCGTCCCGCCAGTCTGCAAAGTCAGCAGAGAGCTTGGTCTCCCCTCCCTTGGCTGGGACCACCTGCCATATTTTGAGATCTCTTCCTAGCGTACATGTCACTGACTTCTCTGCATCAGAAAGTGCGATAAAGGGACAGAACGCAGAGTAAGCAGGCGCCATGTTTCCTTGGCCCCACTCAGCCAAATTTTTTTGTTTTAGTGAAACTAATTTCCAAAGTGGGCGTTTGTTTCAGTGAAAGAAAAAAGTAATGACTTTTGTGTGCAGGGAGTCTTCTATCTGCGCCTGGAAGTCAAGTATGTTTTTCCTGCCCAGATTCAGCATGCCTAGCATGGTGACGGTCTTGTGATGGCCTGCTGACTGTCTTCCTATTCTCACTAGGCCTGGGCAAAGTTTGCGGAGTCCCACAAAAAACTCCTTTGTACTACGCAGAGTTCCGCAAGTGGTGGAGTCTTTTACGTTGTGCCGTTCGCAGTGATTTTTAGCACAGGGTGTTTGTCCCTCACTGTAAAATCACAGCGAACGGCACAACGTGCAGCGGAATAGGGTGCTACTTCTTTCTGCGAACTCGAGGAAATGTTCTAATCGAGCGGCAGCTTCCTCAACGTGAACAGAAGGTTTCTCAACACGAGCGGTAGCGACTATCTGTGATGGCCCGCATTGAGATATCGCCGGGAGGTGGTGTAGAGTAGGACTTTCCTCGCTTGCCAACTTCAGTTTGGCAAGCGCGAGTGAGGAAAAAACTCCGCTCTGCAGAGTTTTTTGGAACTCCATGCACTACGCTTAGCGCTGAGTGGGAAAAACTCAGCAAACTCGGAAGCGGAGCAGAATATCACTCCCATGCCTAATTCCCACCACTGTGAGCTGATGACCTTTTGCAGGATATCCGTCAGGTCAAGTATTTCTAATACTGGAGTCAGTTGAGGCTGTACCATTTGTGGTTCCTCGCCTATGAATAGAGTGGGTGAAGTTGAACTTCAAGTTAGCAGGGTGGAAGCACTGCCGATTTATGGTTGTGGTTGCATTCCAACCAAAATCCACAAACAGCAGTGAAAGAACAGGGTTTTGCGACCAGTGTAGCTTCCACAGCAGCACATCAAATAAAATTATTTCTCAAGAGATTTACATGAACCATGTGTTAGATTAAAAAGTAATGTCATACCCTTGACACCAATCCAAAAGGCACTTATGTACATTTGCAAGCTATATAAATAAAAGACAAGAACTAGGAGGTGATCACTAATGCTGGGAAAGGAATGGATATACCAATCAGCATGTATCAAATGGTAAAGAATATTGTGGAAAGCAATTTTACTGTACAGTGATTGCAAACAATGTGAACATGCTCTTGCTTCTGGCTGTATTTCAAGACCAAAACAATTGGGCTACTTAAGACTGTGGGCTACAACTAGAGTTTGGCAGAGTAAAGTGTAGTGTTTACGGTGGTGGCACCTCAGCTGGTACTGCTGTCAGATACATCTGGCCTGGCGGCCCATCCACCACACAACTGTCAAGTCACGGATACTGTCACCAATCCCACATATAATTGAGGTGAACACCAGTAGATTTCCCTGCCCAGGACAGCCATGTGTGCCAGGGTCACTGATATTTTGTTTCTCAAGAACAAACTTCTGCTTGGGAGTTTATTCTTGAAGGACTAAAAGTTGAACAACATACACAACAAACTAGTGTCTGCTTTCACACTCCCCAGCCTTTATGGCAATCACCTCAACGATGGTTCCTGTGAAGGTTTATAGATCTCTACCATTCTGACAGGGATCTCTAAATATGGTGGGCGGTCCTCTGTCAGTTGTGCAGGGGCCATAGCTACTGCTCACCTGGTTGGCCACTCGTCAAGATCTAATTTAGTCTATGTAATATTGCCATCAGCTGCATATCCCTAAATGTCTATATATACATTTTTGATGTTCATTTATTTGTTTATTTCTAAAGTACGGAATATGTTTAAAAAGAAGTAGACAACATGTGTTTCATTCCCATTTGCATTTTCTGAAAGCTGCAAACTTCTAAAAACTTTTTATCAGAAAAATATAAAAAGAGTAGCCAACAAATGTAGTTATAATGCATAATGTACCACTTAGAAATGCAATAGGAATCTTTCACTAAAAAGTCTCAAAGTCACCTTAGTAATTAATTATACAAAAGTCTAATAGTAATGCAAAGTGTTTTAGGGCCCAGAACAACTCTCAAAATACAAATGCAGCGGGTAGCATAATTTTGCAATTTACTCCCAGTGAAATGGGAGTTTATCTCAAAACGAAATTGTGCATTGTTGCTGTTGGAGAGGTGAGTGGTTAAACAAAATGTGAAGAGGTGGCTGAAAGAAAATGTTGAATCCTTGCCAAACTATAAGCAAAGTGTCTGGTGTAGAGGAAACGGAGATAGGGCAATGCACAATAGACTTGGGAGGTACAGAGGCAGTAGTTAATTTGCGCTGGTCATTGCCGTTGGACTCATCCATCACTTATTCTAGAACGCTGGAGGCCTAATTCACAAACGCTATCTTACACTTTTGAGTACGTTTACACTTTCGAGTGTGTTTACTACTTTTCAGTATTCACTAACTCTGAGTGTAAGTTACTAATAAACAAAAATAACAGTAGTAAGTCCATCACTAAAATGGCCAACCACATGCAATTCAACACCGTCCTATGAATAATAACAGACATATTGACTGAAAATAAAACCCCATAGAAAATGTTAAATTAATGGAAATTATTTAAAATAGTAAACAATATATAAATGAATGTTAAAAGTTCATACAAAGAGTACATATTTAATATGTGATTAACAATATTTTCATAACCAATTCAGATAAAAAAGATTATGTAACAATACATTTTCTAAAAAATAATGACATTATTTTTAAATAATTCTATACATTACAACATTTTGGGCCAGATGTACGACGCACAAAATAGCACCTAGAAAATTGCGAGTCTTTTGCGATTCTCAATGGGGCCTCAATATTAATGAGCCTCTCGCAATTTGCGAGCCCATTGGGAATGACAGGCCCTCCCAGGTATGGTGGCCTGCTGGGCTCAGCAGACCACCATGTCTGGGACTGCTTTTAAATAAAGCAGTTAAAAAAAAAAAAAAATGCACCCCATTTTACTTAAAGGAAAACGGGATGCATTTAAAAAAATTTTAAAAATGAAACTTTTTTGCTTCATTTTTTAATTGCAGGTATTGGTCCCTGGGTTAAGAATGACCTATTCTCATAACTATATATACTTAACCTTCACAATATTGTTGTAGTTGATATTCTTACTACGATAATTTTGTAGAAAGATAATTTGGAAGGATGAGATTTTTGTATACAATATTTAAACACACAACTGATGAAAAATACCACACCATCAAAAACATCTTGGCTTTGTCAATGAGAGTTTTGAAGAGGCGGTAAATCCTGCAGTTGCTCCAATGAGGCAAACGGTCATCCAAGAAAATGCATTTTAAAAAACGTGTTTTGAATTGAGGTGGCACACTTTCAGTCGAATAAAACAGGGGCTGTGTCATCAGCTCCATTTTTCAATACCTGGACATGAAAGGTACATTTTAAGCAAGGATTATACCAAATAGCACAAGTTGTCATTGTAATGGGTGTAATTGACTGTACCCAGGTGAAATCACTAGCAAGTACTGCTAAACTCCAATGCAATTGCAAGCACCCCTATTCTAACAGTGTGCAGGTTATATGTGATTCCAGCAGCTGGGTCACCAATGGTGTGGTTAAGTACCTTGGAAGTGCACATGACTGATATATCTTCTGCCTCTCTACCATCAAATCAATCACCAGTTTCAGCATGGCATTTATGGAACTATTCTGCTGCTTGGTAAGTGAAAATTGAGCATTTAAATTTTCAATAATAAAATAGTATGAGTGTTCGTGTAGAAGGTTACACAATAAGTTCCTTTTGTATCTTTCTCAGGATATTGAATGTGTCCACATTTATGTTTTAAATAATAGACACAAATGGAATCAATATTGTTTCTAAATATTAAATTGAATCTGAGACCACTGTGACAATCTTCTAATATGTGTACTGTATGAACACAAATCATAAGTTAAGTCAGAACAGTCGTGTTAGCCTGAAATAGTGCCGATAATATCTCACTCATTATTCTTAGTTATTATAATCTCTCATTTTTGTATTAATTCTAGATAAATATAGTTGGACATCCTACATTTGTAATGCTTAGAAGGGAATATATCATAACATCTTATGATCATATTTTGTAATAAAATATCTATTTTTTGGCAAAACTATGTGTTGTAGCATTACTAACATGAACATACTCAACATACCTATTCATACATTAAAATACCATGTTTTTTTCAAAGATCTGCAATTGAAATTTATTTTAAAATCAAAGTCATTTGTTACCCTTGATTAAGATTTAATGTATAAAATGAACTTTACAAACATTTGTCTTCATATTATCCTTTATTTATTTTAAGCAAATTGCAATTTCAAAAGAAAAAACATTGGGTTGTCATAGTTAATTTGTGTTTCCTTTAAAGTTTAAATTGGTTATATATATTTTTTAAAGTGAACCTTAATATCGAGAAATGTACAGTGTCAACTATTGATTCAGCATTTAACCCTAAAGAATTAAGTAGCATTATTCTTTTTATTGTGCGTTATCTTCCACTTATGTTGGCTGACAGGAGGTGGTAGAGTCAAGCAGGGTTATACCCTTCATAACTGGAGAAAAAGATTGGATTGAGTATGCCACAATCCAGTATAGGCCAACGGGATTGGCAGAACAAGGATACAAGACAAACATCACTGTTCTGATGTTATGGCCCATAAAACAGACTTACTTCACCATTTGGTGACAGAAGTTAATGGACTATTAGGTAACTTTATTATTTTTATTTATGGAAATATTTTTGTATTAGCAAAATACATTCTCTAATTATCACTAATGATTTTCTAATATCATGTGTCATATTTTAAATGTACAATTTAGCTAAATGTTATATACATTTAAATATACATTAATATAAGTAACTTCATGAATAATATTAATTACTATCCACATAAATAATAAAATATAATAAAGATGTTATATACAGAATTTTATCAAATAAAAAAAAGCATAAGACTTATTTAAAAGTATATGAAAAATATAAAATAGATACATAAACCTAAACCTAATTTAATTAGATTTCACACACTATACATATATATATATATATATATATATAATACATTTTACATATTCAAAGGTTGTAAAAAATAAAAAGTGTGCATACTTAGTATTCTAATTTAGTATGATATTAAAAACTATTATTTATTTTTGTCTATTGGAGGACCACTACCAATTAAACTCAAAGACTTTACTTTAGCAGTGAAACAAAAACAGAAGTTAAGATTGACATTGATTTCCATAAATGCCAGGAGTAGCGTAGGTGACACCATATGACCTTTAAACCTGGTGGCATAAACACAAGTGAAAATAAAAAGCCTAGACGAAATGGTAATGAAAAACTAAAATTATTTAATGTGCATTTTTCTATTTAGTCAAAATTGTAAAATTACTGATGCCCCTGAAACTGTGCGATATTGAGCAAACATTAAGGGGCAACTTTTCAAACATTTCACACAGCGCTGCAAACAAAACTGGCTTGAGCAAAATTCGATAGGTGTCAAAATGTTGTGTAAATGGCTGGGGAATGCAGGAAAATAGCGTTGATCTCAGGGGAGTGGGCAAAGGCATGATCTGAAGCAATGACAAACAGGCAGGAAAGAGTTGCTCGTGTGGAGACGGAGGTGCGAAAGTCCTCAGTGTGAGAGTAATTGATGGATTGTAATATTTCTACTTTTCCTTTCCTGAAGGTGGATGTGGATGGATTGCATCTGACCTCGGGAGGGAGAGAGTTCCAGATGTTTAGGGCAATTCTCTAGAAGGATCGATTGTAAGTTTTATTCTTGTTGAATTTTTTGGGCTTGAGTAGTAAGGAGCTTGTACTTATGGAGGATCTGTTTCACCCGATAGGGTCAGTTTTTCAGTCAGGTAAGAGGAGGTATTGTGGTGCAGTGCTATATGCATCATACAAGCAGTTTTGAGATGATCCTAGCCACATAGGGTAACCATTTCAGTGCCTGGAGGTCAGGGGTGATTCTGATCTCTTGTTTTTGATCCGGTGACAAGCCTAACTGCCGCTTTAAAGTAGCCTTCAATGGCGCAAGTGTGATTTTCGGGAGGCCAACAAGGGTGGTGCTACCATAATCTAATTTTGATAACACAAGAACTTGAACCACTGTTTTAGGCCCGCCAAGGGGAGCAAAGGTTTTAGTTTCCTTCATGCATGCAGTAGATGGTTAGCTGCCCTGGTGGTGGCACTGATGTGCTTTTGTATGGGGAGGGTACAGTCCAAGATCATACCTAGGGATTTAGCATAATTAATGATGTGAGGGATGCAGGTCAAGGCAGTAAGATGTGGCAGCCAGACTTTGATACTAGGGGTGATGGCGGGGGATGAGATCAATAGGAATTCTGTTTTGAGGGCATTGAGTTTGAGGTGGTTACGAGTCAACCATGTTGCATTTGTCAAGGTGTTATTGAGGATATTGAAGTCATCAGGAAAGGCGATTTTCATGTAGAGTTGAGTGTCATCCGTATACATGTGGTATGAGATGTGGGAGAGTTTGAGGATTTTTTTAGGGGCTCCCTGCATAGGTTAAATAATGTCGGGGAGAGAGTAGAACCATGGCATATGTCAAGCAACACTGGCGACTGATCAGAAAGAGATTGGTTGATTAAAATGTGCTGAGATCTATTGTGAAGGAAAGAGGAGATGTTCTGTCAAGCATTTTTTCCTGTATTGCAAGGGGACCCTTCCAGTATGAAAACTATGCTTAAATACTTTCCCCACTTTGTATGTGCGCTGTACAGTGCAGCGTACATGCAAATTTGGAAAAATGTGGAGGAATGTTGCATGGTAACGTCTATGTACCACTCATGGTATTTCCCATTGATGCAAAGTAGTGCAAAGCAGCCAGAGAACTATTTTGCCTTACTTTAGGCAACTTCCCAATGCAAATAATGATTTGCGTAGCAAAGTAAAACCCACCAAAGCACTTTGCACTAGGTTTGTTATACAAAAGTAACACAAATCCAGTGCAAAGTGTTAATAAATCTCAGCCCAAATTTCAATTCAAATGATGGTGTTTCCAGCAGATAATAATTACTTTCAGTGATGCCATTATGGGACTTGCTGGAATTAAACTGCCACTCTTATTGAGTGCCTTGGTGTCATTTTTAGATAGGCATGCATGCACCACAGTTGGTTCAATAATTATAAGGCTTTTTTCACAACTGCACCAATTTTAGTGTTACCTTTAGCTGTAATACACTCCAGTTCTTCATTTCAATTGAAACTTCATGTTTCCTCAATATTCCACAGCTTCAAGAGTGACAATAATTTAGCAATTTTGAATGGACAGAAAAAATAACATTCAAAGCCATTATTTATTTTTCCAATAAAGTCTGAGGGCCAGTCATTAATAGAAGAAAAAGGAAACATTTCTAATCTTAAATTTGCCTTTTCATTCTCAAGCCTACCAGGCAAAACCCTTCCACACACACAGTGCTGCTGTCTGTGCATAGGAACAGTGGTTTGTGATATTACCTAAAATATCTCAAGTCATACCTGAGAGATATCATGATAGGCTCAACAAGTTTTCTTGCCCAAGACAGTGTTTTTTTCAATCTGAGCTCAGTGAAGTGAACAGTGCACTTTTTCACTAAGACTTTCCTTAACTCTGTAAGCAAATGACAGGACAGATGTGTGCAGAAAGTATGTTTTCCAGAAACACCTAAGCTAACAAATAAAAACACATATATAAAATAGAAGCAGAATCTGATATACATGTATTAAAGGCTGCATAGCAGCAAACCAATAAAATCTAGTTTTGTCCTGAAGACAGGGGTCACAGGCAACCAGCCAGGCGTCACAAGCTACAGTCTATGGGGCATGGCTGCGGCCCCTGGCGACCCCCAAGTGACACCTATGGATGGTAATTGTTAAAGTACTTTGTATTTATGATTTTACAATATTAAATGGTTTCTTTTCAATTTTTGGGGGCTAAAAAGTGTATTTATTTAATAATATTTAACCAACATGTGGATATATTGTACATCCTTTTCTACAAAATGCTGACATTATGCCTACAGGTGTTCCACGAGGTACTTGAGATGTTGAATTAGTTATCTAGAGTCATATGTGTTGGTTGTGATGGTTTTGCAGATGATGCTACTGTGCTGTAAAAGATATTGCGGGTTGGTGAGGCTAGCTTCTGGAGTACAATCAGAGTATGTTTGATGTGATAATGTGTTTTATGGACCTTCATGACACATGGTGCCAAGAGGATGTCCATAAACTAGGCTAAAATGGAGTATGGTAGATCACGGAGCTATACGCTCTCAGTAATCAGATGTAAGTTAATTTTGATTTAAAAGGGAATTTATATTTTTTAAAGAAAAAATAATGAACCAAGCTGTTTTGTTGGTGTTTCTTTAGGGAGAGACAAGTGTCAAGGGGGACTGCAACAGACTTATAAAGAAAGTAGGCTTCCATGTGCTTCCAGGTTTATGTTAAGTTTCTATAATTTTATTTTCCAGCTAATTAGCTGGCAATATGCATTGTTGGTTTAATGCTTCAGGTAGGTGTTAAACATCCATGTGTGGATGAGTTTCAAGGCTTTGTTGAGACATTGAATTTTTAAAACAGCAATCCCTAATAAATACTTAGGTTCTGAAAAGGAGCATAGAATTGAATTTAATGCCTTCATTAATTATGCACTAGCATGTAATTAAACATCTTGTAATTAAACATCTCTTTTTTCCAAATTATACAGAATGTCATGGGATCCACAAAATATGTGCAAAAATGGAGTGCAGGGAGTCTTGAGATTTCTTATTTTCAATCATTCTTTATTTGTAGTCAAATGCATCAACCCAGCCAACGCGTTTCGTCCAACATGGACGAAACATGGTCTTTTTGAAGATCAAGATCTCCAAGATTTTCCTCTATTATAACCACCGTAGCATCTGTTAGATAGATAGAAGCCCGCCTGCACAAGCTGCTCTGAGCCCGCTGGGGAGGACCACAGCCCCCAGAGTTACCAGCGGCAGTAGCCGTCAACGCCACGCAACAAACGCCCGGAGGCTTGTACTTATCTGCTTGAGGTTCCTGCTTCACGGGAAGCCTGCCTGCACAAGCTTCTCTGAGCCCCCTGGGGAGGACCACAGCCTCCAGAGTTACCAGAGGCAGTTGCCGCCAACGCCACGCAGCCCACGCCCGGAGGCACGTAGTTATCAGCCTGTGGCTTAGCTTTGCGGGACGTGCCCTGGAGCATGCCCGGGCAAAGACTGGGCCAAGAGTGGGCCTGTCTGCGCCCCTCAGCAGCCGGAAAAGGCTGGGCTGGGCCTGCTCTCTTGGTCTGAGCTTTGTTTTTGACCGTGAGGTCCCCAGTGGTCCTGGGGCCCAGGATAAAAGTGATAGCTGGAACACGGTGCTGATGGATAAGGAGAAAATCAGCTGATAAGTAGGTACTATTGCTGCAGTTTTGGAGTATTTGGAGGGCTACTTCTAATAGCAATAATGGCTGAGCGCAATATTGGAGGTACAAAACCTCCAATTGAACTATCGGTTGTAACCAAGCAGACCACCATAGACTCCTTCCTAGCGCATGCGGTGGGTGCCTTAAATAAGGAGGTAGACCAGATTGTGCTGCGTTTATCATTGAGTCCATCTGGGTTAAATGGGGAAAGAAATCTGGCTGTACCTGCAGAGGAGCAAGCCTTGTTATGTTATGTTAAAATTTGTTATAGAGTGCACATACACCGATTGGTTTCTTGGCGCTGACCTAGGATATTGCCAGAGCCCCATGTGTTTGATCGTCTGCTGGGTTCTAGATATAAGCTTGGATATATAGCCAAGTCTTAAGAAGCCTTCTGAATCTAGAGAATCCAGTGTAGGTTCTGATGTCCAAGGGAAGAGTATTCCAGAAGCTGGGTGCTAGTACTGCGAACCTACAACCACCTAGTCGGTTCCGTTTGTAGGAGGGAATGGTTAGGAGGTTCTTTTGAGAGGAGCGCAAGCTCCGGGAAGGTATGTATTTTTGAACAAGCCTGGATATGAATTTTGGGCTAGCACCATGCAGGGACTTAAAAATGAGGCAGCCAACTTTAAATGCACATTTTTAACAGGTGGAGGTTACTGCTCCTATCTGGGATTTCATAGTGAGGTCACTATTGATGATCACCCCTAGACTCGGCTGAGGGAGAAGGAGTGGGGGGAGAGCCCAGCTCACTTGGCAAAAAATGTGCGTTCCAAGGGTTCAGGGGACCCCCTATCAGAATTACTTCAGTTGTGTCTGGATTAAGTTTTAACTGGTTACTATTCATCCAGTCACGGATGTGCAGCATTGTTGCCTGGAATTCAGATACCGAGTCAGGTGAATTATCGATAGTGAACACCAGTTGCAAATCATCTGCATAGTTATACGTGCACTCCTTCCAGTTTTTCAGAGACCGATTGTGAGACCGGCCTCACGGCGTGGCCCTCTCCATCATCCAGCCAACCTGCAACCACCCTCAAGACACGACATCCCCGACTCCGGCCGCCCCAGCCACCCCCGATCCGCGGGCTGGCCAGAGGCCTGACCAACTCACCACCCTACCACGCATGTCCAACCAAGGAAGCGGGAGCCCTCAACACAGACCCAGAGGCGCCAGCCCAGTCACACCTCGGGTCGCCTTCCCCGGGAGGACTCAATCGGCCACCAGGCCCCTGGGGAGCAGGCGCCTCCCCTACCGAGCGTCTGGGGTCCCTCCCAGACCCACCTGAAAAGACCGAAGAAGTGAGCGGCAGGAAATCCCGCCGAACCCCCTCCGTCACCCCAGTCCCCCCTCTGCGAGCACTCCGGACTTCAAAGAACCAGCGGAGTATAACAAGGGGTGCCGGAGAAACAAGGAGAGAGAAGACCTGGAACCATCTGAGCCTGCTGACGCTGTCGCGGCTCCTGAACGCTGAAGTCACCTGGGCCTGCTGAGTGACTCGCGGCCTCTTGCTATTGAACCATCTGAGCCCTGCGGACGAGGTCGCGGCTCCCGAACACTGAACCACCTAGGCCTGCTGAGTGACTCGCAGCCCCCAGCTATTAAACCATCTGAGCCCTGCGGACGAGGTCGCGGCTCCCGAACACTGAACCACCTAGGCCTGCTGAGTGACTCGCGGCCCCCAGCTATTAAACCATCTGAGCCCTGCTGACGGAATCGCGGCTCCTGAACTCCGACCACCTGTGCCTGCTGAGAGACTCGCGGCGCTCCCCTTGAGGACGACTCGGGAAGAGATCGCCCAGAGACACGACACCCTCCGGCTCGAGGATTGTGAGCTTCCGCAGGGTATTTCGCAGAGACACTATCTTGAAAGACTGTCCCGCTACCCCCATTCCCCACGACTGACTGGTGGTACGTTGTGCCACCGCTGTACTATTTGCCTTTTGGGTCATAAAGATCCCTTGAAATCATCGATAAAAGAACGTATCGTCCTACAAAGAATACGTGTGGTGTCCCTCTGTTCACAGTGCAGTTCAGGGTGTGCGCGCCTGGTTCGGCTTACTTGGGAGAGGTGGGTCAAAGGGGTGGGCAGGACATGTATCGAACCCCCTTCCGGCGAACGCCTTTCCAACATTTGGTGGCAGCGATGGGATCCGAGCCGACACCGAAAGAGAGCGTGCAGTGAACGACTGACGCACTACCAAACAGAGATGGAAGGAGAAACCCCCCTGGGTGCCGCAGGTACCGAAATAAGCTCACCGTTCCGAGAGGATCAATTGGACTATTACACGCATAGAGAACTCAAACAGTTTTGCAAAGACCTTGGCATCGCTACCACCGGACTAAGCACAAAGGAAGACTTCCAGAAAGTACTGAAAGCCTGGGTCGAGACGGGGGCGCCCCCGACCCTAACGGAAGGAGACTCTACCCATGAACAAACAAGCACCCCGGCGAGAAACAACGGGCCAGAGGGGAACCTGTCCTCCGAGGAACTAGCGGACCGAGAGAGAAGCCGCAACCACGAACTGGAACTGGCAAAACTAAAAATCGAGGGAGAGATAAAACTGGCAGAGAAGAAGTTAGCCGTCGAGCAGTTACGGCTACAAGGGGAACTCGAAGAGAAGAGACTCCAAAGGGAGCACGACGAAAAGAAACTCCAGCTAGAACATGAACGCGGCCTGAAGGAGATTGAGTGGCGGGCTAGACACGAAAAGTCACAGCCGCCCGGGAATCCACAGCCCGCTCCCGCCGGGGAAACCAAAGTTCACATCCCCAAGGATGTGGTCAAGGAGTATTATAAGAACGATGATATCCAGCAGTGGTTTAAGGCCTACGAAGTCGCCATGACCTCTCACCGAGTCCCGCAGAAGGATTGGGGGGCTGGCCTATGGGGCCGGTTCTTAAGCGAAGGAAGGGACACTCTGCTCGATCTGCCCTCCGCGGTCATGAACTCCTACAGCCACATGAAGGAAGCCCTCGTGGGCCGGTACGGACTCACCCCCGAAATGTACCGACAACGGTTCCGAGATTGCAAAAAGATACCGGGCACCACGTGGGTCGAATACGTGAACTTTTACAGCCGAGCCTTGGACGGGTGGATCAAGGGCAGCAAGGTCTCCACCTTCGAAGAACTGTTCGATCTGATCGCCTGGGAATATTTAGCGGCCAATTGCTTTATAGAACTGCGCCAGCATCTCCTAGACAGTAAACTCACCGACCCTCGGAAGCTGGCCGCTGAGGCTGATCGTTGGGTGAACACCCGGGCCACCCGGGGCCCCGTGGGGGACTACGGCCGCCACAGTCAGGGTCCCCCCCGCCAGAGGGGCGGAGGGAACCACGGCCGACCAAGAGACTTTGCCGGGGGGTCCTCCACCAGCCCCCCCAGCAGCCCACCAGCGGCGGGTTCGGCCCAGTCTCCAGCCAGCACCGGAGCCCCAGGACGACCAGGTCCACGAGCTAGGATCACCTGCTTCCGCTGCCAGCAGCCCGGACACTACGCCAATGACCCCCAGTGTCCCCAGTATCAGCGAACCACCACGACCAACCCCACGACCCGGCAGATGGCCTCCGTGGCTCTGGGGGAAGAAATGGAAGACTCCGAGGAATGGGAACCGGCGGCCATGGCCCTGGTCTCCCTTGGTGATCGAGAAATGGTCCCCGGGACACCCTTGCCCGCCAACACAGAAAAGTACCGACAGCGGGTGACCATCAACGGCCACCGAGTCGAGGGCCTTCGCGACACCGGGGCGAGCGTCACCGCGGTCCACCGCAGCCTAATTTCCAAAGACCAGATCCTAGCCGGGGCCCTCTGTCCGGTCGTATCCTCCGACAATTCTGAGAGCCTCTGCCAGATGGCCCTGGTGCCCTTCGAGTGGGGAGGGGTCTCCGGAGAACTGAAGGTAGCGGTCCGGACCTCGCAGCCCGTAGACTGCCTCCTGGGCAACGACCTGGAGAGTTCCCCGTGGGGGCAGGTAGAACGAAGAGCCCACCTGGAGATGATGGGCCTACCAGAATGGGTCTGCGCCACCACGCGCTCCATGACCACACGAGTGGCCCCCTCCAAGGGCGGTGAAGCCCTCTTACCGAACACTTTCCCCGGGAGCAGGGACCCCCTACCAGAAGCAGACAACCCTCCTTCCGAGGAAGAAGGAGACACTAACCCAGGGGAAGGACCGGAACCTTCCGCCCCAGAGGCCCCGATGGAACTCGAAGAACTGCCCGAGTTGGCCCAGTGGCACTGCGAAGGGGGGCCCTCCCGCGAAGAGTTCTGCCAGGAACAGACCACTTGCCCCTCCCTCGAGGGACTTAGACAACAAGCCGAAGCCCAGGTCGCCGGTGACCAAACCGGAACCCATTGGGTCTATTGGGACAATGGCCTCCTCTACAGCGAGCAAAAGTCCGCCGAGCTAGGCGCAGCACGAGTACTGGTGGTACCCCTGCGGTTCCGGAGCCTCCTCCTGGGCCTGGCCCACGATGTACCCTTGGCAGGCCACTTAGGCCAAGACAAGACATATCAGCGATTGGTTACCCACTTCTATTGGCCCAAGATGCGAGCGAATGTAGAAGTACACTGCAAATCAGGCCTCACGTGCCAGGGCAGTGGGAAGAGTAGCGGAAAACGCAAAGCTCCCTTACAACCGTTCCCCGTTGTGAGTACCCCGTTCGAGCGGGTCGGCATCGACATCGTGGGACCCCTGGATCCGAAGACCGCCCAGGGCCACAGATTCATCCTTGTCCTGGTGGACCATGCCACCCGCTACCCCGAGGCCATCCCCCTCCGCACCGTGACGGCTCCCGTGGTGGGCCGGGCTCTCATGGGGATCTTCTCCCGTGTCGGATTTCCCCGCGAGGTTGTGAGTGATCGCGGCACAAACTTTATATCCCGCTACGTGAAGTCCCTGTGGCAGCAGTGCGGAGTCACGTATAAGTTCACGACCCCCTACCACCCCCAGGGCAACGGCCTGGTGGAACGCTTCAACCGAACTCTGAAGGGAATGATCCTGGGCCTCGAAGAGCCCCTGCGCCGGAAATGGGACGTCCTCCTCCCTTGCCTCCTGTTCGCGTACCGGGAGGTTCCCCAAAAGTCTCTGGGGTTCAGCCCCTTCGAACTGCTGTACGGACATCCCGTTCGAGGGCCCCTGAGCCTGGTCAAAGAGGGCTGGGAGACAAGCCCCCGGGGGACACCCCCGGATGTGTTCCGCTACATCCTGGCGCTCCGCAACCAGACGAGGAAGTTTAGAGAACTTGCAGAGGCTAACCTCGAGGCCAGCCAAGAAGAAATGAAGCGCTGGTATGACCAGAACGCAACCCTGGTCGAGTTCCAGCCGGGCCAGCAGGTTTGGGTCATGGCTCCGGTGAAACCCTGCGCCCTACAAGACAAATGGACTGGTCCATTCAAGGTGGTCGAACGGAAGAGCCAGGTCACGTATCTGGTCGACGTACAGTCCCCACAGAACCCCCTCCGGGTCCTCCACGTAAACCGTCTCAAGCCCCACTTCGTAAGGACAGAATTGAGTTTGCTACTGGCCACCGATGAGGGGGCAGAAGAAGACACTGAACCCCTGCCCGACCTCCTGTGCACGAAAGAACTGGACGGTTCCGTGGAGGGTGTGAAACTGTCGGCCACCCTCACTCCCCAGCAGGCCGACGACTGCCGCCAGCTGCTCGGACAATTCGCAGACCTCTTCTCCCTCATTCCAAGGGTGACCGACTGGTGTGTCCACGACGTGGACACCGGCGACTGCCCGCCTGTGAGACACCGAGCCTACCGGGTGCCTGACCGGGTCCGCACCTGCATCAAGACCGAGGTACAGAAAATGCTCAACCTAGGGGTCATCGAGCCCTCCGACAGCCCCTGGGCCAGCCCGGTGGTTCTGGTCCCGAAGGCGGCCTCCCCGGGGGTCGCCCCCGAACTAAGATTCTGTGTAGACTATCGGGGGCTCAACGCGGTCACCCGTGCAGACGCTCACCCTATTCCCCGAGCCGACGAGCTCATCGACCGCCTGGGGGCCGCCCAGTTCCTCAGCACTTTCGACCTGACCTGCGGGTACTGGCAGATCGCTCTCACGGAAGGGGCGAAAGAGCGCTCTGCCTTCTCCACGCCAGATGGCCACTACCGCTTCAGGGTCATGCCGTTCGGAATGAAAAACGCCCCAGCCACGTTCCAGCGGTTGGTGAACAAGGTCCTGGCCGGACTCGAGGAGTTCAGCGCAGCGTACCTTGACGACATCGCCGTATTCAGCTCTCAATGGCACGAGCATCTCCAGCACCTCCGACAAGTACTGATGGCCCTGCGCCAAGCGGGCCTGACAGTGAAAGCCAGCAAATGCCAGCTCGGACAAGGCTCCGTGGTCTACCTGGGGCATCAGGTGGGCAGCGGCCAGGTCGCCCCTCTCCAGCCGAAGATCGATGCCATCAAGTCCTGGGAGCCCCCCACCACGCAGACAGAGGTTCGGGCCTTCCTGGGCCTTACGGGGTACTACCGGAGGTTCATTAAAAATTATGGTAGTATCGCAGGGCCCCTCACAGAATTGACCTCCAAAAAGCTTCCGCAGAAGGTGCAGTGGACCCCCAGTGCCAGCAGGCGTTCGACGCCTTGAAAACCGCCATGTGCACCGCTCCCGTACTCAAGGCCCCCGACTACTCCCAAGAGTTCGTGGTCCAGACCGACGCATCCGAACATGGCATCGGGGCCGTGCTCTCGCAGTTCGACGACAAGGGCATTGATCAGCCTATAGCTTTCATCAGCCGAAGGCTGCTGCCGAGAGAGCAGCGTTGGAGTACTATAGAGCGAGAGGCCTTTGCCGTAGTCTGGGCCCTCAAGAAACTGCGGCCCTACTTGTTCGGAACCCATTTTCGAGTACAGACGGACCACCGGCCCTTGCAATGGCTAATGCGGATGAGGGGGGAGAACCCCAAGCTACTACGATGGTCCATCTCCCTCCAAGGGATGGATTTCACTGTCGAACATCGGCCCGGGACGGATCATGCCAACGCCGACGGCCTGTCCCGGTTCTTCCGCTTCGGCGAGGAGAACCCCCCAGTGGATGGGTAGTTCTCCACGCCTTTCAGCTGGGGGACGCGTGTGAGACCGGCCTCACGGCGTGGCCCTCTCCATCATCCAGCCAACCTGCAACCACCCTCAAGACACGACATCCCCGACTCCGGCCGCCCCAGCCACCCCCGATCCGCGGGCCGGCCAGAGGCCTGACCAACTCACCATCCTACCACGCATGTCCAACCAAGGAAGCGGGAGCCCTCAACACAGACCCAGAGGCGCCAGCCCAGTCACACCTCGGGTCGCCTTCCCCGGGAGGACTCAATCGGCCACCAGGCCCCTGGGGAGCAGGCGCCTCCCCTACCGAGCGTCTGGGGTCCCTCCCAGACCCACCTGAAAAGACCGAAGAAGTGAGGTGGCAGGAAATCCCGCCGAACCCCCTCCGTCACCCCAGTCCCCCCTCTGCGAGCACTCCGGACTTCAAAGAACCAGCGGAGTAAAACAAGGGGTGCCGGAGAAACAAGGAGAGAGAAGACCTGGAACCATCTGAGCCTGCTGACGCTGTCGCGGCTCCTGAACGCTGAAGTCACCTGGGCCTGCTTAGTGACTCGCGGCCTCTTGCTATTGAACCATCTGAGCCCTGCGGACGAGGTCGCGGCTCCCGAACACTGAACCACCTAGGCCTGCTGAGTGACTCGCAGCCCCCAGCTATTAAACTATCTGAGCCCTGCGGACGAGGTCGCGGCTCCCGAACACTGAACCACCTAGGCCTGCTGAGTGACTCGCGGCCCCCAGCTATTAAACCATCTGAGCCCTGCTGACGGAATCGCGGCTCCTGAACTCCGACCACCTGTGCCTGCTGAGAGACTCGCGGCGCTCCCCTTGAGGACAACTCGGGAAGAGATCGCCCAGAGACACGACACCCTCCGGCTCGAGGATTGTGAGCTTCCGCAGGGTATTTCGCAGAGACACTATCTTGAAAGACTGTCCCGCTACCCCCATTCCCCACGACTGACTGGTGGTACGTTGTGCCACCGCTGTACTATTTGCCTTTTGGGTCATAAAGATCCCTTGAAATCATCGATAAAAGAACTTATCGTCCTACAAAGAATACGCGTGGTGTCCCTCTGTTCACAGTGCAGTTCAGGGTGTGCGCGCCTGGTTCGGCTTACTTGGGAGAGGTGGGTCAAAGGGGTGGGCAGGACGTGTATCGAACCCCCTTCCGGCAAACGCCTTTCCAACACCGATGTATGGGGAAATGGTAGAGGTTAAACAAATGAGGGGACAATGAGGAGCCCTGAGGTATTCCACATGTCGTTTCCATTTTTGGCGCAGAAAACTGGGAGAGATGCACTGACTGGGTGCGATCCTCAAGAAATTACTCCATCCAGTTGGACGCTGCTCCCTTAAGGCCAGCAACCCTGACTCGGTTGATCAGGATACCATGATTGACTGTGTCAAATGCCGCAGACAGGTCCAGCAGCACCAAGGCCTGGGGGGGAGCCCTTATCAGCTTCCTCTCGAAGTGTGTCCAGTACAGTAAGTATTACTGCCTCGGTTGAATGGGCTGGGCGAAACCCTGCTTGGTTGGGATCAAGGTATAGTCAGAGTGCTCAGTTAAAACACAGAGGCATTTGACCACATGTGATTCCAATATCTTGGCCAATTAGGGAAGCAGGGAGATGGGCCGGTAATTAGTCAGAATCCTAGGATCCGCACCATGCTTTTTCAGTAGAGGTATGACAGTTGCTTCTTTGAAAGCTCTCGGGACACAGCCCTGCGATAGTGAATTGTTTAGATGTGCCAAGGCGGGTCTAGGAAAGATACTAAAAACTTATTTTAAGATATGGGGCGGGCAGCTGTCAGTAGGTGAACCCGACTTTACTTTAGACAGGAGATCTAAAAAAGTATGATTGTCTATTGCTGAGAACTGGTCAAGAAAACAGGGTTTTTTCAGCATTGAAGACGATACCTCAAGGGAAGGGCAGAAAGGGATACTGGCTTTTATTGTTGCAATTTTATCATTGAATAATGATTTAAGAGAGTTACAAAATGCTTGAGAGGGTGTGGATTTTAGTGTGATTCTGTCAGGATTGGATAATTCGTTAACAATAGAGAATATCTCTTTAGACCTATTGGTAAAGCTCAGGATTTTTGAAGAGAAGTAAGTAGCCTTGGCAGGGGAAATTGATTTTTTATACTCTTTAAGTTGGATTAAATAGCTCTCTTTTTTATCAAGGGAATAACTAATTCTCCATTTTCTTTAAGATTGGTTAAGGTCTAGTTTTTGCATTTTTAAGTCAGGAGAGAACCATCTTTGTGCCTCATGGCGCCTTGCCGATCTTATTGTTCTAAGTGGGGCATGTTCATTGCTTGCCGCTGTGAGCCATGCTGTGAGGTTTTCCTCACTTGAACTAATTGATGCCTGACTGGTTGGAACTGTATTTGCTAATATGGCATAGAGATGGGTTCTGTTGATATTATTCCAATTCCTAGCCACTGATCTTTTGATACTTGGAGGTTTTACCATAGTAATGTTCTTAATGGTGAACTGAATTAACCCCTTCCCCGCTCATGACGGAACCACTCCGTCATGAGCCATGGTTGCGCTGTGCTCATGACGGAGTGGTTCCGTCATGCTGTGGCCGTTGGTGGCCGCTCCGCCCACGCGGCGCTAATTCCCCGCCTGTGCGGGCGATTAGCGCAGTGGGCGGAGACGTGACGGAACCACTCTGTCATGAGCACAGCTCAACCGTGGCTCGTGACGGAGTGGTTCCGTCACGAGCACAGCGCTACCGCGCTGCCCCCAAACCCCCCCCAGCGCCGCGGCGGAATTCCTGCCGCGGCGAAGGGGTTAAGAAGTGGTCGGACCATATACAAGGAGAGACAGTAAGTGCGGATAGTATAATGTTAGCTGTCCACACCTGATCCAGTGTGTGTCCCTTGTTGTGTGTGGCCCTAGTTATCTTCTGAGTAAGGTTTAGCCCACTAAGTAGGTCAGTCAATTCTGTGGCATGGGGTCCACCCCGTGTATCGTTGGCCCAATAATTAAAATCACCAATCAGCTAAATTTTTGCATGATTGGTAATAATATGAGCCAACTGTTCACCCAAAGAGTGGGGGAACAAAGACATTATCTGGGGTGTCTGTATAATAGCACACAGATTAAAGGGGTCGAGACCGACCCCAACTTGAGAACTAAATTGTCTACCAGAAGTTAGCCTAGTGGAGTTAGACTTGTGAATTTTAGTTTTTGGTGTACAATGGCCGCTACTCCACCACCTATTTTTCCTGGTGGGCGGTTTGCCTGTAAGATATAGTAATTATTAGGGAGAGCTGCTAGGGTGTCTGGGACTGAATGCTGTGACAGCCAAGTTTCCGTTAGAAATAGGATGTCAGGATGGCTTGAGTCCAATAAATTTAAATTAAATCCTTGGGGGCACCTAATGATCAGGGCCAGGAGTGTACGAGTAAGGTTTTCTTCCTCCTGCGGCAAAACGGACAAGAAAGACCTGGAGGGAAAGGTGACCAACCTGGTACAAGCTCAGCTACTAGTCAGATTCTGTCCAATCCTAGGGTCAACCAATCGATAAGGCCCACTAGCCTGACCTCCATTTAGACCTCTTTTGTAACCCAAAAGCATGCAGCACAAATCGATAAATATACATCCATTAATTATGATCACCCTCAAGAGCGAGTAACCATTAACCTCCAGCCAGCATGCTGCCCATATGTGGCTGTCCTGGTAAATGTTCACCCTCTGAAATCCATTGATAGAGAGACTGCAGAAGGCCTAAAGAATAAAGTGGTTCACTGGCTTAGCTCTAAACATTTGTTTTCACAAGCTAATACACAACAAATCTTATTTACATGGAGAGTGAGGTGGGTTGGCCCACAACCAAAAATCTTTTAGGGAGATTGTATCGTTGTTAATTGTAAAAATCCTAGTATAGCCAGTGATATCCACGCAAACACAATATTATTACCACCGGTTGACCTAAATGTGGCTGTTTTCCCATTGGGGTTTTTCTATCACCGCTCACAAAGCGACAATCATTTTTGCGCTAACACCCAAAAAGTACAGGCACCAAGGCCACACTATCCAAACTCCCATGATCTGTTCTTGTCAAATAGATACTAAGCACTGTGCACCATAGAAGACAATGATTGACTCAGTTGTAAAGAACATAATGTAGATGACTCAGTGACATCCTGAAGAGGCATACAAGGTACAGGAGTGTATTATGTCCCCCAAGGGCAGTAAATGCAGCCTTGAATTGCCAATCGAGTATAAGAGGGAGATATCCAAGCCTGCTTATAATAATACAAATCATGATATTTGTTTTATTCCCAGTTCAGTACCAAGTGTGGCTACAATCACGAGCCCAACTGATGGTCATGTGGGAGGAAAATGTAGGTTTGCCACATGGAATGTGAACTGGCTTACTAATAAAATAGGTTTAATATTATATCTGAATTCGATATATTATGTATGCAAGAAACTTGGTGTATGAAACTGGTATATGTCGAAGAGTGTTCCTCATACTTTCTAGAAGCAATAGCATCATATGCTGGGCAGGCAAATGGGGGGCTTTTGATTCTTATTTCTAATAAAATCCCAGTGACTGTTAATTTTTTTTTTACCAAGATCCACATTTTCAATTACTGTGGTTGAAGAAAAAGGGAGAGAAAGATTTGTTTGGTTATAATAAATGTTTAAAATAACGTTTTTGATCAGACACGTAGTAGGGTGGCAACGGCACTTGATCATTGTTGGGAATCAATTTTAAGTTCTATACATACAAATTTTATACTACTATGGGCAGGAGATTTTAATGTGCAGGCCTGTGCATTATCTGATAACAGGGCATGTAGCCGTGTTTATCAGGATGGGATGAGGAGCGACCATTTCTGTCATAATGAGTATGGGGAAGCCTTAAACTTCATCAATGTTAAACATGGGCTACAGCTTCTGAGGTGCGATTGTGATACTAATGGAAAGCAAATCCCAACATTTATTGGGAAGAATTCGGCCACTACCAATGATTATATGTTGATATCTGCATCAGCAAATGCTTCATGTGGCACACCCATCACAACTATGGAGGCTCTAAGAGACCATAACCCTATTTCATTATCATTCTATTTTTGAGGTAAGGGGCACGATTCATTTACTATAGTAAATAACATCACAGCAAGTAGGCCAAATGGCGTGAAAATCAAATGGAAGCAGTTGATCTTAACATTATATTCCAAAAAATAGTTCAGAAGAACTATAGGGAAATTGATTACTGTCTCCAGGAGATTATTGTACCCAATGTGCTAGTAAAAAATGTTTTTTATATCACTAGCTCTATAAAATCACTCCTGACTTGACACCCTACTAGAGTAGGGTTCGATGCCACCTGTACCAAAGCACTTTAATCTTTCTTTTTTTTTTTACTGAGTTTTATATAGCGCAAACTTGACCCGAAGGTATTGGGTATCAGAGCGCTTTACATAGCACAAGGTGCGTTACATGAGGACACATTCATTTTTGTTAGGCACGGGGAGATTTAGTGATTTGCCCAGAATCACAGGATGTTCAACGTCATTGCCAAGACTCGAACCCAGTTCCCCAGAATCGAGATTTACCTCCCTAGCCATTAGGCCAACTCCTCTCCCTCTCTCTCAAACATGTTTTGAGTAGCTCCCCGCAGGATACCTTGGTCGTTAAGACATGACACATTCAATATAACTAGGCCTTGGATGCAAGGAAAAACAACACCACAGAATAAAGCATGGGATAATCTTCGGCAGCGACTAAGAACATTAAGTTGTTCTGGGATACTGTGAACACCACTTTTTTTTTTTATAAATGAAGATATCCCAGAGTTTAGTCACATTTTCCCCTGTGATAGTTGGGTAGCACATTTTTACGACAATTTTAGACAGAATACCAAGAAAGCAACCAGGCATTCATGGAGGCCGGAAGATGACTGGGGGACTGCAGAGCTCGAAATTTCTCTTGAAGAAGTCATGTTGGCTATACAAGCCAGCACAGGCAGGCAGGCTCCTGGAGCCGATGGAGTGCCAGTTCATGTATATAAGTCTGCCCTCGACCTCTGGGGGCCTATCTTGACTAGGAGTTTTAATGTAGTGTTGACTGGCAGTATTCCATCTTCCTGGGAGACATCTATTATCGTACCAATACATAAAAAGGGGGATAGAGCAGATCCCAAAAATTATTGCCCAATTTCAATTTGACACCTCAATGAAGGTAATGAGTACAGGCTTACTGTCAAGGCTAGAGGAATGGCATCTGAACAATCGATCCTGACCCTGGTTCAGTATGGTTTTAGGAAACTGGGGACCGTATTATTTTTGAGCTCTTAATTGGGAAGTACACCAGAGCCAAACGAGGTACTCTATACTTATGCTTTGCAGATTTGAGCAGTGCTTTTGATTTAATAGACCATTATTTATTATGGGCATCACTGATCTCCCTAGATGCACCAAGACCAATTGTGGGGTTTCTCGTATGCCTTTATGAGAAAATATCCAGTCAAGTTTGTTTCGGTCCACAAGGGGAATGCACGCCAAACTTTAAAGTAGATTGTTGTACTCACCAGGGCTGAGTATTGGCACCACTGCTGCTTTCACTTTTTATTAACCATTTACAGTCACTGCAGTCTGATGCTCCCAAGGCTACAGGGCACTCAATACCAGTGCTGCTCTATGCAGACGATGTAGTACTCCTAGTCAGAACACCAGTGGGCCTGCAGAGATTGATGAATGCTTTTGGTGAATATATGGCTTCCTAAAAATTTTCATTAATAAAAATAAAACATTCACCATGGTCTGTGGTCAAAAGTGGAAGCCATACAGAACATTTTTTATTGATAATACCCCAGTAGTTTCAGTCAATTCTTTCTGCTATTTGGGGATTTCATTTGTAGGTAAGGGCTCATGGACACAGCATGTACTGAATACTAGTGCCAAAATGAGCAGGGTTTGCCATGGGATTTTTAAGTTTGCCTCTAAACTGGGTAGCAGACCCATCAGGGAAATGGTAGCTATATATAAATCCAAGGGTGTGACTACTGCTATATCTGGGGCTGGCCTTTGGGGCCATGCAAACGGTTATACCCTACAAATTGAGGAAAACAAATTCCTAAAACAGCTTTTATGTTTGCCACTCTGTGCATCCAATACCATAGTTCAGAACAAGGTTGGCTTGCAGTTTTTAGAAGATCACCTTTTGGTGGGACCCTTGCTATTATGGATATCACTTTGGGCGAAGGAAAAGACCAGCTTTACTATAACTATTATCCATGACTGTTTAGCCTTGGATAGGATAAGGCCTTAAATATACCCTGGTTATCCTACATTAATTCTTGCCTTGGTAATTGGTTCAATATGGCAATTTGATCTGACCCCACCCGGTTTACATCATTATCTAAGAATAGGACTAAAAATATGTTTGGCCAAACTAGGTTGGACAAATGTGAGCCAGATGATGAGAACAAATCAACAGTAATATTATATAAGTCCTTGGATAAGGAGGAGGGGAACAACAACTACCTGTTATATGTAACCAATATGCAGCACCGATTTGTGCTGACAAGGCTGAGGTGTGGTATTGTGCATCACCTTGTTGCCTTCCCCCACATGAGGTCCTGCCCCTCTGATATATATTTTTGTCCATGTGATCGACAGAACAAACCAAGCACCATGCACTTTTTATTGTTCTGCACACTGTTTTGGAATTTTAGGTCACTCCATTTGAAACCTATGTTTGTTGCCCGGAATATCAGATCTCACAAAGCTGCAATGAAATATTTGGTGACACTAGGCGACTCCTTTTTGTGTTACAGTGTTGCACTTTTTATATTGAATTCTATTAAAATAAGGAAAGCATATTGCAATGGTTAAGGATATCCATGTAGTTTTAATCTTTCTTAATTAGATTTATATAATTTCTTTTAGATTTATTGACTGGTGCCTAAATGCCATCTATTAATTGCTTATATGAACTCTAGGAGATGATTGACTGTGTACTCTAATGTGTTTTATGTACTAAATATTTTGGAGTTTTGGATCATGTGACCTGGGTTTTTATTGCTAATATTTATATATGTGTATGAGTTTTTATCTATGTATTTGTATGGTGTTATTTTTCTTCAACCAAATAAAGTTAATAAATGAAATGAGTAGTTATGGATGGTTGAGATGTTACTACTATTTCATTGGATGTAATAGTTGCTGGCTCCTCAACATTAATGCCCTTAAGCACTACGTCATGTAGATGCATATTTTATAAATTTGAGCAATGCAAAATGAAAGAGGTCCTTATTCTCAGTGCACATTGGCATGTGCGTCAAGTTCATGAATTATGCATACATAATCAGTCAATAAGACTTCTTAAACAATCAAAAGTTGACACATATAATCATAAAGGGGCTGATTCCGATGTCGGACGGACTCAGGTCCGTCCGACATCGGTCAGGAGCCGTAACCGACTGACCTGCTGTCGTCGGTTACAGCCCTGCTAGTACGATGCGACCGAACAGGGTTCGGTCGCATTCGTATACAAGACAATGCAGGCATGCATTCCGAGCGGAATACATGCCTGCATCCTTGAAAGCAGGGGTGCAGTTCATCCCTGCACCCTGTGGGCGGCACCCCAAGGTGCCTGCCACCGGGTGCAGAGATCCACAGAGGGGCACCATAGGTGCCCCCAGGCTGCCATTCGGCAGCCTCACACCCATAGGGGCCCTACTGGGGGCCCCCAAAGACAGTTTCCAACTGCCTTTTCGTGCCGGAAAAACCGGCACGAAAAGGCAGTGAAAAGCTGCCATCGTACTCCCTCGGTCGCAAAGAGGCGGCTGGGGGAGTACTGGGAGATTTCCGGATGGCGGACGGGCTCTCCGAGCCTGTCATACGCAATCTGGAAATCCGTGTCGGATTCCTTTCCGACCGAGCCCATCAGAATGGCTCGGTCGTAAAGGAATCCGGCCGACATGATCCAATTCGGTCGGAAGGGCTCCGACCGGAATCGGAATCGGCCCCAAAGAAGTACTACATTTACTAAAATGAATGATTACCATTATTTGATAAAGATATATTAACACTGATTACCACCCTCCTCTGCACAACTTTCCCTTGGAAATGTAAATGCAGAAGTTACATTTATGTTGACATAATGTATCAGAGTAATCACCAAAAAAATTATCAGGCTCACAAAATCAATAATAACCAAAATAAAATAACCACAATTTAGAAAACGTTTTAACTCGACATGACATGTACTTTACCATTCTCTCCTCATGATGCACATTTTAAGGAATTATCATACGCTTAATGGTGGAGCACGCGTTTATATTAATTCATTGGTTCCATAGGCTCGGTTGCATACTCCTTATGATTTTGTGGCTATTTTACACAAAAAATATAGGTATTATTCTATATGTTTGTGATAATGGGAAATATGGAGGTACACCATTGTTGGTGTCACTCAATCTTAAACAAAATGTATTTGAAATATTATTACTAATAATAAAGACAATAATAATAATAAAACTAATAATAATACATGTATTGGATAATGTTTTTAAGATTTGTTACATTTGAAGCATTCAATGAAGCATTCATAATACAGAACATTATCAAATGTACATTGTATATTTCATATTTTAACATCTACTCTGATCATTTGCAACTCAATTAATTATGACACAATTAAATATTATGCAATTATAGGTGTTGAACTGTTGTATAAATTGGATTTTCCTAATAGATTAAGTCAAAATGAATTTTGTTTTTGGGTTTTGCCAACATGGACCATCTATGGAAGTTGCAACCCCGACCCTCTGAGGAGAAATGCAAGCTCTTCGGCGAGAAGCGAGAATTATTTGTACATGTTTTATGTTTGTGTACCGCATTGTTAGAGCATCGCAGATATTTTTTACACCTACAATGTAGCCCCCTGAGTGTACTGCCCTGCAGGCAGGCCGTTATAGCAGCCATGAATCCGCTAAACACCGTTTTGAATGTCAGGCTGGTCAAATGTATGTCCGCATTTTCTCATATGCTGAAACAAAAGGAAAATGGCCAATGAAGTCAATGCAGTTTATGATTCTGACCTTACCATTTAGGTAGAAAAGATGTTATTTTTTTTTATCTCTACGCTTCTGTTATTAACTTTATCTGGCTTTGTGAATCTTAGATTATGCTTGTTTCCAACCACAGTCTCCCAGGCACATCAGCCCTTTGTAGACAACATTGCACGTTAGCCATGTTTTAGTATCAGATGATAATGCCCTTTTTATTTGAACATATATTTTTATACTGTTTTATATATTGGCACATTGGATTTTATTATGAGTCTGTTTATTCCTTTAAATTAGTAATCAAGCTGTTTGTTAGATTGATTGCAAAGGTTTTTCCTAATGATGCAATAAACTCTTCGTACCTAAGTCTAAATTAAACCACTGCAAATTTTTCATTTAATGTGGTGATGTTTTTAGATTGTTTTAAAATTCAATCAAATTTAAGTCAACATTGAAATGCTATATATGTAAGTGAAAATCAATTATAGAATTATTGTATTAAAGTATACACAAATATATAGCTATGACAACTTGATAACTAGAGAGGATGGGGAGAAGATGTGGTCTGATGGCTAGAATGCCTACTTTGGAGATGGAAAACCAAGGTTCGAGCCTCCGGTCACATCCACATCCTGTGATTCTGGGCAAATCACTTAATCTCCCCGTGCCTATCAGAAAAATTAATGTGTTCTTGTGTAACGTAACCGGTGCTCATGTAAAGCGCTCCAATACCTTTGGGTCGAGTTCACGCTATATAAATCTGCAAAAACAAATATAAATAAATAAAACTAAGGGCCTCATTTTGATGTCGGGTGCACCAACACTAACAGGCCGTCGATGGCGGTCTGCCTGACATCCAGGGTATGGGTCCGACTGGCTGATTACAATACCGGCGGTCAGAGTGATTATGTCGGGGGAAAGACCGCCGCCTCTGACAGGCTCAAGGAGCCCATCGGGTTGTGGTCGGACTCTAATCCCTATAATGGAGGCGGTGCCTGTGCAGACACCGCTATAGGGATTAGGATGTACCATTCCAACTGCCTTTTCATGGTGGTCCCACCACCATGAAAATGCAGACTGAAACTGACTTTTGGGGCCCCACGCAGGGTCCCTGTCCCCAGTGGGCCACTAAGTGGCAGGGGGGCACATGATGCCTGGCACACGGTGCATGGATGTTTGAAACGTGCCTGTTTGTACTGTGGCTTGTGCTGTGGCCCTTTTCCTGGGCCACAGTATCAGCTGCAGTACAAAAAGGTACATTCCAACCACCGTGCTGGCAGTCCTATACTAATAGGACAGGTGAGACCGCCGACTCCTTGTCGGATTGAAACCTGCCCGCGGCGATGGCGGTCGAACGCTCGTTTGACCGCCATCGTAATGAGGAGCCTAAATGTTTATGGTTATACTGTAATCTTCTAATATTATGGTACTTTTTGAACATGTGCTATCCATTCTTAAATTATGATCTGCTACGTTTTAATGTCAATAAATATTCTAACAACATTAGAATATATAATACATTCACAGTTGCTATAATTTGACTTGAATCACCGTGTATTGTGGCATATTCCATGTCAGCAGTGTCAGGTCCTTCAATCACACTAACTAACTTCAGATTAATCACTGCTGCAACCTGATCCTTCATATGACTCTGAAGCACTGTTGATTCAGAGATCTCCTGATGCCATGGATGCACATTTGTTGTGGGCTAATTTCTCCTTGGTAATCACTGTCATGTCACGTTTAGGGCACTCATCCACAGTACTGCATTTATTTCATGAAGTATGGCTTTCCATAAGGTTGCTTACTTTGCTAGTGGAAGCTTTGATGCCATAAACGGGTGGTTTTTCAGGTCTGGTTGCCTCAGATATTAGTATTTCAATCTCTTCCTGTAAGAACTGTGTCTTCCTTTTTATTCATCCCTCCTGTGCGTCCTCCAGGGTTGTTTCGTAGGTACTTTGGGTTTCTTGTTGAGTACCTAACCTCGCTGAGCTGCTTTCAAGGATCTCAGCTGACTCACACGCTGAATTTCATGCTAGGTTTCAGGAGATTCTCTCTCTTGAAACGGTCTTCCAATGCTTCCCTTCCCTCCTTAATACCTTTTTTTTATATACTGATTTGTGTGTTTTTGAAGCACTGCATTACGCAATGAAACTTTTTGTGACGCACACACTCCCTCACATCAGCATGAATTGCATTTGCGCCTCATTGTGCGTCATTTCATCATAAATTGTTTTTAAAGTAGTGCACAACATAAGGGGAGTCAAGAAATATCACAGTAATATGGCACAGGGGGAGGGTGTCCAGCACAAATCTGGACAGGGCTATCTTGCAAAAATAAATTCTGCTGTCCCTAGTGCTGGAGCAAAATTGCTCCTGCACCAATAACAACAGCACAGGGCAGAAAGGTGGAGGCGGTTTCCAGTGTGCCCACACAGCCTTCAATCCTTCTGAAGTTGGTCAAATAAGTACTATTGTTTTTGGTTGCACTAGACATCTATTTCCTTTAAGTAGTTCTAAGTCACCTCCTCAGGTGCAAACGTTTGCTGTTTAAATATGTAACCTACAGGGCAGAGGGCATGGCCAATTGTTAAAATTTTTATCCACAATATAATAATACAATATACACTAGTTCATTGAATGCACAGTGCCACAATATAAAAATGCAAGATATACAGAGGAAATTGTTATTCACAGTGACAACATCTCTAAAACAACGGAAAAAACAATTAAGAAAAATGTAAAAACTTTATAACATACAAATTCATCTGGGGGGTCTCTTATTAACTCGATCATATCCATAGTTCCATAAATATTATATTTAGTGCAAATGGGTTTTAAACATCTAGTGAGTGCGTCAACCAAACAATTGTTGGGACAAACGAATGGGACATGTATCAAATCTTGAATGCCTCCATTACAAAGATCACAGTGGCCAGACTTATCACATATACCGCCCCAATTTTTTGATAAATCTTTTAGTGGAAATATCCTCAATCTTAACATTAAAATGCGATGTCTAACCTTATGGTCTAGTGAGAATCTCAGATATTTTGGAGTCATTTTATACTCCAAACTAGCCAAAAAAAGCTTATAGTGAGATAACTGTTGACAATAGAGCTTATTCATATCAAAGCTCAATCTGGGGGTACATGTTTTCAAAAAGAACTTCAGGATTGCTGGAGACCAAGTTTGCAAAAGTTTCATAGAACATTTGAAGTGTTCTGAAGCAATCTCCAGATTTTCTTTAAAGATAGTATTCCCTGAGTCAAACTTGAAAGTTTCATAACATAAAAGCGCTCCCAATGTCCCATCAGGCGCATGTAATAAATTATAGGCCCATCTGACAAGATTTACCAAAACTCTTGTAAATGCACATTCTACCCCTAATTCTAGTTGAAGTGCATGTACAGGTGTTGCTTGACTTGTAGATGTGATCATACGTTAGTTTTCCTTCTTTGAGATTTAAAAAGCCCCATCTTTTTGTAGGAATATATTCTAAACCATAGATTAATATAGAGGTAATCTTTGTACGATAAATTTCTAGGAGGGCTGAAAAATGTCACCTCCCAGAAGATAAATAAAACTTTTTTATTGCACTACAATGGGCGACCACCTTTAGTTCAGTCTATTGGAAATGCCTGGCAGTTCCAGTAGACTGAGCGAAAACTCTTCCCAAATAGGTATAAGTAGATGCTACTTCTACTGGTATTCCTCCTAATTTCCAGGTGAAGGGTTTAACATTTTTCCAACTTCTAAAATGCACTATTTTTGTTTTTGAGATATTTAGTCTTAAAAAATATTTCTCTTTGTAAGTAAAAAGTGCCTCCACGTTACGCTGAAGACCAATTGGAGAGAGGTGAAAAATGACCACATTGTCAGCGTACATTAAAAGATGAATTTTTTGAGTTGGTATTTTTTTGGGGAAAATATTTTACCCCCTGAAAACAATGTGGCAGGTTGCTAAGGTATAATGAGAAAAGAAGGGGAGCAAGTAAACACCACTGTTTAAGGCAATCAATCTGTGTGGGAATCTTATGGGTTAGACCAGAGGTCTTCAAACTTTTTGATGACGAGACCCCCTTGTCAAAAACTTTTAGGTGTAAGGACCCCCTTCTGAAAAAAAATTCTAGAACCCGGTACTCCTCATCATTGACAACTATCAACAACCATAAACGCCCCCAATTCCCACAGCAAATAACTTTTAAGGTGGGGAAATGATATTAAACAGTGTGTAGTAAACCAAAGGTCAGTGAGCGTGCGGTGTACTCAAAGGTGTAGCTATAAACAAAGGGCCTCATTTATGAGGAATTGGCGTAGGACATCACCGCAAGTTTTCCTGCTGCGCTGCCCTACGCCAATGTGAAAGGGCAGGAATGCACCATATTTATAAAATACGATGCATTTCTGTCCTTTTCCCTTGTGTTGGTGCACAACTTGCTGCCTAGCACCAACATAAGCAGGCTTGTTTTTTTACAGGATGGAGCACCTTCCTTCACAAAAACAATCCTGAGAGGCGTTTTCCTCTTTCCATGCAGAATGTAGCACACATGGAAAGAGAAAAAAAGTAGGAGAAATGAAAACATTTCTCCTTGTTATGCCTCTGCTGGGGAAGCGCCCGTTTTTGGAGATGCCCCTGGTTTACGCGATTTTGTAAATATGGGGCAGCATCAAAATCCATGGTTGTTGCGTTGGAACCCCACGCAAAGCCTATGGAAGCCCTCCTTGAAGTAGTAAGACATGGCAGTGACTTGCGCTGCTATGTTTTATATCTATGAGGCCATGCAAAGCCATGCACGTTTTTTAGGTCTTTCACCATCAGATTACTACATATAAAATAATGGGCAGCGTAAATGAAAAAATAATTTTTAAAAGTTGTTACTCAGTGGGAAATGCACTGTAGTACATAATGAAACCTCTACAAGGTAATGCACTGCCGAGGTCTGTGTATAACCAGAGAGCCACAGAATTAAATCTTGATTTGTGCAGTGGAGAATAGTGACGCATATTTTTAGTGCTACGAGGTCACAGCATGTGACAGAAAACACTGTGAATATGTAAGCCATTCTTTCATACTTGCATTACACACAATGTAAGATAGACTGCTAGAAAAATGCGCAAAACGTTTTACGATAAATTGGTGCTTCCAAAATGTAGATTTTAGTAATACCAGGGCATATTTAATTCAATTTTATTTTTACAAAGCTGCCCATCAACACCTTCTTAGGGGTACTAAGGGCTGTGCAAATGCAGTTACAATTAGAAGGACTCACATCACAGCCCAGTTGTTAACTCCTTGCACTACCACTCAAAAAACCCAAATCTTTGTCATCCCAAAGCTTGGAGTGATTGCATCAATTAAAGTCAGAACCAGCTCCCAAGCACCCATTACACTTACAGATTAACTAATACCGCACATTTGCATTTCATTCAGGCAAGCAGGCATCCTGGCATGAAGGCGTTTCACACACAAGACACTCAATTGATGAAACTTCATCTGATAACTATCTAAATTAGCCACCCCAGGAGGGCTGTCTTTTTGCTAAAGGAAAGCAAACACTTTCAATTGCAGGCACAAGTGAATCTGGGGAATGCGGGACCCCCTTCCCAGGACTCCACGACCCCCATGGGGGTCGCGCCCCACAGATTGTAGACCTCTGGGTTAGACCCTTGTTCCCCCTCATCTGCACTTTACACCATGTAGATGTATGAAGAGCTACTATTATCATTAATACGGTCACAGGGACACCCAATTTCACTAGTTTACTCCACAGGGAAGGCCTATCCACCTTATTGAAAGTGGACAAAAAGACTATATACTACCTGGGCTTTGCTAACTACATATTTATCTATAATTGTTTGCAGAATAGTGATATTATCAATCACTGAGTGATTTCAATGGAAACCTGATAGAGGCCCAGTTGTCCAGGTGGTCCAAAACGCTAGCCACGAAGATTTTTCCTGTAGCATCCAGGATGGCAATTTGGTGATAATTACTAGGGGAGAGGCGAGAAGCTTTTTTCAGGAGAGGCACCACAATACTGCCCAACCAAGAACTTGGAATTTGTTCAGTTTGATAGCAGTACATAAAAAGCAGGGATAAGAATTTGCTCCATCCTTCGATGTTTTCCTTTAGAACCTTCACTGGGATCATATCTGGACCCATTGCTGCTGTGTCTCTCGCTTTCCTTATATATAAGGAGATTTGCTTTTCTGTAGGCAACTTTATCTACTGATCCATCTCACTGCAGGTGATGTTGTTCCACAAGCTTCTGCAATTATATTCTAGAAGTCCTTGGTGTTTTTCTGGGGCACTGCTTCTTGAAAATCTACCCAATTTCTATGCATTCTTGTTTTCTTGCCTTTCATGCTGAGCCTTTTCTGGTCTTTTCTTTAGGATGGAAATGTCGGCCTTCCTGGTTGGCGAGAAGTTAATAAATTGGAGTCTAATTAGCTTATTTAATTTTCTGGAGAGGGAATTCACTATTAAGCCTGTCTTCTTAGGGGGGCTTATTTTAATTAAGGGCATAGAGTAGTACTTCTCTGAGATGGATGCACACATGATCCCACACCCAATCGCAGAAAACTGAAAGCCTCCTTTACATTCGCATTTCCGAGAAGCCCTTCCATGTTTTTTTCATATCAGAACAGATTCTCACGTCAGACTCAGAAAGCAGGTCATGGCATGCTCATTATTTATACAACACGTGAATGCCGTTCGGCCAAGGAGGAAATGCAGGAGGAAGAGAGGCGAGGGGGCGTGGATGAGAGAAGGATGTAGGGGAGGTCAATGAATTTACTATTCTAGTCCTGCACCTCCCATGGCACTAAAATGAATACATACACATTGGAAATAATTTTAGAAAAATGCTTCTCTGAATGTGTATAATCTATAATAGGCACATGTGAGACAGTGCCCCTTTTAAATGGTCCTTTAGAACTTTCCACGGCGCAAGGGTGAGAGGTTCAGTGAGGTGGTGCAATCGGGCACTGCCACGAGACAGAGATGCTCGTTCACCTCTGATGTCGGAGCAGGGCGATGAGCGGAAGTGGGAACGTCGTTACGCAGGCGTCTGTGCGGAGGCTGCAGGGCTAACAACCTCTGCAAGGCCTGTCATTAAAGGAGAAAGTGCTATTTGGCCATTTTGACACTCTGGATGACGCATTTTGAGAGCATTTACTGAAGTAATAATTCTGAGAACAGACGATAGCTTTTTATACCGAAGACTGCGAAGAAGTCAGCTTTGAAGCAGTGTAATCTTCATTCCAAGCAAGTCAACAGTGCATTTTCCTATATCTAAAATATGCGGCACCCTTTTTCTTTTGAAATGCAACACAACGTCAATCAAAAATCTATGATGAGCACGTGTAGCGTCCAGCTCTTGTTGTACTAAAGACTTCATATACTGCTGTGATTCATCATCATTATCAAAAATACTTTATTTCGGTTAAAACCCTTAAAAAGCTGTACATAAATTAAATATACACCATTACACAATTAATTGTCATAGTATTACCAAAGTTCATCGTAACACAGGGAGGTAAAAAAAGAATCTTCACAGAGAATTTGTGTCAAAGCACAGTCCAGGGACAAAAACCTAACAATTGGTCAGCTAAGACATAGCTTGAAAATCTACTGTTAGAACCTGTAGATCTAATGTCGTAGAGGATAACCCCCCCTTGTGCCCAAACATACGTATATATAAGAACCAGTAATGATGCATGGAACTGTGTACAGCACAAATAACATATGATAAAAGACATCAGAAAGTGCATTCATAATATAAAGTAATGTGTACATAATAAAAAATAATACACATTCTTTCAATAAAACCTCAGTTCAATGACTCGAGCATGTGCTAAAAGCTCTTTACCTTTTATCTTTCTAATTAAGCATATAATGTGCAAAAATCTGCTCAGGCCAAAGACGATAAAAGACAAAGTATCAGTTAAAAATATTCTAAGTAGTGGTTGAAAAGTGTGGAAAACAAGGTAAGACACAGAGGTCTAATCCATTTGCATCTAGGTTTCCCCCAAAAATACAATCTATCTTGCTATTATACAAGCTTCTGGTGATCTTTGTTGGTCAGACAAGGACCTTCCATTACTGGGGAGCAGGCCATGGAACAAAGTTAAAGAAGCTAATGTACGGTCTGTGATCGTATGGGGAACGTATGTTCATCTTCCTCATATAAGTTTCATACCTTCAAGGAGTTGAAGAGTTATGCTGAAATCACCCCCTATAAGGCAAGGAGGCTTAATGCCACTATTGGCTAAATAATGATAATGCTGAGAATCCTTAAAGCCCGATTTTGAAGCAAAAACCCTGGGATTTAACTTTTCCTAACAGTGTTATTTTCTTCCACCTCAGTAGTACCCTAAATATGTATATCACCTGTGCTCCTTTTCATTTAATACACCTATAGTGTTGGGAAAATGAATTATAGAATAAAATCCAGTTTTTTTTTATTTGCATGCTTTGTCTTGTGGCCGATTGTCCTGAACCAGGTACTTCTTGACTAAAAGGTTTAAACTGATAACATTTGATCACTCTCCAGAAATCTATTCTGCAATGATGCCCAGAATATTCTGACATACTATAGTTAGGGTTTCCTGCTTTCAGTGTTGTGAGAAGATGCCCCTTTTTGCCCCCCCCCATTGTTTGCAGAATTTTACTGCTGGTTTTTAAACTCTGCACACTGGGGCACTGCCATACAATGTCCAGTGTCCATACTCTGACCACTAAAACATGTAAAAACTGGCAAAACCCTAATTTCCATACTTAACTCTCCTGCCAGGCCATATAATATGGTGTAGAAAGTACATTCATGCCATGGTAAGTTAAATGTCACCTGTGGAATGTAGTATTTATTCTGCCATGCAATAGTGTGACAAGTAAAACTTGGCTTCAGGCCTACCAATGTAGTCTTATTGCTGCAGTTTATACCTGCAGTCCAACCTGTCAAAATAACTCTTTTGACAGTGGGAAAAAAGCTCTCTTTTAAATACTAATAAGTCATCACTAACTAAGTCTTGTAGCCCACAAGGAAGTGCGCCCAGTATTTAAAATTAAGACGCGTAGAAATTCAATGTTGCCAAGACCATGGAGTAATAAGCCCCCAAAAGCTTTTCTCACTGTGGAAGGCCCTGGCTGTACTATGACGAAAATTTGAATTTGGACTAATATATTAATTTTGCTATCCCAGGTTTGGAACAGGCTAGAGAAATGTGTCAACCACTATTTTTATATTTAATAAAAAATACAATACAGTAGTAAAGTGAGATGGTTTATAAATATTTATTATAAATGACTTTTAGAAAGTTGCCTTTTTCCTGCCTGAAGCTCCTGGTGGCTAATTTGCCTGGCAGCAACTGCCCCTGCCTTCATGAGATATGAAAACTGCTCAGAGAGCAGAACAATGGCTTAGGCTTGTTGGGCAGGACACCTGGGGGTGAGGAATATGACAGATATCATCTCAGAAAAGACAGCTGGGGAGGATCCAGGAACTTCATTACCTTGAAACGGGCCAAAGCAAGGCCTGCTTATTCACAGTTAAGTGTAAGGGGGGACCTGAGGGAGGAAAGGCCTTTGATCTTTATGTCATCTGTAGTCAGCTGGGCGCCCAGCCTAGTGGGAGGGGGAGCTACGCATACACCCAATTTGGAGCATCTGAAGAGGAGGGGACTGCTCATTTCCCTAATCATAGCTCTAACCGCCCACATGCTCCCCATGCTTGTGTCATCCTGGATTTTCCTTAGAATGTTGCAATATGTGGTAGTTTGTAATAAGGCAAACAGGATAAGCTACAAAAGTGAGAAAGGTTGCCCCTGGGAACTCTTTCCTTATTGATGAGGGAGTGCACATGAGTCACCCCACCCACTGGCTAGTAAATCCTACAAAAGTGACACCTCACCCACAGCTCAGCAGAACACTTTCTTGACCTGTGGAAGAAAAGAAGCACTGCACCTGCTGTTTGAGACCTGTGTGGAGATCTGAAGGGTTACAACTGCTTACACTTGCACCCAGGTCAAAGAAGAGGACTCCAAGGGCCAGTTGGCTGATCTCCTGTGTGGCTACAGGAACATCACATGCTGTAATGGTCCTTTTTTGACCGGTTAGACTGTACCTGCACTGGAGCATGCTGGTGCCCTCTGTTGGAGTGAATTTTGACCTCTGTGTGCTCTTTCTAAGGTCCTGGGTTGCCCTTGCTGTGTCCAGCTATACTTCAACTACCATCTCTTAAAAGTTGGGACTTAAAAAGAATTTGGACTTCAAAGGACTCTGGGGTACTAGGGCCAATGATCCAAGCCAATCTAACCAAGGTGTGGGTTTTGCAGGCAAGAAAATCAAATTGGAGTTTTTTGTTGCCTGAAACTACAGTTCAGCAGACCCTTGCAGCTAAGATATCCAATATTGACGAGACTTCCTTGGCTCTTGCCTGCTGCCTTGCCCTAGTGGAGGACTGTGACTTCCATTTCAGAGAGGCAGGCAGGGTATTCCATCGCAAAGGCTACAGGGTGCCCTCCCCACCAAACCAATGTCCACCTACCTGATTTACAAATGGGCGAACCTTCAGTATGTAGATTGTGTCAACTACTCCATCTCACAACCTACATACCCCAACGATGGCCCAACAGAGTAAGGGCCATCTGAGGTTTAGCCATGTGTCTGCTCACCTGATTTCTAGTGGGTGGACACATGGCAAGTTTTTACTTTTACAAGCTGCCACCCAAAATGTGGCAGTATGTAAAAGAAAACTTTGCAATGAACTCCCATGGTGAGGAAGTCATTTATTTTTTTGTTTACAAAAATGAAATCCCGCTTTGACCAGCACACATCTCTAAATTTGGTGGGCGGAGTGCCATTGCTTTTGTGGGAGTAAAGTACTCTGCCATGGGAATGCACTATCACTGTCCAGCAAACTGTAAATTGGGCTCTAAAGTTGAAAGGTAAAAATCAAGCAGATGTTTAAAACAAAAAGCATTTGCCCATCAAGTTGAGTTCCCATAGTGTGAAATCTGAACATTCCTGCTCAGAACTTTTCCTGGATCAATGGTTTCAGTGGGACGAATCCAGCACCTATGCAACAATGCAAGGACTTCACAGGTACAGCCCTCCAACCTTTCCTTGCTGAAGTATTTGACATCCATTTCAAAGACTAAGGCCTAGATTTGCTATGATTTTGCATCTGAGCTGTGGCACTTTTGTGACGCAGCCCAGATGCAAAATAATTTTTGCTGTTTACTAAGCAATGCAAAGCCACTTTGTGTAGCTTTGCGTGGTTTAGTAAATATAAAGTAACGCAAGGCAGTGCATAGTACTGCCTTGCATTACTTTGCATTACAAGGGGGGAGCTTGGGCATTCCCATGCATCCACCCATGTATTTTGATGGAATCACAGATTTACAAAGACTTGTAAACCTGAGTTTGCGCCTAAATGGTGTGCCTATCCAACAGAGTCGTGACATGGAGAAATATCTTTGTTTCTCCTCGATACTTCATCTTTCCATATGAACTGCAATTTGCAGCACACATAAAAAGAGAAATATGCCTCTAAGGATTGTTTTTGTCCAGGAAGATATCCTTTCCTACACCAAAATAATACTGTCCATAACCTAAATAACCTAGCACAATAGTGCAAGGGTGCCTGTGCTATTGTTAGGCAGCACACAATGCACCAGGGCAAGGAGAGAGCAGAAATGCTCCATATCTTTGTAAATATGGAGTATTCCTGTCCTCTACCTTTCACACAGTGCAGCACAGCAAGTACCATTGCTGCGCAACATGGCGTGAAAAAATAGTAACTGTGCATCTAAGTACCCAGGTAAAATCATCGACCAGGACAAACATACTGGTGTATTCGACATGCACTTCATTGCACTTGGCCAAAAATCATGCCTAGGTCCCGGTCACTTGTGAGAGTGGACACCTGGTTGGTGCTTTACTTTTCCAAAGTGCCTTTTCTCCTAAATCTTATAAAGTTGATATCTCCAGATCGCTTTATTGGATGTTTGTCACTTTGATGTCATTTTCCTTATTACTTTTTTCTCTATTTTAATTACTTTTCAACTGTTTTGGCACATCTAAATGCTTTACATAATTTCTATAATTTTAGTATACCAAGGCCCATATTAGTGAAGTGTCCTAGGGGGCCAGCGGGAGTTTGCACCCAATGTGTGCACCACAGGGTATTGCAAAATGATTGTGCGGCCCCTTTTGTAATACAGATAGCCCTGGTGCAATCTCAAGAGGGTGTTCTCTCATTTGCATGGGAGTGTGGCCCCATGCAAATGCGGGAATCTCTTTACCTCTGTCCTAACAACATATTATGGACGTAGGCAGAGGTAAAGAAGCTGCCAGGAGGCACATTGACAGTTTGCCACAAAAAGGTGGTGCACTGTCAGTGAGCCCCCTGATGTCAGCCCTCTGAAGGGTATCAAGGGGGTCTCATGGACCCCCTAGACACCCCCTTGCAGGTGGGTGCAGTCACTGACTGCCCCTGCCTGCTTGGGAATCTTTCTCCCCCTCTTAAAAGTGCAGTCGCCTACAGCTTGCATAGTGAAAGACGCAGCGGTTTTGAAGCAGCCGCTCCGTATTTCAGGACTGCACTATTTGTGGCTGCCCCGAGTGCAGTGCATTCAATCTAATAGGGCACGCTTTCCCTGTTTGCGCACGTTGCACCTGTTTGAAGGTGTGCTGTGGCGCAAACAGGGAAAGTGTGCCTTATACGTAATAGAGTCCCTGGAGTGTGTCATAGCTACCTGGGGTTGAGCTCAGGTTTAACGTATTGAAACCTTGTGTTGGACCTAACATGTTGGTGACTTTATTACTTATGGTGGACTACCATCCAATAAAATTATTAATTTGCTTTCTTACAAGTTATTTTTGTGAATTTCACAACTTTAGGAAACCAATGAATGTCAGTGTTTATAGACTTCTCACTCAGAGAAATGTTGTTAGACTGGCATCCTTGGCGTGGTTTTCCTCCTAACTTTGTCCCTTCAGTCATCTTATTTGTATGGCTTAGTTTTTGCTGGCATTTTGGGGACTCTGCACACTTTACCACTGCTGACAAGAGCAACAGTGTTTGTGCCCTCTCCTTGAAATATGGCAGAATTGGCCCGTACCCAATTGGCATATTTAATTCACTTGTAAGTCCCTAGTAAAATGGCACTACCTGTGCTCAAAGTCTATAAATTAAACTGCGCTAGTGGGCCTGAAGCACTGTTTGTACCACCCATTTAAGTAGCCCTTTAAACACGCCTCAGGCCTGCCATTGCAGCATATGGGGGAAGTTTTAAACTGCCATTTTGACCTGGCAAAATAAACTTTTTGTCAGGCCCAAACCTTGCTGTGCTGCTGAAAGGACTGCCATTCTGCTGGAATGCTGCTCTGAAGGACTGCTGCCCTAATGTGGTGACCTGCTGCCTGCTGCCCTCTTGCCTGGGTGAGAATGACTGGACTGCCAACCCTGAACCCAGAGTTACTCCAAGGCCTAGTTGGCTGGCCTCCTGACCAAAAACTTCAGGGACACAACAGGCTTCCAACAACCTTGAGCTCTGCATCTGCCGTCTGTGAGTCCTGCCCTCCCAAGTGGTACCACCCCAGTCTTGGACCTTTGGATGTGGGCCTGAAGATACTCTGTCAAGCCCAGTTGTGGTCCCCATTGGAACTGATGTGAAACGACATGAAGCCCCACAAAGCCTTGCTGCACAGCTGCAAGCTCATTGGAACCGACGCACAGCGACACCAAGCCCCAGCAAGCTACACCACACAGTTCTTTGAAACTGATGGCAATGCAAACCCCCACAAAGCCTCACCTCACAGCTTCATAGGAAATTGATGTCCGGGGAGCAAGATGGCGGCCGAGTGAGGCTGTAGTAGCGGACGTGCCGCTCAAGCACCGTGGGAGGCTTTTCTTAGAATGATAATGGATTAGGGGGTAAAAAGAAAGACTTTAAGAGAGAGACTGCGCATCTTTCTTAATCCTTACCTGATGCTCTACCAATGCAGCGTGGCCCTTCGGACATGGGCTGATCGGGGTCACGGAGGCTCGCGTTGGGACTGCTGGACATCTGGGGCAGGCGCTGCCGCACGAAGGCACGAATGGCTCCCAAGTTGGCAAGTTCTGTTAAGACAAGGTCTGGGGTGCCTGCCTCAGAGAACATCGGTGCTGGTTCCAGGGGCAAGCACGGAGGGAAGCGCACACCCCAAACGACTCTGGCTGCGCTTCCCAAGGAATCGGTCTCTGAGCGAGGAAGGGGCGGAGCCTTGCCCGGGTGCCGAGCGCCGGGTGGTTTAGTCTTGGAGATGCTGCATGCCTCTGCCCGGCAGTCTACGGAAGCAACTACTGACGCTACGCCCGGAGTATTGGGAGTGAAAGGAGCTGATCAGGGCGCAGGAGGATTCTCCCTCCAGGAGCACGATAAGGACACCGATTTAGCTGGAAGTGGAGGGATAGGAGAGGCTACTCAAAACTCTAATTTCAGAGGGGTAGCCATTTTTGCAAAAAACTATTTGGGCTCTGCAAGACGGATGCGGGGAGATGTTGGGGGGAGATGGATACTAGTTGAGTTGGCAATAGGACTCACTATCATATCACTGTATGGATCTAATCAGAATGAGGCTAAAATATTTGAGGATCTGGAAGTAGAGCTGGCAACCTGGCCTACACCTCTGATCATAGCGGGGGACTTCAATATTCATCTGGGAGTTGGAGTCAGTGGTAGTAAAAATACTAGATACCAAGGTAGGAAACCAAAAACATTTAGAGCCCTGGAGTCACTTGTTAACAGCCACGGGTTGATAGATGTTTGGGACTCTGAATGTTCTCCCGACCCTGGATTTACATATTACTCATGCCCCCATCAAAAGTTTGTCAGGTTAGATTATTTTTTCATTTCAAAACAGATCATGGGGGATGTGGCGATTGAGATACTTCCAAAGATCATCTCGGACCATAACCCTTTGTGGCTGGAGGTTAGGGCACAGCAAATAGTTAGACACCACCCACAGTGGACGTTTGACCGCAAATTATTGGTAGATCAGGAATATATATCATACTTTAAAAAGTGGATAATAAACTTTTTTGATGTAAACAGATTCAGTGCATCCCACAATATGGTTTGGGATGCGTTTAAGGCAGCTTTAAGGGGTGAAATGGTTAGCTTTAGTGCCACTAAAAGACAAAAGCAGCAAAAGAAGACCAACCTATTATATGCTAGGCTCCAGGACTTGGAAAAAGAACATATAAGTAAGATACCTCAGGGGAAAGATGCTGCTACAACTCAATTAGATATTACCCTGACTAAAGCTGAAATTAATACGCACTATTCTCAGCAGGCTGCAGGAGGGTATCAAACACACAGGGCAGAAAGCTCTGAATATGGTGATTCGGTAGGTAGGCTGCTTGCTCTAAAAATCAGACAGAAAACAGCGCAGAGTCAGATATCTCTCATAAAATCTGGGGGAGTCTCTTATACAGATTCTAGGGCTATTATGGGAGTATTTTATGAATTTTTTCAAGAGCTGTAGAAAGATGAAAAATCAGGCTTAAAGGGAGATCTATTTGTCAGGGCTAGTGCGGGATATAGGAGGCTAGAGGGGGAAGCACGGGATAGGCTGGAGTCTGAATTTACATTAGAGGAGGTGTACATAGCAATACACCAACTCAGCTCTGGCAAGGCTACGGGCCCGGATAAGGTCCCACTAGAATTCTACAAACTATTCCAGAAGGAACTCACTCCCCTCCTTTGGGATCTGTTCCTGGGGGTGCAACATTCAGGAAAACCTCCCGAGTCATGGAAAGGCACGAATATAGTTATCTTTCCCAAAAAGGATAAACCACCCAAGAACCCCACTTCATACCGACCCATCTCTTTAATAAATGCAGAGGCCAAGATTTATTCTTGGAAAATCGTATCCAGGGGGTCATAGCCAGTCTGGTCTCACCTTGGCAACATGGGTTTGTTCCGGGTAGAGACACCACGGATCATGTAAGAAGAACTGTGGCATTATTTGATATTGCTCGGGAGACTGATTCTATGCTTGCTATGGTCCTACTGGATGCCGAAAAAGCCTTTGATAGGGTGGCATGGGTATATCTGTGGAAGATTCTAGTAGCTAAGGGGTTCGGCCCATTAATTATTACTGCAATCAAGGCTATGTATAATTCACCATATGCAAAATTGCAGATGATGGGCATTGAGTCAGAAAGGATAAGAGTCAGTAGGGGAACAATGCAGGGATGTCCCTGCTCCCCAATCCTGTTTGCCCTGTATATTGATCCATTTATACAGATGATTATGGAGAACAATCTCATTACATCCGAGTCAACCCAGGGGTTTAATACTAGGGTACTCGCGTACGCTGATAATATCGCTGTACTAACCCCGAATCCGGAGGAAGCCATGGGGGAAATAGAAAATTTGACTACTTTTTTGGCGAAGGGTCAGTTTTTACTTAATAAAACCAAAACGCAAATAGTTTGTACTGAGAACATTATCTTTCAAGATCATCGGCAAACCCCTACGGCTACCTATCTTGGGCTTAAGATCACCCCGGATATGGACCAGATAGTCCAAATCAATTTTAACCCCTTGATTAATAAAATAGATTTAGACCTTAAGCGCATGAACCCATTACATTTGACTATCATAGGGAGAGTGAATGTTTTGAAAATGGTGATGCTCCCTAAAATATTATACTTATTACGCACACTCCCTATCGAGATTGAAGGATCTATATTGAAAGCTTTAGATTCCATATTCAGCAAAATTATCTGGCAATATGGTAAGGTTAGGAGGTCACTGAAACTATTAACTTTATCACAGACACGGGGTGGATTGGCAGCTCCCATCCTCACTTTTTATTACTGGGCAGCCCTATTGCGACAAATGAGTATACTATTTTTTGACAATACGGGGCTTGGGAGAGGGCTAGCCTCGGATATTCCTACAATTTATGAACTGGCACTTGGGGACAAAGCAAGAGCTGTATTGCTTCGACAGGTAGAGCCTAGCTACTTCATAAAAGTATGATTTAAGATCATCCTGAACGCTTTGAAAACATGGGGTAAAATACAGAAATTTATGAAAATTGAGAAATACACTTGATACACACCTATTTGGAGGTCTTCGGTATGCTCCCTCGGGCTCTACGATGTCATAGGGAGGCAATGGGAGCACCTCGGTGTGAAGATAGTAGGGGATATCCAGGTTAATGGCGTACTCTGGTTCTTCTCTGAGCTACAAAGGAACTATGGAATACCGGGTGGGCACTATCCTAAATACCTCCAAGTAAAGGGGCTTTTGGAAAAAAAACAACAAGCGATTTCTAATAATAAAATTACACTATTTGAGGTTCTCAAGAAACCAGTATGTAAACGTAAGTTTTTGCATAGTATATTTACAGGGGCGGCACTAGATGATGTAGAAAAAGTAGAGGCAAAATGGGCTGTTAAATTAGAAAACACTGATGTAGATATAGATATGTCATTATTGCGGGCAAGAAAAACACTCCTCTCAGCTAACCTTAAGGCTCAACACTACAAAACAATCTATAGTATGTATTTCACTCACAATTTATTTAAATGGGGAGAAAGGAAGGATGACTATTTCCCAAGATGTGGGAGGGGACCAGCAGAGGAGATTCATATGTTTTTTGGCTGCCCGTGACTCGATCTGTTTAAAGCGGAGGTAGTCAAGCACTGGGAGAAGATGCTCTGTAAAAGGGTAGTAATAACCCCTACACTTATGATGTTGGAATATGTTGGGATATGATAGTAACGTCGGATTGGATCAGGCTCAATCTAGCATCTTATTTATTTCGATAACAATAATGAGGTTACTTATTGTGACTAGATGGAAGGATTCATTGCCCCCATGTTTCCATGAATATTTAGCTAGATTTATAGCTATATATAAACTTTAATCATCTTTATATGACTGCAAGGGACATCAGGCCAGGAAATGGGGTATGAAACTCTGGAGCCCCCTATCTAAATGGATAATAGGCGATGAAAATGGCTAAGGGGCATGTGAGTAGGCTTATCTGTCCCCCCCTATTTAACCCCATTACTATGCACCTTATTCCTCTCTGTTTCACAATTCAATGATGTTTGCACTATATAGTTATTGCGGTCTTTGTCTGTTTTTTTTTTTTACACAAGCTGTAAACTTTATCAAAAATATAATGTATGAATATGAATTTGGCATATGTAATCAATATCTTCTCTGGAAAAAAAAAGAAGAAAAAAAAGGAAATGATGACACAAAGTCTTGCTAAGGAACGGCACGGAGACCGTGCAGCAGGATTTAAGGTCCCGTGTTAAGGGGTCCCTGTAACCAGTGCGCTCTCCATCGCGGTTGGCCTGAAATTGTGACTTTGTTCCAATGCAGCGTGCCCAGATAACCATAGTTTGTGCTCTGTGCTTTTGGCTCTATTTTGACTGAAATCTTTAAATTTGGATATCTCCAGTTTTACGGCTCTGATTTTTGTCCTTTTGCTCTTATTTTATTTATTAAATGTTACTTAATTTTTCAAACTTTGTGTGGGATCCTTTTTGTGTGGTGTTTTCACTTTATTATTGTTTGAAGTGTTGCACAAATACTTTACACGTTTGAGGAATATGACAGATATCATCTCAGAAAAGACAGCTGGGGAGGATCCAGGAACTTCATTACCTTGAAACGGGCCAAAGCAAGGCCTGCTTATTCACAGTTAAGTGTAAGGGGGGACCTGAGGGAGGAAAGGCCTTTGATCTTTATGTCATCTGTAGTCAGCTGGGCGCTCAGCCTAGTGGGAGGGGGAGCTACGCATACACCCAATTTGGAGCATCTGAAGAGGAGGGGACTGCTCATTTCCCTAATCATAGCTCTAACCGCCCACATGCTCCCCATGCTTGTGTCATCCTGGATTTTCCTTAGAATGTTGCAATATGTGGTAGTTTGTAATAAGGCAAACAGGATAAGCTACAAAAGTGAGAAAGGTTGCCCCTGGGAACTCTTTCCTTATTGATGAGGGAGTGCACATGAGTCACCCCACCCACTGGCTAGTAAATCCTACAAAAGTGACACCTCACCCACAGCTCAGCAGAACACTTTCTTGACCTGTGGAAGAAAAGAAGCACTGCACCTGCTGTTTGAGACCTGTGTGGAGATCTGAAGGGTTACAACTGCTTACACTTGCACCCAGGTCAAAGAAGAGGACTCCAAGGGCCAGTTGGCTGATCTCCTGTGTGGCTACAGGAACATCACATGCTGTAATGGTCCTTTTTTGACCGGTTAGACTGTACCTGCACTGGAGCATGCTGGTGCCCTCTGTTGGAGTGAATTTTGACCTCTGTGTGCTCTTTCTAAGGTCCTGGGTTGCCCTTGCTGTGTCCAGCTATACTTCAACTACCATCTCTTAAAAGTTGGGACTTAAAAAGAATTTGGACTTCAAAGGACTCTGGGGTACTAGGGCCAATGATCCAAGCCAATCTAACCAAGGTGTGGGTTTTGCAGGCAAGAAAATCAAATTGGAGTTTTTTGTTGCCTGAAACTACAGTTCAGCAGACCCTTGCAGCTAAGATATCAAATATTGACGAGACTTCCTTGGCTCTTGCCTGCTGCCTTGCCCTAGTGGAGGACTGTGACTTCCATTTCAGAGAGGCAGGCAGGGTATTCCATCGCAAAGGCTACAGGGTGCCCTCCCCACCAAACCAATGTCCACCTACCTGATTTACAAATGGGTGAACCTTCAGTATGTAGATTGTGTCAACTACTCCATCTCACAACCTACATACCCCAACGAGGGCCCAACAGAGTAAGGGCCATCTGAGGTTTAGCCATGTGTCTGCTCACCTGATTTCTAGTGGGTGGACACATGGCAAGTTTTTACTTTTACAAGCTGCCACCCAAAATGTGGCAGTATGTAAAAGAAAACTTTGCAATGAACTCCCATGGTGAGGAAGTCATTTATTTTTTTGTTTACAAAAATGAAATCCCGCTTTGACCAGCACACATCTCTAAATTTGGTGGGCGGAGTGCCATTGCTTTTGTGGGAGTAAAGTACTCTGCCATGGGAATGCACTATCACTGTCCAGCAAACTGTAAATTGGGCTCTAAAGTTGAAAGGTAAAAATCAAGCAGATGTTTAAAACAAAAAGCATTTGCCCATCAAGTTGAGTTCCCATAGTGTGAAATCTGAACATTCCTGCTCAGAACTTTTCCTGGATCAATGGTTTCAGTGGGACGAATCCAGCACCTATGCAACAATGCAAGGACTTCACAGGTACAGCCCTCCAACCTTTCCTTGCTGAAGTATTTGACATCCATTTCAAAGACTAAGGCCTAGATTTGCTATGATTTTGCATCTGAGCTGTGGCACTTTTGTGACGCAGCCCAGATGCAAAATAATTTTTGCCGTTTACTAAGCAATGCAAAGCCACTTTGTGTAGCTTTGCTTGGTTTAGTAAATATAAAGTAACGCAAGGCAGTGCATAGTACTGCCTTGCATTACTTTGCATTACAAGGGGGGAGCTTGGGCATTCCCATGCATCCACCCATGTATTTTGATGGAATCACAGATTTACAAAGACTTGTAAACCTGAGTTTGCGCCTAAATGGTGTGCCTATCCAACAGAGTCGTGACATGGAGAAATATCTTTGTTTCTCCTCGATACTTCATCTTTCCATATGAACTGCAATTTGCAGCACACATAAAAAGAGAAATATGCCTCTAAGGATTGTTTTTGTCCAGGAAGATATCCTTTCCTACACCAAAATAATACTGTCCATAACCTAAATAACCTAGCACAATAGTGCAAGGGTGCCTGTGCTATTGTTAGGCAGCACACAATGCACCAGGGCAAGGAGAGAGCAGAAATGCTCCATATCTTTGTAAATATGGAGTATTCCTGTCCTCTACCTTTCACACAGTGCAGCACAGCAAGTACCATTGCTGCGCAACATGGCGTGAAAAAATAGTAACTGTGCATCTAAGTACCCAGGTAAAATCATCGACCAGGACAAACATACTGGTGTATTCGACATGCACTTCATTGCACTTGGCCAAAAATCATGCCTAGGTCCCGGTCACTTGTGAGAGTGGACACCTGGTTGGTGCTTTACTTTTCCAAAGTGCCTTTTCTCCTAAATCTTATAAAGTTGATATCTCCAGATCGCTTTATTGGATGTTTGTCACTTTGATGTCATTTTCCTTATTACTTTTTTCTCTATTTTAATTACTTTTCAACTGTTTTGGCACATCTAAATGCTTTACATAATTTCTATAATTTTAGTATACCAAGGCCCGTATTAGTGAAGTGTCCTAGGGGGCCAGCGGGAGTTTGCACCCAATGTGTGCACCACAGGGTATTGCAAAATGATTGTGCGGCCCCTTTTGTAATACAGATAGCCCTGGTGCAATCTCAAGAGGGTGTTCTCTCATTTGCATGGGAGTGTGGCCCCATGCAAATGCGGGAATCTCTTTACCTCTGTCCTAACAACATATTATGGACGTAGGCAGAGGTAAAGAAGCTGCCAGGAGGCACATTGACAGTTTGCCACAAAAAGGTGGTGCACTGTCAGTGAGCCCCCTGATGTCAGCCCTCTGAAGGGTATCAAGGGGGTCTCATGGACCCCCTAGACACCCCCTTGCAGGTGGGTGCAGTCACTGACTGCACCTGCCTGCTTGGGAATCTTTCTCCCCCTCTTAAAAGTGCAGTCGCCTACAGCTTGCATAGTGAAAGACGCAGCGGCTTTGAAGCAGCCGCTCCGTATTTCAGGACTGCACTATTTGTGGCTGCCCCGAGTGCAGTGCATTCAATCTAATAGGGCACGCTTTCCCTGTTTGCGCACGTTGCACCTGTTTGAAGGTGTGCTGTGGCGCAAACAGGGAAAGTGTGCCTTATACGTAATAGAGTCCCTGGAGTGTGTCATAGCTACCTGGGGTTGAGCTCAGGTTTAACGTATTGAAACCTTGTGTTGGACCTAACATGTTGGTGACTTTATTACTTATGGTGGACTACCATCCAATAAAATTATTAATTTGCTTTCTTACAAGTTATTTTTGTGAATTTCACAACTTTAGGAAACCAATGAATGTCAGTGTTTATAGACTTTTCACTCAGAGAAATGTTGTTAGACTGGCATCCTTGGCGTGGTTTTCCTCCTAACTTTGTCCCTTCAGTCATCTTATTTGTATGGCTTAGTTTTTGCTGGCATTTTGGGGACTCTGCACACTTTACCACTGCTGACAAGAGCAACAGTGTTTGTGCCCTCTCCTTGAAATATGGCAGAATTGGCCCGTACCCAATTGGCATATTTAATTCACTTGTAAGTCCCTAGTAAAATGGCACTACCTGTGCTCAAAGTCTATAAATTAAACTGCGCTAGTGGGCCTGAAGCACTGTTTGTACCACCCATTTAAGTAGCCCTTTAAACACGCCTCAGGCCTGCCATTGCAGCATATGGGGGAAGTTTTAAACTGCCATTTTGACCTGGCAAAATAAACTTTTTGTCAGGCCCAAACCTTGCTGTGCTGCTGAAAGGACTGCCATTCTGCTGGAATGCTGCTCTGAAGGACTGCTGCCCTAATGTGGTGACCTGCTGCCTGCTGCCCTCTTGCCTGGGTGAGAATGACTGGACTGCCAACCCTGAACCCAGAGTTACTCCAAGGCCTAGTTGGCTGGCCTCCTGACCAAAAACTTCAGGGACACAACAGGCTTCCAACAACCTTGAGCTCTGCATCTGCCGTCTGTGAGTCCTGCCCTCCCAAGTGGTACCACCCCAGTCTTGGACCTTTGGATGTGGGCCTGAAGATACTCTGTCAAGCCCAGTTGTGGTCCCCATTGGAACTGATGTGAAACGACATGAAGCCCCACAAAGCCTTGCTGCACAGCTGCAAGCTCATTGGAACCGACGCACAGCGACACCAAGCCCCAGCAAGCTACACCACACAGTTCTTTGAAACTGATGGCAATGCAAACCCCCACAAAGCCTCACCTCACAGCTTCATAGGAAATTGATGTCCGGGGAGCAAGATGGCGGCCGAGTGAGGCTGTAGTAGCGGACGTGCCGCTCAAGCACCGTGGGAGGCTTTTCTTAGAATGATAATGGATTAGGGGGTAAAAAGAAAGACTTTAAGAGAGAGACTGCGCATCTTTCTTAATCCTTACCTGATGCTCTACCAATGCAGCGTGGCCCTTCGGACATGGGCTGATCGGGGTCACGGAGGCTCGCGTTGGGACTGCTGGACATCTGAGGCAGGCGCTGCCGCACGAAGGCACGAATGGCTCCCAAGTTGGCAAGTTCTGTTAAGACAAGGTCTGGGGTGCCTGCCTCAGAGAACATCGGTGCTGGTTCCAGGGGCAAGCACGGAGGGAAGCGCACACCCCAAACGACTCTGGCTGCGCTTCCCAAGGAATCGGTCTCTGAGCGAGGAAGGGGCGGAGCCTTGCCCGGGTGCCGAGCGCCGGGTGGTTTAGTCTTGGAGATGCTGCATGCCTCTGCCCGGCAGTCTACGGAAGCAACTACTGACGCTACGCCCGGAGTATTGGGAGTGAAAGGAGCTGATCAGGGCGCAGGAGGATTCTCCCTCCAGGAGCACGATAAGGACACCGATTTAGCTGGAAGTGGAGGGATAGGAGAGGCTACTCAAAACTCTAATTTCAGAGGGGTAGCCATTTTTGCAAAAAACTATTTGGGCTCTGCAAGACGGATGCGGGGAGATGTTGGGGGGAGATGGATACTAGTTGAGTTGGCAATAGGACTCACTATCATATCACTGTATGGATCTAATCAGAATGAGGCTAAAATATTTGAGGATCTGGAAGTAGAGCTGGCAACCTGGCCTACACCTCTGATCATAGCGGGGGACTTCAATATTCATCTGGGAGTTGGAGTCAGTGGTAGTAAAAATACTAGATACCAAGGTAGGAAACCAAAAACATTTAGAGCCCTGGAGTCACTTGTTAACAGCCACGGGTTGATAGATGTTTGGGACTCTGAATGTTCTCCCGACCCTGGATTTACATATTACTCATGCCCCCATCAGAAGTTTGTCAGGTTAGATTATTTTTTCATTTCAAAACAGATCATGGGGGATGTGGCGATTGAGATACTTCCAAAGATCATCTCGGACCATAACCCTTTGTGGCTGGAGGTTAGGGCACAGCAAATAGTTAGACACCACCCACAGTGGACGTTTGACCGCAAATTATTGGTAGATCAGGAATATATATCATACTTTAAAAAGTGGATAATAAACTTTTTTGATGTAAACAGATTCAGTGCATCCCACAATATGGTTTGGGATGCGTTTAAGGCAGCTTTAAGGGGTGAAATGGTTAGCTTTAGTGCCACTAAAAGACAAAAGCAGCAAAAGAAGACCAACCTATTATATGCTAGGCTCCAGGACTTGGAAAAAGAACATATAAGTAAGATAGCTCAGGGGAAAGATGCTGCTACAACTCAATTAGATATTACCCTGACTAAAGCTGAAATTAATACGCACTATTCTCAGCAGGCTGCAGCAGGGTATCAAACACACAGGGCAGAAAGCTCTGAATATGGTGATTCGGTAGGTAGGCTGCTTGCTCTAAAAATCAGACAGAAAACAGCGCAGAGTCAGATATCTCTCATAAAATCTGGGGGAGTCTCTTATACAGATTCTAGGGCTATTATGGGAGTATTTTATGAATTTTTTCAAGAGCTGTAGAAAGATGAAAAATCAGGCTTAAAGGGAGATCTATTTGTCAGGGCTAGTGCGGGATATAGGAGGCTAGAGGGGGAAGCACGGGATAGGCTGGAGTCTGAATTTACATTAGAGGAGGTGTACATAGCAATACACCAACTCAGCTCTGGCAAGGCTACGGGCCCGGATAAGGTCCCACTAGAATTCTACAAACTATTCCAGAAGGAACTCACTCCCCTCCTTTGGGATCTGTTCCTGGGGGTGCAACATTCAGGAAAACCTCCCGAGTCATGGAAAGGCACGAATATAGTTATCTTTCCCAAAAAGGATAAACCACCCAAGAACCCCACTTCATACCGACCCATCTCTTTAATAAATGCAGAGGCCAAGATTTATTCTTGGAAAATCGTATCCAGGGGGTCATAGCCAGTCTGGTCTCACCTTGGCAACATGGGTTTGTTCCGGGTAGAGACACCACGGATCATGTAAGAAGAACTGTGGCATTATTTGATATTGCTCGGGAGACTGATTCTATGCTGGCTATGGTCCTACTGGATGCCGAAAAAGCCTTTGATAGGGTGGCATGGGTATATCTGTGGAAGATTCTAGTAGCTAAGGGGTTCGGCCCATTAATTATTACTGCAATCAAGGCTATGTATAATTCACCATATGCAAAATTGCAGATGATGGGCATTGAGTAAGAAAGGATAAGAGTCAGTAGGGGAACAATGCAGGGATGTCCCTGCTCCCCAATCCTGTTTGCCCTGTATATTGATCCATTTATACAGATGATTATGGAGAACAATGTCATTACATCCGAGTCAACCCAGGGGTTTAATACTAGGGTACTCGCGTACGCTGATAATATCGCTGTACTAACCCCGAATCCGGAGGAAGCCATGGGGGAAATAGAAAATTTGACTACTTTTTTGGCGAAGGGTCAGTTTTTACTTAATAAAACCAAAACGCAAATAGTTTGTACTGAGAACATTATCTTTCAAGATCATCGGCAAACCCCTACGGCTACCTATCTTGGGCTTAAGATCACCCCGGATATGGACCAGATAGTCCAAATCAATTTTAACCCCTTGATTAATAAAATAGATTTAGACCTTAAGCGCATGAACCCATTACATTTGACTATCATAGGGAGAGTGAATGTTTTGAAAATGGTGATGCTCCCTAAAATATTATACTTATTACGCACACTCCCTATCGAGATTGAAGGATCTATATTGAAAGCTTTAGATTCCATATTCAGCAAAATTATCTGGCAATATGGTAAGGTTAGGAGGTCACTGAAACTATTAACTTTATCACAGACACGGGGTGGATTGGCAGCTCCCATCCTCACTTTTTATTACTGGGCAGCTCTATTGCGACAAATGAGTATACTATTTTTTGACAATACGGGGCTTGGGAGAGGGCTAGCCTCGGATATTCCTACAATTTATGAACTGGCACTTGGGGACAAAGCAAGAGCTGTATTGCTTCGACAGGTAGAGCCTAGCTACTTCATAAAAGTATGATTTAAGATCATCCTGAACGCTTTGAAAACATGGGGTAAAATACAGAAATTTATGAAAATTGAGAAATACACTTGATACACACCTATTTGGAGGTCTTCGGTATGCTCCCTCGGGCTCTACGATGTCATAGGGAGGCAATGGGAGCACCTCGGTGTGAAGATAGTAGGGGATATCCAGGTTAATGGCGTACTCTGGTTCTTCTCTGAGCTACAAAGGAACTATGGAATACCGGGTGGGCACTATCCTAAATACCTCCAAGTAAAGGGGCTTTTGGAAAAAAAACAACAAGCGATTTCTAATAATAAAATTACACTATTTGAGGTTCTCAAGAAACCAGTATGTAAACGTAAGTTTTTGCATAGTATATTTACAGGGGCGGCACTAGATGATGTAGAAAAAGTAGAGGCAAAATGGGCTGTTAAATTAGAAAACACTGATGTAGACATAGATATGTCATTATTGCGGGCAAGAAAAACACTCCTCTCAGCTAACCTTAAGGCTCAACACTACAAAACAATCTATAGTATGTATTTCACTCACAATTTATTTAAATGGGGAGAAAGGAAGGATGACTATTTCCCAAGATGTGGGAGGGGACCAGCAGAGGAGATTCATATGTTTTTTGGCTGCCCGTGACTCGATCTGTTTAAAGCGGAGGTAGTCAAGCACTGGGAGAAGATGCTCTGTAAAAGGGTAGTAATAACCCCTACACTTATGATGTTGGAATATGTTGGGATATGATAGTAACGTCGGATTGGATCAGGCTCAATCTAGCATCTTATTTATTTCGATAACAATAATGAGGTTACTTATTGCGACTAGATGGAAGGATTCATTGCCCCCATGTTTCCATGAATATTTAGCTAGATTTATAGCTATATATAAACTTTAATCATCTTTATATGACTGCAAGGGACATCAGGCCAGGAAATGGGGTATGAAACTCTGGAGCCCCCTATCTAAATGGATAATAGGCGATGAAAATGGCTAAGGGGCATGTGAGTAGGCTTATCTGTCCCCCCCCTATTTAACCCCATTACTATGCACCTTATTCCTCTCTGTTTCACAATTCAATGATGTTTGCACTATATAGTTATTGCGGTCTTTGTCTGTTTTTTTTTTTTACACAAGCTGTAAACTTTATCAAAAATATAATGTATGAATATGAATTTGGCATATGTAATCAATATCTTCTCTGGAAAAAAAAAGAAGAAAAAAAAGGAAATGATGACACAAAGTCTTGCTAAGGAACGGCACGGAGACCGTGCAGCAGGATTTAAGGTCCCGTGTTAAGGGGTCCCTGTAACCAGTGCGCTCTCCATCGCGGTTGGCCTGAAATTGTGACTTTGTTCCAATGCAGCGTGCCCAGATAACCATAGTTTGTGCTCTGTGCTTTTGGCTCTATTTTGACTGAAATCTTTAAATTTGGATATCTCCAGTTTTACGGCTCTGATTTTTGTCCTTTTGCTCTTATTTTATTTATTAAATGTTACTTAATTTTTCAAACTTTGTGTGGGATCCTTTTTGTGTGGTGTTTTCACTTTATTATTGTTTGAAGTGTTGCACAAATACTTTACACATTTGCCTCTAAGTTAAGCCTGACTTCTCTATGCCAAGCTACCAGAGGGTTGGACACAGGTTAATTTAGGGTTGGCTCGTGCATCACTCTGACAAGAATTGTGGTGCTGCTTGACCAAGGCTCACACCCCAGTCAACCAATAACCCAATTTCTTACATTGGTGGTCAGGGGTATGCATTAGGATCTGTGTTTGTGCAGTGCCATACTATAATTTTATGTACACTACCATCCCATATCTAAGACCAATTACATTTTTTTAATTCTTCCTGATTGGCTTTTTTGTTTTTCCCAAATTCACCCTTACTCTAGTTGACCGTTGGTGTATGTGGCTGACCTGCAAAGATGGAATTGGAGCATCCTAAACCTGGAGAGCTACACTGTGGCAGAAAGCTTGCAAGGAAAGTGGGCTGTCTGCCAAAAGGAGCACCAAAAAGGCAGAGTTCCAAAAGGCTTGAGAGGATGGGCAGATGCCCACCAGTTGCCCGTCACCACAGAGGACCAGGATAGAGAGGATTATGTGGAGGGCCTGGATACTAGCCCTGAGATGCAGCAGTCAGTTGAAGGGGATGACTTGACCCCAAGTTGGAACTCCCTGCCAGAGCAGATCGCAGTGTGTCTTCCCGCAGCCTGTACCCAGAGGAGCTGGTGGAAAGGAAGGCAGAAAGAGAGTTCAGGCTGCAGATGGCCAAGTTGAGAATGGAGGGAAAGAAGCAGGACATAGAGGCAGAACAAAAGAAGGCTGAGGCTGAAAGGACCTTGGCAAAGGAGAAAGATGAGATGGCCTTTGGCAAAGGAGAAGGCTGAGGCTTAGAGAGCCTTGAAGGAGAGCAGACTGGCCATAGAGGACAGAATATTGATGTTGGCTCACAAACTGAGGCTTAAGGAGCTGAATATCAAGGCCAGATGGGCAGTGTCCAGCAGTGATGGTGGCAGCATACCAACAATGCCCTCTGGAAACAATAGGGTCCATATTCCAAAAGGTCTGGTGTCTGATTTTGTTGTGGGCGATGACATTGACATGTGGTTTGAAGCTTATGGGGTAGCTTTACAGATGCCTAGGATCCCTGAGGAGGATTGGGGGGGGGGGCTGGCCTTTGGAAGCATATCCCTAGCAAGGAGAGGGTTTCCCTACTGGCCCCTAGAGAAGGGGGACAGGATGAGGTATTACCTCTTAAAGGAAACCCTTGTAAAGAAATGCGGCCCCATCCCTGAGAAGCTGCCCAGCAGTCCTGGGTGGATTTCATGGATTCCTTTTGCAAGGCACTGGAAGGCTGGATGAAGGGCAGTGAGGTGAATGATTGCAAAGGGCTGCATGTTCTGTTCGTAAGAGAGCACATGTTCAGTAATTGCTGGCATCCTTGGTGTGGTTTTCCCACTAACATGCTGTTCTGGTCTTACCTGCTGCCTGCTGCCTTCTTGCTTGGGTGAGAACGACTGGACCTGCAACTTTGAACCTTGGACACCAGAGTGAATCCAGGAGCTATTTGACTGGCCTTCTGATCAGAAGCCTCAAGGACACAACAGGCTACCAGCAACCTTGAACTGAGCAACTGCGCTCTGCCATCTGTCCTACCCTCCCAATTGGTACCACCCCAGTCCTGAACCCTTGGAAGTGGGCCTGAAGGTGCCCTGCCAAGCCCAGCTTTGGTCACCGTCAGAACTGATGTGACGCGATGCAAAGCCTCTTCGCACAGCTGCCAACTCATCGGAACCAACTCAAAGCGATGCCAATCCCCCCCAAGCTATGCTGCACATCTCCCCGGAACTGACGCAAAGCCTCATCCTGACAGGGATTGTGGTTGCTGCTGGGCCAGGGCTCACACTGCAGTCAACCAGTAAACTAACTTTTTTATAAATGTGTTTTATCATTGCTCACATATCACTTTGCTTTTATGGCAGTGGATGTTTTACACACAACATACACTTGTATATTTATTTTAAGGAGGGATATTGGAGAATGTGTATTGGTCTTCTTATTCGCATTCGTTGCAGTCAATTGGTAAACTCGGTCTTTCTACTTTTTTCATGGTTCTGTCTCTATCATTCAGTCCAGTCCTGTTGCTTCCATGCTAACTGCCTGTCAGAGGCTCACTTTCTCAATATTCTGGTTGAATAGACTCATTTTGGCTTTATGAGTGCCAGTGCCACTACAAGGCTGAAGGTCCTTCACCCAATGACCTCTTTAATATTATGAAATTTGTAGATAGGGGTACCCTTCCCAAAGGATGGTATCGTACCTGCGTTGTGCCAGATTAATTCCTAGCATGTTGTCCCTCACACATTTATCATGGATGCCATTTTAGTTCATAGGAGTGCATGGGGAACATCTGTTTTTCTGTACCTCTTATTAATTCGAAAGCACACATTGTAATGGTGCCAGCAATACGATGTTGCAACTCACTATAAAACATTTAAAACTTATTAGTGGAAATCCTCCTAGACCTACTTATTTGTCCTGATAATTATGGCTGCATAAATGGTGGAATTTATCGGGTTTCTAAAAAGTTCCAATATAAAACATACTAAGTATCATTTCATCATAAAATAGAAGGAAATTAATTGCCATCCAACCCACTGATGTACAAAATATCCATTTGCAAAAAGTGGACGCAAATTGTACACCAACTTTTTGCAAATGGAAAATAATTTTCAAACCGACCTATGTACTAATAAGCCAGCTCATAAAATTTGGAATTTTAGAGGGTACCAATCCGATCTACCTCATCAATATTAATGAAATAGGTCATGCATTGTGACTCACTAAGATTGGATACCTTTACAGAGACGATGGCCTGTTGAGCTCAGCAGATCATCATGTCTTTAATCGCATCTTAATAAAGTCGGCTTTTTTTTACTGCAGCCGGTTTTCCATAAAGGAAACAGGGCTGAATTTAAAAAGCAATCTTTTTTCCTTTTTTAACGCTTCTTTGCCAAGGAACTCTGTCCACTCCCCCCCCCCCCCCCTCCCCCACCCCGCACAAAACGTTTTACATTAACAAAGGGGATGCAGTCCCAAAGGGACCCTTTCCCTTTTGCGAATGTCTTACCACCCCAAATTGGGAGTCAGGAACATTTCAGTGTTTTCCAAATTTACTGTGGTTGCAAAATTTTCATACATTCCATAACTAATTGCTATCTGGAAGGGACATGCTAAACACATCCCTTCTAAATAGCGATTCATGGGGCATTGCCATGGCATCCACCAAGATGGCAACATTCTTGTTAGGCTCCGGTGACTGTGGCCCATATCAAGCAAGAATCACAGCCATCCTCACATATACCCTTACCCTCTCGACTTAGAAAAAATCAGCTGTCGCCAAGGGGGTGCTGTATGTGGGCTTTTTCTACAGCTGGGGCTGCTTCCTGACTACCATTGCAGCACGGAGCGGTCCGCATAGCCTGGCTCAGGCCCTGCAGCGACAGCGGCCAAAGGTGAGCATGAGGCAGAGACTACCCAGTCTCACTGGTGCCATGTGCCGTCATCCTCCTTCCGCAGTGTTCCTCAGTGGAACACATCGGAGCTACGGCAGTGACCTGGCCACCACACTGATCACCCTGTCGCCATACCACCAGCCCGCCCGTCGGCGGGCATGCTCCTGATGTGGTCTCGCAAACCCGGGGCCTCGATAGACCATATTCAACCAGCCCTGTGAGTGCGGGCCTTCGCAAGAGAAGCGGGGGCCTCCCGTTGATACACATGCCCCTGCTGCCCACCTCCTCCATGCATGGAGCGACTCATAAGCAATGCATGGTGCTCCTGAGCTTGGAGGCATACCCATCGTTCTGAGCCCTGCGTCGCGTGGCTCACCTCTGTTCTATTGTGCAGCGTGGGGTTGTCCATGTCCTGTAGGGATCTGGCATGGAGTGCCCCCCCTCCCACCGACAAGTTAATGGTACTGAGTCAGGCTCCTTTAACGCGCTGGGCATTATCATTCTGCTTGACTCTGCTAGCGGGAAGGACCTGCACTCAGAGTCCTTGAGCCCTGCTTCATCTGGCCTGCTGTTTGCTTGTAGGAGTCCCGTGCAGTGTTGGTGCATTGCCTTTTTCACCGTTTTTCTTCCTTCCATCGCCGGCTGCCACTGATATTCTTTGTCTGACAATCTCTCCTCAGCCATCTTGCCATGGAAGCTCCATCCACTCAAAGTGCGGGGCCTTGAATTTTTCAGCTGACAACCACACTGCCCCAACTGCCTCTCTTGCTGCATCCCCGCTGAGACACGCACAGGTGAATAAGCCCTGGGATTGAATGCTGTGACTGAGAGACTCATTACTGAATACAGCTCATAGATTAACCCCCCCCCCCCCCCCCCCCCACGTGTAGCATTTTTGCCTTCAGTTCCCTCCTCCCACACTTCATTCACAATGATCTTCCGGATAGGTAAAACTGGTGGTGACATCATTGCGGCGCTCAGGGATGGTTTCTACTCCATAGATGCCCGCTTTGACACACTCACAAATCTCATTCAGGGCATGGGGGAGAGCCTAGATCGCCAAACCACCAGGAACTATTCTGCCACAGAGCGCATCTCAGGGCTGAAAGATGGCGCTATAACTACATTGAAACATTTTGAAAAGTTAGAACTTATCCTAAAGACTGTAGCTATCAAGAATGACTACTTGGAGGCGAGGTCCCGAAGGAAAAATATTTGCATATCTGGCATAGCAGAAACTAGCGGCAACCTGCCGCATTTCTTGAACAGCTCCTAACTGACCTCTTTGACCGCAACAACTTTTCTTCCACTTTTCCCAGTACAGCATGCTCACCAATCCCTTGGCTCTGCCCCCCCCCCCCGTGGCTGCCCCCCCACGGTTGACCATAGCGCACCTCCTGAACTACAGGAATAGAGACACCACCCTATCAGAGATCTATCTCCCTCTTCCCTGATTTCCCAGCCACGGTCTAAGATGCCCGCCGTAAGTTCAGTGCTGGCAAAAATTTGCTCCGCAAATTGAGCCTCAAATATTCCATGTTCTATCCAGCCCATATGCGGGTTGACATCAATGGAAGACCCCGCACTTTTGACACCCCGGCAGACGTTCTTGACTTTTGCAAACACTATTCCTCAAAATCCTCACCCTCCAGACGGAGCACCCTGACCACGCTGTCTTGCCGGCTCCTGTGCAATCCTCTGCTGGCTGACACGGACTCCACTACATGTTTACTTCTTCTGATTTTGGGAAACTATGTGCCCTCTCTTGGCTTGGATTCAACACCACTCATTGGCTGTTGACATTCACCATCTTTGAGACTTTATAGATGCTGCATTTGTGTGGTTAATTCTTCCTTAAAATTTCAGGTCTCCTTTTATCGCACAGAACACATCCAGCCGTGACGTTGCCACTCCTGTGTGGTGTTTATCGAATTACTTTTGGTGGGATTGTTTAAGTTTGTGTTTTTGTTTCAGGGTTTTGCTAGATGTATTTTTGTTTGGTGTGGGTGAGGGGAAGTAGTTGGGGGTTTTGGTTGTTTGCATTGTGTTTGTTGCACTTTGCTTCTCAGGTTCACTATGTGCTCTTTTTTGACATGGCGCTTTTACCTCCACACACACATTTTAAATGGCATCTCTTAGTGGCCCGGAGAGGGTGGTGGCCAATCTCTTCCTAACATGGAATATCTGTGGTATTAACAACCTTAATAAGGGCAAACAATTCCTCTCCTACTTACTTCCCCATTTAGTGAAGATCGCTTTCCTTAAAAAACTAATCTCCCGCTCAGAGACTTCCAGACATTTGAGTCCACTTGGGGCACATATTGCTATTTCTCCTGTTATAGCTCCTACTCCTGGGGAGTCTGTTTTCTCATACACAAAGCGTCCCCTTTTCAATCCAGGCCAGCCTTGTGGACCCAGATTGACGTTACCTGCAACTATCTGGCACCCTTGTTGACAAGTGCATGCTCTTAATTAATATATACGTCTTCTCTACCTAGAGTGGCCGCTCGGAGCGGTACTGAAGATTCCCTAGTGACGCCCTACATGATCAGGTCTTCCGCACTGATGTCCACGACTCGGTAATCAAGTACTTTGCCTTAAACTCCGGTACAGTCTCCACTCAGGCTACTCTCTGGGAGGCCTACTAGGCATACATTCGTGGAGTGTACATTTTTAAACATGTGTGCATCCTAGGCGATATTTGTTCCAAATTACAGCGGATAGAGGCTGACCTACGTAACATTGATCAAGCCTCCTCCCAGCCAGGCGGTGGCTCCCAACTCCTTCACTGCGCTGTCTTAATGACTGATTTTCGTGAATTGTCTGCCAGGGAGGTTGTATACATGGGAAGACATGCCGTGGCTAGACGCTATGGCGAGTGGGATTGCCTGCGCCACACTCTTGCGTAGCTCCTATGCCCCAACTACTCTAGCGGCTATATCACTGAGCTCCCTACAAACTGTGGGAGCCTCATAGTTGACAATGAGGGCATTTTGGCTAAATTCCATCGCTATTAAGCACACTTATACGCGTCATGCATGTCCAATACTGAACCGGAGATTCCACCCTACTTAGAGGAGATTGCCATGGTAAGGCTTACAAATGGCCAGTGCTGCTTCCATAGCAATCAAATCACATGCAAAGAAGTCATTCCGGCGATTGATGCATTGGCTGGATCAAGGCCCCGGCTTGGATGGCCTAATGGGTGCTTTTTATAAAGCTTTCAAACAACAATTACCTCTACATCTATTGGCCAAGTCTATTGAATCTTTGGACACAGGCTCCCTCCCACCCACTTCATGAGAAGCTGTGTTAACGTTACTCTTAAAACCTGGCAAGGACCCCATTTATGTGCCTCCTATTGCCTATTGTCCCTTCTCAACTTGAACAATAAGATCTTAGCTAAGGTCCTTTCTACCAGACTGTCCATACTGATGGAGCAAATCATCTCCCAGTCTGGTTTCGTACCCCACCAATCCACCTCCTTAAACCTACGGACTATCTTTGCGATACTAAACAAGATCTACCCTACGACCCCGCAGTGGTTGCCCTATTGGATGCTGAGAAAGCATTGGACTTCCTTGAATGGCCTTTTTTGAGGGCAATCCTGACAAAGCTTGGCCTCCGCAGGAGCTTCATCTCCTTAATCATGCTTCTCTACTCCAATCCAGTGGCACGTTTGAGGGTCAAATGCACCCTCATGGATGCCTTCCCTGTCACCAGAGGAACCAGACAGGGCTGTCTCTACTCTTATTTATTATCGCGATGGATCCACTTGTCGTCATCTTCAGGAGCGCCATATCCATTGCGGCCTCCAGCTCTCCCATGGCCCTCATTTAATTTCAGGATATTTGGATGACATTTTAATGCTTGTACGACATCCCTCTGATAATCTCCTTCCCCCAATTCAGGAAATACTACAATTAAGCAAACTCTCGGAGCTCCATATCAACTTGGCAAAGTCTGAACTCTTTCCACTCACAATCAGCTCACACCCTTTTTATATCGATTCCTCCTTAACTTGGACTAAGGACATCACTACATTTCTGGAAATACACCTCCACAGAGACAAAAACTAGGTATTTCAGTTTAACTATGGCCCGCCATAATTAGGCTCATGACTCAGGTAAAGCATTGGATTAAACTCCCTCTTTCCATATTGGACGAGTAGCAATACTCAAAATGGTGGTCCTTTCTAGTTTCCTTTATCTTTTTTAAAATATCCCTATGCCTCTTCCACAATACATATGCTGGGATACTCGAACGCTCCCCCTATGAACGTGGTGGTTTCGGAGTTCTGGATCTCTGCCTCTACTACCTCGTGGCTCAATGTCACTGTACACACTGACAGTACCAACCGGATGCTCGTATCCCCTATCTCAAGCCTGAGAGGGACCAACTGAGGGATCTTCCTCACTCATCTATACTCCCGAAGGGCATCTCTGAAGACTCGTCGGATATTCAAACCATTTTTCGTAATATGATGGGCATGGCAGAAGCTTCCTCTATTCCCCTTGCTTACCTCCGGGTAATGACCCTTGTCTCCCTCTTACAAGCAAAATAATAGTTCATATTCGTAAATGTAAATAGGTTTTCTTTTGAAGTACTTTAATTAATAAGTTTTAAATAAACTTTAAAACATGTAGGACAGCAAACAAAATGTTGAAATAATATTAAACATTGCTACTTTTCAAATGCATTACAGCATATATAATTTAACATAAATAAACTGTTTTTAGTTTATATTTAAGCAAAGTTAAAATATTTTACTAACTCCTTTTTCATGGTTATTTAAAAAAATAAAATACATATATTAGATATTAAATAATGATGATTAAGTGTTAGAATAATACTGTACAGCACTAACCTGTACGGGGAGGCAATACATTAGATGTGTTCATTTTAGCAACTCCATCATGAATGTGGAATTTATAATTTCCTTCACTGGCTTCGCAAGGGGAACAACCAGAACTATATGACCTGCCTGCTTCTCTTCTATGTGTGATGTTAAGTCATATCAGCATTTTCGGATTGTGCCTATTTCGCACTTGGTGACTCCAATAGGTTTATTCACTCTGTATGCCCCTCCAATTTTTTTTTTATGGACTGTGGCACAGTTAAAGATGTTTTTCCAAACAGTTTATTATTACTAGCAACATGTTTCTCCATAAGAATTTCAAGCTCAGCATCTGGTTTGCTTGAGTCCTGACTGGACAATGTACAATTATCTCTAATATTTACTTTTTTCACTGATATGTTTGGTTTCCAAACAGAAAGGCAATAATATGAGGATTAATTCCTGATTTTGATGTAATCAGTAGCTGCCTATGCAACAGTCACAATTTGTGAATATATATGTGAACCAGGACAGGTGAGTGTATCAATAGTGTTTTGGAAATCCAAAATGTTGATGAATAATAAAGTGTTCAAGGTAATAGTAGAGTCTTTATTTTTCAAAAAAATCCCAAGCGCAAAGGCTAGTGATTCTTGTAGCATCAGAATCACTGAGTCACAACCATATTTTAGTTCAGCCAACACGTGTTTCATCCCCTTACGGCCTGCAATCCTGGGACTTTCTTAAGGCGTAATTGGAATGTCTAGTTTAACATTGTAGTCACCATGTGGTCTGAATGGCGTCCAGGGCGGTTGAGCAAGAGTCGGGTCAGGCAGCCTAGTACTCGTGTGAGATAGGGTACCAGTTACACGAAAGCAGTGCCAGGCGAGGTTGATGCATCAGCGGTCACTGCGTCATGTGATCACTTATGAGAGAACCTGCAGCACATTCCTGCACGGAGTGGCATGCACCATGTCATGCATGCCACACTGCAGGAACGAAGGCGCAATTCCAAGACCCCCCCTAACACCCACCCATATTGACAGAATTGGACACGGGCCCCGTTGGGGCCCCCTTACCTACAGTTCCGCCACCCTTTTCATGGTGAGCTTCCTGCCATGAAATGGGCGGTGAAAATGCAGGTCGTAATATGCTTGGCCGGGCCAGCATCGGCACTGATATCATATTCAGGCCCTTTGAAGACCGCCGCCGCAGCAGAATCCTTGATCCCGGCGGAGGAGGTGGACTTGTGGCAGTCCACTCGTACTAGGGTGGACGAATGGTGGTGGCCAGACCGCCACCGCAAGTACGGCAGTTCCAAGATCGCCTTACTCATAATAAGCCCCTAAGTGTTAACTAGTATGTAATTTATTTATTGTACTGTGTTTTACTTTATCTTTTTATATATTTTTTTGATGTGTTTTTATTCAGATACTGTTTTAGTTAGGAAATGGTTGCAATCTGTATATTTAGTTGTATTAATGTATATAAATATAATTGTTTAATACTTTTTTTAGTAGCAGGAGATTGTTTATTTAGGGGATAGGAGTAGGGGGATTTAAAAAAATATATATATTTTGAATTAAAATGTATGTTAATAATTTTTAAGCTATGCAAATTAATGTAATAGAATTTCTAAAATTATTTTGCTATTTTTTCAATGTATTTGAATTTTAATTATGATATATATTCATGGCATAAAAAAATTTACATATAGCAAAAATGTCAAAATAAAATATTTAGAAATATGTTTATGCAAATTTTAATATTTTTTGTGAAAATGTATTTTACATCATTTAATTTCTTTTACTTTGTAACTTTCTTTTCAAAATATATTTTAAGTTTATGAAAATATAAAATGTATTTAATTTTTATTTTTATTTTGTCATTGTTCGTTTTGGAATAATAGTCATCGTATGGTTTATAGTTTAGGAATGGTATTAAGAAAATTACAAATATTAACTACTTATAGTAATACAAATATTTCTTTCTCATTTTATTTTATATATATATAGGTTTGTAGTTTAGGTTAGTTTGCTTTTATAATAGAAAGTATTTAATTTATAGCTAAGAAAATGTGTACGAGTATGGAGTATTGATTGTGTATTTTAGTTTAAATTGTAATATTTTGCTTTTAATGTTTTATATTGAGGAGGATAATGTAAATTTCACCTTTTTCAAATAGCCTAAGATTGGAGTCGGATTATTACATGTCACCCCTTTAGTGTCCAATGACTACCCCAAATTATTTTAGACTGGAGTGGTGAGAATAGGAAATGTCACCCCTTTAGTGTACAACACCTCCTCAAATTGGGAATAATACATTTGACGTATTTAGGGCCCGAATACGAGTCTGGTGGTCCACAGATCGCCAGACTCTTGGGAGGGTATGGCGCTTGGCAGTCTCCCGACCACTCTATTACAATTTGGGTGGTCGGACTGCCACAGCTCTGCCGCAGCCAGCAGGGAACCACTGTTCCCTGGCAGATTTGCGGCAGTCAGGAGGTCGCATTGTGCTTGGCGGGACAACCAAGGTCCCAGCAAGCATATTATGAGTTAGCTCTCTGTAAGCAGTGTCTAGGAGGTTCCTCCTCCATGAACACAGTGGCAGAGAGGAAATCAAGTGGGCCCGCAGAACCTCCTCTGCCTCCCCCACATGGGGATGAATGCATGGGGGCACAACATGTGCCCCCCTGTGTGCATGGCTTTGGCAGCGGGGCGGACCGGCGCCACACCACCAAATTCGCAATCAAGTCTTTAGCGTCCAACACCTTCACTAATAGGGTTGGATAGTATTGGGAATAATACATGTTACCCCTTTAGTACCCAATACCTTCCCCAGTATGGTTGGATTGCAGTGGGAATTGTAAATGTTACCCCTTTATGTGTCTAACACCTGCCTCAAATTGGGAATAGGAAATGTTACTACTTTAGTGTCCAACACCTTCCCCAATAGAAGGCACTATCTGGGATGATATAACCCTGTGTGGTTGTGGCGCTCACTATTACCGGTGATGTGTTCTTGCGTGATATCCAAGTTAGGTGCTCAAGGGAGGAGGAATCATCCACTCCAAAATTGGGACCCTCAGGGATCTACCTAATACTTTAACGTAAGCCCGAGAACACATACAATATTTGTCTTAGGAAAATTCAGACCAGTACAATACATAGACAAAGTTTGTTTAAAAGGGATTCTTATCTTTTAATTTTCTTTTCTTTGGTTGCTCCAGCCAACACGTGTTTCGTCGTCCGGGATTAACCCATGACTTCCTCAGGGCTGTATTAATGCAACAAAGTCGGTAAGCCTCTGTACCGGTTATAATTTGTCCCGGCCAGGGAGGCAAGGAAAGGTAAAGATGGTCCGATATTCTATTTCTTTGCTTCTTAATGAGATCTATATTCCGACAGGTCATGTATGATAGCGTGTTGTTGACGGTAGAATGTATGAGCGTCAAATATATGTTCAATAAGGTACTTAAGTGCATGCATGTATTTTTGGTATCCAATGCCGGCTCCCAATATGGCCGATCATATTGGGAGCCAGCGTTGGACGCCACAATAGAGAGATAGTCTGTTTTTTGTTTCATTAGGCACCCATGCTGCTATCTACTATTTGGTAACCTATTTGTGTTATTTTTAGTATATTTTCCCGGAACCAGGTTGCGGTAAGGTGCTGCTGTTCATCGGAACAGGTAAGTCCTTTTTTATGGATCTCAAAAGGGTTTTGAGGGTGGGGCTTTTAGAGGGGAGCTCCAGAAGGTATTGTAGAGTTGTATGTGGATTTATTACTGTTTGGAGCTCATTACGATGCCAGTTGGACAAGTGTCTGATTGACATCGCAGTGGAAGTAGATGCGCCAGACTAGTAGGTGGCAGCTTTACCCCCTGTATTCCAATGCGACCGCCAAAATGGCGGTCAGAAATATGCCTTTTTCAATTGAAGCTTGTGCTGTGGCCCAGAAAAGAGCCGCAGCACAAGCTGCATTTGGAAAAGATATATTTTTAAACATCCATGCACCATTTCCCGGGCACCATGTGGTGCCTGGCACACAGTGCATGGATTTTTGGGAGGGCACCACGTGTCCCCCAGAGCAGAGGCCCAGGAGGGACGGGGGCTCTGCTAGGGGCCACCAAAGTTCCTTTCCATCAGCCATTTCATGGCGGTTGCACCGTTTTGTAAAGGCAGAGGGAAACAGGCATTGTAATCCCTTCAACGGTGCCTGAGCAGGCACCGACCCTATTGTAGGGATTACTATCCCACTGCTGCCCAGACGGGCTCAAGGAGCCTGTTGGAAAAGCTGTAGTTGGTCTCTCTGCCCAATGCCTCCTACTGCCGGATCAGAATCCGACGGTCGGACCACTTCTGTAGATGTCGGTGGGCCCGCCACCGACATCGGAGTAAGGCCCTTAGTGTTTTTCATTAGTCCGTAGTTTAGCATTTTTGTACACAATTTTTGTAATGTATTGCTATGTTATGTTAAGTTAAGTTGTCTTAGTTATATTATGATGGTTAACTTATGTATATGCATTTTGTAGAATGTTATGTGTTTTGCGGGTGTGTTTTGAAATTTAATTTACAGGTTTTTGTCTATCGACGTGTCCTATGGGCATTGGGAGTTTACTTTGATTTCCTTTGTTTCAGTTTTCCTGGAGCGTATATCTTCTTAAAGCACTTTTTCTGTTTTTATTCTATAGTCCTGGATACTTTCGATTGCTTTATTTTTTGCATATTTTTTGGGCTATTTGGAAAAAATTGTTCCCATTTTTGGTGGATTACTATTTTTCATTAGGTGGATACAGAAAAATATGTGCAGCTGCAAAACAGTAAGTTTTATTTATTTAATTTTATTTTGGGTGGGAAATGTAATTTTATAATGTTTGTGTTAATAGTATATGATTGCTATGTGGAATGGTTTGGTTTATGTGTTGTAATTAATTTATGTGATGGATTGAGTTTGTTTTTCGCTTTCTTGCTTGGTGATGCTTACATTTTATTTTAAATAATTTATATATAGTTTTATTACATCACTCTTCGTTAACATTGAGATTTTAATTCATTTTAGGATTGATGTAATAAATGATAATATTTATTTTTTAAAGTAAAAAAGATTTGACGTGTTGGTTTAGAAATCGTCATCGATTTTGAGGAGCTTGGTATGTACTATTTATTCCATAATATACTTTTGGCTACTATTTCAAAGTGATCTACTAGTTTGTTATTTATGAATAGTTTGATTTTAAATTGTAGCATATTGTACATTCTCTTGGTTTCTTTACTAAGTTTAGGGCCAATTTGGGTAACAGATTGTTCCATTCTTAGTTGTTGTTAGCTTTGCTCTTTTCCTAATGCTACTATAAATTTGTATAATTTTGTAATTAATTTATTTATGATTTTGGAACTCAAATGAGATCCACATAAAAGGATAACACATGGAAAATACATTTTCATGCATTTAAAATCCAAATAAAAACAACAGAAAAAGAACTTTTTGAGAACCTCTAGTATATATCTAGAAAGCTTTTAAAAAAGTTGAAAATGTAATAACAAAACATTTCATTGGGGGGATTATAAATGGCGTCTAAGAATGTGGTGGCAGACAAAATATTTAATTTTAAACAAATTGGTCTCAACCACTTACGCCGATGTAAAAGCAGAGCTGGGCAGACAAAGAGTACATGAGTGATATCCTGAGAAACATTATTACAAAGATTACACATTGCTCAAGAACCATACCATCTAGACAATAAATTATTCAAAGGAAGACGATCCTGCCTCAATAGAAACAAAAAGCGGCGTACACCATGAGGAACGTTCCAGGTAACATAGGGTTGTATTTTCCTTATTAGGCAGAAATCAATGGCCGGGGAAACACCTTTCTTTAAGATGAGGGCTTCCCTATCCATCCCAAAACTTAATTTCCATGTAGCTAGTTTCAAGGTGGACTTCACAAGATTGCTATCCCCCCTCACAGAAATTTGGCCTTCATCTTCTCCTCTTTCAATATTATCTTCTGACTTAAACCCCACTATAGGAACTTTTTCATTACCCCTTTCCCATAAGCTAAATAACTGACATTTACCTTTTAACAGCGCAACGTGAGCATCCTTATTACGTAGGGGGTTAGATTTAGTCTTGGAGCAGGTTCTGGCCACCAACAACCTCCCAGACCTTAATTTCTTGGCGGTCATTTCCACTGTCAAAGAAGTATAAAAGCAGCTATTATTCCTATTAATATCCCTAACTTGTGCGAAAACTACTCACAATGAAACACAACTAAACACAAAACAACATTTTACCCACACAAACCAAAAAAAGATGAATTACAGTCTCAAAATGTAAAAGTGAAGGCCCCAGCCCAGCCTACTCCGGCCTATGAGGGCCTTAGAGGGCCCGCCCTTTGCCCGGGCTTCGATCCGCGCTGCGAGCCACGCGCGTCCCGCGTACGCGTTCAGATTGTTGTTTAAATAACAGGAAGCGGGGGCGGGAAGAGGACCAGCTGCGGCGTGTCAGCGCCGCTGTGCTTGCTGGTCCTCGCAGTCCCGCTGAAGTTCAGGGAGTCAGTGACCAGGAGCAGATTGAAGTCCTCCCTCACTCCTCACCAGGCGAACGGCTCCCACGCAGCAGGGGCCGTGAGAGGTAGCATTTCCTTTTAAAGAAGGTAGCGTTTGCTTACAGGTCCAAGAGCACAAAGATCCAAAGCAGCAGCACCAACGCGGAACAAACAGCAAATTTGTATAGTGAAGGTTGGGTTCTGCCTAATGTGGATTGGAAGACATTGTGCCACCCTTCCATGGCATTGCTTGTTAGCTTCCTGTGTCAAGGTGCTGTCACAGAGATTCCACCATGGTATATAAAATTTTGGTTGCCGTCTCTGTTCTGCCAATCCAAGTGTCTTTGAAATAGTCCATTAGGGGGCTACGTTTGTCTTCATTTTGTTGGTAGGAAGGGGTTTCTATAAGTAAATTGAGGTGGGGGGCTACCTCTGTGATAAAGGCATAGGCTAGTGCTATCATTTTTGTATTTCAAAGGAAAATTGGATGTTTGTAGAATATTCTGCACTTAGGGGCCAATTACGAGTATGGCGGTCCTTGGACCGTCAGACTTGTGGTGGGATGATGGTGGTGGTCCTTCGACTGCCGCATTAATACCCTAGCGGTTATGCCACCCTGGGACCGCCGACTCCGCCAGGGAACCACCGTTCCCTAGCGGTGGCACGGCAGTCAAGAGGCAACAATTTGCTTGGCGGGACCGCAGCAGTCCCATGAAGCATATTGCGACTTTCCTCACTGCCACTGATTTCATGGAGGTCTTTCCTCCATAAAAACAGTGGTAGTGAGGAAAGAAATGGGCCACTTTAGGGCCACTTTGTGCCTCAAGTCTTGTGGAGGCACCAAGGCGGACACAACAAGTGCCCCACTGAGTGCATGCACCCCCAGTTCCAGCGCGGCATGGACTTCACAGTCCATGCCATGCTGGAATTTCCTTTGATGTTCCCATTGTTGTGCCTATTTTATAGGCACCGCGTGGGAACGGCAAAGGAATGGCCCACAAATTACTAAACAAGTCATTATACATTGGGCGGTTCTCAAACGGGTTTGGCGGTGCGGTGGCAGGGTGGTCCCACCGCCACACCGTCTAACTCATAATAGGACCCTTAGTGCAGATATTTGGAGGTGGCTCCATATACTTTGATTGAAATTACAGTAACAGACTTGTATGGCTGTGTGAAGGTACATTTTTAAAATGAATTGAATCATGTTTTGCTCTAAGTCTGCGGTTATGTTTTGGTGGTAGTAATTTTTTGTTTTATGTTTGATATGGTTTAAGAGATCATAGTAAGTGCTGTTTTGTTTATTTAGTGGTAGGGTATATACAAAAGGTATATTTGTGTTTCGTTATTCATGTATGCTATACATCTGAGTGAATGGTTTAGGACACATTTTGAATGTTCCATCCATCATCCACATTTCACATTGTCACAGTTTTAATAAGCTGTGAGCTGTAGAGATTATTAGGATTAATTTTTCGTTATTTAGGTTGTCATTTAAAAAGAAATGCTCTTTATCATGTGTTCTTGGCATCTTCTAGGGGTATGTGGGGTTTCGCTGGTGGCTTTTTTATTTCGTGCAATTAAACGCTTTAAAGTGAAGATAGGTGGTAGTTGGCCTGTGATGTTTTCAGGACTTCAGGTGGTATATCTCTAAAGATTTTGCTTGTGGGTTCCTAGGAGCAAGTGCTTGCCTTTTTTACATCCTGCAATATCCTCTTTACTTCCATTTCTGCGATGTTTCGGTGATACTTGCTCTCTCTTACATGAATAACAACATCATCTTTTGTAGTTGCCCTCCCATAGCATGCATTAGAATACATTTTACTACATTTCCAGGTTATAGTTTTTGTTGATGCACTTTCTTGCCTGCAGATTTAGCCTATGTGATTTAGTAACTGCTTTCTTTTCAGGGAAGTGCTATACTATGCAGCTTCTGTCATCGTATCTAAAAGTAGTTTAATAATATAAATATATAGAATATTTTAAAGTGTGTACATTTATTATTTACATGTAAAAATATGCAACAATTTCTGTATTGTAAAGTTACAAGTATGTGCTGTTTAGATGTTTCACGCGGTTTTGCAGTTTTTCCGTTGGGGCACTCTGATGTGGAGGATGTGCTTCCTTTTCTGTTGGATGAAAAAAAACATTAAATGTCTTTTTAAATGTTAATTTGTTGATTGTTTGTAGAGGTTGAGATCGTTAGGTTTATTTTTTCTGGCGTTTTGGGTGAGTTTATAGTTTTGTATGAATTTACGTAGACTTACTTTCTTATATCTTTTTGCTGGTTTGTGATAGTTGTTATTTTCTGGAAGTTTACCACTGTTTCAAAGTGTGGATTGTTCTTTCGGGAAGTCTATGTACAGGTATAGAGGTTGGCGACCATTTAATTATTTGTTTGTTATTTAATGTTTTTAGGTTTAATGGGAATTATGTTTTACTTTAAATACACGTTTTACTTACTAGGGGGCATATCAACAAGGCGGCCGAAAAGCGGCGATAATTTTATCGCTTTATCAGCAAGGTCACGCTATCGCGTGAATCCTTGCCTTAGCTCCCTTTCCCGTAACGCCCACCTTTGCATCTCTAATGAGATGCAAAGTGGGCGTTCCATCCCAAAATAACTGGAGAAATGTCGCTAACCAACATTTCTTCAATTATCAATGGGCACGCTAACAAGCATAGCGATAAGAAAAGTAGCGCTAACCTTGATTATCGATACTTTCCTTACGCCTGCTTTTAGTTTGACTTAGCCATGATATCCAATTGAGGGTGGATATCATGGCTGAGTCTTCCCTGCCCTATCAGCAAGCTATCGCCAAACGTTGTACGATTGTCACTGGATTTCCAGCGATAATCGCACATTTGGCAGCTTGCGCCTGGAATTTTATCGCTTTTGAGATAAGCGTTGCTAATAGCACGCTATCTCAGCGATAAAATTTGGCGATAGCCGGCGATAATTATCCTAGCGCTAAGTGCGCTTAGTGATAATTATCGCCGGTTGTTGCTGATATGCCCCTTGGTTAGTTCGTTTTTTAAATGTATATATTTCTTCAGTAATGGTCTGGTGAAAAATCCAGCAGAGTTTCCTTGTCTTCCAGAGATTGTCAATTTTGAAGTTATTAGTAGTTTAAATTAGTGTGCCTTTTATATTCTTGATTTAATTGTTTGTTTGATCTTATTGGTTAACATTGTTCATAGTTTCAATTTATTAGTAGGTTTAGTTTGAATTTTTTTATTCGTCCAGTCCTTGTATCGCAAATGCTAATTTACTTATCATTTCTGATGTATGATATGTAGTTTGATACTATATATAAAATATATATATATAGTATCAAAATATATATCATACATATATATATCATATATATCATGTGACCAAGGCCCCTAGAGGGCTGAAACGCGTAATGGCGACGGTGCAGGGCACGGAATAAACTCTAAAAGCACTTAACTTGGGTTCGCTTCGTCCTTTCCAACATTCGGGATTGTAGGACAAGTACTGGATATATATATATAGATATATAAATATATATATATATATACATATATATATATATATATAATAATTAGGTTGTAGCTTAAGTGTTTGTAGTCCATGTAATAATTTTGTAGTGGTATTGTTAAAAATTTTGTTATATAGTTTTTAGGGGTGAATAGTTATTATTTTGCTGATATAATATATTTTTATTTAATTTAAGTATGTGTATAAAATATTTTGGTTTTATTTGAAGTAATTGTTTTATATAAAAAGTGTTTTTGTATATTTATTAGTGAGTAATTATGTTGCTGATATTGTTATTAGAATTGACACTGTGTGAATAGATATTTTTGATAGGTAATACTATTTTTTTTAAATGGAACGATCTTTTTGTGTATGATATTTCGTGTTCGCTACAGTACGAAACAGTTTGTTGACAATTATGTGTCCTCAATATTTTTGGTTTTAGTAGTTAAGTAGAGGAAATCAATATTTTTGCTATTGATATTTAATTTCTGGTATTTTTGTGCTTCGATATTGTATGCATTGATATTATGTCAGTGATCTAAAAGATGGAAAAAAAATGACAAAGAGAAACAATAGGGAGGAAAAAGACCTGCAGGGGTGCGATAGAGCCAGCAAGTGTCTGGGGTGGATTAAAGAGGCGTAAGGTGGAATCAGTCTTGCTATTCTGCAATCCTGCCATTCAATGGCACCAGTTCCGGTGCCAGCTTCTAAGAATAGTTCTGGGCCCTGTCACTTGCTGTTTTACAAATTAAGCACTGTTTAACCACCGACTCAAAATGAAGCCAGTGCATAGCTCCTGTGTGCAACCAGAAGCACTCATATGCAACACCACCCCACAGCCCTTCTAAGCCACAAACCATTGGCCCAAGGCCATACCTATCAAAGCATCTGAACAGGACATCAGCTATGAAATACATCCAAAACACAGAGCACCAGTTTAAGTCAAGAAATGTATTCTTTCAAAACAACATACAGATTGTTACACACACTTCAAAAATGCATAACAAAGCAACACAGAGGTACACGTGCTAGCGGAGATACCAAACACAAGGACACATGACACATAAAAATCAAACTTCAGAATAAGCAGCATGTACAGCATGCTGAAATGGAAGGAAACAGCAGTCACAGAAGTCAATGAACCATAGTCCATAACACATTTCTGTAGAGACATTTCAACAATACCAGTGCAAACTGTATTACAGATCATGTCTCGAAATGTGCAATTCACAGCTAATACATACCTGCCAATCATCATCCTGACACCTGACCTTCAATGCGTAGCTCCTGCCAAATCACAAAGCCATTACCAGAATGTCACAGAAGTTATGAGCAGAAGGAGAAAAATTGCTACCATCTCCTTTACCAACCTCAAAACATCACAGGAGGCACTGTGTACATCCCAATCCAAAAGACCATGACTCCACAGGATGAAGTTGGCTCAGAAGTCATTCAAGGAGGAGGCGGCCGCATATACTTCTAGTCAGCACGCCACTCAGAATTTGTCAACTGAAAATGTTATGCCTGCACGTACCCACTTCCTGCCAACTGTTAGGAAAATAATAGTGAAACGCATCAAGCAGATGGTAGTCATCTGCAGCTGATAACACCACAGAGTCAAATGGAAGGTGAGCTCTAAAAAATGAATCCCACAGCAATGTGCATGTGCCAATCTGATGAAACACATAACATGTACAACAAGCATACCAGGACTACTACACAATAATGGCCTGCATGCTACGTGCCAAGTGTATTACTGACTCAAGGGGCACAAGTGTGAGAAGTTGGCCAGGTATATGCTGTCCACTAATCAAAGTGGGCATATTGTACCAGTCCAAACAACCCTTATTGATGATTAGGTTAAAGACAACCTTTATTGAAAGCTATCCTAGTGGCACAGCAAACAAATGATGGACGGAATTCTGGGGTGAATGTATGACATTGTTCTGCATTCTGTCCATCAACTGTTGTTTTTGTATTTGTCACCCTGAGTGGGACGGGTATGCCCAGACGTGGGTCCCGTGCTCCCCATGCCACTGGAATCAAGCTATTCTGGCTGAAGAGGGGTGAAACCCCGAAACCGGTCCTAGGATGCTTGTTTCCAGTCCAGGGAGGACCTGGCTTGGCAGTTCGAGCTGGACTGTTCCCATGAGGCACAGGGTCAACACTGATTTGCATATGGCTGGGTTCAAACTGGAATGGCATGGTGAGCAAAAAAACAATGGATTTAGGCCCAGATCTCTGTACTGGGGTGAATGTATGACATTGTTCTGCATTCTGTCCATCAACTGTTGTTTTTGCATTTGTCACCCTGAGTGGGACGGGTATGCCCAGATGTGGGCCCCGTGCTCTCCATGCCACTGTAATCAAGCTATCCTGGCTGAATAGGGGTGAAACCCCGAAACCGGTCCTAGGATGCTTGTTTCCAGTCCAGGGAGGACCTGGCTTGGCAGTTTGAGCTGGACTGTTCCCATGATGCACAGGGTCAACACTGATTTGCATATGGCTGGGTTCAAACTGGAATGGCATGGTGAGCAAAACAACAATGGATTTAGGTCCAGATCTCTGTACGGGGGTGAATGTATGACATTGTTCTGCATTCTGTCCATCAACTTTTGTTTTTGCATTTGTCACCCCGGGTGGGACGGGTATGCCCGGACGTGGGTCCCGTGCTCTCCATGCCACTGGAATCAAGCTATCCTGGCTGAAGAGGGGTGAAACCCCGAAACCAGTCCTAGGATGCTTGTTTCCAGTCCAGGGAGGACCTGGCTTGGCAGTTTGGGCTGGACTGTTCCCATGAGGCACGGGGTCAAGACTAATTTGCATATGGCTGGGTTCAAACTGGAATGGCATAGTGAGCAAAAAAATGATAGATTTAGGCCCAGATCCTATACTGGGGCGAATGTATGACATTCTTCTGCATTCAGTCCATCAACTGTTGTTTTTGCATTTATCCTAGTGGTAGCTATGGAGAGCAGCCTTCAGGCTAAGTCTCGAAGGAATGTAAAGCAGCTTGTTTTACCAGATCAGAACCTCTTGAATGACCAACTGAAAGGAGAACCACACAAGAGATATACAACATATATGTATTTATTACTTAACACTCTTTACTAACCTCTTTATGAAATTAGAGCACAAAGCACACAATATTAAATCACTAGAACGACAGTAAATAGCACAATACACAGCGGGCTCCAGGGGGAGACCAAGCGATATACTAAAAAAGTGGTATAACAACCACGACTTAACTAGACACAGTGCCTAGAGCATGTAGATTCGCTGGGACCCCAAGGAACCACTCAAAGTCATGACACAGGGGACGCACGGAGGATGGGTGCAGTGTGGGAACACAGGCGCAAGCTCCGTACAATCCTATTGGAAAGTTGCGGTTGGAATTTTAAATATTAAGGACACTTCGGAGGGGACTTTCAGGAAACCCTTTCAAACATAGAAGGTTCTAAGGCCAGCACCCTTGAGAGTACCGAGATACCCATGTTACCTATCCCATAGGAGCCGGGTGCATGGGGTCAAGTGATGTCAGAAACCTTTGTCGTTTACAATGGCGTGATGCGGAAAAGTGCTGCTGCCGGGCAGATGAAAAGTGTCCGGTGCAATCCAAGCCTGGATCCAAGGTGAGAAGAGCCTGAAAGCAGAGGGGACAGAGTCTGAATCACTTCAGGGTGACCAGGGGCACCATAGACGAATGCCCACCGATGTCGGGTGCATCCGGTGAGATGATGTGTTGCTTGACTCTGCAGCCACGGGAACTAGGAGACGTCGACGATGACCAAAGTTAGGAGGTGAGCTGTCCCACAAAGGATGTGGAGTGCTGGGAGGTCAGTGTCCGGATGGAACACCAACAAGCCTTGCCAACTGCAACCCACGAGGGCAGAGTAAATAAGCTTCAGTAAGGACCAGAAAGGTCCTGGGGACTCTCTAAGCAATGGGGAGTCAGGGCACATCTGGAGCAACCAGGAAAACCCACTGAAAGTCAAAGTTACCTTCACAGGGACCCACAGGCCAACGGACCAAGGATCGCGAAGGGACGTCGAACTGAATCACAAAATACCAGCCCACAGAACACTTATGGAGTGTAGGCCGAAACTCTTCGGTGGAAATTCTGCTCGGGGTCAGGACTACATGTATCCCAAAGCACAGCCTCAAGGATGGCCAAAACGCATATGCTGCTGCAAAAGTACACAGTGCACAGGGGTTCGGGTTGCACGGACCCCACGAGGGATACGGGGATCAGGATTGCTGAGAGAACTGATCGACCTCGGGGACGCTCAGGAACCCACCTCCTGTGTTGCAGAAATCTTCGGAGACTTCAGGAGCTTGGGAGATGCAAACCGGTCAGATGCGTTAAAGGTGTCTGCCTTGCAGGGGAGTAACTTATTTACTCCAAGGGAGATTCTTCAGTCATCCAGTGTAGTGTAGATCGTCAAAGTACTTGGTTTCTGTAGCAGAGTTTAGTCCAGGTAAAATCTAAAGTCCTGTAGTCAGGGTTCCTACTTTATACCCAAGGAAGTGGTGGGAGAAACTCTGGGGACCCACCAATGGGAGGGTCAGGACAGAGAGGTGGCTACACCCATTTCCTTTGTCCAGTTTCGCACCAGAGCAGGAGCAAATGGCTCCTGCAACCGGTTTGAGCTGGACTATGCACAGGGACACCAAATGTGCCCCCAGTGCAGACTTCAAAGCACTCTCAGAGTGCACCCACCCAGCCCCAATACACTCAATCCTGTCTGGGAGGTGGTCGCACCTCCCTGTGACAGGAAACCTATTGTCAGGCCTTCCCCTGCTCGAGCTTGGCTCAGCAGCAGGAGGGGCAGACTCGTGTCTGTGGCTGGCAGCATCCATTTTGTGATGCCCAGGTCGAGAAAGCTGGTACCGGGTAGCCCGGTGTGTCACATAAGTCCCTCTAGAAGGGTGGAATCATACCTCCCACACCAGTTACTGGTATGGAGGTATGATTCCAAGGTGTTTGACACCAAACACGACAGGTTTCTAAGCAGCCGTTTTAAAGTTAGCATTTACCGCGAAGTTATGATGCACTTAAATATATATGGTTGGCAGCATCACAAACAACCCTGGAATATAGGTTCCGAAGGCTGCAGAGGGGCTCTGCTCATGCATGGGCACCCTCTCACATAAAATCCAACACCCTGCCTTCAGGATTGATAAGGCCTGCCATAGGGGTGACTGATAGGTTTATATGTGAAGTGATTTAGAATAGATATAGTGAACCTATATCTAAGTAAGGGGTGCATGCACCACCTTACACAGGCTGCAGTAGTAGACCTGTGGTGTCAGTTTGAATGGTCTCCCAGGGGTGGCATAATGCATGGTGCAGCCCCTGGGAGGCATCTGGGGTACCTACGCCCTGGGTACATAGTATACCATATACTAGGGACTGATAAGGGTACCCCAGTATCCAATCTGGAGTGTACCTAATGAAAAATGCAATCAATTTAGGGAGAAAGCAGATAAACTGGGGTCCTGATTAGCAGGATCCCAGTCAGACTAGTTGAAAACCTGCAAAGCACCAGGAAACAAAGTAGGGGTTACCATGCAGTCCGATTCCACCTTCCTAAATAACCCCCCAAACGAAAGGAAATAAGGCTAACCTTGTCCATTTGAGACTTTATTGACTTAGTGGCCATATAAGGAAGATCTTGCACTAGCATGGATCCCCCTGTCTTATGGTCCACTAAGGAGTCTGTGGTAAATAATTTAATTACCGGGACTTAATTTGATACAGAAACATAATAAAATAGCTCAGTAAATAAGAGGCAGAATCCGTGGTATTAGAGGTTCGGAATGGGCTTTATTCCAATGGTCGATTATAATCGGTTGCTCCAGGTTCCATCACCACGAAGGTTCAGGAAGTGAAGTACATACATTATTGACAATCAATTACTTTTATACAATAGGCATTACAGTGAGGCCAATACAAGAGGCGTAACAATTGATAGTATGGATAATATATTCGTGCGTAGCAAAAATAGGCGTAACTGGGAGTAACAAGGAAAACGTCATTGGTTATGATGTCACATATGGGTGGACCTATGAAATAATTTCGCAATGTCAGCAGAAATACTTGGCAGAGATGCGCGCGCAGCAGCATGACGTGTGATTGACGTGCGACTAGGGGGTGAAGGGGACTTGACATTTAGCTCTACATGTGGCGACAGAAGTCTGGAGGGTCAAGTCAACCTAATCCCAAATCATATCTAACATCCTATGTTTAAAGAACTATGTTATCCAAAAGAGAGGTCTCTTAGAGTAGAATCTTATTCTATACTGACTATACTGACTGTTAGTGCGTGTACAAGCGTCTAAGTGTCTACACTAGATGCGAGGGCAGGAATCTTCCATAGTAACAGGGCTATGAATTACTTGCATGAAGACAGAGAAGCCGGGCCTTTGCTCGGTAGCTGGAAGAATATTTACTGAAACTACTAGACAGGAATGCATTGGGCAGGGAACGGAGCAGATAATTTCGAAGGTGAAATACAGTTCTTGGCAGGCAGCAAGCTGATGTCAGGCATCGTGAGCCGCGCAGGGAATGAGACAAAGTTCATGGTCACAGATGCAGGCTCGGACTGGAGCTTCAGAGGCAGAAAGAAGGAAAAGCTTGATGACAGAATCAGGGCCTACTTGCCTGGACTGAAAAATAGCATAAGTGAACCATATAAAGGCGGTGGCCTTTTGTACTTAGGAATGGAATATCCGGCCCATTCATGGCGGATCTGAAAGAGGACATGTTAACGGTGGACGCACATGTATTTGCGTCTTCATAACTGGAACTGGAGGGAACATACATGTACTTGTAACATGCACATAGAACCGTTGGGGTCCAAGATAGGGGACATAACTGACCAGAAAAATCCATATTTCCACATTCCCTCCTTGTCCCCTACTTGCCCGTCAAGAGACATCAATCTTCATCAATCCATTGATCTGTTCATATAGCATCATTTGTTCTTCTTTCTTCTTCCGGGATTTTGAACGAAAATCTTGATGTGGAATGCACGATGTGGCACACAGACCACAAATCGCTGGTCCACATTGCAGGCATAAGCAGCAACTGAATAGTATGAGAAGGCCAATACCTAGGAAGGATAGAACTCTCCATCCCCAGGCTGATAACACGCTCCAAAACCAACCGGACCAAGTCCAGGTGCCTGGATTCTGGTGTATCTGGCTTACAATCTTATGAAGGCGGGTTATAGCTTTATATACAGATGGCGAATTTTCTGGTATGAATACGCAGCAGCTTGATCCGATGACCCTACAAGCTCCGCCCCTATCGGCCAGGATGACGTCAAGGACAAGACGATTTTGAAGCACAACAATCCGCATAGCAGACTGCTCTTCTGTTAAATTGCCTAAGGCGGAAATAGTTTCGTTCACTACTGCTTCAAGGGTTCTAGTTAATCTACGTATCAGCTTACTATTAGTAACGGTACCTATATAGGGAAAGAGACCTTTATTGAAATCTGTGTATTTTTCCCATGCTGTTTCAGTGTAATCGACTATTGGGAGATCTCTCCTTTCTCTATTGTGTACTAAATGAGTATTTCTGTGATAATCAGGAGGAGCTAGGAAAACAGGCGGCAAAAGAAATCCAATGTAGCAGGTACCATCCCAATCTAGAGGCAAACGTACATATGCCGTCTGACCACATATAAAATAGGAATGACGGGAAGCTCTAAATTTCGACTTGCCTTGATCACTAAATTCTATTACAGTGGTGCATCTACTATGGCCCATATGTATGGAACCATTCTTTCTTACACATAATTCACCTTTTACTGGAAATACTGACATAGCGGGCAAACTTGGAGTGACTTCGGATTCGACATTCAAGATCAAGAGATTAAGCGTGAAATTACCTAATCCACATACTTCATTTTCTAGATCAGTTCCTGTTCTGTTGGGAAGTCCCTCCTTGTTGGGGTGGCAGACTTTAAGTAAAACTAAGTTCAGATTTCCCCATACCCAGTTGTCTTGATAAACTGCAGAATTTGAATCTAAGGAATTAATTAAGCTAAACCATGCTCCACAGGAGCCGTTGTGTGTGAACGGGTATGGAAAAAGAGGTAGAATTATTTTATAATTCTGATAGGGAGGGAGTCGGCCACATATCCAACAATTTGTAGCATTGCTAACCTGATGGGAATGATGTAACATACTAATAAAAGTGTTATTGCGCAGCGCAAATCTGTATGACAACTCATGCGGAGGTAATTCACTAAAAGAATGTTCAGCAGTAACATTATAAACGTGTCTAAAAATAGGATAATATATATGCAACAATATACTTGCAGTAATTATTAAAAGACTTAAGGAAAACAAAATTAATAACGTCACTGTACAATGACTACGCAGTGATTTACAGTACGCCTGTCGTTTCAACATTTTTCGGGTGCATTCTCTATTCAGGTCCAAGGGATACATGTCAGAGACAATTCAACCGCTTCACCTCGGAGAGGACTTAAACAATCAAATTGCTTGACTGATTGGGCCTGAGTTTTAGTTTATAATGTTCGGAATTACTCCTTTCAACAAGAGGAAGTTTTGAGTCAATGGGTGAAGACACACGAGGTGTGGTATTCACATCTGATTGTAGTCCATGAAATTTCTTGATATGACTTGAGTGAATCCAGCCTTTTCTGCCCTCGATCTTCACGGCTGTCCTTGTCGTTAATAACACGAGCTGAGGCGACCTCCACCTAGGATCCAGCTGAGTCTTTCGATCAAAGTTCCTCACTAAAACGAGATCCCCCGGAATTACGTCATGGGGTTTCACCTCAGTGTTGTCAGGAAAAGCTGCAGCTACCTGTGAACGACAAGATTGTAGTGCAGACATCAAGGAAGCCAAATAATCTGTCAGCATATTACAGTCAATATCAGTTATTTTGCGTGGTATAGGCGTCCCCCACATATTTGGTGGTCTGCCGAAGATCACTTCATACGGGGATAGCCCTGTTCGAGAGTGAGCTACCATTCTTGTGTAAAAGAGTGCAACTGGTAATGCTACTACCCAGTCGACACCTTTCTCCCTGCATATTTTGGACAATCTAATTTTCAGGGTCTGATTATGTCTTTCTACGAGACCTGCTGCTTCGGGGTGTCGGACACAGTGGAATTTCCACTGATAGCCTAACAAAAGTGAAACGTGTTTCATGAGTTCGGATGAGAACGGCTGGCCGTTATCTGAGTGAACAACACGTGGTAAACCGTATCGTGGGAAGAATTCTCGAACTAACTGTTTGGCAGTAGTCGGGGCCGTGTAATCTGAAACCGGGTATGCCTCCGTCCAACGGGAAAGAGCACAGACAACTACGAGAACATATTTGAATCCTCGACATCGTTCCATCTGGATATAATCCATCTGGAGGACTTCAAAAGGGTGATCAGGAGGCTGAAATCCACCCTGTTCTACGGGGATGCTTTTTCCTGGGTTGAACTGACAACAGATCATACAGGTACGAACTTTTTGTTTCGCTGCTGCTCGTAAATGTTTATTAAACCAGATATGTTGAATGCTGTCTAGCATAGCTTTCTCTCCTAGATGCGCTGGACTATGGACAGTGTTAATAATGACTTGGACCATTGAATCAGGAAGGAACCATACAGACTTTTCCTTCATCATCCATCCTTGATCCGTTTGGATCCCTCCTAATCCAGTCCATTTCTTTATTTCTTCTGGTGTAGCATGTGTCTGTATATCAATTACGTCAAGAGTAGGATCTTTAACCGTCATACAATGTGTTGGCGTCGGGACTATTGTCTTTGTCATGTCGGATGTTTGAGTTTGAGCAGTCTGTTTAGCTGTTCTGTCAGCTAAATCATTGCCTTGAGAAATGATATCAGTAACTTTCGTATGAGCTTTACATTTCATAATTGATATTGCAGTGGGTAGATGTATTGCATCTAATAAAGCATGAATGAGGGGTCCGTGCTGAATGTGGGCACCGTGAGAAGTTAAATAACCTCTCTCTCGCCACAGCACGCCGAAGTCATGTACAACTCCGAATGCATAACGTGAATCAGTGTATATGTTGACATTTTTATTTGTGGCTTGAATACAGGCTTGTGTCAGAGCGACGAGCTCTGCTGCTTGAGCGGACAAGGTATTTATGCAATTTGTTTCAATGATTTCAGTGTCTGTTGTGACTGCGTAAGCGGCCACCAACTCTCCTGTACTTGTTCTCATACATGAACCATCTACATACAACGTCAGGTCTGGGTCTGACAATGGGACATCTGTCAAGTCTTGTCTGGGTTTCGTCGTGATTGTAATAACATCAATACAGTCATGAGCTAGTGGGTCTGTTCCATTTACAGGTAAAAGTGTGGCAGGATTCAATGTGTTACAACGTCTGATTTCTATATGTGGCTGAAACAGTGTTAGTTCGTACCCTGTAAGTCTTGCTATAGTCAAATGTTGTGTTTGCGTTCGATTCACAAGAACCTCCACTGCATGTGGTACTTGTACTGTCAATGGATGTCCTAACACTATAGCATCGCTTTGTCTGATTGCTAAAGCTGTCGCTGCCACTGATTTCAGGCACGCAGGCAGAGCCTGAGCTACGGGATCTAATGTACTAGAAAAATAAGCACACGGTTTGTGTGATCCTGCTTGTTCCTGTGTGAGTACTGACAAAGCAGTACCTTCTCGTTCTGTAACAAAGAGTGTAAAATGTTTTCTGTAACATGGTGTTGCTAAAACAGGTGCTTGGCATAGAGCTTTCTTTAAGCTTTCAAAAGCTAGTGTGTGTTCCTGAGTCCAAGGGAGGACAGTCGATGTGGCTGCCTCCTGTGTTGTTAATTGAATGAGTGGTTTTGCTAGAAATGCATACTGAGGGATCCACTGCCTACAATATGAAGTGAGGCCTATAAAAGCCCGCACCTCCTTTTGTGTCTTGGGTATTGGCATGTTAGCTATTAACTGAATGCGATCGGGTGTAAGCTGCCTTCCCTCCTTGGACAGCGAGTGTCCAAGATAAACAACTCGCTGGACACAGAATTGCAGCTTAGAAGGGGACACCTTGTGCCCCTTTTCGGCTAGAAATCGTAAAACTGTCAGTGATGCTTTCTCACATTCGGGTTCGCTTCTAGCGGTGATCAGCAGATCATCGACATATTGAAGCAAGGCAGTGTTAACTGGCATGTGGATACTGTCGAGTTCTCGTTTCAGTGCTTGGCTATAGATGCTGGGGCTTTCTGTAAATCCTTGAGGTGCGCGTGAGAATTTGAAGCTACGTCCATTTAAACTAAATCCGAACAAATATTGGCTTTCCGGATCTATTGGGACGCTGAAAAAGGCATTTTTGAGATCAATTACAGTAAAGAATGTTGCTTCGGAATCAATAGCTGTCAGTAATGACGAGATATCTGGGACCACAGGGAATTGTGGCACAATGCATTTGTTCAATTCGCGCAAATCAATAACCAATCGATATACTGGCGAGGCCTTCGGATCTGTTCGTTTAAGAATCGGAATTATCGGTGAATTACATACATTGGAGTCTGTTTCTACAACCACTCCTTGGGCAATGAGCTCGTCAATGATTTGTAGTAAAGCCACTACAGCATCTGGTGGTAACTTGTATTGTCGCATTCGTGGTAGTACCACTCCTGCCTTCAGTGTAACTCGATATGGTGTAATATTCATGCAACCAACATCAGTAGGGCCTTGTGCCCATAGATGTGTAGGTAAAGTCTGCAGTCGGGGATCCATGTCTCTAGACACATAATGACCTTTAAAATCACGTAAAAACAATCGTACTCCTTCCGGAGAACAACATATTATAGCTCCAAGAGCTTTCAGTGTTTTTATACCTAACAAGTTTTCTGGACATGATTTAGTAAGCAATAAATCTGTAGTTCGGGTCAAAGGTCCTATCGTAAGTGGAAGAGGCTGTGATACTTCATTAACAATAGGTTTTCCTGAAAAACCAAGGGAAATATTCTGTGAGCCTGAGAGGGGTGCCCCTGGAACTTCACTACGTTTTATGGTTGTTCGACTTGCCCCTGTATCAAGTAAAAAATTTCTATCTTGACCTAATAATTCACTATGTACATAAGGTCCTTCTTGGTCTACAGGGACCTCGATAAGGGGTAAGTCAACTTCCTTCTCTAGGCTGTTTCATGCATATCGTTGGTAATCAGGATAGTCATACTGTGCGGTCTGGTACAGCTGTCTGTACCAGACAGGGTGGATTTCTCGTAAGGGATTCTGTCTGTCCATGTAATACGTGGTTCTTTCCTTAATGGGCAGTGAGACATGTTCTGGGCATATAAAAAGAATGTACTGCTTTCTTGATTCTAGTATTTCTTTAATTAACTTAGTACCTGAACCTCTCCATCTATTCTTGAGTAATTCAGTCAGTATTTCAGGTAAAGGACCAGGATCTGAATGTTGGCTTTTATATAGTATAAGAAGTTGTTGAATCATATATATCCCAGCTAAACGCTGTTCATCTGGGGTGAGGTTCAAAAATGTGTGTGCTACTGTATCATCATCATACTTTCCGGGACTGTCAATCCAATGAACGGCTGACCTGGCTAATTCTTGTTCATCCATAGAATCAAGAAAATGATAACCCCTTCGTTCTCGCAGTAATTTGTCAGCGGCTTGGAACGAATGCTCGGGGGACCTTATATTTATTATAGGTGTATGAGAATTCCTGTTATTTTCTAGACATATCGGACGTATCGGGTCAGTAAGACATCTGGTACTATTACAAGATCTTCCTCTACCTACATGGGCTATAGTTTCTGACTGTCCTGTGGGCAGTCCTGATCCTTCCTCCTCCTCATTTTGTTCAAACTGGTCTACCGCTAATCTTTCTTCGTGTAAGCGTTCTATTTCTTTATGGATCTTTCGGCACATGGCTATTATACAATTTTGCTTATCATGTCTCCCTTCTGATATATTCTGGCTCCATCTGGTAAGAATTTGCATTGCTTCCGGGTCTACCCCCGGTCGGTCTTGATTTCTGATCACACAATTTATGAGGAAACGTAACAGTTCCCCCTGTATTTCCACTTTCTGGTATTCCATAGCTCTGTTAATACATTCAGAATCTCGCCCTGTTTGGACAAAATGGTATATATTATCTAGATGCATAGTCATTCCTGGTAACTTCCCTAAATACACCGCGGCTCGTCTGATACGTAATGATGCCAGGGTCATTTCGTCCTCTTTTCCGGGCACAGGGTCATATCTACAATCTATAAGAAGTTCCTTAAGTGTGCGGGCATTTATGAGTTTGGGGGTACGTGAATGTGCAGATTCTTGAAAAGTAAGTTTATTTATTCTGGGTGGCGTAGAAAAAATATTGGTAGTACCTCCGGTAGCCCCGTCTGGGGTATCGGGTGTGAAAGGGTTCGTTGAACGTGATACAGCAACTATAGGTGTGGACACAGCTATAGAAGTAGCTGTAGGAACAGATGCAGAAACAGATGTGCTTGCCGGAACTTGTGTCAGGACTTGTTGCTGTAAAGATACGGATACTGGATCTTGGCGTTGAATCTCCCTGGCAGGCGGTCTATGCGGGGCGGGATTAGCATATTCGGGAGCTGCGTCATCTAAATATGAGGAAAGAAAAACATCTTCTGCGGTTCTAGGATGCCCCTTGGGATGTATCTTTATTGGAAATAATGGGGGTGGCAAGTCTTTTGGTATCCCCGGAGTAGCCTTAGGTAATCCTTCGGCCAGAAGGGGATACATACCCTTCATAAGGGCATGTCTTGGTCTGTCTACTTGTTCTGATTTCACTCGTGCACCTTCTTCAATTAATAGATTTTCTCGGACTTCATTTGAATTCTCTTTACTCTTCTCTTCCTGTCTACGTGCTTTTTCTGTACGTCTATACGATTCTTTACGCCATAATTCAATGGCGTCTTTCTGTGATTGTCTAGCTTTCTTTTTCCATAATTCTTCCTCTACTTTCACGATGCACTCTGCATCCCAGGTCCCAGCTGCGGGCCACCTCTGACTTTCTGGTAATTCCTTAGTGTAGTCTACCCATAAATCAAGAAATAATATAGCGTCTAAGCCGTGTTTATGATACATGAAGTACCCTGGAGTGTCCCTAGGAGGAATAGGAACAGCTTCTTCGAGTACCCCTTTTCTAGTTGTGATCTGTCTTAATTTCGAAAAGAGCGGCATATTGAGAACTGATCTGATACTTGATCTTGAACAAACTTAATACAGTAATCACAATAATGAACAGTCATTCATACCACAATATGCAGAACGTACTAAAAACATTTAACATTTAACATTTAACTGAGCAACAATGATGATGACGATCTAAGGAAAACTTAATCACTAAACATAATACTCGACTTGAACTGAATTATTCTGAATTTATATACTTGATATACTAGATATACTGCTGAACAGTACAGATACACTGCTGAAACAGTGCAGACCGGATTTGTGTACCCAAACCCGTCTGGACCGGCACAACTTATGTGCACGCCAGAACGCCTCCCCAGTAATGGTACTCACCGGGTAGCTCGGAACGGAAGGCCTCGGAAACTGAACTGAACTTGAACCGGACTGGACTCGACTCGAACACTTCGGAAACTGGACTCGACTCGGGACTTCGGAAACTGGTGGGCCTCTGTATACCTCGGATCTTGCTCTCTCAGCTAGGCTCTGGTCGGGATACTTCGCACTTCTCACCGCCTCGTCTGGGTGTTGATCGCAGCCTCAGTCGCCCCCGCTTGACCGGAGGGAGATACAGGAAATCCTGCTGGTACGCGTTGTTGTCCGTCCAGCTGTGGCAGGAGACCGGGCCTGCAACGCACCGCCGGCGCATGAGATGAGAAAGTGTCCCTGTTCGGGCGCCATTCATGTGGTAAATAATTTAAATACCGGGACTTAATTTGATACAGAAACATAATAAAATAGCTCAGTAAATAAGAGGCAGAATCCGTGGTATTAGAGGTTCGGAATGGGCTTTATTCCAATGGTCGATTATAATCGGTTGCTCCAGGTTCCATCACCACGAAGGTTCAGGAAGTGAAGTACATACATTATTGACAATCAATTACTTTTATACAATAGGCATTACAGTGAGGCCAATACAAGAGGCGTAACAATTGATAGTATGGATAATATATTCGTGCGTAGCAAAAATAGGCGTAACTGGGAGTAACAAGGAAAACGTCATTGGTTATGATGTCACATATGGGTGGACCTATGAAATAATTTCGCAATGTCAGCAGAAATACTTGGCAGAGATGCGCGCGCAGCAGCATGACGTGTGATTGACGTGCGACTAGGGGGTGAAGGGGACTTGACATTTAGCTCTACATGTGGCGACAGAAGTCTGGAGGGTCAAGTCAACCTAATCCCAAATCATATCTAACATCCTATGTTTAAAGAACTATGTTATCCAAAAGAGAGGTCTCTTAGAGTAGAATCTTATTCTATACTGACTATACTGACTGTTAGTGCGTGTACAAGCGTCTAAGTGTCTACACTAGATGCGAGGGCAGGAATCTTCCATAGTAACAGGGCTATGAATTACTTGCATGAAGACAGAGAAGCCGGGCCTTTGCTCGGTAGCTGGAAGAATGTTTACTGAAACTACTAGACAGGAATGCATTGGGCAGGGAACGGAGCAGATAATTTCGAAGGTGAAATACAGTTCTTGGCAGGCAGCAAGCTGATGTCAGGCATCGTGAGCCGCGCAGGGAATGAGACAAAGTTCATGGTCACAGATGCAGGCTCGGACTGGAGCTTCAGAGGCAGAAAGAAGGAAAAGCTTGATGACAGAATCAGGGCCTACTTGCCTGGACTGAAAAATAGCATAAGTGAACCATATAAAGGCGGTGGCCTTTTGTACTTAGGAATGGAATATCCGGCCCATTCATGGCGGATCTGAAAGAGGACATGTTAACGGTGGACGCACATGTATTTGCGTCTTCATAACTGGAACTGGAGGGAACATACATGTACTTGTAACATGCACATAGAACCGTTGGGGTCCAAGATAGGGGACATAACTGACCAGAAAAATCCATATTTCCACAAGTCCCTCCCCTTAAGGGTTTTGGATTTTCTCCAAAAGTTGGGATTACTACCTGTAGTGTGTTTTGGCAAAGTAAAAGGCTGGTGGTGTGTCTGAGTAGAGAAGTGAGGCCCTAATAAAGTTGGTCTCAGCTTCCTCAGAGCACTGTTCACCATGGATGCCTTCCTTTCCATGTTTGAGTTGTATCTGCCCCTAAGGGTCAACCTCTGGCTGCCTACATATGGGGGTTGGGTCCCTTTGGTTGGAACACTGGAGGGAGAAGGTAGGTTTGGAACCATTTGGTCCCAGGTTTGCCCTTGCCCAATAGAGTCCATCTGGGGGAGGTCACTACCCAATGGTAAGAGGGATCCCTCAAAGTGCTGAGGAATTTTTACCTGGCTGGGGCTACTAGCTTGGGTGTCCCTAATCTGTTGATGAGGGGGTTCCTCTGGACAGTGGGCCCTTAGGGGTCCACTGCCCTCCCTGACCTCTGCAGCCCTAGGCTGATTGGGGTAGAGTAGAGAGGGGCAGGATACCTGCTCCAGACTGGGTGCCTCCTTGGAAGGGCCCCTGCCATCAGGGATGTTGTCAGGCCAGGCCTGACCACCTTTGGGGCAGTTCCTTCACCAGGGATAGGATCAGTTCCCTGAGGAAGCTGGTCCTTACCTCTTCAACCCTTCTGCTTTCTGGTGGAGTAGAGTGGGTCATTCTTTCAGGCTCCCCACTCCAAACTTTCCCTGGGGTTGGGTTGAGGCCCTATGGGTTCCACCAACTTTCTCAGTGAGGCCGAACATTCTTAAATGGGCCTGGTATTTAACTTCAGCTCAGGCTGAAATTTCTAGATTATTACCCAACAGGCAATCCACAGGCAAGTTTGGAGACACTGCCACTCTCTTTGGGCCACTGACCCCTCCCCAGCTGAGATTGGCTATGGCCATGGGATGATCTGTCCTGATACCATCAATGTTGGTCACCTAGTACTTAAACTCAGGGAAAGGCTGTTGAGGGGGTACTAGGTTCCCTGTCACCATGGTGACACTAGCCCCTGTGTCCCTAAAGGCCACAGCTTTCTGACCATTTATTAGTGGCTCCTGTCTGTACTTGCCCAAAAAATTAGGACTGACAGTAAAAGTGGCAAATCCCATGCCACCATCACAGACTGAGGAGGCCTGTGAGGGGGACCTTTCTAAACCATGGTCCACCACAGTTCCCCATGAGAACCCAACTAACTTTTTGGGTGCACTACTACCACCTGGGGGGTTACTACTTGTGGTACCAGGAGAAATGGTACTATTGCTGGGAGGAACATTTTCCTTATTGCTGGCCTTAGGGCAAATGGGGTCATGTTTCCAGTGACCAGGCTTCTTACAGACATGGCAAAAAGGTTTCTTGGTAGGGGAGGAAGGAGTTTGGAACCCACCCCCAGAAGAGGATTGTTGGGGCCCTGTAGTGGATTTATCTTTTGATTTATCACCACCTTTCTCTTGGTTCTTGGAAGAATCTTTCTTCTGGTCACCACCCTCATTCTTTGGCTTTACCCTGGTTCTGACCCATTTATCTGCCTTCTTGCCCAGTTCTTGGGGAGAAGTCAGATCTGAGTCCACCAGGTACTGGTGTAAAAGCTGGTTCTGAAAATTATTAAGGGTCTGCTCCCTCATAATCAAATTGTACAATCCTAAAAAGTCATGCACCTTGCTGCCATGTATCCTACCTTCCAGAGCCTTATTAGCACAATCTACAAAGTCAACACAGTCCTGATTATGTGCCTTTTGGGTGTCTCTGAATTTAATCCTGTATTGTTCAGTGGTTAAGCCAAACCCATCAATGAGAGCACTTTTCAAGACTTTGTAATTATCAGCATCCTCTTCTCTAACAATGAGGAGCTTATCCCTACCTTTGTCTGCCAAAGATAGCCACAAGATAGCTGCTCACTGCTCTTGAGGGACCCTCTCTACTTTACAGGCCCTCTCTAGTGCAGTTATCCATTTGTGGATGTCATCCCCACTCTGGTAGGGAGGGACTATCTTGTTTAAGTTCCTATGGGCATGAGTATGTTCTCTACCTCTAAGGACATTGTTGCTGCCACCATGGGGCTCTAGCCCCAACCTTCTGGAAGCTCTCTGGAGCTATAGGGATTCCCTGTCTATGGCCAATTGTTCCCTCTTGATTCTGAGTTTGGCCCTCTCATACTCAAGTAACTGACACTTCTTCTCATAAGAGGAATACCTTTTATGAGAAGCAGAGGTCCCTACAGAAGTACCAGAATGATTAGATTCCTGAGAAGGAGATCTTGATCTTCTTGGTAAACTGTTTACTCTTCCTGGTGGAGTAAAGATAGGGCCTGTGGGGCCTTCTCCCCCACCTGAGGGAAGAGTTGGATTTTCCAGGTTAGAATCATCTTGATCCTCCTGGTCAGCATTTGAGTCCATCTCATAGAAATGTTCACTTCCTGGTCTGTCCTCATCTGCTGCCTCACCCAACTTGCCTGCCTCATCAGACCCTGGGGTCTTTCTGAGGTCATCTAAAAGCAAAGTCTCTATGAGACATCGAGTGCTTGCATTTCTCCCTGTCCTCAGCTTCCTAGATGCACACACATTTCTCAATTCTTGAAATGACATATGGTCATACTTAGCTAGCAAGGAGCCACTGGCTTCTGGTCTATAAGACATACTAGTGTTATGTGGTTTAGGCACCTACCTAGCCTAGTGGGAAGTAAACTCTCTTGAGTTGGAGAAAGGGTGTTCTAGACCCTTGGCTACCCAACTCCAAGTTCAGTAGAACTTACTTATTCTAGTCTTGATTTATATGTACCTAATACCTTTAGGGTTTTCAGTTAATCACTCAATGAGATTTATCTGGTAAAACAATAGCAAGCTTGAATCCCAACCGCTGCACACTAATGTGAGAAGTTGGCCTGGTAAATGCTGTCCACTAATTAAAGTGGGCACCTTGTACCAGTCCAAACAACCCTTATTGGTGATTAGGTTAAAGACCACCTTTATTGAAAGCTATCCTAGTGGTAGCTATGGAGAGTAGCCTTCAGGCTAAGTCTCGAAGGAATGTAAAACAGCTTGTTTTACCAGATCAGAACCTCCTGAATGACCAAATAAAAAGAGAACCACACAAAAGATATATAAAATATATGTATTTATTACTAAAAACCCTCTACTAACCTCTTTATGAGATTAGAGCACAAAGCACACAATATTAAATCACTAGAATGACAGTAAATAGCACAATACACAGCAGGCTCCAGGGTGAGACCAAACCATATACAAAGAAAGTGGTATAACAACCACGACTTAACTAGACACAGCGCCTACAGTACATAGAATCGCTGGGACCCCAAGGAACCACCCAAAGTAGTGACACAGGGGACCCACGGAGGACGGGTGCAGCATGGGAACACAGGCGCGAGCTCCGTACAATCCTATAGGAAAGTCGCGGTTGGAATTTTAAAGATTAAGGACACTTCGGAGAGGACTTTCAGCAAACCCTTTCAAACATAGAAGGTTCCAAGGCCAGCACCCTTGAGAGTACCGAGATAACCGTGTTACCTATCCCGAAGGAGCCGGGTGCATAGGGGTCAAGTGATTTCGGAATCCTTGGTCGTTTTCAATGGCGTGATGCAGAAAAGTGGTGCTGCCGGGAAGATGAAGTGTCCGGTGGGATCCAAGCCTGCATACGAGGTGAGAAGAACCTGAAAGCAGAGGGGACAGAGTCTGGGTCACTTTTGACCAGGGGCACGATAGACGAATGCTCACCGATGTCGGGTGCTTCAGGTGAGATGATGCGATGCTTGACTTTGCAGCCACGGGGACCAGGAGACATCGACCAAAGTCCGGAGGTGAGCTGTCCCACGAAGGATGTCGAGTACTGGGCGGTCAGTGTCCGGATGGAACACCAACAAGCCTTGGCAACTGCACCCCACGCAAGCAGAGTAAATAAGCCTCGGTGAGGACCAGCAAGGCCCTGGGGACTCACCAAGCAATGGAGAGTCAGGGCACGTCTGGAGCAATCAGGAAAGCCCACTGAAAGTCAAAGTTACCTTCACAGGGACCCACAGGCCAACGGACCAAGGATCGCGAAGGGACCTCGAGCTGAATCACAAAATACCAGCCCACGGAACACTCGTGGAGTGTAAGCCGGAAATCTTTGGTGGAAATACTACTCGGGTCAGGACTACATGTAGCCCAAAGCACAGCTTCAGGGATTGCCCAAAAAGCATATGCTGCTGCAAAAGTACATGGTGCACAGGGGTTCGGGTTGCACGGTCCCCACGAGGGATACGGGTCTCAGGATTGCTGAGAGAACTGATCGACCTCGGGACGCTCAGGAACCCACCTCCTGTGTTGCAGAAATCTTCAGAGTCCTCAGTAGCTCGGGAGATGCAAACCGGTCAGATGCGTTAAAGATGCCTGCCTTGCAGGGGAGTAACTCCTTTACTCCAAGGGAAATTCTTCAGTCATCCAGCGTAGTGTGAATCGTCAAATTACTTGGTTTCTGTAGCAGAGTTTAGTCCAGGTAAAATCTAAAGTCCTGTAGTTAGGGTTCCTACTTTATACCCAAGTTAGGGGTGGGACAAACTCTGGGGACCCACCCATGTCCTTTGTCCAGTTTCGCGCCAGAGCAGGAGCAAATGGCTCCTGCAACCAGTTTGATCTGGACTATACACAGGGACACCAAATGTGCCCCCAGTGCAGACTTCAAAGCACTCTCAGAGTGCACCCACCCAGCCCCAATACACTAAATCCTGTCTGGGAGGTGGCCACACCTCCCTGTGACAGGAAACCTATTGTCAGGTCTTCCCCTGCTCGAGCTTGGCTCAGCAGCAGGAGGGCAGACTCATGTCTGTGGCTGGCAGCATCCATTTTGTGATGCCCAGGTCGAGAAAGATGGAACCGGGTAGCCCGGTGTGTCACATAAGTCCCTCTAGAAGGGTGGAATCATATCTCCCACACCAGGTACTGGTCGTTTGATTCCAAGGTGTTTGTCAGCAAACACGACACGTTTCTAAGCACCTGTTTTAAAGTTAGCATTTACGGCGAGGTTATAATGCACTTAAATATATATGGTTGGCTGCCTCACAAACAACCCCAGAATATAGGTTTAGAAGGCTGCAGAGGGGCTCTGCTCATACATGGGCACCCTCTCACATAAAACCCAGCACCCTGCCTTCAGGATTGATAAGGCCTGCCATAGAGATGACTGATAGGTTTATATGTGCAGTAATTTCGAATAGATATAGTGAACCTATATCTAAGTAAGGGGTGCATGCAGGCTGCAGTAGTAGACTTGTGGTGTCAGTTTGAATGGTCTCTCAGGGGTGGCATAATACATGGTGCAGCCCCTGGGAGGCCTCTGGGGTACCTATGCCCTGGGTACATAGTATACCATACACTAGGGACTGATAAGGGAACCCCAGTATCCAATCTGGAGTGTACCTAAAGTACATGCAATCAATGTAGGTAGAAAGCAGTTAAACTGGGTTCCGGATTAGCAGGATCCCAGTCAGACTAGTCGAAAACCAGAAAAACACCAGGAAAAAAGTGGGGGTAACCATGCAGTCAGATTCCACCTTCCTACAACAAGTTTCAAGGAGAAGAAAGGGAAACAAATGAAAACATCAACTGACATGGAACAGAAATGAGCAGTGCAAGCAATACGTTGGGATCAAATAATAGGTCGCACCACAAATACAGGAGTGCCTGGTGAGAAGACACACCACGGAGTTGGCGATGCGGCGAACGCAAGATAAGTAATTTTCTTCTTTTTTTTATTTAACTTTACCTCGTTGTCATCTGTTGATTCCCCCCACCCCGTCCCACCGCTCTTACCTGCATGGCCCGCTCCAGCACACCACAGCACACACATATCAGGTAGGCCTTAATATATATTTGTGAGATCAGTTCATTTGGTGGCATGTTAACCGGTGGAGTAATCATTTTCTCACAATTCAACACTCTGCTGTCTTCATTCAAGTAGGATCTTTTGGTACCATATTTTACTAAGTTTACGTTTGTCCTTTCTTATATATTATTAAAATGTACCATTGCAGTTTGTAACATATGCTTGAAGTTTTTGTTTACCATTATATATTGGGGCACTGCTTCTAATGAGCCTAGTAAATGTCTCTATAATAAGATTGGAAGACTTCAATGCTTGCTAGGAGATCCTATCTGAGGAGAGTCTGGCTTTCACTCTCTGGTTTCATCTCAAAGAGTGGAAAACTGCTGCAAGGGCGAAGGAAGATATCTCCTAGCTGACCCTTAAGGACACAGGGGTCTGAGTCCTGCCACTGGATTCTGCTTGCCCCGGGAAACCCATGGAAAGTGCAGAAGATTCTGGTTGCAGAGGAAGATGTATGAATGAGTAGACTTATTTTAACTGCCCATGTGAGATGTACTACCCGTTTCTGGGGCATGAAGTAGATCATGTGGACCCAGGGTGTTGGCACTGCAGTAAAGAAATCCTATAAACTAGCTCTAATGAGGAATTACGTGTGAACATGAACTCAGGTTGAGCAACCTATAGCCATGGACTGAAGCTGCAGAAACACATTTGTAAACTTGGTGTAGATAATAAGTTACAAAACTTTGGGTAAATCTTAAGGCCTAGAAAAGTTTCATCTCTGGGTAACCAGGACAAATATCCAAGACATCTTTGGAAGTATGCAGCCTCCATAGCTGCATTTCAATAGTCTGTAATACTCTGTATTTTTTGCCATGAAACTCAAGGCAACTGCTTTGAACTTTGCATTGTGTCCAGCTGCTGCCATGTTTGGGCACAGCTTCAAAATGAAGATTTTTAATCTCCAGAAAATCGAATTACTGAGGTAAACAGTTTGACCTGGAGAATTCTTCAACATTTATCCTGTCTATCCTTTATTGTGGGTCAACATTTGAGAGTGCCTAGATCAAAGTATTCCACTGTTCATAGACTAATATTGTTTTTTAAACTTCTATTATATTAAAATAGAAAATTGTATGCTTCTAAAATAATTCCTAATTCCACAATCCATTATTCATTTTTGTATCATTTTACTGATTATATTTTAGTCTTGATAATTAAACATTATTTTGAAAGGTAATTTCAGTACTGTTTCCCTGTATTGTTGTTTTGGTGTTCTTGGATGTGCATGTATTTTTCTCTGAGGAAATCTTTGTACTTGTGCTAAGCTACTGAGGACCAAACAAGTGTTTATCACTGAAACTAATTTACCTAAAGGGCATCACATTATCTAGAGTTGTTTCTGCCACAGGTCACAAGGAGATTATGGCCACTTTTTCCGTAGTTTAACAATCCATAATCTCGTCCCTGTTCTGCGGGAGTTTTTTTGGTTTGGCAGCTTAACTGGAGTCATGATAAACTTGAACAAGTCTGCCATTTTTCCCTTGACATCTGCTACTCCCAGGTTCGCTACGGTTTTCCCTCTGGCGTGGGCGGATGTAGCAGTCCAATACCTGAGAATCTGGGTCAGCAGGGCTACCATAGACGTCTGGTGGGATAATTATAGCCGGACTATTATCTGGCTTGAAGACAGAGTCAGGACTGCCCATCTCTTTGACCAGACAGGTGGCTATTGCAGAAGTTTCTCTACCTTTTTGTAAATATACCTCTGCCGGCGACGAGGGCCTTCTTCTGCCGCCTCAAATTCTTAATGATTACAACAGTGTGGGATGGGAGGCAGCCTAGGCTATCCTGGGAAGTGCTGACGTTGCTGTTTGAACATGGAGGTATTGATGACCCTGATTTTGAGCTATATTATATACCCGCGCAGGCACAGTTTGCAGACTAGTGGTTTCACCCGGTACTGCACATCCTGCGTGTAGCAGTCGAAACTGACATTGCGGTCCCTTGTCTCATTAAAACCTTTACGGTTTGCACCAGTTGGGAGCCTGAGGGCTGATTTGGATACAGTGGCTTGCACCATAGGGGCATGGGATGGACTATGTTGCAGGGCCCGCTTGCGACTTCTGTACGTTGCGGACATCCCCTTATCTAGAAACCCTGCCCTGCCTCCATCAGTCAATAGGCAAGTATGTAACCAGTGCACCACATGCAATTGTGAGTGATGGGAGACCTCTACCCAGATGGTTCCTTCATTTCGCTGGCAGATATTCAGGTGCACAATACATGCACACCCTTAGATGTCTTCCTTTATTATAGATTGTGCGGCGCCCGCAGACAGTTGCATCAAACCTTCCCCCAGGCACCTTGTAATCTTGTGGCGCTTGATTTGCTTCTCACATCTTTCTCCTGAAGCCAATTACCATGCAGGCCACGGCCCCCTTTGACTGTGCCCAAGGCTAGGGAGCAATGGCAAGATGAGACTGATGAGGCTACCACTGACTAGCAGTGATGCTACTCTTGCTAGCACATGCAAATTCTTTACTTCTGACTACTGGCTTCACCTCAAAGACAAGATGACAACACGGCTGGACAAAGCACAATCGGCCTGTTTTCATAAAGTCTTCTTCCTACCGACCGCGATGCGCAAATCCGTAGGGAATTCAACCTTTCATCCCAAAAGTCAATCCTGAAAGCTAGATTTATAGCGTATTGTCTAAAAGCGAAACAAGCACAAGCAAATACACTAAAGAAACATATCTGGACAATGATAAACACCCGAGGGTCCACATGGTGCGAATTTGTAGCCCACTGTGTCAAGGTACTGGAAGCAGAGAAAATATGGTCAGCCCCCTACCCATACCAGTGGCTACAAGACTTAACAGAACAGGCGAAGTTACTGTCTGCCGACAGCGATATGCCAACATTAGAAATAACCTAAGTCATGGAAACTGGGCTTCAAACCTTTATACTAGGGAGCTTGCCATATTATATGTTCTCCCCTATAAAACCAATAATGAAGCGACAATTAATGAAATTGCGGTTCGGATTGATCCCACTGTTGGCATACAAATATGGGTGAGGGTACAAAGAGTCCGTAGCTACAAGTGCCGAGCATGTGGACCAGCAGAGGAATCACTAACTCACATATTGTGCATCTGTGAGACACTGCATCTGCTGAGAATATATCCGCCCAATATGGCGTATTTTAAATATATGGACATGTCAAGCTGCCCTAGTCGAGTGCATGAAAGGCGAATCAGCACAGCTGGCGGCAGGGTTCTTGAAATACCTGATGGCAGTAAAGGCAGTTTTTGACTCCGAACATTGCACAGAACTATAACTTATAACGCTGGGTCTAGTTTTTTTCTCTTTCTAAGGTATCATGTTTATAGTGGCTTAAGTGGTGTTTTTAACTTTTTCACACAATCAATTGAAATAACCAGTTTTTTAAAACTTTTTTTATATTGGAACATATGCACTTTATATTGTACATTTATATGTGGCCTCATTGCAATGATTTTAATTAATTGTGCAATAAATATTATCTAAATATCTAAAAAAGAATCTAAATATTTTTATTATTATTATTAATATTTGTAAAGCGCCTTGGCTACCCTTAGGCATCCCCGCGCTGTCAGTGACAAGAAGAATTGGAAGGCAGGCTAATTATGGCAGATTTTGGGACAGCCAAGTCTTCAACTGTTTATAAAAGGTAAGTTGGTGTGGGGTGGAGCGCAATTGAAGCGCGAGGGCGTTCCAGAGCTTGGCTGCATTATAGGAGAACATGCGGCCCCCGGATCGCACTCTCTCAATTTTTGGGACCGCTGCCAAAAATTAATCTGGTGACCGAAGACGTCTCATTGGGTGGTAAAAGGCCACCAGAGATTGATTTATATTGGGACCTGTTCCCCATAGCGTTTTATGAGCTATGCACAAAGCTTTGAACTTTATCTGCTCTGTTATTGGCAACCAGTGAAGTTTTTTTAACACAGGCTTCACTGACTCCCCGTGGGGCACAGGCAAGAGCAGTCTAGCTGCACAATTTTGTACCACCTGTATTTTCTTTATGGTGGCCTTTGTGGTACCCAAGTAAAGGGAATTTCCATAGTCCAGCCATGAGAGTACCAATGCCTGTACTATCACTCTTCGTGCCAGGACCGGGAGCAATGGGAGGATTTTTCATAACATTCTGATGATTCCAAAGCATGCAGCGGCTAGCTTAATTGCTTGGCTATTGAAGTTAAGATCTTTATCTAGCCATACTCCTAAACTTTTTATCTGCGCTTTGGGGGTTGGGGGGGACTGAGGCATTTGGGCCAGCTTAGTCCTGCTGTCTCTATAGCCGCCCCAGGGTGGATGCTTAGAATTATTAGCTCCGTCTTGTCTCCATTGAGTTTGAGACAAGACTGATCCATCCACAAGGCCACCGCTTCCATACATGCTTCAATGTTAATCCGTGACTTCTTAGGGTGTTTTAGCGCTACCACCAGTTGCGTATCATCCTCATAGGTGATAATTTGAATCCCATATGGTAGGACTAATTCGGCCAGGGGTTTAAGATACCTATTAAAAAGAGTAGGACTCAATGATGAGCCCTGGGGAACTCCGCAACTCAGCTGTAAACATTTAGAAGTGCACTCCCCATCGAACACCTGGAATGTTCTATCCTTCAGGAAAGATTTGATCCATGACAGTGCCTTGCCCGAGACTCCAACCATTCTAAGCCTGTCAATAAGGATGTTATAATTGACAGTGTCGAATGCGGAGCTCAGGTCCAGTAAGATGACCGCCACTGTCCCTCCTTGATCAAGAATTTTCCTGCATTCCTCCACAACTGCTAACAAAGCTGTCTCTGTCCCATGGTTTGGGCGGAAGCCTGTCTGGGTGGAATGCAGCAGAGAGTGATTCTCCAGGTGCTCTGAGAGGAGTTTATTTATATATTTTTCCAATATTTTACTGGTCCCGGGAAGTAGAGAGACTGGTCGATAATTGCTCCACACCTCTGGGTCAAGGTTAGGTTCTTTCAGGAGAGCCTTTATCAAGGCATGTTTCCATGTCAGTGGTACCTGTCCACTCGATAGCAAGGAGTTTAAGACCTCCAACAGGACCGGGAGAACAGTTCCTCCTACCTTCTAGAGTTTTTGGAGGGGCGCCGGATCGAGGGGAGAGCCTGATTTGACCTGGGCGAAGAGCTATGATAGCATGGTCATATCCAAACATGGAAAAACTTCCAGGCTGGGAAGGCTACTGCTCACGAGGTCTCTACTCTGATCAGTCTTGTCAGTACTTCTACTTTGAGGGAATGTATTATAAATATCTAAAAAAAAAATATTTAAAAACTCTGCGAGTTCATTGCATCGTGCTTGTGCAGAGTCCGAGGGGGGGTCCGGTGCGCAGTATTTGGTGAGTGTTTTTGTAATTTGGAATATTTCCCTGGGTGCGTTTGCTGATTCGATTATTTTTTCTTCGTAGTATAAGGCTTGGGCCTTCTTTATCTCTGATTGATACATTTTTATGGCCTCTCTATAAGTCTGTTTTTTTCCTGCATTATAGTCTTTTCTTTACACCGTATGCCACTTCAGCTGCACCGCATGGATCTTCGTGACAATGCATGCTATGTGCACTGTAGGGATTAAAGGCTGGGTTCCTTCATCTGGTGTGGAATGGCCCTCACATAGTGGGATACTGTGAATGACTGTGAGGGGTTATTACTGGCATTAAGTGGCTCAGCATACCCATGTCAATTGATATGGGGCTTTGGGGAACCTACTACTCAGTCTCTGAAGCACAGATCACTATTCCAATTGGACAAGTTAGGCATTAAATTGGTCACATTTTCAATGAAAGAGACTACAGGTTCTGAAAGAGGACTAACACAAAGTACAGTCACAGAGACTAGAAAACTTCAAGGCCCTGTTTATTAAAACCTGCCAGTTGTCATGTTTTTCAGTTGGCAGTGGTATCCACGACCAGCGAGCACCCTCGGAAACTACATGATCACAAGTTGGGACAGAAGTACTGAGATTTATTGGCCGGGTCAAACTGACATTTTAGTACATAGCTTCAGACCATAAAGGGTATAAAGAAAATTCCAACAGTTGAGGAATCAGGGTGACCACTGATGGAGAGTATTTCCTCATTTTGCAAACTAAATACATTCAACTAAACAGTGTAAATTTGATACTGAATCACACAGGTAAAATAAATGCAAAAATGGTGGTAGGTTATCATATTGAGGCATTGAAAGCGCACACATAAATTAATTAAATCTATTGATTTGACTTAGCCTAACTGTGGATGCCATGTTGACTTTACACGTTTGAGACGAGAGGCCTGTTTTCACATTTAAGCTGTTGTTTTGAATGAAATGTGTTTCTCTTCCCTACTGCAGGGGCTGTACTTTTCCAGAAGCCCTCTGTTAGCTAGTGAACAGGCACTTGTTATGTATTAGACAGCTGATAGTAAGGTTCTCACTGCGAGGAGAGGAGATGCCAGGAAACGCGACTTGTGGGCAGAACTATCTAAACCAAAAGATGTGATCAATGTAACAATCCAAGGACATAAATCTGTGCTCCATTGTGAAGATGTTAGAAACTAGGGAGTATACCTGCTCCCAGAGTTTGCCGGGGAATTAATGGTTGGTGGGAACGGGAAATGGAAAATTTGTTACCAGGGATGTCTTGCTGAATTATATTAGTGTGTGTTCCTTAGATTAATCAGGAAGAACCCTTTAGTGACCTACCAGAGGAGTTCTCTGTCTTTCAGAGAGCTTCCCTTTCTCACCCACAGAATAGAGCTTGCAGATTTTAGGAATTGCTACCAGGCCCAGACTGTGAACCGAAACCGGCCCGGGCAAACTACTCGGCTGGCTACCCCTAGGGGGCAGGGGGTGCGGCCGACCTGTTTGCTAGGGCCGGTTTCGGACGATTTTGTTAGAGAGGTCTAATATTGCGGGGCCCGGTAACAATAACAGCCCCCTAGGGGTTCAAAACAGGCCCACACCCTGGCAGCCCACCGGGGAAACGCCCGGTGGCCAGTCCGGCCCTGATGGCTACTGGCTTTTAAGCTGAGAATACTTCTCAGCTTTTGTTAAATTTTCCATTGTTTGACTGCTAAGGTTTCATCCCCATGCATTATTATTCGCTCATCATAGTTCTTATTTGGATTTGGGAAACTGATTCCTTACATTCCTCACTGAAATTCAATGCCTTTTCATATCCAAACTTCATTACTTTAGATTAGGGACTGTTCTTTTTGGAACACACTGTTGTATTTTCTCTATATTATTAGTAATTCTAACTAATATAGTATTTTATTTTGTCCTGAAATATCCAGTAATGGACTATTTGAATTTGTAAATATGATGATCAAAATGAATACTTACTAAATAAAAATTTGACTTGAATTAATTTGTTAAAAAAAAACTTTAAACTCACACCAAATCTCTTTATCGTTTCTTCTGAAGCCCCTAATTGACTTCACTGTTGATGGTGTTTGATGTAAATGATTGTTCCTTATCATCTCTCCTTGCTGACTTGCAAAGGTCCATAACCAATGTCAGAAGTTATTTAACGATTATGCTCAAAGATTGAGGCAGAAGAATCCCCTCTCCGTCACCACTATCAGTCAACAGAAGAGCTTCTTGGCTGCAGAGTAAAAACCTTGGTGGCCCTCTGTGGCTGGAACAGCTGAATTTCCACAAAGGCAGGGATATGCACAGTATACTCTTAGGTCTTTGCTAATTGGATGGGTACAGTATTTATGCTACTTCCAGGGCACTATTTGGCGAGACGGAGACAACAAAGCTCACACTTTATTTTATTAATGACAGAATTCAGCTTGCAAGGCTTCCTACAGTCTCGACAGGTTACTATAGACCAGTGGAAGGTCTGGCACCAAATGGATTATGGAATGTGAATTGCATTATCCAAGGCTTTCTGGTTCTTAGGTAACTCCCTACAAAGGCCAGAGGTGCAGCAGATCTAAGGGAGTGTTGCAGGTCACAGGAGGCATTCACAGTCAAGGGATGTATACTGTACCAACCCATCACATACGTGGTGGGTGTCCGAGAGAGACCACCTTAGACAGCAGCATGCCCCAAGGAGGTCCAAGACAACCACCAAGAGAGCCACCATTTTGTGCATCTGTCAATAGGCCCTTCATAAGACACCATTCACTGTGCACACGGTCTCCCAGCCACACAAGAGACCAGTACCTCACAGCATACACCACTCAGTAGTTAAGGTGAGCACTAAAGTTATGCAGGACTGCCTAGAGTGTGCCGGAGTGGGCCAATAGGTTGCATCCATACTAGAGGTACCAGGTAAAAATATGTCTGATTCTACACTTAGAATCACTGGTCAGCAACAGTCAGTGGTTTATAGTCTGACATAAACTAAAGATGTGTACACTTGTGTGCACCCCCAGCTAATAGAGCATGCAGTTGGCAAATCATGGACGCCTCCAACAGACTGAAGAGCATTGTAAGCTAAAGAACAGCTGAACCTATTCACAAAGGCCTTAATTGCCAATTCAGTATTCAACAGTTCCCGGAAAATACTGCTATTAACGATGAACACAAAAGGTATGAATACCGGATTTTTCAAACCTTTTGTTTAGACAATCTGTTTCTTTCAACCGCTGCAGAGAAATGCTGCAAAACTTGCATTATTCAAGACTGAATTGCTTTTAAATAGAAATGTCTTCAAAACAAAATTGCATGACGGGGAAAGAATGAGATTATATTATGTTTTTTCTGTTTTAAGGATTTTTCAAGATGCATTTACGGCCCCCTAGGGTCGCTGAGACAACACAAATTGAGCTTGCTTTGTGTATAAAGAAATATTTCAGAATCTACACTAAAACAGGGGCGGGTTAAGAAAGCTCTAACTCGGGAACTGCACGTGGATTGGAGATAAACATTATTTTATTCCTTTTGCTGTATGTTGTTTGTTTAATATGTCGTTGTTCATAGTTTCTAATGACATATTATTAACGCCCAGATAGAGTTGCTGATATAAAAACACCCCTGAACATGAGGTCTTGGCTCGAATGCTAAAGTGGGATAGACTTACTAATGCGAAATTTGATAAATGTGCAATTCTGAGATTGCGGAAATGTGAACAGTGCAGAACTACTGACCGCACAAACGACAAATGGAGATATTTGCATAAATAACCAGATAAGAGAACAGTGCAAGGCTGAACAAATGTGCAACGGAACATATGCAAATGCATGCACGTTAATGTCCACGTGCCGATGTCCTATCGGCAATATATCTCAATTATAAGCTTTTGTGTTACTAGTGTTTATGTTATTCTTGAACAGTAAGACCTACACGTAGAGAAAATAATTCAGACCCCTGAGCAAAGGGAGTTTGCCCAGGGATCAGAATTCGGAGTAGTGCAGTAATTCCCGCGCATCACAATGTTCACCATGAAAAATCAGGAGAAATGAAACAGGTGAAACGGCCAGAAAAAAAAGGTAAAATATGGAAATTGGTGCTGTAAACGCTTATTTTCCACATATTATGCCACCATTCCCACCAGAAAACTCGGAATATGTAGTATTTAAGGCACCTGAAACAAATGCCACACCCCCAATTAAGGGTTGTCACTGGGTGTAGTAAATGCCACCCCATCTTCCATTACTCGTAATTGAGCTACATGTGACCAATGAAATTCTCTTTTCGGCATACGTCACATAAACGTGACTTGGTAAGTCCCACTGCATCCTTGTATATATCATCAAGTATCAATCATTTCTGTGTCATTTTATGCTACACAAGAATGATGTGGCAGAGCTGCTGATAAATAAACATTAAAGAAAATGTAAGTTTGAGTTGCACAAATGTTACCTCATTTATGGATTATGTGGATGGATAGTTGTGGTCAACCCTTGACACTGTGTTTTTGCCATTTTAGGCTCCCCTTGCAATTTGCTATTTTCTCCTATATTTTAGAATTCGTGCATTGGTGCAGGAGATTAGATGCTTTTTTAGTCCGATCACTGACAGAATATCGACAACATAAATGTCGACCTACAAAAATATTGTGACAAAAATATCGTTGTAAAAAATATCGACCTCCTATCTACAACATGGTAAGTACAAAAAAATTTAGAAAAAAATATCGTTGTTAAAAATATCGTTGTTAAAACGATCGTTTTTTTTAATGTTTAAAAAATAATGTAAAATAAATGAACTAATACATATAATTAAAAAAAAACATAGGCCCCCATTAGGATGGCGGGCGGATCGCCACCGCCGGCCCAGCGGTGGCGATCCTCCTGCCAGATGGCCCCGTATCACCCCCCGCCATATTAGTATGGTGAGGTGCTCCGCGGTGGATGAAAAGACCATCCGTCACTTTTCCGCCGGTCGTATTCCCAACCGGGTAGAAGAGGCCCTTAACCCCTTGCCTGCTCATGACGGAACCACTCCGTCATGAGCCACGGGCGCCGTGTGCTCATGACGGAGTGGTTCCGTCATGCTGCGGACGTTGCGGCCGCTCCGCCCACGCGGCGCTGATTCCCCGCCTGTGCGGGCGAATAATGCAAGTGGGCGGAGTCGTGACGGAACCACTCCGTCATGAGCACAGCGCGACCGTGGCTCATAACGGAGTGGTTCCGTCACGAGCATGGCGGCGCCGCGCTCACCCCGAACCCCCCCAGCGCCGCGGCAAAATTCGTGCCGCCGCGAAGGGGTTAATATGGCACTGCCATCAATATTAGTAAGTGGCAATTACAATGCCTTTCCATGGCGGAGCCTCCGCCTTGGAAAGGCATGCGGATTTAGCTTCGGGGGCCCGTTGCGGACCCCCAGGGGGTTGCACTTGGGGGTACCTTTGGTACCCCCCAACATTGGCATAGACAAGGTGGCAGGCATGCCAATGCACACCATGCATTATTGACATTGCGGCGGGTGCTGCTTACAGCACCACCCGCCGCAATGTTAATAATGCGAGATGCGACTGCCAGGGTGGCGGTCGCATCCTGATTGCCATGGCGGGACCGCCGCACCTCTTGCAGGCGGTCCCATTTACCATTGCGGTGTCCGCCCACCATCGTAATGGACCTCATAGTTAGAATTATTTAAAAAAAAAATTACATTATAAATAATAAATATAATGTAGAAATAAATTAAACATACATATATATAACATATAATATATATAGTTAGGTAATAATATTATTAAATAATTATTTTAATAAATTATAAAATGTTAGAAACATATTAAAAATTATAAATACATATATTATCTACGCCAGTATATAGTTATAGTTAGCACCGTGTTTCCATAGGAAATCTCAAAATTCTATTTTGAATAACTTTGGCGCCGGTTGACGAATCTTCGCGAAATTTTCAAAACTAATGGGGCGCTACGCGCAGCTCCTACCCTGAAAGTCACGGGGGGATTCGTCAAGCGGGGCCCGAGAAAAAAGGGGGGTCCCAAAACGCGTTTTCCCCATGCATTTTCCCATAGGACCTTTAGTCGAAGGTACAGCCCGAACGGCTGAACAGAATTACTTGAAATTTGGCAGAGAGGTAGTCCTCAGGTCAGGGATGTGCCTTTTGCATATATGGAGTCAATCTGTTCAGTAGTTCCAGAGAAAATTGCATTAAAAAGCACATACATATCTATAGCCGCGTACCGTGCATTTAACATTTACATTTTTTTTTTTTTTTAATCGCGGGGGTGCGCGCACCGTGTGCGCACGGTGAAAAACCATAAAAATAAAAATGTAATACGTAGTTTATTGAAATAAATATATAAAAAAATAATAATACATACATAACTTAGCATTTAACCCCTTCAGCGCTGCGCGGATTCCCCCGCGGTGCTGAAGGGTTCGAGCGCGGGCGGGGCCATGACGGAACGGTTCCGTCATGAGCACAGCTCAACCGATGCTCATGACGGAATCGTTCCGTCATGAGCATGGAAGGGGTTAAAAAACCATACAAATTCACTGAAAAAACCATAGGTTTCACACACGTTATAGTTAGGAATTAGCATTTAAAAAACCTTGCAAATTCACTTAAAAAACCATAGGTTTCACACATGTTATAGTTAGGTGGATATTTCACTCGTAAAAAACCAATGAAATTCTCCCGTTATAGTTAGTTGAGATAACTATAACTCGCGCGACCGCCACTCTATCACAAGGATGATGTCATGAGTGATGCCACTGACCATGTCATGAATGATGTAATATGTGAAGTCATGAGCAGAGGATTGCGGGCGCGCGAGTTATAGTTATCTCAACTAACTATAACGGGGGAATTTCATTGTTTTTTTACGAGTGAAATATCCACCTAACTATAACATGTGTGAAACCTATGGTTTTTTAAGTGTATATATATATATATATATATATATACACTGTATATATATATATTCACTGTATATATATACACCTGTAAAATAAAAATAAAATATATATAAAATAAAGTGAAAGATTGATTTTTTAAAACATTTTTAATACCACATTTCACACTACATCAACTGCAACAGTAGGGAAAATGTTGGATAGCGAAGGGGATACAATTACTATTCCCACTCCGGGGAGTGCAACAGTAGGGAAAGTGTAGGATGGAAGAGGGGAATAATTTACTATTCCCACTCCAACGAGTGCAACAGTAGGGAACGTGTTGGATAGCGGAGGGGAATAATTTACTATTCCCACTCCAGGGAGTGCAACAGTAGGGAAAGTGTTGGATAGCATAGGGAAAGTGTTGGATAGCATAGGGAATAACATTTACTATTCCCACTGCAGAGACTGCAACAGTAGGGAAAGTGTTGGATAGCGGAGGGGATAAAATTACTATTTCCACTCCAGCAAGTGCAACAGTAGGGAAAGTGTTGGATAGCAGAGAGGATAAAATTACTATTCCCAATCCAGGGAGTGCAACAGTAGGGAAAGTGTTGGATAGCGGAGGGTAAAAATTACTATTCCCACTCCAGCGAGTGCAACAGTAGGGAAAGTGTTGGATAGTGAAGGAGTAAAAATTACTATTCCCACTCCAGGGACTGCAAGAGTAGGGAAAGTGTTGGATAGCGTAGGGGAATAATTTACTATTCCCACTCCAGGGAGTGCAACAGTAGGGAAAGTGTTGGATAGAATAGGGGTAAAAATAACTACTCCCACTCTAGGGAGTGCAACAGTAGGGAAAGTGT